>NW_028189945.1:2728333-3347500 GCF_048542155.1 Nylanderia fulva
ATGAGGATATCGGAAAGGGACTCATCTCTGACGGGTTCTTGCACGTTCAAAAGCATCGAGATAGGAGGCTCGTTAAATTAGTGAGTCAACTTTATTTTCGTCGCAGTTTAATCTGTATCAATGAGAATTATTATGAAAATTTATATGGGTGTATTTATACTAATTTACAGATCGAGGAATACAAGAAGGCTGAGGAAGATGCGAAGCACAATCATCGCAATATCTGGATGTACGGAGATGTAAGACCAGAGGATGACGACAAAGAGTTTGGGTTGTAATTGATATAAATGCTCAAATATGAGGGAAACATTATTGACGAGGAAGAAAAGGACAGATCGTGTTATTGAAAAACAAAAATTAAAAAAAGCAAAAAAACACAATAGGTATATGATACTATGTATGCTACATAGGTAAAATAAGGATAATGAATGTCGATATGGGAGCTACAATGTCGTGTTAGTCGCAAATTGCAATTATATATCTCAGTATATAAAAGAAAAGGATTGTACATAACGATTTTACTAATTTCTATAATACAATGAACAAAGTGCGCACGCAGGTAGTCTTTGGACGAAACTACGCAATCGTTGGCACATCGTATTCTCATCGACATAAATATTCATTATTAACTTGGTACCGCAAATGCAAATTGTTTGAGGATCCAATATTTTTCATATGAAATTTTCAATGTGCAATTCAACACGTTACATACGTTCAATCATGTTATATACATGAATTACTTGCTTTTTCTATAAATAATCATATTTACTATTGTGCGCGTGCTACTCTTTTGAAGTTTTTATATGCAAGGATGATTATATAGCTGTAGAATGTTTGTAATCGCAAATATAATCGGACACTGATAGCTAAACAGAAATAGGAAAAATTCATATCAGCAGAATATCAGAGTATCAGCAGAATATTTTCAATTAAAGCGACATTTGACATCCGAGAAATAATTGGTGTCATCCGAGAAATAATTTTCAACTTTGAAGTGACACGATGGGTGTATGCATGTGTGTGTGTGTGTGTGTGTGTGTGTGTGTGTGTGTGTGTGTGTCTGTATGTATGCACGCGTGCGCGCGGATTTAACATATACACAAATGGGGATATAATAATAATGCGAAGGAAAGATTGTACACTTATGCTATCTTTCTTTATCGTCTCTTTCGAATAAATTTCACATTATACATGTACCGCGTTATATGCATAAACAAGTTTGATATTAATGTACTTACGAGAAATTATGCAGTTGTCCTACAAATCCAGTCCTACACAAATTGCAGTACAAGAACAAATACGAAAATTAAGTGTTTGAAATATTTACAATAAACAAATGTTATCTATTGTATGCTGTCAGGTAAAATAATTCGCAATTTTCTGTGGCACAAAGAATACATATTAGAGTATATATTACAAGAATATATATTATATTCTCTGTGCATCACAGAATAAACGTTTATTTTATCAGAATTATTATATATATTATATCTTTAATCCACCATTTTCAATTATTGATCGATATATATATATATTTTTTTTTTTTAGACACTTTGTGATTATAAACTTTTATCTGCGATATTTTGTTCACTTTATCATTAATCTCGTTGACTCTATTTTGTAAATAAAATCCTATTGGATATGCTATATACATAATACACATTGTAGGACCAGAAAGCAAAAGAAAGACTTGTTTTGAATTATTTTAGGAACGTTGCGATATTTAAGATCCATAATATACAGAAATTTTTGTTGCCTCTCAACTATCTGACTTTGACATTACCGTTATATGTAGCGATAATATCATACATTTCAAATACACGACTTTTGTGTGTTTCTGCAATAATAGTATACTGAATAATCACAGAGAGCATAATAACTATGTTGTAGAAATGTCCAAAATGATGATCAAGAGATTTGAATAAATATGAAAAGAGAATGTTTTCCAATATCTTAAATGCAGTAAAATTCGTCACATCCCAAATCATTGGTTGAGCAATGAAGATATAATTAAATTAAAATTAAACATTTCAAGTTTTTTGCAAGTTTATATTTTATATCAATATCATGTGTATATTCTTCAAATTAAAATAAATTGTCATTATTTGTTTGCATATAATGTACAATATTGTTTTCAATATTGAAATATTAATTATGTATAAAAAAGAAAAATAGAAAATAATTAATGTTATAAAATTTTAATACATTATTATTAACTTGAATCATCTTTACTAGAAAATACTACATGTTTAATCACATTTCCGTCCCAAGAACATGAATATAAGTCATCTTTGTACCAGGCCAGTCCTCGTACAAAATCATTGTGACTATTATCTTCAAATGTAGGTAGCATCTCTCTATAGGTATCAAAAACTTTCACAGATGTGTCATCAGAACAACAAGCTAATTGGTCTTTCCTACAAAGATTGAGAATATCATAAATGATCAAATTCATTGTTATTGAGAGATGCTAAATTCTATTAACTTAACAAAAATCATTTTTTGTAAACCGTTATTAATTATGTAAATTGATGTTTATTAAATTCTTACTTCTCTGGATTTGGATTAAATAACAATTTATGTATGCTTCTAGCAGATTCAACTGATTCATATAATGGATTATCTGCTTGTCTCACATCAATTAATGCAATGCTGCCATCAGCTGCACCTACTGCTATAAGATGATCTAAACCAGTACTCCAAGCTACTGCTGTTAAGTGACAATCGTGTTTCTTGAAGATACCTAAAAAAATAGATGTAAATATATAGAATAAAATAAATGTAAACATCGTTGTTACATTTAACTAAAAAATCAAATGATAAATACAATGTGCTGGTTTTGCTCGTCTAATGTCCCAAAGTAATGCTTCACCATCTAAAGAGGCGGATATAAATTCGGAACTACACATAGGCTTTACATCTGTACTAGTGATAATATCCGTATGTGCAAAACTATAAGAATATGTTGCTACTAAATCTTCAACATCCCAGACTTTTAAACTGCAATAAGTATCAGATTAATATTTGCTCCTTTGCGATAAGATATTATATACTTTTAGAAACATCTTACCAATAATCCATTCCTCCCGTGACAATGTTTCTTTTATTAGAAAATCCAGACACTGTTAAGATGCTGTCATCATGCTGACAAGTGCGTTCAAGAAATTGAAATTCAGACTGTTTCTCTACTGATTGAACTATTTCAATGATTTGTACTGCACCGCTGTCTTCCACAACGACAAACTTGTCATAGCCTAGATAAACAGCATCGCAAATGCCATTGCTCATTTGCTGGGTCACAGCAGCTTTTTCCCTAGTAAAATCTGAGATGTCTTTAAAATGCCAGAGAGTACCGGTCCAATAAAGATCAACCATGTTGGTGCCTCCAAGGAGAGCATTAGATTCTGCAATGAAAAATTGAAATAAAAGTATAAGTATAGATTGAGAGATTCTAGATCTCTTGTAGATCTTTACCATCATAAATCAAGAGAAATTGTAGATTCTTATTAACCACAGGTGATCGATCTGCGAATATCATGTTTCTAAACATATCCCCATTTGTGTTTGTATCAGAAGTATCCCAATTTTCCATCGTATATTTTCTGCAATAATCTCGGTTTTCCAGATTATAAGAACAAGAGGAATTTTATTTTACAGCAATTTTCAGCGCAATATGATCTCTATTCCACAATTCTTCCTTTCTTCTTCTTATACTCTACCATTAAATTAATACTCGGAGTAAAAAACTAGTTTGGCTTAGGTTATGGGGTTACACATGGACATGGTTAGCGCGCCACACGACTTCGTTTCTGCGCATGCGTCGTCAGAAGATTGAATTGAATGAAGTAAAAAAATTGAGAATATTAAAGGACACTTATATACTGGATCGCAACGATTTAAAATTAAAAGAGACCGAAATGCAGGAGAAAAATTATAGTGTTTTAAAAATTCGCGCCTTTTGTCAAAACATTCGATTAATATACTCAGCCTATCAGAGCTCGAGATATTTAAACGTCAATTCGTCATTTATTTAGTTCGATTTGCAACTCGCTTCAACTCACTTAAACCTTACTTCAGTTCGTCATCTCTCGTCGAAGCGTGCTAATCTAATAAAGCTTTTTTGGAATTTCGCATAAAAAAATATCTATAAATATATTCCCAATGTATATAAATAAATGTCTGAAAGATTATATCGAAATAAATAATAAAAGTGCAATTGACATTTTTCGGACAGGGTGGCATCAGCAGAGTTGGGCGCGTTCTTACCGACCGCGACGTGACGTAACGCGGCCTCCTGCGCCTCGGACAATATCGTCGCGACGCATGCGCATTGAGGGTCGGCCGCGAATCGGAGACAGTCCAACGGAATCTCGGAAAAGATACGGCACGAAACGAGAACGAGACACGACGCACGGAACGGCCGACGCAGCCGAGCGGAGGAGAAATCGCGATCGCGACGTGACAGACAGAGCCGAGGTAACACCTGTCAAATTGTCCACGCGGGGCTCGAAACGCGCCGGAATCACCGTTGGCGCTTACAACAGACGGACGAAGGAAGGCGAGGAGGAGGTGGTGAAGGGAGGAGGAGGAGGAGGAGGAGGTGGTGGAAGAGAAGACACCAACAACGCCGTGACTCGTCGTTCGTCGGAAGGTTCGTCTCGCTCCGCCAGTCAGGATGTCATCGAAGCCCGTGGAAAAGCCCGAGCAGGTTTTAATCATCGAGCCGCAGAGCGAGCTACGATTCAGAGGTACGTCAGGAGAAAAACAACAAAGGAACAAAAAATCGTATCGCGAAGGGAATCGTATCATCCTCCTCCGCTGCGTCGTATAAGTATACTTTTTTCCGCTTCCTTTCTCTCTCTCTCTCTCTCTTTCTCTCCCTTCTTGCCCGGCCTCTTCGCGTCCACCAGGAAACGCGTCTCGCGCGAAGAATCTCGCGGAAAGGGGCGAGCGAAGAGTTCGCATTTGCTCGCGAGGAGGAGACGAGCTTGAATTGCATACAGAGCGGGTGCTCGGTTTGACGTCGTCAAGATGACGTAAGGCCGATTTAAGGCTCGCACGCGCTGTCGCTTGGCGGCTCGCTCGCCTTCCTCGGCCAGGGCATAATAGGATGCGCGTATTCGTGCGTGCATCCGAGGTCGCGCGACGTGCTCCTCTCGACGAGAAACGTGCAATGTCGCTAACTCATACCTAACCCTATCTGTGCCCGTACGTCAATTCGCTGTCAGTCGCGCGAGAGAGAGAGAGAGGGTGGGAGAGACTCTCTGGACATTTCACTCGTCTCCTTCGTTTTCGAAGAAAGATATCGACGAATCTCGACGTACGTGACAGACGAAATGTCGAATAAATAGCCAAGTCGAAGATAGCTCTCGCGCCCTCTCTGCCTCTCATCCGGACGGTTTTCCTCCGGGACGAGGACGAGGGAACGAAAGGTCGAATTTTTCGAAAAAAAGCCGTAGGAACCCGCAGGTGTCCATCGATCGCCAACGGCTCTACATATTGTCCCCGATGCTACCCCTCGTCGACGATTCTTAATCGTCGATTTGCCGGGAAAAACCTATTTATTGAATTTGTACCACTGCTCCACTTTACCAGCTCCGCTGTACGCGCCACTAATCCATAAGGGCTTCGTTTATTTATGCCTTGTAACAGGGAAGCAGCCGGTAATAGATCGCGAACGCTCTCTCTCTCTCTTGCTCTTGTAAAACTGCCGAGTGTTAATTTTCCGCGAAATTTCCGCACAATATTCGCTTTTCCACCTACGCATGCAAAATTTGTCCGTGCGTCACGTGTTCTTTTCTGAGAAACAATAATTCTACGCGAAGCGAAGCAGATATTTGCATATGCGAATTTCCTCAAGGTTCGCGATACATGTAACGATGATATTTATTTAATTGTCTCTTGCGAGAGAGAATTTTTTTCTTTTTTTTTTTGCGCTTCTCGCTGCAATTTGTCACTTATCAGAATAAGAGCACTCATTAATTATGTCTGATATGAACAATGTTACGTCCTTCGACTATGATAGGTCGCACTCGATGTACCTAAGAGACAAACATTTCGTAGTGTCGATCGCACACGGCATATCGCACTCTTATATACGAAAATCATCGTCGAATCAGTGATCGTTATCGAGATTAAAATCGTATCGTAAACAACTTTAAATCATATTTAAATTCGATTAATATGTAACACGTATCTTGGATTTTCCACTAATTCCTATTTTTTTCTTTTCTCTACTTTGTGTATAACTTGTGCGAAAGGATAATTCATTAACAGATTTATAATAAGGAAATATTGTAAATTAATAACGCTATTGAATTTCATTAGTCAATTAAGCTATTTCTGTTCAGATAATCTTGTGTTGATATCGTTAGATAACATTTATACGTTACTGTCGAGATAATATTTATTAGGTTTTTTTATGTATTTTCTTATAAAGAAAGATAAGTAAACTTTATATAATAATTATAAAATGACTAGGAACTTTGATCAATGATTAAAAACTGATGACTAATCATTAATGCAGTAGTATGAATAGTGGTCTTTTTTGGAAAATAAAATTGATCAAATCTAAAAATAATGTATATTTACTTAAATATAATAAATGTGTAATTTTTTCTAAAAGAGAAGACATCTTTTTCTGGAAAGTGTAGAAATTAATTATTAATTTTATGAAGTAGAATAATATAACAGAATGTAATATTCATTAAATAATGATATATTGGTTATGCTTTTATACTTGATATTATTTGCTGTTGATGTTCCAGAATAGTTTGCCCTTTTTAGCATTTGTTATTGATTTATAATGATATTTCTGTGTACTCTATTAATATATAACTTTATTAATACATACATATAAAAAGAAATGAATATATCTCTTTTTCTCTTGCATTTAATTAATATGGCTCTATCTGCTTTAATTTAATGTGTTTTTCATTAATTTTGTTACAGGCCCTTTTACAGCAGGTCCAGTCACATCGTATATAAAACTAATTAATCCAACGAATAAAAAAGTATATTTTAAAATAAAGACAACTGCCCCAAAGAGATACTGTGTACGTCCAAATTCTGGAGTCCTCAAGCCAAAGGATGTCATTGAAATAGCAGGTGAGTTTATATACACATAAAATTTGAGTTTATTTTTATATTGAAGAACTACTCTCTTAATTTTCTAGCTAATTATATAAATTCTATTTATACTTGTAAAATTTAAAAGAGATCTATTTTTTTTATAATCAAATACTATAAACTATTTTTGATTATCATAAACTATTTTATTACAGTATGCTTACAACCATATGATTTTGATCCGTCGGAGAAAAACAAACACAAATTTATGGTGCAAACTGTAATAGCACCAGATGATGATGATGATGAATATCCAGTTGATGTAGTAAGTGACATTGAAATACATTATTAGTAAACAAAGCAAGTGTGTTATTAGAACTGTTCTAAGAATAGTTCTCTATAATTTTAATTAGAATTTAATAAATTTATTTATCATATCACATTCATTGTAATAAATCATGAATGTTGATTTTTAAAGTGGAAGGATATAAATCCGGATCAGTTAATGGATTCTAAACTGAAATGCGTCTTTGAAAATCCCGTGACTAGTACTACTTCTACGGCTAAAACGACTGCAACTTCCACGACAACTAAGCCAGATTCTAATGCGACTAATGGAAAGAATAAAGCAGTTGGCGATTCGGTCAAATCGTCACCTAAGGTGAGACGCCATTAAATATATGTGTTATAATCTTACGCAATAATAACTCGTTATATCCTGAACTAATCTGTGAGTAATAATTCTTTTCAGGTACTTGGTGAGGCAGAAGAGAAATTGTTAAAGGCTGCACAAGAGGTTAATCAGCTTAGGGTAGAAGAAAGCACGCTTAGGCAGGAAAATCTTCAACTTAGGGTAAATATCAATGATATTTAATAGTTATGTGTTTAAATTTAGTTTTCTTTTATACTCTAGTTTTGTTAGCCTGTGTAAAACAAATCCATCGCACTTTAAATATAATGGCTAAATTCGTCAAGTTTATTTAAATTTTTCAACAATATTAAATACAATTGTTTTTCACTCAATCATTTTTTTGCCTGTATGCAAAATTTAATATTAAAAAATGTTATATATTTATCGAATGTTTAAGAAGAAATCAGTGAATGTCAATCATACATTTTTCTTATTCAATTAAAAATGGCTACTTTGGAAAATCGGTATCAATGTATTGTATATGTTTATCCGCAGGAAGATTTAATGAAATGGCGAAATGCAGCGCTGGGTAATGACGGTAACCTTGCAGCAGCTAGAGGTCTAACCTCACAGAGCAATAGCCAGTTATCTCCGACATCAACTAGTGTTTTCATCGCCATTGCCATGGTCATAGTCGGCTACTTGCTGGGAAAATTAATCTGAACAACCTTTATCTTATTGTATACCTCAGTGTATCCCCACCGCCCCCAAGTTTTTTTAGCCTGTCCTCTGCCGTTCACACATGCCATCGTTCGATCGCAGACACAGACTTCAAACGTTGCGTTATTCGAATGTTCATAATAAATGCTATAAACATGAACGGTAGTGGTCTACATTAATAGAGCTGCTCGTTACGGGTGTGTGCTTAACCTGGTAATATGCTTGGTTTAAAATTGTTCTCATTTATCTTTGCTTTCTTTTTTAAGGAATAGACTTTTATTAAAGAACGAGTAAATAATGCTCGATTTTTTTTGTATTTATCACATTTACGTTTGTGTGCATATTATAAAAAGATTTTCGCTTTGTAACTTATGCCTTGTCCTTGAAACAGTATTGGACAAATATGTATTCTTGCAAGTAACGAGTAACAATTTTGTATATTTACAAATATGTATTCAAAATCGTTATTCGTTATCTGTATCGCTTTAAACTCGCTGGGATTATAAGTTCTTATTCGCTGATTGTGTATCGCTGATTCTTTTTCGAACTTGTAAACCACTTATTCGGAATAAGCCTGGCTATACTGGTGCAAAAGATCACACACGAACGAGTAAGGATGCTATTACTGTCGCATATAGGAATAGCATCTTTCTTTATATAATTGACTCTTTCACTACACATAAATAACATTGTACAACCTGGGAACCAGAAAATGTGCGGGTGTATCAAAGCGGTCGAACCGCTGCAATTCGGTATCGAGCGCTATTCTCGTTTCCCCGTTGCACACGTACTGTGTCCATTTAAAAAAATGTGTAATATATATATAGTCGGGGTCGGAGGGGAAGAAGGGGGTTATCAGAGGCGGGCCTGGCTGATGAAGAGTAGTGGTTCATGATTCAACAATTGGTTGTGCTGGTCGCTGTGTAACCGCCAGCGTTGATATATTAAATGAAAATGAAAATGAAAAAGAAAAAAAAATTACAAGAAAACGTTAAAATGCATTGAATTTACTTCTCTGACGCTTCAGAGAAAGTGTATATCTTTTTATTTCTTTATGTTTGTCTTACGAAAATAACGAATAAAGATATATCACGGATATCACAAATGGCGAAGGATTTTGAATTACGCACCTCTCTGATTTAACTATCGTTCGAGCTAAGTTACGACGTATGATAATTTTAATATATTATTATTTGTCGAATAGTTTACGAAGAGAGACGCGAGTCAGTCGGGTCAATCAAATTTCAGAGTTCGCGAGCTGACGGGCTGATCGCAAGTTGTCACGTTTAAAAGTACTATTGTTGAGCACGTAATACTTAACACACACACATACACACAGGTATAGAAATATTTATATAACTGTGCCTTAGAATTAGAGGCAATATAGCGTATAACACGATTTCAATCTTACCGGCTTCCTACATCGCTCCGAGAGTTTTTCTTTTCTTTTTTTTATATCTCTCACTTGTTAGTCTTTGGTAATCTTTTTAGCAAACGGATTCCGTGTCTCGCGCGGCTGTAATATACAATATATATATATACATAAAATATAAAAGAAAACGTTCTGTCGTTAAATTAGATGCTGTAAGCGCGTCTAATTAATAGCCCAAGAGCGTTTCGATCAACATGTATACTTTATATCGGTGTGAATTTCCATCGCTGTACGAGTTTCTGATTCGAAAAGACGAGTAAATATATATATATATATATATTTCTCTTTCTCTCTCTCCCTCTCCCTCTCTCTCTCTCTCTCATTCTTAATAGTGTTATTTTTTACAATTCCGACATTCCTGTTACATTCAGTCTCAGTGACTCTTACAGCGAAAGAACGATCTTAGATCTTGAATCGTGTAAAACTCGAGCTGTATCTCTCTTTACATATATATATTTTACATGTATATCCCATGCATCAATTATGAAATTAATTGACTCGAGCCTGATCTATGTCGCGTTTTTGTAAAACAGAATATTGTAACATATGAATTTGAAATATATAATATATATGTATATTCACGCCTAAGAGATTCGAATGCACGTTTCTCATCTCGTGCACCAAAGATACTCTCCATATTCCGTAGAAAAAAGCGATGCAATTAGAACGCAATGCATATATGTATATATATATATATATATATATATATATATATATATATATATATACATACATATATATATATATATATATGTATATAAACAAATATCTCATATACATACATATACTATACATTAGAGAGATTTTATTACCGATATCAAAAGAGAATTTGTTGTATATGATCTACACATACGATTGTTATACGTATATAATTATATATGATTACACCGAGAGTTTTGCTTCATGCGTGACTAAATCGTTACGTGCGACTAATCTATTAACAGCGATTTCGTTAAGACTCGTGTTTGAATAAAAATATTCTATTAAAGAATGTACTGCATAGACCTCCCGATTGTATTTCGAAACCAACATATAGATATATTTATTCAATTTTATTCTTTTAATTATATTTGCGAACGATTATGTGTTGAAGCTGTCGAGATCCAAAACCTAATCTAAAATTTGAATCTAAATTCTTAAGCAATCATCATTATTAATCCAAGTTTTGGATTTATCAAAGCATTGAACATAAAATATGGCAGAATTCCAATGTTCGTGCGATGTTTCGCGATAAATTCTTTTAAAAGCAAGAATACGGACGTATATATAACGTATATTTATGGAAGGCGGCTGTTTGGATGAACTTTTTGCAGAGAAAGATACATTATATTTCCTAACTTTCTTATTTTTATATTATTGATGTATCTTTCCAACTTATCGACCACTTGAATGTATTGCATATGTGAGTTGAGAATTCTAAATATTAGATTATAATATTTGATTAAATATTAAGTCTTATAAATATTAAACAGTTTTAATTATATATATATATATATATATATATATATATATTTTTTTTTTTAAATTTTAGAGTATATTAAAAGATTTTCTCAATATTTAATATTTATATATTTTACATTTATATTTTAATTTAATATTAAAAGATTTGAAATTGATTGGATGAAATGAATGAACAAAATGGAAAGATATTCACATGATAAAATAAAATACCGGAAAACGATTCGAACAAGCACCCCTTCATGACGCGAGACAGTTTCCGAAAGGGGTAGCATCTCCGGAAAGAGAAAGGGAGAGACAGAGAGAGAGAGACAGAGAGAGAGAGCGAGCGCGTAGGTAGATCCGAAGTAGAGTAGGTCAACTCATAACCAGACCGCAATCTACGGATGTCTCCCTACGCGTCTGTATTTTCGGTCATATCGAGGAGGGTCGCAACCACCCTGCGGTTGCGGTAAGAACGTCAAAATATAAAGCTTCCAAATGTAGGACGCTATCGCCAATCGGCCAGCAGAGGTGAGTTCTTTTCTTGCTGCCCGATACTTCGGTCTTTACGTCATATCGGTTTGAGTATTTTATAGTTCAATCTTTTTCGCTTACGTCAAATAGTTCCTATTAGCTAGTTATCATTACGTTATGTTTGTGCGCGATTAAAGAATTATTTAATAGTAGGAGAGTGTTTTTAGTAAAAGTCGCGTTATTAATTATCGCAGACGAGCGAGATAACGTGAGCTTTGAGGTAAAAATTATCGTGACAACTCGTGATTTAATATCGCAAAACAATTCTAATTAGCAAGCACATGATTCAAACGCTTTTCCATATTTCGAAATTAGAGAATTGTAGACTTTTTCCATATAAATATACAATAGTGTTCCTTCGGATATAAAATATATATTCAATCACGAGTTTCATAACAATATAAGTTCCTACAAGAGATCACTCGAGGGCTAAACGACGTCGTGGAAACTTATTACAGATTATTTTTGCGAAAGCGTCTACAATCATGTACAAAAAATTCTCATAGCCACTCGTAATCGTAGTTCAACGCCGAATGCGTCGAATTCCGAGCGTTCACCATACAATTTGAGGTACGGTGTCGCAAAAAGAAGAGCCAGAGCCCTCCCTCATCCCTGTAATATAAATCAAAGACGAAAAGTAGAGACGACTCCGAGCGCATCACTGATATCTTCATACAATAAAGTTTCCGCACAAATGTTCCTTTCCCTCTTCCCTTCTCTCCTCGGACTCGATGACCGATGGTGCTGGATACCGAAAGACGTTCGGCTGCGAACTAAACTCGGAGACGCGACACACGACTTCCTCGGCTACACCGTGCGGATAAATCGAGATACGGGAACGAGGGAGAATGGAGGCGGTGGCGGCGATGGTGACGGTGATGACGGCGGTGGTGGTGGTGGTGGTGGTGGTGGTGATGGTGGTGGTGGTGGTGGTGGTGGTGGTGGTGGTGGTGGTGGTGGTGGTGGTGGTGGTGGTGGTGGTGGTGGTGGTGGTGGTGGTGGTGGTGGTGATGGTGGATGGTGGTGGTGGTGGTGATGGTGGTGGTGGTGGTGGTGGTGGTGGTGGTGGTGGTGGTGGTGATGGTGGTGGTGGTGGTGGTGGTGGTGATGCGGTGGTGGTGGTGGTGGTGGTGGTGGTGGTGGTGGTGGTGGTGGTGGTGGTGGTGGTGGTGGTGGTGGTGGTGGTGGTGGTGGTGGTGGTGGTGGTGGTGGTGGTGATAGTGGTGGTGGTGGCGGATGCAGCGCAGAGCAGCCTGATCAGGGTGGCGGCGGCAGTAGCGGCTGGCTATTGATTTCAAGGGCTTCCTTAGCCCCCCGCCTTGCCGCTGAATGCCCGACGGCTCCAGGTCGCCCGGAAAAGCTCGCGGTGCCCACGACTAAAATCGTTCGTCTCTTTTCCCGCGCGACGATCCCTTCGGGAGAATCTCCGGGTCTGGTGAGAAATCATCCCCTTAAGCGAAGATGCCGGATTTAATTAATTACGATATGTGAAATTGATTGAATTGTCAATTATAGATCATCCGCTACCTGGGGTTTGGAAATTGGGGGATGGAAAGGAAAAGGAGAAGGAAAGCTTTACAATATTGCGAGAATGTTGTTTCCGAATAAACGGACACATCTCGCGATAATGTAACACAGCTCGGGTACGAGTCGAGGTAAGGTCGCGCGCGAGAGGGGGTGCGTCCACCCTTTCCGTCCCCTCCTTCCTGGACAGGCGCCTCCGCGGGTTCTACGGCACTGCGCGAGTCGGGCCGAGCACAGACGCGGATCGCGGGGTGAGCCGTCGCTCGCCATACGTCGAACTGGGTGCCCCGCGTTGGGGCGTCTCCTGGCATCAGCGGGCATCGGTGTCGTGCAGTCGATCGGGGGACGAGCACCGTCTTCTGCGAGTGCCCGTGCGTGTAATCGTCGCGAGATAGAGCAAGAAAGAGCGTGAGAAAGCGACGAAGAGGAGAGAAAGAGAAAGAGAAAAAGAGAGAGAGAGAGAGAGAGCGAGAGAGAGATATATATATAGAGAGAGAGGAAGAGAGAGTGCGTGCGTTTTGTGCGTTCGTTTGTTCATTTTTTTCCTTTTTTTTTCCTTTCGTGTTTCGCGCAAACACGGTGCGATATCGGGTAACCAGCACGCAAGAGAAAAAAAATCGGAGCGCACGCCGATGGGCGCGACGACGATGACACTGCGACGATGTCACTCGGTGTGGTAGCGCGACCACGGTGGTGCCATAGCGTGGTCGTCGTTTCGCGGACCAGCTACAGCAGCAGCAGCAGCAGCAGTGCGGGCGTCGGCGTCGTCGTCGTCGGGTGTGCACGCGATCGGACGGGCAAAAGGGAAATGGTGTCCTCTCCGGATCGTACGGAGGTGGATAGTGACTACTGCTCGTTATCCTCGTCGCCGTCATCATCGGTTTACACTAACGCTAACGTTGCTCGTCGTGGTGCCGCCGTCGCCGTCGTCGTCGTCGCCACCGCCGCCGTTGTCGCCGCGTTTCACAGCGTCCTCGACGTCGTCGTAACTGCCACCGCCGCCACCGTCGCTGCCATTGTCATCGCCGCCGTGGGTGCCACTGCCACTGCCACTACTGCCGTTTTCGACGCGAGCACGATGATGGTCGTCCGCGCTGCCAACGAGGCTTTCATCGCGACGGTCTAACCCCGTGAGGGTGAGTGTCATCATCCCCTATCGAGTCTCTCTCCTCGTTCCTCGACGACGATTAGGAATACCGGAATAGAGGGTGTGCGATAGCGAAGCTGAAAAAAAAACCGTTCAAGTTAAAGAATGGCGTGTATGGAACCAGGAAGAAGGGAGATGGAGCGAGGGTGGTATTTCCTCGCGTTTGCTCGCTCTCGCTTCTCCAATCTTTCCTCTTTCCTTTCTTTTTTCCCTTCCTCCCTCTCGCCTCCCCCAGGTCGTTCTCTTGCTCGCGTCATGATTGCCGTGCCCCGGCGGCTAGTCGCCTCCACATAACTTTCGTCAATCGATAATACAAGACGTCCGCAACGTCGTGCGGCGCTCGCAAGATCGGGTTAGTTAGGAACAGCGAGGATTTCTTTCCACCCTCGTGTTTCCTCGCGCGAGGCGAAACAGGGAGTGCGACGGTGCCGAGAAGAGGCTGAGGTCTGTCCCCGACTATATATTACCATCGCGCTCCTCGAGCGCGTTCGAGTCGACTCGAACCATCGAGGGGCTGCGTTCGACTCGCGGACAGACGGACGCGGACAAACGGACGGACGGCGAGCACGAACGCACCTTCGTTGCTGGGTATTCGACATCGTGCTGCGTCTTGTCCTTCTCCTTCTCTCCTTCGTTTCCCTCTGGTCTCGGACAGAAATATCCTCCCCTCGAGCTGGCCCTTGAATTTTCAGATTTAACTTGCAAAAGCTGACGTCCTTCGCCTAAAAGAGAATTTATTGTAAATTGATTACTCGCTCAAGTAAAATATATGTATATCAATATGAGATTTTCAAGGTAAATTTTACTTTAACGGGACTTTAATTCGAGGGGGTGGGGTTGCGCGGATTTTCCCGAGGAAGAATCACGTCTCCCTCGGTGAAGGGGGAAAACGATTGAAAGTTTCTGCGTGCGTGGATCGCATTTTCCACATTGGAACGAATGTTGGCGATCGTGTTACCCGGATACGATGCGTTCCAGTGAAACGGTGCAGCGCACCAGAATGCGAGCGAGCGAGCAAAAGAGAGAGAGAGAGAGAGAGAGAGAGGAGGAACTCCACCCGGCGCGACGCGTCGCGACGCCGAGGTTCTACATCGCTACATTCGCGAATCACGTTTTATCGTCGCTCGCGTGACTCCCTTCGATGTTGCTTAATGAGATTCGGGGGGTACGAAGAAATCTCGAAATTCCGTGAACGCGAGCCACCGCGCGCGTGGTTGCCCCCAGGTGCGAGGATCCATTTTTAACCCTTGACGCTTATCGGGACCGGGCTAACTCGTTAGATTTCAGGCTAATGATCGTATCATGGCGTTCCTATTATAGGACGAATCTATAGAATGTCCTAGAGTCAGCGGATAATCGATATATCTCGTTGAGTCAATCTTTCTTTCGAGGCGAAGATGTTGGAAAACATATAATGACCTTCCGCGATCTTTTCAATTCCAGCTCGATATCACTTGGCAATTAAGTCGAGAAATTTAATCAAAGTTCTATGGAGGTAGAAAAAAAGCTTCATCTAAAATTGAATAAACAAATTAATAAATGAATGAAAGAATAAGTAATTTTCAAAAGGAATAACGCTGGTCTATATCATCAATTTTAGCACATCCATATGAAAACTAACGTTTGAAGCTTAATCCTTATATCCGTATCGTCTGTCGGAAGAAAAAAAAATCTCGCAGAATAATTTATCTCGCCAAGAAACGTTCGTCAATTATTAAAAATATTCACCAGCATATCCGCGACTCTCTTTGAAAAAAGGAGGCGCATTCGCGAGCGCGTTCCACATACATACAAGCACATTTGCAAAAAATATATATTCACTTATACGCCTTAAAAAATGTATAACGACTCCTCCTCGCTCTGGTGCCATCCACCCGCGCGCAGACGGGGTCGAGAGGGTTCCGTAAAAATTATTAATTTAACACGCCCGAGCGAAGACTTCCCCCGTCCTTTATTTTATTTGCAGTACGTGTCACCGCGTTTTGTGTCGCGTGTTTCGCCTTTGAAAAACTTTCCGGCCGATGCACCAGCAAAGGAATATATGTTCTTCGCGCATCAGCGACGCGTTTTTCAGAATAATGCACGTACGTGTCCTCGTAAATGCATATTTTCGCGATGACGTGAGACGAAATTATAACATCAACAAGGGTGCGAGAGAGAGGGAAAGGAAGAAGGGTGGTGATGATGGATAAACTAATGACGTGCGGAGACGCTAATCCCGTTAGTCATGTCGGCGGCTTGAGATGGGCTACTGAAATACCGATGCACTCGGGCTTTCGTTCATCAATATGGGATTACGCGACGCGTGTGTATAGGTAACATGTGGCTGCATCACATATACAGGGTGTTCTAAAACCACTGTGCTTCCTTTAATGACAAATTCTTGGGACTATTTGGAAGTAATTTTTCCTCAGTGAAAATGTCGAGGTAATTTTCAAGCAATTGAAAATAAATGGGTTTTCGCAAACTAAACCTTGTAGAAATAAAATAAAATCACATTCATCCATTAATTTCAGGTAGACTTTACTTTGATAGCATTTTAATTGAAGGCTTATTGTTAGTTACAAAAATTGGGAACGTGCGAAAAATGATGACTTCCCTCGACATTTTCGCTTAGGAAAAATTATCTTCAAATAATTTTAGGAATCTCTCATTAACAGCATGTCCGGGAATTTTGGAACACTATATGCACGCGACCAAGAGTGTATGTAAGTATACGTAGTGCTTTATGTAGAAAGTTGAACGGAACGCAGTGAACTTTGAACGCGAAAAAGGATTGCGATTATTTTCCCTCGATTTTAGATGATCGGTGATGCATTCATTGTCTTTTGTGTAAATCTATAACATGACCCGTAACATTGCCCGTGTTTCACGGCAAAATTATTGCCCGGTGCAGCGAGGCTAATTAATATTAGTTACCACGCGTAGCCTCGTTTCGGTAGTTTGCGCATTATGAAGGACTCGCGGTTGGAAGCGGAGGCAAAAGTTGCTCAAAGGAGATTCCTTTGCTCGATTTTCTTACCTAATCGAGGATTACTCGCATTATTTATGCGTGTAATAAATTGTATACTTATATAACAGAGCAAAGAACCTATTTCCTTCTTTAAAAAGTAATTAACTTTTTTATGGCAAAATCTCTATTTTTCTCGAAACATATCCTCTTCCTACACGCGGATTTTTATCGAGGATCCTGATTACACAATCGATAAAATAAAATACATAACAAATAGATAAAGTTCTCGTCTAACAATAAGTATCTTTAAAGCGAGATGCGGGTTAAAAATCGAGTAGTGAAAAGAAAGCACATAAATAGGACGAAGACACGGAATCTGCATCGCGAGAATAAAAAGTTTTTGGCTTAAGGGGATGCATGCGGATGATCGAGTAAACAGAGACGCAAAGTAGGACATACGTTCTCCCTCTCTCTCTCTCTCTCTCTCTCTCTCTCTCTCTCATCAAGAGACGTCTTCACCCCCCGTCTCGCGAATTTTGCGACTTCGCGGCTAAACTCGTTCACCCGGATGTCACAAAGCCGAAGATGTATTGCGAGATGCTTCGCAGGAGCGCATCCTTTCCCATTACGTTTGCGGTAGTGTGTAAATATTTCTGTCATTTATAACGTTGCGTTCTCTCTCTCTCTCTCTCTCTCTCTTTAAGACGGCTACGTAGGACGTCTCCTTATTCGCCTTTGCCTTATTCACGGCCGGTGCTTATTAAACTTCCTTGAAGCTTACACAAACAACGTGTACGTATAGCGTAACTATTTATTTTTTTACGAGACGCATCCAATGCGGATAAATTAATACTCGTGACATTTACGAGGTACGCTTGGAATGAGGTTCCTTATAAGGTCATTACTGTATAGGTGTCGATCTGGGTCTTGTATTAGTCGGACCGTGAGCACAAGGAACTTTATTTTAAACCGTTATATTAGAAAGCTTTTGTCAAGAAACCGGGGGAGGCGATATTTTAAAAAATGTAGTGTTCTTGAGTTTTTAGAACGACAGATTCCTTGAGATAAAATTAAAAATTGAGGTGTAGTACAAATCTGGTTTTAAAAATTAAATTCCAAGTCCTTGAATAAAATATGATTTCAACAGTTGCGATCATTGATAATAGTCTTACAAAAATTTAATTACGTAACTGCGAATTTGTGACAACTTCGTTTCCTAAAATGTTGGTACTTCTATACTGCTTGTATATTATTGATTCGACGTTCTCAAACATTAAAAAAATATCTTGATTAATTTCATGTTTCAAGTTTTATTTACTTTTCTGTTATTAAAAACAAGAAAATATTTTTGTCTTATATTTTAAGCCAAGCTATTATCGTAGTCACTTTAGCATGAATATATTTTTACACGAAATTCGTGGAAATAAAGCTAATTTATGCAATCATAAAACTGATAATTAAAGATAAAGCACATGAAAAATCAACATTACGACGTCTGCATAATGACATACATTGCCTCGTTCGTAACATATGTAGATAAATGTCTACAGCGCATTCAGATAATTCAAAGAAAACGAAACAGATTCGTATTTTATAAGTAATTAATTAAATGAGCATCAGAATTTATTTAAAAGATTCGCAATTATTTATGCCAGAAATGTTTTAAACGCGAATCGATTTGATTTGCAAACAGAAGCCCGATGTCTTTTTTCTTTAATCGTTAATAAAGCAAGTTTCTAAATAAAATATCAGACGTGCACTCAAGGATTTGCGTCACGATCAACAGCTTCCCTTTTAACACTTTATGATTTGACATATGATTTACTATTTCACTGTTTAATTATCAGTTTTATATTATAAATTTTATATTATCCGATAACAATTAACTAATTGTCTCTTTGGAAGAATTTGACAAAGACAGTTTGAGGTCAATATACATTGTACATAGAACCGCACAATATAGTTCTCGTAAAGACCCAGTATCGACGTGATTTTAATCGCCGTGCGTTTCTGCACGTTCTCTTAATCCTCGAGCGTAATTGCGAAATACCGCGAAAGAGAGAGACTTGACAAAGTGCGCGCAAACCTTGACGGCAAAAACACAAATGACAGCGTGAAGGAGCGAGAAGGAGAGACGAATCTAATTGAACGAGGACGCGACGTAGGGGCATACATGGTAGGAGAAATCGAGGGACAGAGAGAAACTCAAATGGATTTCTCGGTTCAGTCACAGAGTCGCGCCGGGTCGAGCGACAGCTCGACAACTTTGCGTTTGATCTCCGGTCGTTGGCGTTCGTGAACGCGTTTGACGACCCTCGGCTCGGATGCAGCTGGTCCTATACTCTCGGTTTAGGAGTCAGGATCTTCAAACGAAAAACGACGAGTTCGGTGACAGGTGAGAGTGCTTGTAGATCATCGATGGAAACTCACGCGTATGTCGGTGTCTGTGAACCGGTTTTCCCAGTGTGTTGACTTACGCCGTTTGAACTTTTCCTCCTGAAACAGAATTTTAAATTGAGATTAAACACTCAAGATATCATGTATAATATAATTATTTACGATACTGATAAAAAATATACGCGTCATATATATTTTATTATACAAACGGACTATAAAGTCATTTTATATATTAATAAATAATGTAAATATAGAGTAGAAAACCTAAGACTTGTCACCTTTCTTTCATATTTTTTGTCGATAATAATTGACAAAAATTTCAAATATATTATACGATATTCGAGGCTTTATTTTAATCTAAAAATTAATAATACTATATGTGTGTATGTTGATATTATAAATTATGATAAAGATATATCATTAAACACATTTTTCTCTATATGAGAAGCGATTACTTTTACAATTTTGTTCCTCGTTATCAAAGCAATTAGATTGTGCAACAGATTAGATTATAAATAGTTAATAGCGGAAACCAGTAATTCATTACGTAAGTGATAAACACACGAGATGCTTCGCATCATTTCATATTACTAGAATCGCGTTTTATTTCCTTATTATTCTAAAATCATACAATTGTAATCTGCGAGCTTTATATGGCTAAACAAACTTTAATCGGTGACTCGAACGTCCTTTGATAATATTATCGCACAACTCTGTCTTTTGTAGCGTTTTAACGCGCTTTTTCATCGTTTACTCACATTGTCGAAATTTAAAAACGCAATTATCTTTAAGGGAAAAATGTCAATTCCGTAACATTTTTTTTTACTGACATTTTGCGCACGTGGCGAAATTTAAATCGAAATTTAAATGGACGAAGCTCCAAAGGCGGGCCAGATGACAGTTCTCGTGGATTTACTTACGATGTAATTTCGAAATATGGACAAACATTTGCAAGCGAAATTATTCTGCGGAAACTCTTGGAAACTTGGGAGTTTGCGGCCAAACTATTATCAGACTTTATCTACCTGCTGCGACGCGGTTAAGCCATTATCAGAAACGAAGGAGAATCACGGGCGAAATGCGCGGAAGGACTTAACTATAGCTATGTTTAATGACACGTATAATTTACAATATAATTGTTATCCCTACTCCTTTATTGGGCACGCGGTGAAAAAAAGTTTCAGTCGCGTTTCACGAGAGATGCGGATATACGTATAGAAAGTTTCGCAACAATCGGTTGCGGATGTAATCTTCCTGTCGCAATAATTTCTATCAGTATTTATATTTACAAAAGTTTCCCCCGTTCTTTCCTTCCTGACATGTTTGCCTCTCTTCTCGTCCCCACGAAATTGCG
Organism: Nylanderia fulva; assembly: GCF_048542155.1. NCBI lineage: Eukaryota > Metazoa > Arthropoda > Insecta > Hymenoptera > Formicidae > Nylanderia > Nylanderia fulva. Next base: position 2,749,534 of record NW_028189945.1, read on the forward strand.
ACCTGATTATATCGAATAGCTCTCGACTTTCGTGTGTCCTTAACGAACAATAATCTTCTAGAATCCGGAGGCAATAATTTTTCACAATTTCCAAGAAAAAAGGAAAAGAAAGTAAAAATGCATTCCTCTTTTCTGATTAATTTCTAGAAGAACGATTGTAAATGTGAAGATAACATTCCACAAACTTATTATTTAATTAATTTTAGCTATTATTAATTAACTTTAGCGTGTCATAGATAAGTCTTTACGAGTCAAATTTCAGTACAATTCTGTCGACATTTACGAAAATTGTTTCTAACTCGATAATAATTCATATCTTAGTCCAGTGTCGCAACTTTAGAAATGTTGACAATATTATCGACGTTACCAAATACGGATAGGCGCATTCTTTTTTTTATCAGTTTTCAAAGTCCAAAAGACAAAATTAGACCACACGACGCATGACTGTTGCTTTTCTTATGCATGAAGTACAGATTGCGAATTAAAAAAAAGATAAGCGTTTAACTAAAATCTGATATGTCATCTTGGTCTATTGTCGATTATCGCATTTCAATTAGCAGTCAGATATTTCGTCTCGAGTATCTCATTGTCAGCGACGTTAACCGATATCTCCGTCTGTTTCAGGTACTTATCACTATCACTCGCCGTCTCGAATTGAATCCGATACAAGCCCGATCGATCGGAGGGAAGAAGAGGCCCCTCTGAAAACGCGATTACGTTAGTGCAACATCGTACAACAGAAACGCGGTGGAAATCCCCGCGTGCCTCTCCATTTTCGCATCCGTGTATATCGTCGTATTTACACCCTTCCCGTTCTACCTTCTCCCTCCGCGTTGTTTCGCTGTCCTCTTTCGCGTCGCGAGGTGATCTCTTTCGATAGCTGATAGATCGAAGGGTCCAACAACGGAGTTCCTTCTTCGTCGAGCGGAGCGAGCAGGTGCGAGACGAAACGTCGTGGCGTGATATATCATCGCCGGGCACAATGGCTTGCGAATTCTTTAAGGTGAGTCTGTATTACTTCATTTATGATAGATGACCCGTGTTTTCGATGATGATAAAGTTCATCCGCATCACATCCCAGGGTATACTGGTCGTTGTGAGTGAAACGAACTTCCGTACCCTCGAATTCAAGGTAACTAAAAGATAAGAGGGAAATTCTCAGGAAATTCTTATGAATGTTTAAGAATAGCGCTATTTTCGCGTCGCCATTAAAAATGCTGACGTTGAATTTATTAGGGGAGAGATTCGAAGCGCACGAATGGAGACTAAGTTTGTAATTTATCCTCTTTAAATATGAAGCTCCCCGTCTGCTCGAGAAAGCCCCGTAAAGTGGACCTTACAAATTACAGACTTCCATCACCGTGGCAACTTTGCATATGTTATATAATATGATTCGCTCCTCTTTTCCGATCATTATTCGCGAAGCTCATGTATCTTTAAGACCCTAGAAAAAGCCATCTGGTATCGGAAGCTTTTTTTACTCACAATGACTGAACAAAAGTATTACATTATTCTCCCGGAAGTATTTATGTCGATCCAAAGAGATCATCGCAATCGTGCAATCAAACATAATTAGGGGGAAAAAGCGGAATATATTTGGAATTGATTGTCATTCTTGGAACGGTTCAGCATTATCCTGCAACTCGCCTGCAGGCGACGTCATTCGCAGACTTCCGTCTCTCGTTGTCGCTGCAAAAGCCGAGGTTAGCAACCGTCCGAATGTGATGAGTCTATACAGTTTGTTCGCAAACCGTCTACAAATGCGGAGCAACTTCCGCTCCGCCGGGATCGCGACACTTCGGAGGGCAAACGCTATTATTTCAGTTATCCTTTACTCCAAGTCGACGCGACGCGACGTCTCGTATTATTAGCCGCGACACGAGCGAAAGCTCGAGCCGGCAAAGTTGGGGCATTTTGTATGCATGCGCATCACGGGCGAATTCTCTGTGAATTATTTCTTCGCGCTGTCTGCCAGACGGTTCTTTACGGCTAGGACACGCATAATTTTCTAAAATTTGTTTCGCATTAATCAACGCGCGTGATGGATTTCTAGATAGATAGGAATATCGTCATACATTGAAATTTCACCGCGCGCCGCCGCGATACACGATATTATTTTTCGTTGTATCGTGCATCTCATTGACTTCATCACTCTCTCTCTCTCTCTCGTTAACGAAAAATCTGTTCCACAAAATAATCGCGGAGACAAGCGTCACGAGAAAGGATCGTCACTGGGCACTTTATCGAAATGTCGTTAGTTATCGCAATGGATACGCAAACGGTAAAAAGAGGAGAGCATGATCGGAGAGGATGATCGGAGAGGATCACCACTGATGTATGTACGGCTTCCGTCTGTCTTTGGGCGCAGCTTGAACGATGGCCGATTCACGCGGCTTCAAGCCAATAAACCAGTTGTGGCAGAGCGCGACGACAGTGCCGACGGATCAGGATTCGGAGTGTCTTTACGAGGAGATCCCGGGCCTCTCGGGCCCCCAGGATACGGAGCAGCCGGCAGCTGGTGCCGGCGTTGGACGCACGGTGCAAGGGGAGGAGGACGAGAACGTCGGCGGCAGCAGGGGAAGTCTCGACTTCGGGGTCCAGGTTGGAGGTAGCGGCGACTGGTGGGGCGATCAATCCGGGGGAGGCCGGGAGGACATTGTTGCCGGCAGCGGTGGTACCATCCCCCGTAGCAGGACCCTCGGCAGGAACGGCCGGTCGGAGCGATCATCGGGCGCGAGTGGCGGTGCGAGATCGCGCAGCGGATCGGCCGATCGGCGTCGGCCTTCGGATCGGGCACGTCAGCAGGACATCGTTGTCGTCAGCAGGGTGGAGGAAGAGCGGTATGCCGCGCACAGGATCCGCGTGGACCCCGGTACAGGCGCCGTATTGCCGCCTCCTGCGGCTCAAGGCCACAAGCTGACCAGGGGGCGATCAACGAGCCAGAGCACCGTCGCCCGTTACTTGCACTCGGCCAGCACCAACGCCTCGGCGACGCATCACCATCATCACCATCACGGCGTGCACGGCCAATATCCACCGTCAGCCGGCGCCAGGTCGACCGGCAGCAGGCACCGCCATCATCACTCTAGCCGCGGCGCGTTCAGTAATGAGACGCAGGAAGAGGTACAGGAAGACGATGAAGCCACTCTACGGGAGTTGCTCGTAAGGTACGTTCGTACGATCCGGTCAGCGAACGACGAGTCTCTCTCGCACTCTCTTGGTTATACCACTATACCTTTCTCCTCTCGAGTCGGTGTACATCACTTTAGCTCCGTGAAAATTATCGCGATTATCGGCCGACAACTTTCGTGCCACTCTTACATGCCTGCTCTTACTTCCAAGAGGAAGAGTCGTTGTTGTCCAAGTTTTGTTGATATCTCGGTAGGATTATCGTTTGCGATACGAGCCGTTGGATACGGAACGATTCCCCTCGTTTTTTCCGAGAAACGAGAGAATGTACGAAAGGACGATATGCACTTCTTTTATTTACACCGCTTGTTTTTTAGGATTGCAAAGACAAAGATTTCTCAGGTTTTTGTGCTATGCAAAAAACAAAGTTAATCATGCAAAAAATTGTCTGGCTTATTACCGCTCATTTACATTCGCAATTCCGGGCTCATATGGCGATTAGTCCTCGGCTGCTGGGCTTCTTAGATTCTTTAGCATCCTTGGACTCGACGTAATCGTTATCGAAAAACCAACAAGGCTTTTATAACAACCTGGAAAAACACAAATTATACGTTATTCAAGAATGATTGGCGTCGCCACCGAATATGTCTCCAAGAATTATCTGGATTGTTGGACGTTGGATAGCGTCGATACGAGTTTGCGAAGGATTCGCGCTATTCGTGAATTCCGCAAGCTCTCGTCGACGCTAGTAACGTTGCAAACTATATATTCGCGATTTTTGAAGAAAAAAGTCCCACTTATTCGAATCAAATTCGAGCGAAAGCTTACCATTTGCTTACTATTCGCATTGTTCGTGTCAGACAACACGTTAAGCTTCTACGACCAGATCTGATTGAAGAAATTGAGAGCAATGACACTTGGCGGTGGTGTACATAATTTTTTTTTCTTTCTCGGCCGTAGAAGATTGACTCGGCGAACGTTGCGAAAACGAATGAGTTCTAATTTGAATTATTGTTCTAACATAGTCTAGCCTTAGAGTTCTTGTATTGACTTTCACATTAGTAGTGATTTTTTTTAGGTTCTTGTATAGAGAAATCATACTTTACTCTTTTCATGACGAGTAAAGCGTAGTTTTCTTTTAGTTTCTATATATATACTTACTGTTTAAATAATCTCATGTGGCATGATAGAGTCGCCGTTATTCTGCCATCATTCAATTTCTGAATGATTTACTCTTGGCTCGCTTTGTTTCTGAAACAAATTACGATTCTGATTTAGATTCTCGCTCGAAGAAATACATTGTCGATTAAATTATTGTCAATTAAAATTATCATGAAGAGTCATATATGTTATAATGATCGAGGAAAAAATATCATGAACAAATCTGCATCAATACTGGAAAAAAAATAATTTAAAAGTAATTATCGGTCTTTTTCAAAGTCTCGTTTGATATTCTCCCTTATCGCGGAATTCAGTTCAGAACGACATGCTTGTCCACGGATTCACTCACCCTGATGAAGGCTTCATCGTAGTTATGTTAACAGTTATGTTACGAGAGACATGGCACTTTAAATCTCTCTCGCGAGTAACTTATCTTAGTACTTTCGATAGAACAACGTGTTTACGAGCTCTCGAGACTTGCATACCAATCAAGAGGACACTTCTCGTTCTCTTTTATCCGCCGTGTTAAAGTGCTCTCTCCTCCTCGAAATCGATAACGCTTACTTATCGATCAAATAAAGCTTCGCCACCGACGAAAACGACTTTATACGACCGGTACCATTTTCCATAAACATCGTTCATTCGAGAACGTAAAACTGTGTTGCAAATGCATCCAGGTAATTCCGACCTAAGTGTGTGGCGGTGCCTTTTACTTTACGATAATCACGTGACGGCAAATTTAAAAAAAAAAGAGAAAAGAAAGAAAGAAAAAAAAGAAGGAAAAAAAGGAAAAAACGGACGCGTCTTCCCCGCTTATTATTTTATATAGACTCTCTATGTATCCGAGAATGCAATACAAGGCTTTGTGCCATGCCATTCATCATTTATACATAAATCACACTCGCTCTTAAGCTCTATTCTTGTACATATACTACACACTCTCGGTCTCATAACAGTTGATAATCAGACACTACCGATGCCGTTGTTATGGTTACTTGAATTTTTTGGCTGCGGCGCTCGCAGGCTTACCACTGATTGCTCATTCCATTCGAAATCATATCTCCCTTTCAAAGTCAGGTGCACAAATAAGCTCGCAATAGCACCGCTAGAGCTCGAAATGACGGCTAAAGATCGCAGACTAATGATATCCGGTCTGTATACACACGTGGACACAAGCAATTGGTTTCCAACGAAGCGATTCGCGATGAAATTCTATTGTTGCACCGCTATTGGTAAAAAGAATCGCGATTGTGCAAGAAAATTGCGGTCGAATAATATCCTAAATGAGGAAAAAAAATAGTATTTGGGATATTTTCGTCGATACATAATAGATGGATTGTGACTTCACTGTATAAGAATCTCAAAATGTTACTCACTTTTGTGCGACACAAATCTATATAGTTATAGTTAATAATCACGAGCACGATTCTGCTCGAGGATCTGCGCGATTGGATCCTCGCGAGATGACAATATAAGCACTACTACATATATACTTGTTGTTCGATGTGCCATCGCTGTGACTTATTTGTGTGCGTGTCTGGATACTCTCTATTCACTCTCATGAGATCATGCTGATTTTTTGTAAATTATTTTGCCGACTGTTCGTTCCGCATAAAGTGATGGGCCATTGAAATTGTGCAAGCTCGCTTGTGGACGCGGGCGGCTAGGCAGGGGTGAGTAAGCTGGCGGTGCGTCGCATGGTGATGTGTGAAGAACGTATATCTCTTTCACACGTGACGGCTCCGTCTCTTTCTTTTTTTTTTTTCTCTCTCTCTCTCGATAGAAGTGAATTGGACGTCACGATTACTAAATGCGAGCGAATATATCATTATGACATGATTTGTTGACTGAACCACGACTGTGTTTCCAAACTAGGTAAAGTTTTACAGAGTGAGTGAGATAAGAGAGGAGGCAGGGGCGGGGCGTCGTCGGGCCTTATACCCCCTCTCGCCGTGTACACGTGTTACCTCTCCACCTTTGGTTGTGGACAACCACTTGACAACAAGCAGTTCAGAGTCAATTGATTGGATTTGGTGGATAATCCAACGTACGTACATATGTCTCGTGTGAACAAAACAAAGAACAAATAGATCTCTGTGAGAATAAGACGAAATACTGAATCAAGAGGAGTGTGAGTGAGGAGGCGTAGAGGCTACTGTAGTTTCGGAACACAGCCATGGTCTCCCTACCTCCCAGGTACATGACAACATCATCACTGCTCTCTCTCTTTTTTTATCTTTTTTTTTCTTCCATCTTTCCCTCGTCTCTATCTGCATATATACGCTTATCAAAACTAGTTTTATGTACCACTTTTGATTATAATTTTTTTAAAATACAATTGAAAGTGAAACGTGTATAAAAAACGATCTTTAATCTCTCTTTGAATGCATAGATTCTTAAATGTACATATTCCTGAATGCGTCTCTCGATAAATTCTTGAATGCTTTAATTGTCGATTCCTTACTCTACGTCTCTCCGATTTCTTATAGTCTCACGTTGTCTTTTATCGTTCAAATAGTGGTACAAATCCCTTGTTTGATAAGTGTACATACTTTCGTCTCTCTATGTCTCTTTATATCTGTTCGTTACCCTTCTCTATCTTTCCTCCTACATCTTCTATCTTATCTCTCCCTCACGTCTCTTCGAATCATGTGCTCATTCATTTCTGCTATTCACCTGCTGCCATTCATTACACATTTTAGAAAAAAAATTTCTCTCTCTCTCTTGCTCTATTCTATTATATTCTATTCTCATCTTAAGTCACCCTTTCTGCTTGGCTGTGCACATCGATCGATGAGTTTGCCAATTCACCTAGTTTGTTCGAAAGTCTCATGATCCTTCATGATTACATGTGTGTACATTGAGCGTGTGCGAGATGTCAGTCATTTTCATTCACTTGCACATTTCTGCATCGTGTGGCCATAGAAATAATTGTACATATGCCAAATGAAGAGATCCGAAGACGGTTATGGTAATAGGCTTGCGAGATTCTAGAATTCACAGATAAAGAGTATCATTTCGACATTCTCTTTCTCTTTCTCTCTTTCTCTTCGACAAATATTGAAGCACTAATATATAATATCTACACACACGCGAATTCACAAACTTCCATCTAATATGTGCACAGCTGCGAAAATATATTTACATATATATATATAAATTCATACGTATATAAATAATAAATATTTATATATATATATATATATTTCCACTGTAGTGTCTGTCACTCCTCACACTCACCACACACACTTTAGACATGCTTTTAGTGGCGTTTATATTTTTGTCTGCTATTATTTTCTGCAACTTGACATTATTTACTATATAAATATATATTATATATAGAGAGAGAGCCGATTGTGTACATACATATATTATATACATGATATATATATATATATATATATATGTATATATATATATATCTGTTCACGTGCTATTCGTATTATAATTTATCCAACATTCCCATGAGCTGCCGAGCTAATGCTGGCTCATTGCATTTTCAAACTGTCAAGGGCAAACGTGTTCCATATTTTAACATCTATGCAAAATCTATCTATCGCCTTTTATATTTTACATGTGTGTTAATCATGCATTTTCATACGCGATATAAATATGACGCGAGAAAGTAAATTTACGTTTTAGCGACGCGCTAAACCATCTTGCAGGCGAAGATGCTCGGCAATTAAGCGTGGAGATAGTTGGATTTTATCTTACAAAAATAGGGAAATAGCTTTAGCATTGAACGTCTAGTGTCGGTGTGCTCGACAATGTTGTCGATCTGCTCGCCCGTACGAATCAGCGAGATTCACGCGGGGATTATGTGTGTGGGAACAGTCTGCAGAAACAGGTCAGCGTTATGAGTATGAACTTGAGTGCCAAGCTGGACGAGCTGCAGCGGGGTGACCGCCAGCTGGAGACCACCGTCGCTCTCTGCGAGATCCGCACGCAGCTGCAGGAGCTCACGAAGAGCGTAGAGTCTTGTCAGAGCGAGGTCAGCGAGGTGAAGCGGGACATGGTTGCGATTAAGGTACTCTATTCTTGCGATGCGTCTACTTTTTTGGATCCGAACGTTGTCAATCTAACTAAATTTCTGATTTAGACTGCTCTCTTTAGCAAATAATAATACCGAGATACATAGACAGGAATATTATTTCGAAGAAATAATTTAATAATATTAATAACATTTTTTAATAATATATGATTGCGCTGTCACTTTTTAAAATTAATATAGTGAAGAAACTATTATAGGATGATTTCATAATTTTTCTTGATAATAAAATAATTAAGGATATTATCTCTTTTATATATAAAAGTATAAGAGACTGTAGAATATCAATATATTCTTAATTCGAGATGTATAAATGGCGAATAGATAACTGTGGGAAAAAGTCATGAAATATGCGTGAAATATAATCGAGAGAAAAAATCAATATAGATTGCCGTAGAAAATTTCACATCTAAGAATAAAATTCCTGCGTCAGTTGACGTACCCTATTTTTAATCATGTAAAAATCGTATTTGGTATGTATGGAAGTGTGCCTCAGGTATTTTTTTTCCTGACACGCAGCACGAACTAGATACGGTACAGCAAGTTAAGGAAGAGATAGAGGAATTACGGGAGTACGTGGATCGACTGGAAGAGCACTCCCATCGGCGGAAACTTAGACTACTGGAGCAGGTGATTTCCGGCTTTAAAAAATGATGTTTTATTTTATTTTACACAACTTTCGTTACGTTTCGTTACGAGAAATGTTTTAATGCGAGATTTGAGTTGTTATGTTGCGAATGAGTTGTTGTTCTCACGTTATATATGCTTTAATTTGTTTAGCGACGTATATGATTTTTTTGCCGATAATGTTTGTACTGTGAAATTGTTAATAAAACTTGCAGAATTAAATCCTATGTTTTTGTATTTTTATTTAATTTTACTCCATTATTCTATTTATATTTGATGTACCTCATTAATTGCCTTTCCTTTCATCATATTTTCGCGTGTGTTAAAAGTATATATGTTGAAGGTAATTTATTTCACACATACGTAAACGCGTAAATAATAATTCCGATTATTTTCAGGGACTGACACTTTTCCTATCGTATGCGATATTGGCAGCTGTATTGGGAATGTTGCAGTTTGGATACAATACTGGAGTGATTAACGCGCCTGAAGTGGTATGTTTTTTTAAAACATAAACATGGCTGTATGTATGTATATACACTAAACGTCACTGATAATTTTCATAAACGAACATTTGTGTTCCTATAAATTAATCGCGTTCAACCTTTTTACAGAATATAGAAAATTTTATGAAAGATGTGTACAAGGATAGATACGGAGAGGATATTTCGGATGATTCTGTCAAGACATTATACTCCGTGGCCGTGAGCATATTCGCGATCGGTGGTATGGTGGGTGGTTTCAGTGGAGGAACAATCGCCAACAGATTTGGCAGGTTGGCATCAATATTATGTTCCTCGATTTTATACATAATCAATGCTTTGCAATATATAATACTTCTGCATGCTTTCTTTTTTATAATCTATTTTTTCACTCGAAATTTCCAACAAGTAAATACCCAGATAGCACAGCTATTCGAAAAGAATTCATTTGTATGTCATCAATTTCGACTCAAAATTGGTGACATAGAAATGAATTCTTTTCGAATAGCTTGCGCTATCTGGGTATATATGTACATATTTATTAAAAATTGCGAGCGAAAAGATTATAAAAAAAATGCCTGGATAAAGATTATATAATTTAAAAAACATATATATGTGTATTAATATTATGTAAAATCAGAAGATTTTACATAATATTAAATAAAATTTCGATATTTCATAATGTTTCACGCCTCGATATTAAAAAATCTGACTAATATTGGCATAATAATTATAAATGGAAAATACAGAAGTTAACTTTGGCCTTCTGTTTTTCGAATCGTAGAAAGGGAGGCTTACTGCTAAACAACGTGCTGGGCATCGTGGGGGCGTGCCTGATGGGTTTTACGAAGCTCGCTGAGTCGTACGAGATGTTGTTTTTCGGACGGTTCATCATCGGTGTCAATTGTGGCTTGAACACCTCGTTGGTTCCCATGTACATATCGGAAATAGCGCCATTGAACCTGAGAGGCGGCCTAGGCACGGTGAACCAGCTCGCTGTTACGGTGGGCCTCCTGGTCTCCCAGGTGCTGGGCATCGAGCAAATCCTTGGAACAAACGAGGGTTGGCCCGTTCTCTTAGGACTAGCTATCTGTCCTGCCATTCTACAGCTATTGCTGCTTCCAGTTTGCCCGGAATCTCCAAGGTAAAATCTGAAATTTACAATTGTAATGTTAAAACAAAATTTTTATTTTCATTTCCGAATAGGCTGTTCAAAGACTTCAATTAAGGATTCAGTTCGAGAGTAAAAATACATCTTTAATTTTTTAACTCGTTAACATTTCTGAAACTCACAATTGATACAAGCAATAGTATATATAATTAATAAAAAAATGGTTTCAGATATTTGCTCATTACTAAACAGTGGGAGGAAGAGGCTCGAAAAGCTTTGAGAAGGTTGAGAGCCAGTAACCAAGTAGAAGAAGACATTGAAGAGATGAGAGCGGAGGAACGAGCTCAACAAGCTGAGTCTACAATCTCAATGACCGAGCTTATATGCAGCCCAACTTTAAGAGCACCTCTCGTTATTGGTGTGGTTATGCAACTTTCGCAGCAGCTTTCGGGTATCAATGCCGTAAGTAACGATTTTCGTGGAATAACTCATCTCATCTATATATTTTCTTTCTCATTATGTCAATGTTATAATTTCTTTAAATCTGATGCGAAATTTTTGCGCGCATTTTCAGGTATTTTATTATTCCACGAATCTGTTCACTAGTTCTGGTTTAACGGACGAGAGTGCCAAGTTTGCAACCATTGGCATTGGTGCCATTATGGTTTGTATGACGCTAGTGTCCATCCCGCTCATGGATAGGACAGGAAGGCGTACATTGCACTTGTATGGTCTCGGTGGCATGTTTATCTTTTCAATATTCATCACAATTTCGTTTCTCATAAAGGTGAGTTAAAATTTTAATGCGCTCTTATGAAACATGTTCGTTATTATTTTAATGATAAGCTATAGTTGATAATTTAGATTTAAAATTTTCCCGTTGCCTGCTTTTGACAGTCATAATATTATTATAAGAACAAGTTACAAGAAAGTAGTTTAGCATTGTAAACAATATCTCGGAAATTCTCTGTTGATGTTTATCGCGCGTTAATTTAATTCAAACTGATAATTGTAAGAAAATAATTAAAGGACGCTATTCTCTCTCTACGTAATTCTATACATTGATACAATTTATTCAATGCTATTTAGAAGATCGTATAACGAAGAAGATTCTATTAATTACAACAAACTTATTTATTAATGCGTTTCTATACTGTTAAGAACTTTGCGCTTTACTAAGGAAAATCGCATCACAAACAACAAATGAATTGTACATAGCTACGTATTTGTGCTTTGACACTTTATGCACCTTGGCGAAAGGTGTACTTAACACTTTGTTCACAGCTGGAGTGCAGCACTGCACCGACAGTGAGAATCACTATTATATCTATACGAATTTTTGCATCACTATGTCAATTCATGTTAATTTTTTCCCGCCATTCATATAACTAATAAGTCACGTCCTTTACCCGCATGTCATTTTTTTTCTTTTGCATTGTAGACATTTTATATTATTATGATACATATGAACATTACTCGATCTTGCGTAAAAATTTTCAAACAAGACTAATTATAAATATATTTAAATAAAGATATTTATTTAAATATACTAATATTAATATAAATATTTAAGAATCGTTATTAAACACCTCTGCGCTCAACTCTTGGCTAAAAAAATAATACTAATCGATATTATAAAGATAGGAAAAAAAGCAATGTGTCATATATATGTATCATATAAGCTTGCACATTTTGTTACTTTGGCTTACTAGCAGTTTTGCTTCTTGATAACCCGCTTCCCTTCCCTCCCCTTCACCACTGACGACCTCTTTCGTGACTGTCTGGAGGAGACATTTACTTCCTGTTTATTAATCAGCCTATGTTCTACTTGGCTCAAACCTGTCACTCTGTATGTCGCAATTACATCAGCAATTAACATACTTTTGACGAATAATCTCTCTTACAATACGTATACATGTCCATTACTTTTTACGAATAAAATTCAATTATTCCTCAGCTACTGAATGTTTGGCACCGATGCTTTCATATCAGAATTTGATAAGGAATGTAATGTGTTCTTCGTGATAACTATGAATTACAAGCGTCGTTATTCGCACCTCATATTTTTATCGATGTTACATTGACGATGATTTCATACGAATTGTTCGAGAAAAAATATGTACACATCAGACTTGTATCTTCAAAACTGCTTTTGCACACGTGTATGTTTTGTGCGTACAACAACGATAATATTACATACTATATATAATCGAGGTCAAAGCAAATCCTGGCACTCATCATGAAGAGCAACTTCACCGCTTAACGAGAGATTTGTATTGTACTAACAAGGCACGTCATTATATATACGAAGGGATACTTTTGCCGCCAAAAATCACTTTTGTCGCCAAACGCCTTCATTTACACAGGGTTGAGCTACGCACCGCATGCAACAACACTACAAGATTATTGTGCATACGTTCGACATATGTTTCCGAATTTTCGATTTGAGTTCTCGGGCCTGCCGTGCATTTGTTTTGTTTTCTTCCTGAGGCTCCTCCAGCTGCTCAGGAAAGAAGAACATGATTCTACTGCCTGATAGGAGTTCTTTGGCTATGTGCAGGAAATGATTGACTGGATGTCCTACATCTCGGTGGTGTCCACTCTATGCTTCGTCGTGTTCTTCGCCGTGGGACCCGGATCCATCCCTTGGATGATCACGGCGGAACTGTTCTCGCAAGGCCCCAGACCCGCCGCCATGTCCATCGCGGTCCTCGTCAATTGGTTGGCTAATTTTTTGGTTGGCATCGGTTTTCCAAGCATGAAGGTAAGACGACGACGACGACGACGACGGCTAATCGTCGATTTCCTTTCGATAGATTTCGGGAGAACAAATTACAGATCGTTGAATGTATAATAGCCGAAAATTATATCATATCATGTATAATTATTTAACACTAGCGTGTTATTTAATAACACGATATAATGTGATAAATTAAACATGATATGAGTATGTAGGTTTGTTTCACAATTTTGTACAAACTTGCTACGCACGTATTTGTATGTTACAGACTAGCCTTGAAAACTACACGTTCCTACCGTTCAGTGCATTTCTAGCCATCTTCTGGATCTTCACGTACAAGAAGGTTCCTGAGACCAAGAATAAAACATTCGAAGAGATTCTAGCTTTATTCAGGCATGGTAACGACAGGTATGCAGCACATAAGCAACTTACTACCATCCCCAGTACGTACCACAATAGCAAAATGTTATATACATAATTGAATACTCTGCATCCGCCTCTCTCTTTAGTTTCTTTTCAAAGGGAATTCTCTGGTACTACGTACAATAATATATACATGTATATACTATACGTATATATAGCTACTACTATACGTATGTATAGCTTAAATCCGTAAATCGATAGTCCCTTCAATATGTATCCCGTTTTCATTTTTTTTCCTTTTGACTCGATACGTTTCGAAGTTAATTAAGAGAATCGAAAAATTTATCTTTTCGATAACTAATAACCGCACAAGTTCTTAACCGTTAATTGCACAAGGAGAAGGAGAAATTAGAGGGCTTAGATAAAATAAGCTTAAAATAATACATACGTACTCTTTTTGATGTATAATGTATACTGTTATCATATATCCGTCCGAGCATTCATCCGTCCGTTCTACGTTCGATAACGAAGATGTTCGTTATTTATAAATAGAAATTTTCTGAAAAATCTGCAAAAAATGAAAAAAAGAGTTTTATAATTTATCGAGACAATCGTGTTTTGTGTATTTTTCTCTATAAATATATATTGTATTATATATCTATGTTGGGATTAGTATATTATTACGCTACGCATTTTTGCATGCATTGCTGTTCTCGTTCGAAGCAATAACAGAAGTTGAACTGTGATAAAGTTTCGTTTTCTTTCGTTTTTTAGGAAAACAAAAAATTGATTTCTCTACTTATTACGGATTTGTACATACTTATATAAGTACGCGAGCTAAAGTAGAATTGTAAATTTCACCCTTAAAATTTCGTCACGCGCTTTATTTCCCTTCATTTGCATATATATTAGATGTTACAAAATTAGACCGACAAACTTTGAAGGAAGAAAGAAGACTGCAAAATAAACATGTTTTGTTAATATTAATTTTCTATACGTTTAGTTTTAATACTATATATATGAGATATGAGTTTGTGACTTCAGTTTGTCATCTTTGTATTAAAATTAATGGAATGCTCAAAAATTCTTCAATTTTTAAGCATTTATTGTTAAAAGAGTAAATTACTTTTATGTATTTGTACCGTAGTTTGTTTAAGATTAAAATATAATTTAATTTTTTCACTTATATATTTGTTTATTGTTTAAGTCACAAACTCCTATTTTTTTCATATTGTGTAGTATGAAAACGTCGTAGAAAAAATAGTATTAACATAAAATGTTTATTTTGAAGTCTTCTAATTTCTTTAAAACTTATCGATCTAATTTTTTAACCCTCTGTATATATCTCGAACTAGTTTCGTTTAAGCTGTTGCAAGGGGAATACATTTTTACATACAATTTACAAATATAAGACGCAAAATTGCGCTAATCGATAGCAAGTAGAAGAGGCAAACAAACGTGCACGATACATTGTGAAATCATGTAACGAGATTATTATTACATGAGAAAAGCGTTAAAAAAAAAAAGAAAACAGTATCCCGTAGGTTATTAGTTTCTGGAAGTGTAAAATATGAAACAACGTAATTTTAGCGTCTCGTTTAATAAAATATTGCGAGAACGAAGTACAAATCGCTCTTGATCCTCCCAACATCGGTCTGAGAGTTTAGATGATACTTTGTTAGATTTCCGAGAGAGGGTCATGTAAGAGAATTTACCTGCTCTATGTTACATAAGAGAGCAATCATGTAAACACTATTATTTGACTTATGAACGAAATTGCGATTTTTTAATTACAATTAATGTAATTTGTATAAGAGACACGTTATTTATTCGCGAGTCGCGAGTTCAAGTTGATGATTTTCTAGTTTTATCGTTAGATTTCAAGGCCAAATGTGGATATATATATTTTGTTTGTTTAACGTACTGTACATGTATCGTTTCAATAATAAAAATCGATTATTTCATACATGGTTCTCTGGGTAACCGATTTTTCGTTAATTTCCGTGTTATGTTACTACGATGACGACGATTGTGTTCGATATATCGTAATTGTGCTTTCTGTGTTATTCGGAGCAGGAGCAGCTTGCGGGACAGCAGACTTTATGGGTGAGTCCTGCTACACACGTTTCCCGTTACTATGGTGGCTGTTTGTTACAGTATATATATATTATACCAACATACTAATTATACTTATATTTAACTGCATGAAGATAAATGATCAAAGACACCACTAATTACATATTAAAAAAAAGGGATTATTTTTTATGCACCGAAAAGAGAACATTTCCATAACTATTCAACGAGCAATCAAAATACTTTTCTTCCCGCAAAAGGTTGATTTTAAACTCTCTCATAATTCTTAGAAAATATTTTCGTAAGAGAGATAATAAAATATAGAGAAGTTGAAGTAAATATTTTTCCATCTACTCCTCCGTCTTATACAAACTCTATTGTTCTTATTCTTCCTATTAACATTTCTTGTCAGATACAATTGAGAGAGAGATTGATAAAGTGCTTGAAAAATAATCTCGATTTGTTCTCCCAAAGCGTTTTATCATAACTTTGGTCTAAAGGCCTGGCATGTCGAAACATCTTTACTTATGTACTTATCCAGCTCATGCGAGTCTCCATCTCATTGCGTAATCAGTCAGACTGATTAAGAGAAAGACAGACAAAGAGAGAGAGAGAGACAGTTATACATACATAGCTGCATGGATATAAGTTATTATCATATAAAATTGTTCGTTTTTTTTCTCTTTTGTGGAGATACATTTCACAGTTTCTAAAAGTTCGTCAGGGCTATTATGTAATCGGCATAATATATGTATATAAATCCGACAAAGTTCGTGGTCTATCACTGCCGTTTATCCCGCTCTTCTTACATATAACTCGAATAAATCGTCGTGTTTACAATCACGGCACTTTGCTCGAATTCGAAAACACCGAGAAAACATTTTTCCGCGAACACATACACACATATACACACATACGTACAGACGTACCGTGGCTAAAATCACGTACATAACAGCCCCGATCACTTGACTTTTTCTCCTGGAGCCTCGTATTTTACAGCATGCTCCTTTTTAGTATACATACAATGCCCAGTAAGTGTTTCGGCGACAGGCAGAGTCTTGAAACAAGTTTTTATGTCGATAGTTGGCACGAGTTTATGGCGCTGTATTGTGTGACTTGCATGTTTAGTGCTTTACGTTACTGTTTGGCGTTTACCGAATTGCGTCAAGGGATATATTCGACGATGAAGGTCTGCGATCGAATCGGATGCAGCGGACATCCTTTGATCGCTTTGCATCGTCGCTCGTCGTCGTGTAAAAATCGTATGATACAATTATTCTGTGTTTCATTAATTTTTTCCTCCGAGAGTTTTCTTCGTTTCTCAATCGAAATGGGATTCTTTCTGGTATTTTCCCCTTTTCCTTCTTCGTTCCTCCTTCTTTTGCGATTACTTTCGATCCAAGGTTTTGCCGAAACATTCGAAGAACTCTCTTCTACCTGTCAAAAGGGATAAATCCGGTAGCTGATTACATTGTTTACGATTTAGCGAAAAGTTTCTTAAAGCCATTTATTTCTCGAAACAAGCTAATTAAGAAGCGCCAGGAGTAATATCAACGCGTTTGTAATTGGATGGTAATTAATAAGGGCCAAAGGTATCTGCATCTGAGCTTTCTCGCGTTTTAACTCGTTTGTATTTATCGTGGGAAATTATGCTTTCTCGAAAGCACTTCTCTCTCTCTCGCAAAGATATATACGGTGATGGGATGAAATATCCAAGACGTAAATACCAAGTGTTTTATGAAAATTTACTAATTTGCCTGCAAATTTGTTCGTTTAATGAATAACAAACTAACAATCTATTCTACAGCTTGTAACAATTTAAAGCTAATATTGATGTCGAGTTATGTCGACAATATCTGGTTTAACTGCTGGTTTTACATTTTAGTAACTCGAAAATGTTTCCTTTTACTTTACATTTTTATATCTACAATATATAGACGAGGAAAGGTAATATAGTTATAGCCATAGTTATCGTAATTCAATATCGATAAAACCGGTTTTGTTTTTTACCCAGCGACAAAGAAAAAATTTTGAAGCAGTAACACAGCAGTGTTTTGTGATCAGTGAAAAATAATTATACGATTATACTGATTTCTTTTTTTTTTTTAATTGGAATATTTAAAATAAATCAAAATTTAGAACAAGTAGTTTATCTATAATATTATGCTATCGATTAAAGGCTGTCTTATGTTAGATATAGATCACACATCGTTTATCTTATATGTCGTCTCATCATTGCTAAAAGTTTACGATCGCCGATTATCGTTTTACAAGAAAGTACAGTACATTGTAGAGACATCGATTAGTATACATAGTTGTGATACTCGGCTGACGTAGTTTCGAGATACGAGTCGCGTCAAATATGCTAGAGAGAAAGAGAGACAATGTTTTCCTTTTTACTCGTTTAGGATGCATTATATGTTCTAGAGGAGATTTACGAGATACATACGTGTGCAAGTGTCCGCGCAAAGATAAAAAAATTAGGACCTCTTCGAAAGTTGAAAAAAAAAAGAAAACGATTCGAGGCATCGTTTGGACATGTAACGTTGTTGTCTTGCAGGGAAGAGGAGCTCGCCACTAACTCTAGCAAGGAGACCGTCCTATCTGACGCCACCACTGTCAACCATAGCCACGCTACCTAACCGAACTATAAACTATAAACTATAGATCTAAACAATGAGACCGTATCTATAATCTGCAATCGATTCATTCGGAGAAAGATATCGTGGACAATCTGGCGCGGTTTGCCAGAAACTATTATTGATCTACATATTGTTATATACATATATGTATATATATATATATATATATATATATATATATATATATATATACATATATATATATTGGATGACGAGAAAGCTGTAGGGGCGTTCATTATATAGCGTGAGAAACTGTGTTAATCGATACGCACTGTGTAATTTCACATTATAAGCTACGAGATCTGATCTACGAGACTACGCTAGCTCTCGCTAGTATTATACATATACGTATTTTACGAATATTTCGGCATCACCGAACCATATTGTAGACCATCACGTTCTCTACGTTGTGAAATAAATCTGTCTGTTTATTTAATTATCCGGATTGAGTTTCTTTCTATTCCATTCGCGTTAATGTAATATGTATTCATCAGCCAGGATCGACTCTGATTTCTCGTTCGAGGTCGACGATCACGTCAAGATCTATACGAAACTTCAACGAGAAATCGTGTCATCCTCTGCTCTGTGAGATATTTATATACGATATACATATATATGTGTGTGTGTGTATCATAATTTGTTGTTTGTCAAAATTACTGTAAATTTATTTATTTGTAAATAATTTCCCTCATCTTTTTGGTAGGAGATTTGTCTCTCGATGAATTCTGTCTAGATGTATAATTTGCCACAGGTCGACTAATGTTTGATTCTTTCTTTCTCTTTTTTTTATAATTCTCTCTTAGTATAAGTACATATTCATATAAATTTTACTACACAGGCCAGTGAAACGCTGTACTAGTACATGATTAGAAACTGTGAAATGAATCATTATATACATATACTATTTTGTATTTATATTTTGTCAAGTGTATAAAAAACACACGAGTGCAGCTGTGCATCCGTGAATTTCGTGCACGGATTCTTAGTGTTACTCGTCATTTCAAGATCCGTGAATCCGTTCAGTCGTTTGGGGATCCACGGATCTTTGAATCTGAGAAATGATCGATACATCACAGATAAAGGTAGATGAAGGTAAAGAAAGAAAGTCAAATGTATTCTATGTACATTTGTTGTAACTCTCTCTAAAACGTCGAACAGTATTTAGTATTTAGGTTCGGATAACCAGCTGAATATCGTCTAGGATATCATTTATCATCTCGTCGAAACCGTAAGAAATCGCGTAATCAGCATAAAAATGAACCTACATTTTCCCTATAAATTTCGCATCTTGAGTTTTCTTTGCATCTGTAGCTGTGTTTTTCCTACATTCATTCATCATTCATTGTTCGAAATATCATATATCATCAAGTTATAATAAGTTCAGCTAATCATATCGTAGTATATGGTAACATCCGTCATAGTAAAATCGTAATAACGGTATAGCTGGCTCCAACAGATTCTCGATTTATTGTACATTCGAGTAAAAGCGATTAAATTAGAAACACGTCAATAGCGAATAATATCATTAAATTGTAAACTCTCGTAATATATTTTTATATACGGCATGCATATGAATGCATGTCGAGTCAATGCTCCGGAAGAAAATTCGTGCGATGAGAAAAGAGAAAAGAAAAAAAAAAGAATCAATAGAAATGTGATTTAAAAAAATGGAAACTTGGACAAGTCGCGTGATGTTTTACAGGAGCATGCTAAACTGTGTGAATGCATTAGAGGGACACATACCACCAGCAGAGAGCGCAGCCCTGATGGTGGCAGAGGAGAAGCCACATCCTGATTCATGTAAGGCTTTAAAAAAAACCCTGACCAACCAATCGTTAACACGATAATCTGTAAAACCCTGTCATCTTCGTCCGCAAGACAAACAATTCTTTGAACACGGCTGCGAATTTATCGAATTTTATTCTCTCTCAGTTTATATTTTATGAGAATTAAATATGTGGACAATCAGGTGTTTTTTTTTGTATCCCTATCTACAAATGAATCGTTTACGATATTTTGGTAATTTATACGAATAACTTAATTAAAAATTGACATGATGCATTGGCGGACTCTACTAAATAAATATAAATTCGGAATTAGAATTTTTGAAGTCATTTTTTTCATTGTATCAGATTTTTGCATCTTTATCATTTATTTATTGCATATTATGTTCAAAATATTTGTTAATAATTTTGTTTCATAACTGATCATCTCATCTATCATGCATTAAATTTCAGCTATATTTTTCTGTGTGTACAATTTTTAAATTATCAATAATCATCGAGTGTGCAAGAATTGTTTGCCATGCGTTGCTTTACGCGCATATCCATCATTCTGCATGCCATATGTATGTTTGTAAGTTTTTCCTGATTTGTAGTCTCATTGTGGAACATCTGTTTTGAATTTATTTGCGAACGTTACTTTTCTGCTTTCAGTATAATTCGAAAGTGCAGAGGCATCAAAGTGCTGGTTATACGACAGTCAAAGTATACATTGTGCCGCTTCGACAAGACACACACGAGTGATTGTAGCGAGAAAACATTATTTATCTCTTTTCGCGATTAACAAGCAAATTAAGAAAATAATAAAAAAAACAAAGAGACGACGAAAGACAGATCATAAAATGTTGCAAAGTGTGCTTTAAATATCGAGAAATCAAAGAGACTTTAATCTATTTATAACAATCCATTAGAATAATTGCACAAACAATTAATTATTACTCTTTTTTTTTTAACTTACGTCTGTCTCTGCGAGGAAAATTGAATTTCAGACTAAATCTGTTGTTCTCCGACAAACGTTTTCCTTGCTTATTCACATTCTGTTCTCATTCTACATAATAATTTACGTTAAACATCGATCTAGTGATTTTCTACTTTAGCTTTTTTTTATTTGACACACCGCTTAAGTTAGGTCATTCTCGCGAAAACTCGCTGGACTTTCCGAGTTCCAGTAGAGCTTATTTTTCTGTCACTCATCATCTGTAGAAAATATGCAGAAGCAAGCTAGTTATCACGTTAATCAAATCGAAAAATATATTGCCTTCGCAGAGCAACGATTCTCGGCAATATCTTCGCAATAATTTGTAATAAACTGTAAACGATGTCTATATCACATACACGTACACACATACACATACACAGAATAATAAGCTCTATAAATGTATTACATACGTACTACTATATTTATCATCATCTCTGTGCAAACATGACAGTTTCCCATCCTGTATTGTATTTATATACATTTTGGAATTAATCGATGCTACGTAATCTCACGCAAAACGACAAAGAGTTGGGTATAGATAAATATACTCATATATACCTACTGCTTCATTTATACGAATATTATATCGTATATATATTTATATATCTTATGCGCTATCGACACTGGCCTTTGTAGTAGTTTAAATGGAAAAGGCAGGCCAATCTTTCTCTCATTGACACATATATACATATACTATATACTGACATAACATCTCTGTGAAATTGATGTGGCAATCAGGGGCGAGGATTTATTTCGTTATGTAATGAATTCTTATAGGCCAATGTACATATACGTACGTATATTATACTTGGCGTTGTTGCTGTTAATTTTAGTACGATGCTGTACAATAATACATATGCTCTCGCAGCATGAATGGTGTAACGGGCATGAATGTAATTTCTAGTGCGCGCATGAATGTAATTTCTAGTGCGTAGGATCGAAGAGCAATTTCATCTCTCGTGAGACATTTATCAGCTTCAGACGTTTGGCTTTGAAAAAATTTAAGTCACTTAATCAGTCGGATCTCGTTATATTAGTTTAATTATTAATTAATTAATTTAATTATTAATTGTAATTAAGATACCTCGCGTGTGGCAAGAAGGAGACACGAATATTATATACAAACACGAGTATATCATGTTTGTTTAAATCAAAGAAATATTTTTTTCCAAAACATCACATATCAGCGATAATACTATTCTTGTTTGTTGCTTTTGGAAAAATATTCGTTGAAAAATATTCGTACGTGAACGAATATCTATTTCGTAGCAGAGATTATTTCTCTCGTTCCAAATACCGATATATCCGGGGAAACTTTGAACATCAGACAGAATAATTCCCAACGCGATTAACCTTCTTTTTGGCCAGTTTATATCAATGCGCTTAAATTGCATGGGATTAGCTCTGAGACTGTTGAGAGTAGCAGTGGCTATAAAGAAGGAGCTTGTCGCACGATACCGTCTTGAATTTTAAGGATAATTGCTAAACACATACAAACATACTTACATATACACACAGACACGGACACGAAGACAGAAGCGTTATACATTTAAATATTTACCATTCCGTCGAGGAAAGACCGAAACTCAACAAGATCCAGAAAGTGGTAGAAGCTTGCTTGTTGTTCTTACACTCGAGAGACACACACATATACATAAATATATTTTAGCAATGTGTCCGGAAAGTAGTTGACGAGTAATTGACACACGTGGAGTCGAGGGGGAGTCGCGTGAGAGACACACGTGAGATTAACGTGCACCCCACAGTTGTGTTTGCAGCTGGATCCGAGCGCTCTTCCGTCGCTCCCGCTCAGCCGGAGAGACCACCGCCCCCGCTTCCCCCGCCACGCTTTCCGAACAGCGGTGTCTGACAATGGGAAACAGCTCCTCTTAATATCGGTAACCTAGTGATCATGAACGCGCCGATACCGCTGCCGCTGCTGCTCACCACCAGCAGCCTTAGCCTAGAGAACCAGCTGTACGAGATCATCACCGAGAGCAGCAAGGCCTGCGCGGCCTTCCTCCGGAACAGTCTGCGGCGCGCGACCAGCCTCGGCTGGACGGCGACCGAGGGCTTCGAGACGACGGGGATGACGACGGCGACGAGGACGACGAGCGGCGCGATAATATGCAGCGAGCAGTGAGAGGAGAAAAACTGGAAACTGGAGAAAGAAAAAGGGAAACAAAAAAGAAAACGCGAAGCGGAGTATTGCGAGAAACCCCATAATTGGGCGAATACATTGAGTGACGAGTGTTCCTCGTTTTTTCGATCAATCGCGATCTCTCTCTCTCTCTTTGTGTATGTCTGTCTGTCTCTATCTCTTCGCGAGTTGCGAATTAGTTCAATGAAGAGCGTGGGGGATCGATCGGGGCAATTTTTTTTAAGAAGAAGAGTATTTGTGAGGATGAATGAGGCACCGCGATTATTTCTTTCAATGACGTTCAACCGAACGTCGCATCGCTTCTTAATCGTTTCGTGATATTTATGTAATAAGTATATAAATTGCGATTTGCGACTTCGTAAGGATTATTAGACTCGTCGTTGGGAAAAATTCCGGTGTCTGAAATTACCTCGATCGAGCCTACATCTCGATGGTGCTTAGCGACGATAAATTAATTCGGGGGATGTCGTGAGAAAATGTTTCGAATATACAAAACGAATACGCTAAGAAGTATAACTTTGAAATCGCCTGGTGGGTTAAAGTCGAAAAATGCCTCCTTCTCGCAGGAGTGGAAGTCTTCTCTTCCCTCGGGCATTCGAGTCGGAAAAAAAGTCGATTAGGATGAGCATGGTAGATTAATCGAAATGTTGCGAAAGTGATTTGTGCCTAGACGAGTACGGGAAAAATAGAAAAATGGTGTAGAAGAATGGCCGCAAGTAATCATGCACTTGATTTGATATACGAGTACTCGGAACTTTGTGCGAACATCGAAGGATATCGAAATGTGAATCGGCAGACACACACACCCACACACACACGCATATGAGAAGGCAGGGGAAGGGGGAAACAAGCTTGTTGAAGAACGAAGGGTCGCATCCCCTTTCCCCATTTTGCGTAACACAACACCCCTTCGTCCTCGAGAGAGAGAACGAAGCACGACGAACGTGTATATCTATATAATACCTCTTCACTTTTTATATCATTAATTTTCTAGGACTCATGTGTCGGGACTATGTGTCGTTTTTTGTATTACACTCTGTCCTCTCTGTACGATTCATCGCGACGTGTATTTATTAAGCCGCGCGCTGTTACTCTTCCGCGACGACGATAATAGGATGGGATTGGGATGATAGAGATGTGCGAGCGCGACTGCCATAAAAAAACCCGCAACAAATTCAAAAGATTACGCGAGCTGCCCTCGAGACACTGTGATATTTTCTTTTCGTCGTTTCCGGCGTTTGATCCCGGAATTATCGAGAGCGAGTGTACATGGCTATAATATAATATATGCCGGGGAGAAACGGTACCGAATATTCGTTCGCTTCGCGGAAAGGACTGATTAATTTTCCGAATGAATGAAGAGACGATGAACGATTTGAAAGGCGTTTAAAAACGATGAAAATTTCGTCGGTAGTAAAGGGGGTACATCGAACCTCCGATGAAAAAATTGGGGAGTTAAAAGGAATTGAGATATATAAAAATTCCTCTGCCGATTCCTTTTAAATCCGCCTGTTTTTTTTCCGTTCCGAGGGAAGGCTAGCGATTTTTTCGAAATTCACGAAATCAAAGGAGAAAAGGGAAAAAAAGGGATATTTTACCTTGCCTTTATATAATAAGTCGCGGTGCGTAACAGTGCGTTTAACGAACAAGTATAGCGATTTCTCGTATATCGAAGATCTCAAATTGGGCATCGACCAAACTACATTAAATTAATGTCAAAAGAAACCACGTGGAATTATTAGCTTATCTTTCGATTTAGCCGCGACCTCGACAACGTTCGCGATCACGTCGAACTCATACGGTGCCTCTCGACGACCGCAGTATATATTCACGAAAAACTATTAATCAACCATACTTTATCTTACAAGAGACGCAGGGTATACTTATGATACACTTTCAGCCGTTTCGGGCGAGTGGATGTGTCGATTCCTCGATTATTTGCAGCACAAATATCTCTGCAATGTATCTCGAAATCATCTTAAATCGATAACAATACCAAAAAATCGATTTCGCGGAAAATAAAATGCGAATAAAATGTATAAATAAGTTATGAATTTTTCTAAAAGCGTAAAATGATAATTTTGTAACTCGCGAATCTGAATTGATGAATCCTCGACATTTCATCGATGCAATTTTATTTTCTCTTTGACACGACAGGAATCGACACCTCGTCCGAATCACGAAATCAATAACAGCAGCCTGTCTGCGCAGAGGCATGCCTTTTCTTACTCCGTCATTAATCTTTCGTCCCTCCCTCGCTGCTATCGATCTTTTTAACGGAAGTGCACGCGATTCGATATTTCGGGGGACTCCGAGGGAGACGTCGATCTCTCCTTCCACTCTCATCCCCTCACGTGCTGTACATATACGTGTATATACTTGTATACTTCTACTCTGTACTTAAGAGACGTCGCTGAGAGAGCCACAACAAGTGTATAATAATCCAATATAACTGGAGAGACAACTAGCATACTCCGTTTCCCGCTAAAAAAAGTAGCCTTACCGATGAGTGACACAAACGAGGACAAGTACATCTCTCCACCGACACTGACTCAGAGCCGTTGTAGATTCCAAATAAGTCGATCGGAAAAAATCCACGTCGATCGTCCAACATTCCCGTGGCTCTTTCGAGAGAAGCCCTTCCTCTCTTCCGCGATTCTAGATACGAACCGATGAAATCGGCTTCTATCGTTCGTCGTTTTTACGTTGCATTCACGCTTACCTGCATGCAAGAGCTGAACGCGAACATCTGAAATACGTAATTGTATCGTGAATCGTTCGATCCGTGAGTATTATGCAAAAAAATGACTTACCGATTTAATGACCGTCGCGGTTCGCATCTTCCGGTACCATCCGAACATTCATAAATAAGTCTCGATATCAGTGAAGATTCATCGCGCGTTTCCGACCGGATTAATCTGTGAAAAAAGAAAGAAATCGATAAATACCTTATCTTGTACAGTAACGAGTCTCTATCATTTTTCATATTAGAAATTAATTAAAAAAGTCTTTTCATTCCTTTATCTATCTATTAATATTCATCTCTTTCTCTCTCTCTCGCTCTCAATGGAATTTAATTAATTTTTTTCCTTAATCAGAATTGAAATACATTACAGAGAGAATTTCTTAATATTTCGTATTGTTTAATTTATTTTACAGAATGGGGGAGAATAAAATAATTAAATAATGATGTGTCATGCAATGTAAGCCTAATAATATCTTTTTATTCGTTATGCGAACTTTTCAATAATTGAAAAGTATGTGCATGGGATTTCAAGCATTTTTCGAAAACTTGGATCATTCGTTTGCAGTTTTCATACATATATAAAGTGTCTCTGAGAGAAATTATGATATCATTATTTAAACTTTTCTAAAAAAAGTAAGCCGAGATCGATTTCTTATCTTTATTATTTATCCAAACGCGCTTGTATAAAGAATAAAAATTGATACGTTAAAAATAAAAAAAAAGGATACGGTAAGAAGTCAAAGAAAGCTTAAAATTTTTAAAGAGATTAGAATTTCAATTTTACAGAATTTATTCAGATTATTCCGAATAAATTCCTGACGATTCTTTCTCTAAAGCAACTCTACTTGCGGGGCAACAAAGTGACTTGAATAGATACGCTGTTTCGAAGATCGCGACGTAAACGCAATATAGTTATTTAGACTAGAGAGGATAAATGAATGTGAAGAAAAGAGAAGATCAAAGTGGAATCACGCGCAACAAAAAAAAAACGCGTCGTACGATATCATTCGAATGTGAGAGCGACTAAAAGAAGTTTTTAATTATAAGCTGTCCAAAACATACAGAATCAGTGAGAAAGGCAATAAAGCTATATTGAACTGAAGAAGAAAAAAATATACTAAAGTAGAGCTCCTTGCATTATATGAGTATTATCAGAGAATTCAGAATACTATATTAATTATCGATAACTCTAGGCTAGGCGTATATACATATAGAAACTATATATAGCTACTAGATGATAGTAGCACGGCGTTTTAACAAGCTAATTAATATAATTGGAAACTTCACCAAGACAGGCGAATACACACTCTCTCTCTCTCTCTCTCTCTCTCTCTCTCTCTCTCTCTCTCTCTCTCTCTCTCTCTCTCTCTCTCTCTCTCTCTCTCTCTCTCTTTCCTTCTCTTTCTCATACACCTGTGCAATGACTGTATAATAATTATATCGCGGATCGAGTAATATCGGCATTATATCACCATTTCGAAATGATCATTACAAGCTTATAAGAAACGCGGTAATTACCGAGAGAAATATGATGTACGTGCGATTATATTTTGGTTCAAATTAGGCGCGTCGATTCCGGGAACTCTCGCAGGATCCTCGAAGCCGACGTATGTGCGAATTACTACGTCGCCATAGTAAAAAGAGATTGCAATTGCAAATGCGCGTGCGCGCGTCGGTTATTATTGTAACTGTAAAACTATATCCGGCTCCAACACATCGCGCTGCGGCAACACACATACACATGCACACACCTGTTAAAGAAACCTTCTTTCGATTACCACCTCACCGAGAAAAGGCATGCTACGATATGTGTTCACAAAAGATAGATCATTGGCACTAAAAAAAGAAAAAAAGAAACGTTATCACCGTCACACACACGGCAATTTCTATATATATATATATATATATCCTCGAGAAAATGCAGTATGCCGTAACGTTAATAAAAAAGAGTAAAATTACGCGAGATCCGTAAGCGAGTTAAACGAAAGGCGTTTTTCCGTTCCGCGTGCGAATTTACGCGTCTCGAGAGAGAGAAAAATTATTAACGTCACACGGGGAAGGCCTTTCTTAGTCCTTACGCGCGAAAAGGATTACACTTATCTGTAATTGAGAGATTCACGTATATATAATATTATAACAGAATACTTCGTTTTTAAAAAAATTGTAATAACGCGCGCGCGTATACACATATATATATATACATATATACATATATATATATTATTAAAAAATGGCTACTTTAAACGCGAAGACCTAATAATGTATTTCGCACTCACCACGACTTTGATAAAAAAAAGATAAGCAATGATCGCATCAATGGTTTCGAGTCAATGACACAATATTAAACTCATTGAGTATTACAACGTTCATAGAGCCTTAAAGGGAGAAAAAAAAAGAAAAGAAAAAAGCAAGCAGAGAAATTTTCGAACAGTCCAGCATAAGTGATTACAATAACGATTTGTAAAATAAGTTCACTGCCACTCAAACGACTTGCGCCCCTTAGGAGAGCGCCAATATTCCAAGATGTGAATGTGTACAGTTATGTGAAAAGTATATTATATATATATAATAACGTAATTATATTTACATATGATACTACTAATTAGCATTATGTAAAACTAAATAGCATGTAACGATACTAAGAGTGGTATACATACGTAGAACATAGGTAACGAGAAAGAAAAAAAGTACACACATACACACACTTACACAGATACATACGCACGCACATACATACACACATATACTGATCGCAGAATTATTTCAAGCAAAACGTTCATTTGTACATTACGATATTAAAGATTAGCACTAACTTAAACATAAGTTTTCGTTGCTGAAATGATATATAATCAAGAGTTCGATTGATATACTTTTTCTCCCTTTGCCATCGCTTATACAACACGAAAAAAGGGCGTTTATTTTTATCTATAAGTTCGAAATCGAGAATCTCTCTCCAAGTATCGTCGCTATCAATAGACATCTGGTGACAGATTTAATCGTATATTTAATCAGCTTTCTCCATTATGAGCGCGATCGACACACACAGTGCCCGCGTAAAATATATGACGTATGTTGTTTCGGATTAATGTGTTGTCTAATGCTTTGCAATTTTTCTCTCACAGAACGCGATATGTTCTGTGCGATTTGCATTTGTTAAGTGTTATGTAATTGAATTCTTTTTATAAAAGCCCTTACATTCTCTGTGAAAATGTTTTATTTCACCTCGTCGCTATCCTAACATCGCAAGATCAATTAGCGAAACATGCACGTACATATATTGAAATAGTTAGAAGTATTTTATTATCATTCATTAAAAATTTTTATCAAATTGGCAAATGTAATAATCCGGTCGATGAATGTTTTATAGGCATAAAATTTTATTCATTATATTTCATTATTGTATATTATTAATAAAGTACTCTTGCAAAGATCATATTTATTCGACTGAAATACAAGACACCGAGCTGACATCTTATGGCTTGCATTCCTGATGATAAGGTTCTAAAGTTCGAAAGTCTCTCCAAGTTGGAGGCAGCGCGCTGTGCAAATACAAGCCGCAGCGTTTGCAAGGTTCGCTAAATAAAGTGTTTAGACCATGTAACCATGTCTGGAAATGAGATAAAATATGATAACGACTGCATGACTTAAGCACTACAATCTTTACGATTAACGATTAGCCCAATATCATAACAGGCGATTAAAATCGCAATCAATTAGTTCAATAATATAATATTCATAATAAAAAAGCATAAATCATTACCATAAATGACCGCACTGCTAATTCAGGTAATGCGAGCGAATGGAAGTGCAACATCGCCGCATGTGCGTTCTCCGTCACTTTGCGGAAGACTTTATGCCTAGATTCCGTCCACAGATCCATCGTTTCGAAGTGACCCTTGATTACGACTCGTTCTATCATCAATCCTTTAAACGCTATCAATGCTTTCAGGACATGTCCCAGGGTAACGTGTAATACTGCATTCGAAGCGAATGGACGGGACACTGAGACTGTCATGTCACTGAACTGCCGTTCAATCGTTGATAGCATGGAATCAACTTGCCTGTTTAAAAGCATTTAAAATTAATCCACATTCCAAAATTAAAGCATCACTTCATCGATTAATACATGCATCATTAGAATTAAGAGTAACTTACGCTTGAGATACATTATGACTACTGGTGTAGAACGGTCTTGTCTTTTTCGTTCTAGTTGCAACCGTGTAAGATCTTTTTAACGAATTCTGATTGAGCAATGTAGAAGCAACATTACTATATTCGTGAACTTTATCTGTCCACTTATAACAATTGACAAGTGTACTATAAAGCGCTTGTCTTTCCTGTGTAGTTTCCTGACTAAGATATGTTGTGCTAGCTAAATTAAATGGACCCGGTGGTGGATTTAAACTACTTATTATCTGTTCTACATCCCTGTTTCAAACAAACATTAATTGCATAAGTAAATTGTTTCATAATAGTATAATCCAAAAATGGAATTATTATATTATTTTATTTAAAATTATGTCTCATTATATTCTATTTTCTGAAAATAAATTATTTTATCTTGTTTAATTACCTTAAGTTAAGATTTACTGTAGTTAATAGTTCTTGTAACTCCAATAAATATTTGGATTCTTTATTTTCATCTCCATGCTCCGCTCGCAAACCATTTCCAAGAGAATCAAACACTTGTCCAACATTAGAGCGAAGTACTTTGATAGCTGTCAGCGCTGCCTGTAGTTGCTCCATTTATATCTGTAAACATATTGTACATATATTAATATCTGTTCACAATGTACGTTTGTAACCATATCACAAATCTACAATATTTATAACAGGTCTTTACTTAATGAAGTTGATTATCCATTTATGTTTTATGAAAGATAATGTGTACAGATAATAAAAAAATTTCTAATAAAACACTACTGTTACATTAAATCACTGACGAGGTAACAATATCTCGTCAGTGATTAAATGCTGCATATCTACTGTTTTAGCAGACAACAGTCTCAAATTTTTTATTTTACTATCTTATATCAAATACATTGAGCTATTTAAGTGATGCTTCAAGTTATTAACAAATATTATGTATAACATATTTTATTTTATGCAAAAGTATGGTCACTGAAATCTTGTGTTTTTGTTAATTTCCAACATTTTCTCACGATCGACTAAAGACGATAGTCGCTTGATTTTTGACAAGCGCTTTTGAATTAAAAACAAACTTGGGTTGACAATGAATACCTGACGTATAATACAGTTAATTAATGCAGTCAATTAAATTCTTCTCCAATGTAAAACTGACGCCGAATATTTTCACCTCGCATATCATTCTCCTTTATTTCATCTGCCAGATAATTTTCATTCATCTTCGATTATGAATATGAAAGAACGTAAACAACGCAGTCTCATTGATCCAACGAACGATTAATTTGCCGTCAGATGGCACTCATTGTCCAATCGTCGTCCATGATGCATATTATTTCTACTTGTCAACGTGAGCAACGCTGTAGTCGCCTGATTGCGTGTTTTCTTTGTGCAAATATTTGTTGCATGAGGGAAATTCAAAACAAAGAGAATTATTGACACGAGTAGGTGCATTTTATGCACCTGTGTTATTGCCGATTCAAAAACGTTAACAATATTAAAGAAATATTTATTTCTCGTTCTACCGTATACGTTTTTACGTGTATGTAAAATGACGTCATTGGGATAATGCCGCGCAAAAATTACAATCTCTTTATGCGACACATGAACAGTGGATGTTGTGAATAAAGTGCGAGTAAAAATGAATAACACAAAATTTAGAGAAACTGACAATAATAACGCAATCATGGAGTCATCGATAATTGACGACTCTGAAGACGAATCCGACGAATTATTCTCAGGTAATGATTACACGTCTTATTTTATATGTATGTATGTATGGACAGTACATAGTGTGTTATTTGCGGTATTTTTCTCATACGCAAATTTTTAGATGACGAACAAAAAGAGATCAAATGTGATGCTCTAATCTTGAATCGCTTTGAAACACCTAGTGACAGTATCATGTAAGGCATTTTTATTTTGATACTTAAGAATTTTGTTATGATTACACACACAATACATACAAAACAGAGATCTCTTAGCTATCTAATAATAATGATATAAATTTAAATAAGTAATGTATAATCGGTCATTCTTTATAGTGTTGACAACAAAACGACAGATGCAATTCCATGTACACCGTTGAGTTTGTTACCTCTTTTAAGCAAGATAAATGAACAGTGGAGTAGTGATTTTGAGACACCACAAGCTCAGCCAGATATAAAATCAATGACAAGTACAACAGAAAAAGTAATACATCTCTTTAAATAAAATATATTATATTTTTACATTGTACTTTATTTCTTTAATCATAATTTTTATTTTATCAATAATATTTTAGAGAGAAGAAACATCTAAATATGAACAGCATACACCTGATATTTCAATTGTTAAAAGCGTAGACAAAATTATGTCTGCTTCTCCCATTATTGCTGTAGAATCTAGAGCATCACGAAGACGCTCCAAACGTCGTATATTTAGATCTTCTATATCGACAGACCCATTGGTTATAACCAACAATGAAGATAGTACAGTAGATGTACCAATAGAAACATCTATTTCTAAAAATATTAATTCCGCAGTACAAAATAGTGCTACAAATGTTGCGGAACCTATTTCATCTGTAGATAATATTCTTGAAGATTGTGAGTCAGAAGTTTTCAATAAAATTGAAAACATATGTAATAATGAGGAATTAAAAAATCTTACAAATATTACACCTGACAATTTGGATACATCAACACAAGAATTTTTTAGAAATGTTTCGTTCAGTAATATAGATCAGGTATGCTTGAACACTTTTAATAATGAAACAACAGTCAAGTCTACTGTGCATTGTAACCAGAGGATCAAGGATACTGATAAAGACAGGAATAATGAAGAGAATCAAAATATAGGTTTCTTTACTGCTCATGGTGCTTCAATTAATGTCTCAAAGCAAGCTGTATTTAAAGCGAAGAGACTGTTCGCAGATGCCTTTGATATAGATGAAACTCAGGCACAGAATTATGAATCATTTGCCAAAAGAAATTCTAATGAACAGACAAATAAGCATTTATCATCATCCTATTCATTTGTTGATACTGTTTCTATCAATACTACAAAAGAAATATTATCCAAATCAGAGCGACAAATTACAGAACATGACAAAACGCGTATTACAAATTGTGAAGAGCCATTTGTAAATAAAAGTTCTATTGAAGAAATCAATACAGTTCCTACTTTGTTCTCAACTGCTAGCGGTGCATCCATTAACATCTCAAAGGAAGCATTATCTAAAGCAAAAACATTATTAGTAGATGAAAAGGATAATGATAAATTAATAAAATATTCTGAGAGTCCATCTACAAATAAAAGTTCTATAAAATCAAATGATACAACTTTGACATTATTTTCTACGGCTGATGGTAAGCCTATTAATATCTCAGAAAAATCATTAGCCAAAGCAAAAAAGTTATTAGCGGATGAAGCAGAAAAGAAAAACGATATATTAATAAAATATCCTGAAAAATCATTCATGGATGTAAATTCTATGGAATCAAATAATATGACTTCAACATTATTTTCCACTGCTGGTGGTAAGCCTATTAGTATCTCAGAGAAATCATTGGCCAAAGCAAAAAAGTTATTAGTGGATGAATCAGAAAAAGAAAATGATATATCAATAAAACATTCTGAAAATTCATTCACAAATATGAATTCTATGCAACCAAATGACATGACTTCAACATTATTTTCCACTGCTGGTGGTAAGCCTATCAATATTTCAGAAAAATCATTGGTCAAAGCAAAGAAATTATTAGCGGATGAAGCAGAAAACAAAAATGACATGTTAATAAAATATCCTGAAAAGTCATTAACAGATGTAAATTCTATGGAATCAAATAATATGACTTCAACATTATTTTCCACTGCTGATGGTAAGCCTATCAATATTTCAGAAAAATCTTTGGCCAAAGCAAAGAAATTATTAGCGGATGAAGCAGAAAAGAAAAATGATGTATCAATAAAATATCCTGAAAAATCATTCACAGATGTAAATTCTATGGAATCAAATAATATGACTTCAACATTATTTTCCACTGCTGGTGGTAAGCCTATCAATATCTCAGAGAAATCATTGGCCAAAGCAAAAAAGTTATTAGCAGATGAAGCAGAAAAGAAAAATGATGTATCAATAAAATATCCTGAAAAATCATTCACAGATGTAAATTCTATGGAATCAAATAATATGACTTCAACATTATTTTCCACTGCTGGTGGTAAGTCTATCAATATTTCAGAAAAATCTTTGGCCAAAGCAAAGAAATTATTAGCGGATGAAGCAGAAAACAAAAATGACATGTTAATAAAATATCCTGAAAAATCATTCACAGATGTAAATTCTATGGAATCAAATAATATGACTTCAACATTATTTTCCACTGCTGGTGGTAAATCTATCAATATTTCAGAAAAATCTTTGGCCAAAGCAAAGAAATTATTAGCGGATGAAGAAAAGAAAAATGATATATCAATAAAATATCCTGAAAAATCATTCACAGATATAAATTCTATGGAATCAAATAATATGACTTCAACATTATTTTCCACTGCTGGTGGTAAGCCTATCAATATCTCAGAGAAATCATTGGCCAAAGCAAAAAAGTTATTAGCAGATGAAGCAGAAAAGAAAAATGATGTATCAATAAAGTATCCTGAAAAATCATTCACAGATATAAATTCTATGGAATCAAATAATATGACTTCAACATTATTTTCCACTGCTGGTGGTAAGCCTATCAATATCTCAGAGAAATCATTGGCCGAAGCAAAAAAGTTATTAGCAGATGAAGCAGAAAAGAAAAATGATGTATCAATAAAATATCCTGAAAAATCATTCACAGATATAAATTTTATGGAATCAAATAATATGACTTCAACATTATTTTCCACTGCTGGTGGTAAGTCTATCAATATTTCAGAAAAATCTTTGGCCAAAGCAAAGAAATTATTAGCGGATGAAGCAGAAAACAAAAATGACATGTTAATAAAATATCCTGAAAAGTCATTAACAGATGTAAATTCTATGGAATCAAATAATATGACTTCAGCATTATTTTCCACTGCTGGTGGTAAGTCTATCAATATTTCAGAAAAATCTTTGGCCAAAGCAAAAATATTATTTGCAGAACAATTTGATACTACTGTTGAAGAACAGATAATTTCTAATAAAATTGATGTTTTTGATAACAAACAATGTGATATAAATACTTCAAATATTAAATCTTGTACTGCTTCTGACAAAAAAATTAAAGGATGCGATTTAAAAATTTCATATGATGGCCTTCATCATCTAGAAAGCGATCAAGAGATAACAGTTTCAAGCAACGCTCTATTAAAATCACGAACATTCTTCTCTGACAACCATCTGGAGAATAATAGTCCTAATTTAAGATATACATCATTGCATAAGAGTAACAACGATAATTCAGATGAGAACACACCCTTGAGCAGGGACTACATGCCTGAATCGAAAAAAGCGCGTTTCAGTAACGAACTTCAAGCTAGAAAATTATCTTTCGACGACATGGATATAGATATGGATAACGACGAGAACCGAAATCCGGACAAAAAAAATTCTGTCTTAAGATCGGCCGAAAGTGATGTAGAATCACTTGAACTGGATGTGATGAGTAGTCCTGTTCTAGGAACACATTCGAGAAAGCGGAAAGATTTAGGACATCGAAGGGACAAGTGTGCATCACGAGCGGATAGAACATCGCCTAATAAAGAAGAAAATGTAGCATCACGAGGAGACATTGCGCACAAAGATACATCTTGCAAGAATACAGATATGAACGAATCAGATACGGAGATGCAAATGGAGAGACAAAAGGAGGAGAACAATACGGAATCGAGCGAGTACAGCGATACTCAGTTAATGATGTATTTCGTCGACGAGTCAGCGAAGATACTGCAGGATCGCTTGACGGCCGCGTTGGAGCAA
This sequence comes from Nylanderia fulva, assembly GCF_048542155.1. Taxonomy (NCBI): domain Eukaryota; kingdom Metazoa; phylum Arthropoda; class Insecta; order Hymenoptera; family Formicidae; genus Nylanderia; species Nylanderia fulva. Next base: position 2,785,652 of record NW_028189945.1, read on the forward strand.
GAGAAGGTCGTCACCTCGAAGAGGAGACACGGATCGAAGCAATCGCTCGGCCATCTGTATCGTTACAAGCAGGTTCATTCTAAGGTTCGTTTATCGTTGAGAGAAATCAGCAGCGGTGCATCTCCTGTACCGCTCTCATATCAGGAACTCGTTGATCGACGAATATCGCCGAGTATTCTGGGGATCACCGCCGCGACAGCCTCGTCGTATACATTCCGCTGCTCCGATTTTTACGGGAACGAAGAAGTGCGGACCAACGTTCGCGGAATAGAAATGGAGGACGAGGTGCGCCTGATTCTGGATGAGAATGGTTACGTGGGAATCTGGGAGTTCCTTCGCGCTTTCCTCGCGAGTTCGGGTGTAGATCCGAATCTGGTTCCCGCACGCTGGGTCGAGAATCATTACCGCTGGATCGTATGGAAATTGGCGTCGATGGACAGAATGAAATTCGGCTCGGCCAAGTTACCTAGGTATTATCTTTTATGAAATTAGTACAAAAATCGTTTCTAATTTTCTAGGAATCGAATAGATTTAGCTGCACGAGAGATCTATCTAGCAAAAAGAAATTAATTTGAATAATTTTCCTAAATTTCAGGGCATTAACACCTTCACGCGTGATGGCGCAATTAAAGTACCGATACGATCGAGAGATTGATCAGTTTCAGCGATCTGCTATAAGACGTATCTTGGAGAAGGACGACGTCGCGTCTAAGAGAATGATTTTATGCGTCTCATCTATAGAAGAAGTAATATACATATACATTTTATTGTATAGAAATTATATAGAAATTATATATAAATATATATATATATATATATATATATATATATATCTTATTATATTACATGAATATATTATATTATTTAATAAGTAATATATTTATTAAATAATATTATATTATTTATTATATAACATGTGGAAAAATTCAATATTTTCTCGATGTGTTACACGTATCTTAATTTGTAGACTAATGTAAATACGGAGATAGGGAAGAGTCCGCGTATAGGAGTGCCAAAATGGAGAATAGAATTAACTGATGGCTGGTACAGTGTACCTGTTTGTATCGATATAGGATTGGTGAAGAGCATATCAACTGGGAAAGTAAGAGAGGGCACGAAATTGGTGATATCTGGCGCGGAATTGCTAAATTGCGATCAAGGTTTCTATCCACTGGAGGTAGGCGTCGATTTTTTTTCGGAATTGTTTTCTTTTTTATCTCTTTTTATTAATTTCTTATCGCAGGCACCAGCTTCCGTGTGTTTAAAATTACACACAAATTCAACCAGGCGTGCACGATGGGACGCGAAATTAGGGTACACACCGTGCTCAGGACCGATACCCATCAAATTACATAACGTCTGTCCGAACGGCGGTTTAATTGGAAAAATGACAATTATTGTCGCTAGGGTGTATCCGACGTTATATCACGAGAAAACCGCATCCGGAGATTCGAGTAAGATACGTTTGAATTAAAAGTTGCGGAGAGTCGTAACGAGCTAGCGAGATAATTTGTATTCTTATATTAAATTTGATATATATTAAATATTATATTAAAAATAATATTAAATTTTTCTTATATTTAAATTTCTTATATTAAAAATTATTTTCTCGCGACAGTTATTCGAAACGCTAAAAGCGAGGCGAAAGCACAAAGCACGTATGAACAGCAATGTTTGTCCAAGATCGAAGTATTTTATGCTAACGCGGAGAGAGATTTTCAAAAACTTTCCGGAGATAAGTTGGACGAAGATTACAAAAGCTCGTCTTCACAGGTACTGTGATTAACTTATTTAAATTATTATCCTTAGCTTATATAAATTTTATTCGATTCGTCATACGTTAAATATAGAAATCCGCCTCGAAGAAACGACGCAGCGACGAATTATTGCAAGAATTGCAGCAGGAAAAAGAGACATTCATGCAAGACCTACAATCAAAATTGCGGAAAAGTTTGCCGGAGCCGCGACAAGTTTCTCAGCTGCTCAAGGTTCGCGTATGCGACGAAAACGTAAACGCAATCCTGTCAATCTGGTCGCCCGGCGAGGAAGTTGTCAATGCCCTCAGAGAAGGCGCGTGTGTCTCGCTCTATAACGTCGTCGCTTCTGGAAGGAGGTATGCATATCATTTTCTCACAGGAGAGAGAAATAACTGTATCGCGCGCGGTACATACGTAAATGCTGGATTTTTTATCTGAATAAATATATACAATTGTTTCGACAGAGGAACCGAATTACAACTCACCGCGCGTCGGTCCTCGATTTTTAAACCGGTAAAGATGCACGATACGTCATATCCTACTAGAGTATACACGTCCTTTTGCGAAATGGTCAATTCTGAGTTTGCTCCACCTTACGGAGAATTCGACACGGTGGGTTTTGTCTGTTCTGTCGGCCCTGCCCCTTATGTAAGTATTTTTATCATATTTTTCTAAAATTTCTGGGATAACTTGAATGCGAATACTGTTTAAAAGATTATAAAAAGTATAAAAATATAAAAAAAAGTGCACGATTTGAAAAATTGAATAATTATGTTAGAATTTCATGTTTGAGATAGCTATTGAATTTTTTTATATCTACAATTCTCAGTTTAATATTTTATATGAACGTATCTTTTATAGGGTATGAAAGATTTCGAGGTCGTACATTTGGCGTATCCGAAAAGGGATTCGAATGACTCCTTATATCTTTCGATATTGTTTTGGCAAGGAATAGCCGGCTATGGCTACACAGATATTCTTACTGTCGGATCTATTGTAGCGTGCAGTAATTTAGAATGGCGAAGAGCAACTTCATGGAATATCCCAGCGGCGTATTGCACGGACAGAACTATTTTTACGTGCAATCCTCGTCGAAATCATCTTTACGAGGCCTTCGAAAATTTACAAAATCTAATCACGGTACGTTATATTTTTTCCCCCTTTATTTTATATTTTTTTATAATTTATAATTTCTACAATTTCCCATACACAATCTCTTATTTTTAATTGTATTTTTATAATTATTAAATTAGTTAATGCTTTTCGCAAAAAAAATTATTACTTATAATATTCACAGATAAAATGGGAGGATGGGTTAATTAAGAGTTTTCATTTTATTTGTGAATATTTTATATTAAAGCTTTCAACTTCAGAACTATATATATTTAATTATTATCATAATTATTTTTTCCAAGCCGAGATGCACTTATCTATTAAACTTGAATTTTAAGGATCCAATTAAGTATGCTGAAAGGTGTACTTTCGCGCTTAATGTGGAATTGCAAAAGAAGTCAACGCCGACGCGTTATGTGACGAGTAAAAGTACTCCGATTAAAATATATAATTCAATCGCATCGAGCGTGGACAAAAGATGCGATTACACGTCGCCGCTGGCGGCACCGAGATCAGGAGCCGACAGCAGCCCGAGTTATGTCGCATCTAATCCCTCGATCCAGAGACGACTCGAGAAACTCCAATATTATGGCGAACCGCCCGAACTGTCTCCTCTCATGCTCAGAAAATCCAAGAGGGTTTCTTTGAATTTCCAATCCCCCATACGCCTTTCGTCGGACTCGACGAAAGATGCCTCGAATATTGATCAGTCCGGGGATCCAGACTCGTCCGGAGCGTTGAAAAAAATATAATCACAACTTATTTGTTTTCATTCTAATTATAAGCGACAACTGTAAAAATTGTTAATTATTTTATTATAATTATATAAATATAAACTATTCGTTTATTAGATATATATATCCCACTTTTACATTTTCCATTCGAACTTATTCCAGTTTTCTTTTCCTATATTTATTTCCAAAATTCCTACATTTATTTAAATTGACAAATTTAATTTAAACAGAATTAAAAATGATTTCACAATAAAATAGCGTCTATCGGAAATATCAAATGGAAGATGTAAAAAGTGTTTCAAGAGATATTTCGGTTATTATGAAAAATATGAAATTTTCGCAATTTCTTTCGTCCACTATTTTATTTTTTTTTTTTTACAAAAGATAGTAAAATTTACAATTACGATTTATAAATTCTGAAGGTATATTCTTTTCTCCAGAGAAAATTCGCTGACAAATCCCCTAATATATGGGTCCAGATGTTAGACAGCTGTTACCCCGGCAGCTGATCATTTTTATTTTTCCTAAACTTATGCTGGTTGAGAAATATAAAATACTAGTTTGCAATGATTTTTGAAAAATAAATTTGCTCGGTATAATAAGGTAAAATTAATCGAAAACGAAAGAAAAAAAATAATTCTAAAGTATATATACATATATAATAAAAAGTTCTTTTTTTTTTTAAATAAACGTACTAAGAAAGAAAAAGTTCCCAAATCTCATAATTTTTATTCAATCAATAAATTTCAAAATAAATTTTCTCATGCCGACAAGAGTGAAAACGGGAGGGCTTTTCTGTTTTCTCGGGATAATATATCTGACAGTTGTGCGGATCCTCGCGGACCGTCACGCGATTGGGCCGCATGCGCGCAGAGGAGAGGCAGGAGAAACTAGAAAAGGACTGCGCGCGGACTTTGGCGCTCAGTTTGACACGCACCGGTGTACCGCGCGTCTCGTCTACGATTTTTTCGTCATTCATCCGGTCGTCACGGATCCGGGCGATTTAAATAGCCGCCCGATTGACTTCCGAACTGGGGCAGAAATCTACCGTGTTGTGTTTTGTTTCCTCTCGGGACGCGAATCTGTGCGCGGCGATGATTCGCGAAGCGATGGTTCGCGCGTAGAGAAACGACGAAAACACGCATTTATTGGTGGTTCTTTGTGCGTTCGATCCCCTAGATCGACTTTAGAGCTTCATTATAATCGTCATCGGCAGCGGGGCGCGATGACGACCGAGACCCCGAAGGTGGAATTCGCCCTCGGCAGCGAAGTGTCACCCGGTCGCTTCTTCAAGAGCGCGTTCGCGAGAAACTTCATCAGCAGCGGTCGCGACTGCAAGTCCCTGGATTACGAGCTGCTCGACAACGCCGTCGTGAACGATCACCGGGAGGATCGCAACAACAACGCCCGGAACAACAATTTCTTCTCGCTCGTGAATTTTGGGGATGACAAGCCGGCAAACGGCGCCGACAACGACGCTCCCTGGGAGCAGCCGAAGCCGAAAAATGAGGTGAATGTTGCAGTGTTTCCTTTCGCACAACGTGCTCTCCTCTCTTTTTTAACGGTAGCTTTGTACGTGAAGTATCACACACCTTAGAGATGTTGCAATGTATCCTTTATATCTACAGTGACCACACAGAGAGAATTTTCTCTTATAACTTACCCTGAAAATCAATAATCATGGATCAATATTGAGAGAATTTTATGATTCTCTGATTCATATTTACCACAATAAAAAATTAATAGATTCGATTAATATTTAGGACTAAAATTTACTATATATTTTTTATTGTGGTAAATATTAATCAAAGAATCTCTCTCTAAAATTCTTCCAATACCATATATTGTCCTACGGTTATGATTTTCAGGGTAAATTCTAAGGGAAAATTCTCTCCGTGCATCCGTTCTTTATTTTAGATTTTAGAGGACTGTCCTGTATTTCAAGTAGAAGTCCTTTAGATTTATTCATTTTTCAATATTTAATTTTGTCCTTTATGTTTTAATATCTAATGCAGTATTAATATTAGAACTCGTATGAAAACAATGGAACTTATCCGGAATCTATTTAAAAAACCAAGGACTTTTATTCAAACAATCAAGGACTTTTTTAATCGAATCAATTTCAAACTATAAGAAATTATTTTTTTGCTCGTCGATTTAATTGAAAACTGATTTGGAAATATGTTGAACCAAACCCTTTTCAGTTTTATTTTCTCAGAAAATATGGTCACTGTATGTACATATATCAGAGATTTACATGATATGATGTAAGATTCGAGAGTGTAAAAATGTAATTTCGCGAAAGAAGACACAGATAATCTGTATTATCTATCCTTTCTTCAGCTTTTCTTATCAAATATTGTGCAATTCCGAATTACATTTATTCCCAATTCGAGAATCTATATAAGGAAGCTACAATCTCTCTAAACATTCGTCTGGAGTTAAATCTCCCATGCATAGGACGATGAAATGATTATTCTTATTTGATTGCTAGGTGAAGTTTAATATCGCGCTTGAATTACGACGATATATAAGATCGTAAGAATAATGATAGCAGCAGCAACACAGCAGCAGTGCGTACTTGGTTACAGTGCGTGCGTTTCTGCTTTACGACTAATTACGAAATTGGAAGCAAAGCGCAATGAAATCCTTCGAGCGTTAGAACGCGCGCGAGTGTTTTGTAACTCGATTTAAATACAATAAACGTAGTTTTCTGATGGATATATGCTGCCGGCCCGTATCCGCCATTGTGTCGGATCTATTAAATGTCGAAAGATGCAACGCGGATAATCAGGGAGGAGAGAAACGTTCGCGATCTCTCGATGAAAATATATAACTCGTTTACAACGCGATATAGACGACGACTGTCGAATAATTCGATGCTTTCTATTCTTGACAGGCGGCACAGTCAGCTGCAGATGCGAACGAATTGGAGAAACTTCGAAAGGTGAGTTTATTTTATGCCTCGTCGGCTTTATTATCGCATATTCATCCTCGAGATGCATGTTTCCGCAAAACGGAAACACATCGGAAGTATATACACATCTGCTCTAATGCGTGTCTTTATATATCATTCGACGCGTTTTGTCACTTCATCATCATTTCGTCGTTCGACAATCTGAAATCTACACGGAGAATTTTCTCTTAGAATTTAAAATGAAAATCGTGGGATAATATTGGAAGAATAATTTTATTATATTAAGAGTTTCTTATAATACTTATCATAATAAAAAATATTAATAGGTACGTAATAAAATTTATCGAATATATCTTATTGTGAGAGATATTAATATTTTTTTATTGTGGTAAATTTTAATCCGAGAAACTCTTATAAAATTCGTCCAATACCATATTGATTTTCAGGATAAATTCTTTATTAATTCAAGAGACAAAATTCTTTCTGTGTACTGTTTGCAGAATGTAGTAAAGAAAAGGGCAACAAAATATGAACTTTCTGTTTTATAATTGTAAATTAGTCACTTGGAGAATCATATACTTTCCATAATTTTTGTAAATCAATACCGAAGAGACTGAATTCTATTATTATTTAAATGTGAAAAATTAAAATAGATAAGAAAGCATGTGCGCGACTCTTTCAATAGAAACCTCCGATTTACAGGGAAAAGAATCGATGTATTCTGAAGAATATAAATTCTCATTTTGAATTCTGATCGCGCGCGGAATCTTCGTTCTTTCCGATTCTTCTTTCAATAATAAGATAGAAGACAAGCTAGGTATTTTGAAACCGTGACGCGCACTTTACAGATCGAAATGAGAGAGAATTCTTTCATGTGTGTACGACTGTTTATGCGGAAAGTAACCAGACCATATTTCCGCTTGCCTTTTATTTCGTTGTTAAGCGTTCCCCGATCGGGCAGACGGCAAAACTAATCGTTCGAAACCACGTGAAATTATCTGGAATCCCTGCAGTATAGTATGCCTTTTCATGCTTATTCCCTTCTATTACCATATTATTATCCGCGCATTAATGTATCGAAGCGGGCGAATCTCGTCAGGTATGTTGGAATCATTTCCACGACCCGAGTATCATTTGGTTCGCGAATATTTACACAGTGAATGGATCATTTATTCCGCGAGCCTCGTAAACTCTATTTACCCAGTAATTATGTATCTAGCGTCACGCGAAATCCGGTGCAATAAAATACCAAGTAATTATAACAGTATTAATACTGTTCTTTTTTAATCACGTCAATAACCATTTTTTTACTTTGACGTTTACTTTGATTTTTATAATCATGATTTTTTAAAGTAGTCCTTTAGTAATCGCTAGAGTATTCATTGATCAAATTATCAATTAATATATAAAGCATCTACAAAGCATTTATAATTATTAGTATACAAATAATAACATAGAAAATACCTCATGAATTAATTAATTAATCATGCACAGAATTTTCCTTTAGAATTTACCCTGAAAATTATGGTAATCGTGCGGGATAATATGATATTGAAAGAATTTTACAAGAGTTGCTCCGATTAATATTTATCATAATAAAAAATACTAATATCTATCACAATAAGATACATGTAAATAAAGTATTTTCGATTAATTTTATATTATAATATGTACATAGTAAAATTTATTATGTAAATATTAATATTATATGCTATATTATTCCACGATTTTCAGGATAAATTCTAAGAGAAAATTCTCTCGGTATGGAGGTTGAAAAATAATATTCCTGGACTAATTGGTAACACATGCACTTTTTCGGTATATATAAAAATTGGACTCGAGTCGATTCGAGTCTACGAAACATTCGTATAGGTGATTTTGTTCGCACTCGTGACACAACGGCCACTTCGCCGCAGATCGAGCATATATACTATATATATGTACGTTTGAGCGGAAGTCCGCTTCAGCCCCTCCCGTAATTATTATCAGTCCGAGGGACCGTGCAGGCCTTTGTGGGACCTATCCGAATGCACGCCAGCACGTTTGTCCGACTAGTGAGCGCACCAGTGAGCGAGTTTACGTGTGACGTCATCATCCTGCTTTTTCGATCCCGCATGCACGCACATAGTATACACGTGCAAGAAAATTATATCACCCCTTTTTCCCTCTCCGATCAACGCGTTGACCTGTTGCGTGCTAAGCGCAAAAGGGTTAAAAAGACTGTCTTTGTTTGCAACACGTTTCTATTGCCTATACCGTACGATATTTAACACGTCGGAGAAGAGAATGAGGCGCATTCTCGTCGATTCAATTAAAGTGAAATTAAAGGTACGAGGTGCTTTTTAAGCGATGCGCAAAGAGGCGATTAAGGTCTATCCTGTTCTTTGAAGAGCGACGCTATTATTTGTCTACCCTCGGCGAAGTGCTTGTCTAAGGATACTTTATTGCCGCTTCCATTTGCACACCTGTGTAATGCACACATCACGGCGCGACACGCACGCGTGATTCCCTTCCTGATCCTTAGTCAACGGTTTCGCACGTTTTACGAGTCACGGGCGGATAAGATACGATCGGCCAAGAAAGCTTCGTAAGGGCCGGAAGAGGCCCTTCCTGCCGATTGCGAAATCGCGTCGCGGCGACCGGTTTATAACAAAGGATGATACATACAATGTAAACCCTTTTACGAAAAATACGCTTCTTTCCTCGAATTTCACTTTTCTAGCTCGAGAAATTCGTCTCATTCCGTGACTTTAATAAGTCTCCATCGATGCTCTCGAGACGCAAATTATTTGATCCTTTTTGCTCCTTTTTTTTTTATTCTTCAAATCGGTTCGCGATTCTTGATACTTTTGTGTATACCGTTTGAATAAAAGGGGACTCGAAATTTTTCGCGGTAATTATATTTTCGTCGGTAATTAGAGCCAACGCGAGACCGAGTCTAATTAGCTGGGTAAATCACGGCAGAAGTAACGAAAGGAATCCCGTTGCTCGCGCGAGAATTCATCGCGCGAATTCTCATCTTATCGTTTGTACCCCCTCGAAACTGTTGTGTCTGTCACAAGCACGTTTGCTGCTAATGAAAGGCAAATTGCACGCGTCCTCTCGCTTCGTTGACGATATCGCGCGACTCCTTTGATCGACTTTTTTTTCCGTCTCGATGGTTCGATTAGTCGGGTCGCAATTATAAAAAAAAATAACACTTTTTTTATCATTTTTTTCTGGCCTTCCGCGTGTTATGTCATTCGCTCCTGCAGTACTGTGCAATATTGTTAAATCGAACGTGTAGCGTGTGTTTGACCCGTTTTATTTGATATTACCTTAAAAGATATGTAAAACGTTGATATTGTTTCCAAACATTCTCGACTAGCTATATTATCAATAATATTGATTTTCACATTATTTTTGTATAATTATTTTTCTGACATTTTGCAATAATAAAAGGAACAGATGTAGTATAATAATAAAAATTGATGTACCTAGTATATATTATTATATAATTATTATATATAATAAATTATATACATTATTATATAATAATTTACATATATACTACCTATATAATAATTACATAATAATAATTAAAAAACAAAAGTAAATTCCGTTTATTTATGAAAATTCTTGGAAGCTATATCGGCTCGTCGAAGAATAAACATTTCGCACATCGTCATCTTTTACAAGGAACTAATAAAACCCATTAGGTAAACTAAATACGGCATGACAATCCTGACAGTAAAGTAGCACAATTAGTTTCCTTTTGCTCGAGTTCTAACGCCGTTTTACTATTTTTACACGATGCTCTCCGTTCCGAGAAGAAACGAAGCTACGAAGCGCAGCTTCGAAGGAACTTCTCAATATTCATTTAAGCTTTTCCCGACGATATACGATGTTTACGACGCAAAGTGGATTCGTGCGAACGAGGGGCACGAAGTTTGTAAGAAAGGAAGAGATTAATCTGTCGGACAGATCGAGGTGTTATTTCATTTATAGCGCTCCGACGAAGTCCGCTTCTCGCGACTCTAGTGTTCCAAGAACGACGGAGAGGAATCTGACGGAATGCGACAATCACGTGTCGAAATATTGATTTTGCTTTTGCTTAATAGTTGATCAAATAGCACTCGGGGTAAGAATACGAGATACGGATAAATATAGCGAGGTAAATTTAGCGCGAATTTGCACGGTATGTGAAAAGCCTGCTTTAAATATATACTGTTGATTCGTACACGAAGAGAATTTTCTTTTAGAATTTACCCTGAAAATCATAGGGTAATCGTGACAATATGATATATATTGGGAGCGAATTTTTCATATTTGCCACGATAAATATTAATATCTACACAAATCAAATATATTCGATTAATTTTACTATGTATACATATTAATATATTTTATTGCGGTAAATATTAATTAGAGTTTCGAAATTTTCAGGATAAATTAAATGTTCGAAATACGGCCAGCTTATCATATATATTCGAAAATTTGAGTTTTTTGGGTTAAATATATATTTAGTGGCAGCCTACGGTCAGAACTATGCTATAGAATATAGAACTATAGAATTCGTCGAAAATTATAAAATTTCATTGTTCAAATTTGGAAAAAATGTGCAATGATATGTTAACTTTCAAGACAAGTTAGCATATCATTGCACATTTTTTCAAATTTGAACAATGAAATTTTACAGTTTTCGACGTGTTCTATATAGTTCTGTAACGCATAGTTCCGACCATAGGCTGCTGTCACTAAATATATATTTAACCCAAAAAATTTTCGAATATGATAAGCGTTGACGTTTTTTCATATTTTGAAGCCTGCTTAAACATATTCAACATATTAATTAATTATTAATAAAGCATTTCAATAATTATTTAATTTATGAATTATTTAATTATCTAATTTTAAAGTTATTTATCTATATAAAGAACCTTACTTTAGTATTATTATTTAATTTGTATTAATAATATATTATTTAAAGATTCATATTTTTTTAACAGTTATTAGCTGATTTCTGACAAAAGCAGATTAATAATGGAGTTCAATTTTTATTAATTTTTTAGTATCAATCTTTTTAATATAAAAGTGAAGCCCTTGTCTTGTTCTAGTGTTGTAAAAAAATGTATCCTCGATTAAAAAAATTTTTAGAACTCACTAAAGATGGGATTTAACCCGTTTCGCAAGATTAAATCCCATCTTTATTTATTCGATCGCAGATTCTTATTCTATGCAACTCGCGCGAGTTTCGCCGCATCAACATCCCTCGAATATATATTATTATTCCGTACGCGAGATGCTCCGGCAAATTTAATCATCGTTACCTCGCGGCACTAGAGAATTTTATCGGCATCGACGACGGTAAAATTACACGTTCCATTCAGTTGCATCGCGGAATTTACCACTATTGTTAGACCTTTATACGGTGGAGGAGGAGAGGAGGAGTTACACTTTCCGCGATGCATACCGTTATTCGATATTGCGGAGACGAAGAGGGCGCGTTTGTTCGCCGGCTATTTACATAACCGAGTCCATGCATTAGTGCACTCTCGGGAATGCAGCATCCAGCGGCGGAGTCGGGCTTAGCCTTCTCCTCTTTTCTCTCTCTCTCTCTCTCTGAGCTTCGCTCTTCCGCTCACCGTGTAGCCGCGGATAATATCGTTTGCATGCCGCAATAATAATAAAGCTAGGCCACGTAAAAAATTCGATTAGCCACGTGCATATGCAATAAAACCGATGATAAGCGCAATTATTGATCTCGATGCACTTTTCGGTTCGCAGCGACGAAAATGATTCAGCTCGTAAAAACATGCAGCGCCGTCGACAAAGCTTAATTTTAATTCTCCTGTCACGCATCTCACAATTAAGAGACTGGTCCAACTCGACGTCGTTTCCTCTTCAACCACTCGCTAAACGTCTGACGCTTCTCACGTGGTTAAAACACGTCGAGGAAACGAGGGAGAAATAGGTCGAATGCTCGGATTATACTTTGACTTTTGTAGAGAGATCGTTGAACGATAACTATGAGAAGGAAGGAGCGCTAGGGATGAATTAGGGCAGCGATATTATTAGCCGGATAATCGATATCGTATATTCTTTCCGGTAGAATTTTTTTTCGAGCGCGATAAACAGTTACGTGTGAGAGAATTGGTTTTTTTTACGTTAAAAGTAAAATGTGAGAATTTATAACTTCCTATGTGCATAAGAAACTCCTTACTCGCTCAATACGTCAATCTTGCAGCGTGAGAGAGAGAGAGAGAGAGAAAAACTCACTCGGCGTAAATTGGAGCTGTTATCCTTCCCCCGATATTAGTCTGTTTAACGTGTACACAACACGTGTTACGATGCGTACGATAAGCAGCGAGCTGGTGAGAAAATCAAACGGAATTTATCAGCGTGTAAAAAGTATATTTACAAGCGAGTATACATTTTCACGAGATCGTTCTTTTTATTGTTGGCGCATTTTGTTGATCGAGATAACGGCTGCGAGAGAGATCGAGATTTGTCGTAACCGAGGCATTCAACGAATGCTTATTTCATACATGCCTGAAGCAAATTGTGTATTTTTTTTTTCTATTAATGTAAAAAACAACAAACGAACGAGGAAGAATTTCTTCCTCTTTCGGAATATATGATATTTCCCGAAGATAGAAGCGAGAAATCGCGTTTGCGCTCGCGCATCTTTTCTCCAAGAATTGCGCGCCATGGGAACATTTATCTGATCTAAATATGTAAATTAAATTCCTGGAATACTCGGGTCACACATACCGGATAAATATATACCGATCCTTCCTGTGTTCTCGCGCTACTAGACACATTTTTGGCTTCGTTACGTAAGACGAGAGATATTGCGCGAAGTGTAAAATGGAGAAAATTTATGCCGCGAACTCGTTCTCGATATTCGCCAGATATTCGTGAGATTAGTTACGGCGGGCAAAGCGATTTAACATTACGTCACTTCGTGTATACATATATGCATTACCGCGGTCATAAAACGCAGTTCAATGATCCGGGCGATCTAGTCCGTCGAGATTGTAACCGAGCATTTCGCTAGTTTTCTCTCTCTCTCTCTCCTTCTCCTCGTCTACTTGATGAAAAATGATGTGCCATCAACGTCAAAGCTCTTCAGCTAATCCGTCACGTCCAGTCGGTTAAACACTGTTTTTTCTTCTCTTCTTAATTGAAGGGCGCCTGACAGGAGAGCGAGCGAGGACTCCGTAATTTTATTTCAAGATTTGACATCTCGGAATTAAAAAAAAAAATATCTTGTAAAATTATACACGCCTTATTAACTGCGTTCCTGCTTAGAAGGGGGCCCTTATTTGACGATTACTTACACACCGCGGTGTCATTACTCCTCTCTGCACCGTCGGGCCTCGTTCCACTCGGGTGCCCTCAGCCTCTTCCGGTTGCCTCTATCCACGAAATACGCACCTTCACGAGCACGTATACAACATGCATTAACCGCGCACATTCCTGCGTGCACACATTCCCGGCAATCCCGATCTCTTTGTTCCTTTTGCTGCGCAGATCGTACGAATTTGCCGCGTAATATTCATTTATATATGTATTTATTTGAAAAAAAAATAAGAAGGAATAAGACAATTCTTGGGGGAATTTTTATATTAAATATAATATTTTATTTTTTTATATTATTTAATATTTTTATATATTAATGGAAAATTATTCGACTGTCAAATTTTGGAATAATGATATCATATTTTTTCCCTAATAATTTCTAATACAATGTTCAGGATGAATGTGATTGATATTACTTAGTGTTAATAAATATTTTGCAACAGCTGTTTCGAAATATCAAATGCTAGTTACATTTTATATTAATCATTTTATATAACAGGCCAGCTCTGCTTCTCGATTACGAAGTGAAATATCGTATTAGCCTAAGGGCTGGCCCCGTTTATTTCACTTTTGTATCGAAGAGGAGAATCGAAAAAGCGCGGCTCTCCTTCATCGTATTCCTTTGTTTTCGCTGACGGGCAGCTGACGCGCGATAATGAGGGAAAGAATCTTTAAATGCCAAGCACTAACAGATAACTGTCAAGGAAGATCGTGATATATAGCATCACGTTGACATCCAATTTGCATCTTCGTAATTATGATCCGTGACACGTCTGTAATATCTTTGCCGCTCTAGCAATTTTCATTGCGCCCTTTGACCCTCCGAGGGAATAATTAGAAATCAAAAATCGGGGCTTTTAAAAAGCAATTAATTATAAGATCGTTATTTTTACTTTTTCTTTCTTGCACGTTGAAATTCCATCGAGATGGTAGAATATAAAATGCAGGAGTCTGCACCTCTCCTCTTCATAAAGAGAATTCATGCAACTCCTCGCTTGAGAATGACTGGATTATCGAGCGATCTATCGTAATATAGAACGGAGTAAGAAAGAAAGAGAGATTAAAGTTGCTTTACGGTCAATAAAGAAACGCCAGAGACTGGTCACGAATCGGTCGATCAAGATCGAATCGAATCGAATCGAATCGTTCGCCAAATAAGTCGGTTTACTTTCGCGGTGAGAGACTGAACGATCGGAGGCACCCAGAAGATAAAAGGAGAACGAAGGTACATAAAAACGCGGCATGAGTCATCGGGTTCTCCTGAATTTTTTCTCACGAGCGCCCGCAAATTCTCCATGGCCATCGAGATCAATTGCCATAACCGATCGCCGGTGTGCCTAATTGCTGCGTGACCTCGCGGACTGCGTATATATACTTAAGTAGCGACTCCTCTCGATGCAACAGAGACATATCCCCGTTAAGCTCGCGAAAGCTGGCAACCGTGAACTCGCCGTAAGTAATATTCTGAGACTAATGAGTGCCACCGAGGCGAGAGAGGAAGTTTTTCGTACTGGGAAAGAGCCTCGTGTGCTGTTGACCTCTGCGAACAGTCGTCGAAATAGACGCGAGGCGTAAAATTACCTGCGAGCATTTAATCCAGACATCCTAAGGGGCATAAATCATCACGGAACTGAAAATTCCTCGCGAATAAATCAAAATCGCATCTCCCGTTTAATAACATCGAGATGTTAAAATTTTCAATAAAAAAAATTCACCTCTTCCCATTCGACAATGAACGGTGAAGATCAAGAGGGATGATTAGCGTGAGAGAGAATCGCGAAGGATTTGTTCCGCGTCCGAGTGAAAGCCGACAAATGCAACGAGAACTCACCTATAATTCTGCATATATATATATATATATATATACGCGCACGTAACGGCGCGTTTTGTAATAAGCCTAGGCTTGGATATAGCAGCGCGTTCTCGTCGTCGTCGTGCATATAATAATAATTTCGTCTGCCAACGCGCGTCCTCCCGCGGGACGATCATTATTCCAGAGCGCTGGTCAAGTAGGTAACCTCCTGCTTGTCGCTTATCTCATACTCGATAATGAATAAACTGCTAATCAAACATTTCCGGCATCGTTGTGAAGTCCGTTAGAAACGCGAATCGCGTCTCTTGCACGACGCGGATTTCGCGGACGAAACTTCGAGGTACCCTCGAATAATATATAATGAATCGCGAGAGGTCGCGAGGAATTTATGTTTATACAGTCGACTATACTATATTTAATTAAATGTATTGAATTTATTAATTTTATGTATTTTATTAACTATTTAATTTACACATTTCTTATTTGATTATATCACGAAAGAAGCATCACGAAATTTTGAGACACTCTGGGATAATAATAAATAATCGTGAAGAATTATGCTTATTCAGTCAATTACTATTTAAATTAATGTACATAGAATTTTCTCTGAAAATTTATTTTGAAAATCTTGGACAATATTGTATTAGAAGAATTTTATCAGAGTTATTTCCCTCATTAAAATTGTGCATGTATGTACATATTAATATTTTTTTATCGTGGTAAATATTAATCGAAGAAACTCTTATAAAATTCTTTCAATACCATATTGTCCCACGATTACCATATGATTTTCAGGGTAAATTCTAAGAAAAAATTCTCTCCGTGTATTAACCATTTATTTAATTAATTCTCATGTAATTTACTATTTGACGATATGCGTAATAGTGAAAGAAGATTTCTAAAGATTTAATGAAAAATTAATGAAACCTGATATTTATGTACGTCACATGTTCATGCGTGCAGATTTCACGCCGTATAAACGCACACGATTATTGTATCGAATGGATATATAGATATTGTACAGTATTGTGCATAACGCGATTCAAGCGCGCGCCAGTATATAATCGAAATCTGCATATTGAAATATTTATCAAAAGCGGGAATAGAGGAGGCACTTTCCCATTCAGTTACCGCGCTATTAATGTTGACGGGCCCACAAAGACGTCTCGAAACTGGCGATTCACTGCGAGATCTCCCAACGTAGCAATAACAATGATAATCTTTCGCATTCATACGCGACCAGCAATTAAAGTCGAGATTCGCCGTAAAAATGGCGTTGATTCTTAATCTATGAATCGTGACGATCACCATTATATTTATGTCAGATCCATATGTCGGTTTTCCCTATAAGCGTTCGCGATCTCATTTATCTCGCGGAACGCATAGTTGAGAAAAATGTGTGTTAAATTTAAATATTACATATATGTATATGTATATTATAATATTACATATATGTAATATTTAAATTTGTACACAATTGTGTAAAAATTACAAATAGATGCACATTGTTATTTTCACATTTTCTCAGTTATTTAAATAATTTAACATTTGAGTTCGATTAACACATATTGAATGTGTTAAATACTTAACACAAAAATTTTAAGGGGGACCAAACAGGAACCCACAAATTTTCCAATTGTGCGACATACGCACAAAGAGGATGTACAAATGAGACAAAGAGGATATAAAAAGAGGGATCTATTTCCGTCTCTAGTACGGCCTTGAGCCCATCTCCTTCCACGCGTTTCCTCCGTTCTCCCGCGTTCTCTTCATCGTCGAAAGTCTCGGAGATTCGAACCCCCTTTTTGCTCCTCTTTATCCCTCTAGCCAACTCTAGCGTGTCCGACATACCAATGAAATAACTCGCCGTGCCTCTCTTCATCACACGCTCCGTCTGATCCATCGATCCCGCGAATTCCCGGGCGTCTTTTATGAGTCTGGTAAAACCGCGCGGATATCGTTTCACGCCGGGGTTTATCTGTTGGAGAAATTCGCCACGCTCGCTTGCGTCTGGAAACAGCTTTTAGTAATGGCAGGGTGCGCTCACGTTTCCGTCATTTCCTCTCCTCGTATACGCGAATTCCGCGCGAGCACGGAGTAAATTTGTCCTCGAAGATATATCGAGATACCGATCGACTTTTACACGTACAACTCGATTGCGAGAAAGTTACGAAAGAAATCGTGCAATTTTTTATTTTTTAATTCCGCTTCAGACGTTACTATATTAAGTAACAGTGATTTCATTTGAGAATTAATTTATGCAAACTTGTTTAATTAAACATTTTTTTAAAAACTATATAGTTCCACTGAAATTGAAATTTATAATTTACATTGACAGCCTTATTAAAATTCTTAATATTTTTTTAAATTTCGAATCGCGCGTAAAATTCTCTTTAAAATTCTTTCTCCTTGTTTAGCCTCGTTATCCTTTTGCACTCGCGAAATTATCAATTTTAATTGACGAGGAGCCATCACGTGCGCTTCTGTCGCTTAACTTAGTTAGCGTGCGATATGTCGGCAGCTCACGGCGCGAGAATAAAGGGTCTCGGGTTCGGTTGATCATCCTAATTGCACGTCGTAGCCAAGGCCGGGCAGGACGTCGTTAATCTAATAATTGTCTTCATTAATTTATCGGACGCACGCCAACCCCTGAACCGGTATATACGAGACCGGGTATTGACACAGTTCGTCGCAATTAACATCGCGCGCCGCGTATCCCTTAATTAAGCGCACGCCGTGCATCAATTAAGGTCCGTTTAACGCGCGTTCTCGGCTCGGTTCAAACGCGATTTAATATGCGAGCCTGCACACGCGTATGTTCTCTCTCTCACTCCGACTCTCTGCGTGCTGTCTGATTTTCTGCCGGGCTGAATCATCGCGGGGACTATCGTAAAATATAATCTGACGTGCTTCAGAGACAACCGTATTGTGCAATCGATAATTAAGTGTTACAGGGATAACCGAATAAACTGCGTGGTTTTTTTAAAGAGCCGCGTACAGCAGCGCATTCGCAAGAGGAAAGAAAATATGAGCCACTATAATTAAAGTTTACCTATAGCAACTATATATTTTTAATTAGAATTTAACAGAGAGAGACCTCCTCGCTAAATTATAACTTAAATTATGAAAATGTAGACGTGATAACTAAATTTTAAATTCCTAATGTATTAAGGACATCTGAAATTTCGCTGGTAGCTAAATTTAATACTATCACAATTTCTTTCTCCGTGAAAAAAATTAATTTGCATAAAATGACACTTTATATAACATTAAATCGTGATTTATATTCGGGAAAGTTTAACATTAAAAAAAATGATCATTAGCCATCGTGCGCAGATTGCTTTTCTCCTCGATCAAAAGATTTTATTTCCTTTAAATGTTGGCGAATTAATGGCCACGCGTAGTTACGAGCGAAGTCAAGTGGCGACGTGAAAGCAAGAGCGCATGCAAATATAAATGCAGAAGGTCTTTTATGGGATGTTGATGTTACTGGGAATCGGATCAAGGAGAGTGTCTCCACAGAGATTATTTGGTCACCGGCACGAACGATTTCTCGGTGCAGCGGCTTGACGCTTTCGTGGACACCGAATTTCGCGATTATGGATACACAAACATACGAACAATTGCCTTCTTACGACCTTTACGCGCTTTCTGCTCTCGCGAACTGAAGGAAACGCGCAGAGAAAAGCAGTGGTCATCTACGTATCACTCGACTTTTCGAACTAAACTTTTAAACATGTATTTATATATCGTATGATCAAAAGTCTGCCTTTTTTCTATCAGAAAAAATCGCGTACGTATGCATAGAAAAATTTAATTACCATAAATTTTCTAAGGATCTAATTTATAATTGAACGGGGAATTTTCTATACTAAAACTATAGCTTAAAAATATTAATTAGCAGAGCTATAAAATTTAGGTATAGATACCTAAATTTTAGACGCGGAAAACGTAAAATTTCAATAAATTCGAAAGGATCTCGCGATGCAAATAAATCCTTGTCCCATGCATCGAAAGACCGGATATTGCGAATGCAATACGCGCTCGGCCGGTATGTAATATCACACGCAGGTGTGCAGGTTCACGGTCCAACAGTCGTAATATGTAATATCCGAGCCGAGAGAGAATCCGATCTCTTGCGCGAGAATCTCTCGACGGAATTCGCAGAGACGATATGCGATAATCGCGAGTCTTCTGACAAGGCGTTTTTTTTCACTGCTCGTACTCTAGATGCGAACAGAAATGTTTGCATATGTGTTCATTTGAATGATCGGAATCTGTATATGTATTGTGTAATATACGAGATTAAAAGCGGTTCTCTCTTTCTTCCCGCCTCTTCTGAGGTCTTCTGATTTCGTAAACCTCTCCGGTTCTTAATGCGAAATAAATTTTCCATTTCCCAAGAGTATACCTCATTAACACTAAGTTTACGTGTTTGACGCGGTCATAAAATACAAGTCGATTGGAGTTTTAACTGATTCTCTCGGTTCTCTCCGGAAAGACAGAATTAGAAGGCTTCTGAATCTACGTTGCATTAACAAAGATCCACGATAACGGTCAATAAAACAACCTTTTTCTTTTCTTTGTTTTGATGTTATATAGATAGAACAGAACTACACTTTAGAAAAAAAAAAAATACGCAGGCGTTGACTCAGGATTTATTAAACGGAATAAAATTAGCCGTGAACTAATGTTTATAAGAACGACACGTTCTTTTGTTTATTGTCGAAAAGATTCACGGTAAATCTTTCGATTTTATATACGTACGTCTAAAGTAGATTATGTCACGGCAAGTTAGACGTGAGATTTTATCCTATCCCTAACTCCAATGACAGTTCCGGTAGCGACAAAGGAAGCCGTTGAACTCATCTAGATTCGAGATGGATGACACAAGCGTGAAGGAGTTCTTCGACTTGCTGACCCAGATGGATGCGGACTAAATTCTAAATGTAGTCTGAGGAAAATTCTTTTTAGTGGTCCGGAGAATTGTAATGCGGGTACCACGGATATCCACCGGAAGTTTACTCATTCAACTTCATCTCGTCGAATAGATTGCATCATGGGGTATAATTTTATTTAATGCATTTGAAATTTATATGTTATTGTTCAGTGCACTATATATATATGTTTTCTTGTAATACGAAAATGAAAATATTAAATTGGCAAATAGTAAAAAGCTTGGCTTATATAAATATTTCAAGTTTTGTCTTATGCGGAAGCATTATTTATACTGGTTTGAAAAATATGATTTTTCTCGACCAACACATAAAAAGAAATATTAGCCATCGTAATTAAATTTTATAGGTGTCTCTGTATTGCACCTGAAATTTAATTATCATGTTTAAATTTTAGCTATGGTAACCAATATTTTTAATTATAATTTAACGAGGAATTCCTTACTAAAAATTATAACTGAAAAATATCAATTACCATAGCTACAATTTAGGCATAATAACTAATATTTTTTTCGTACATTTTTCACGTAAATTCTTGAAAAAAAAGTTGCAAAACATTCTACTGATGTGCGTCTGGACGAGTTCCGGCAGCGAAACGCTCACTTTGAGATCCGGCCGAAAGAAGAGCGCAGCACAACGCAGCAATTGTGTGGAGCAGCGCGGTCTCTAATCGCACGCTCTGATTAGCGTATGTGTACTATGTCCGCGCAATGATCTCTCGATGCGGCGATGATCGGGATGAGTCATCCGGATGCTATTCGAGTGGCAGATCGATCGTTTCGCTAATGAAGGCGTCAAGGATCGCTCGTCGCCGCCTCTCTCGTTTTTAATCGGATTATTACGAAACTATATTAATTAAAGGGACACGAGATATAGTTTATATATCGTTCTTCCGTTGCTTAACGGTGCTAGTGTTATTTTGCTCGTTATGCAAATATTTGGAGAATCACGGGGAGAAGATTACGATCCAAACTACTTGCGAAAAAAATTATTAGCCTCCAAGCATAGATAACGACGGCGATTTGTCCATCTCGTTTCGCGCTCCAGATATCACCACCACATTATTTGCATTTGCTTTTTAATTCGCCGAAGAACTCGAGGAACCTTGAGCGAGTGCCTCTCCGCGCGCTATATACCTTTTATTACATTCTATACGTGTCGCGAATCCTAAGAGAGGAGAGATATCTCTTCTTCGCGTTTTTATTTCCCCGTCTCTTTCCTGCCTTTGCGGCAGATGCCATTCACGAAGCGTGACCGACGACGAGCAGCCGCGTCGCCTAGCTCCCTCGTTTCCTCTTCTCTCATCCCTCTTATTTTGCTGAAACTCGCTTAACGCCATCGGCACTTTTCGGCGCGACGCGACGTATACAAACCCCGTCGACGAACTCATGAATGGCGATATGGTATATATGAACTATTCGCGTGAAAGCCGACGACTTATTTTCGGATCCGCGAGTTATGACACGCGCGTGTGTGTGTGCGCGCGCCTCGAATGCACGCGAGTGCATATACCCCTATTGTCCGCGTGTCGGAAATTGCCTTGTTGCATTTTTTACTTCCGATACAAAAAAAAAAAAAATACACTCTAGTCGCTTTTGAAACGTCAAACGAGACGTCAAAGTTTGAAATTTTGCAATCAATTAATTATTTTGCAACTTTATGCATATACCATATATGAATTTCTCTTTCTAAAAAAAATTGGAATTTTGTATAGGAAGCATAATTTATTTCATATTATAAAAATATAACCAGAATGAATTCCTATTTGATTTTTTACTTTCGATATACAAAAAATACACTCTAGTTGCTTTTAAATATCAAACGTCAAACGAGACGTCAAAGTTTGAAATTTTACAATGAATTAATTATTTTGTAACTTATGAATAATATGTATATGGATTTTTCTCTTTATAAAAAAAATTGGAATTTTGCAATGAAAGGGTAATTTATTTCAAATTAGAATATATATGTAACCTTTTTTCTCTCTCTTTGCGCGGAATGTGTTTCTAATTGTTTTACTTCCCATGCAAAAAATACACTCTAATTCTGTTTAAGGCACATGTCAAACGAGATGTCAAGTAAAATTTTACAATGAATTAATTATTTTGCAACTTTTATGCATAGGTATATATGTATATGGATTTCTCTCTCTATATGAAAGAATTGGAATCTTGCATAGGAAGAGTAATTTGTTTAATATTAGAAAATAGAATCACGGATTATCTTTCTCTCTTTCTTTTCGCGCGGGATGAGTTTCTAATTGATTTTTCATCTTCGACACGAAAAATGCTCTCTAGTTGCTTTTTAAACATCAAAAACGTCAAAGTTAAATTTTACAATAAAATAATTATTTTGCAACTTATGCATATCCATGTACATGGATTTCTCTCTCTATAAAAGAGTTGGAATCTTACAATGAAAGGGTAATTTATTTCATATTAGAAAACATAACCGCAGGATTCTCTTTCTCTCCGCGGCGCAGGATGAATTCCTAATTGATCCTAATTCACCTATTTTTTTACGAAGTTGCTACACCATGCAGAAGTGAAAATTGCATTTAGAAAATGCGCGGCACTAATCGCGTCGTCGCGCTTCATATGCAGCTGCTACTCCGAAGAAAGAGAAGGAGGGATAATAATCCCAAATATATATATATATATATATATATATATATATATGTATCTATCAGAGATGCTGATTAATTAATTACTTTTTAAATTAATTATGACATTTAATTACAAACAGATGTAATCAAATGTAATGAAAATATTTTGAATTGACGATTAATTTTAGAAAGATTAATTAGAGATTGTTACAATGACGATTGATATAAGCTAGATTGATCGAAGATCGCTTAATTAACGATTAATATGATCGAAGTCAATTGAAGGTTATTTAATTTGTGACAATTGTAACGATCTCTAAATTAATCTTTCTAAAATTAATCGTCAATTCAAAATATTTTAATTAAATCTGTTCATATCATTTGTTCAATTTTTAAAAATTTAATTGATATTTTGCCAACTCTGATATATATACACACATGATGGTAAGCCGTTTCGCACTGTAAAAAAATATGTAATATATTACACAAAAATATGTCAAATTACATCATTAATAAGTGTAAAATTACACGATAAATAATAGAAATGTTTATCTTTTCATTATTTATCATGTAATTTTACATTTAATATTAATGTAATTTTACATATTTTTAATGTAATTTTACATATTTTTTTACAGTGCGGAGAAGATTCACGGGGAAGACTCACCCGTGAGTCACTGTAAAAGCGACGATTCGTATGCAACGCGTAGCGCCGGCGCTACAACTTATTGTGCGAGGAGATCGCATTGTTATATCGCGGATGTGTGATATTCTCGGGTCGCGTAGGTGGGATTTTGAGGATTCGACGCGTCGTTTCGCGCGTCTACATCGCCGGATTGTTGAATCGAGCCCTTGTGCACTCGAGAGACAATCCCGTGTATACACAATCAACGCGACAAGTACGCGCGCGATATAACTGTACAAGTAGCGGTGTTTAATATGCGCGTCGCTCTCGCGAGCGCGGTCTCACAAGTTTATCAACTTGTGAGAGGATTCTCATAGCTCTCGCGTAGAGGAGAAGAGGAGGAGGAAGAGGGCAAAAACGCCGGCAAACTCTGTGACGGCTGCAAAATGGCGCCGAGACTCTATTTTCGGCGCATTCCAGCTGAACGGATGGAGAAGTCCAACTCGCAGACGATGTTTCGCTGCGAAGAATCGCTTCTCATCTTGTTGGAATGCCAAGATCCTGCCCCCTTCATCCCCTTCTTTTTCTTGCTCCCCTTCTGCCATTTCCTCTCTCCCTCGTTTCGTTTTCACGCTACTCTGTCATCGTTTCCTCGCAATAATCGTAAAAACACTTTGTCGGTCAATATCAACGATTAGATCTAGATTGAAAAGATGTAATTCCTCGTTTTTAGCGTTTAAAATATAAATAAACGAAAAAGCTTTTGACGTTGTATTTATATTGTGATTTTTGTCTAGTTGAAAGAAATGATAAATTATGACGTCAAAATCTTATGTCTTCCTCGCATCTTAAAAATTTCAGTAGAAAACACCTACGATGAGGACATACATACTCGAGATTGCATGCAATTTTCTATCGAAGATCAAATGCTTGTTCGAATTCCTTTCGTGAATTTTACGAAAGAAATGAAAGTATCGGTCAGTGATTTTCACACAATCTATATATTGAAACAAAGGAACAAAGATAATAATTAAAGACTGTTCGCGCGATTATACCTGAACGGAAACTATTATAAAGTAAAATAGATGGATTAATTAAATCTCGCTTCGCCACTTGACAATAACCCTTTCCTAGGGAATAATGAGGGAACTAGGTGGATCGCAATCTCCAGGTGAAAATAATCATTAATGTAGACGTAGACAATAGAAAAGTGATTTGTGTCGCAACCAGGAGCTCTCTCATACGGCGAAAGCCGAACGCGCGAGAAGAAAAAAGTGGAGAATGTATATAAAGAGCATTTGCAACATATAGAATTTAGTTAACACGGAGGCAATTTGACTTAACTTTATAATTTACTTTCTCATCGTATATTTATAAAATCTGCTTTCAATTTTTCTTGGAATCAGAAAAGACAACGCATGTGTGTGTTTCCCAATGCTTTAAAGATGTCATCCTAATTTTTTATAAAATCATCAAAATTTCCTACCTATATATATTTTGTCATAAAAATTGAAATTGACATATGTCAAATATTTGTTCGATCAAGGATTTTAAATTGCATATGCTGTAAAAATATCTGCTAATTTAAAAAAATTATCTAAATATTTTGCGTCATAATAATGTGAAATCTAAATTGACACATCAAATATTTGTTTGATCAAGCAGCGTTTTAATTTTTACACGCGTTATTTCTCGGATATATAGAGTCTCGACATTTAGCCCTTCGTTCATTCAAGTATGTACATTATATATATTATACGTATTATATTACATTTTATGAACATTATTTGAACATTACACACCTCACGAGTATTTCTAGCATTGCGCATTGTTCATATCGTACGGGACGTTCCTAGTCACGCTCGACCGCGCGCATTCCGGCTTTTAATCGCGCGATTGTCTCTGTACAATCTTTATCTCGCACGCAATCTGTTATTATTTGTAAATTCCCATTCATACCCTCCTACGTCGAGGTCATCGCGGGTTAACGACTGTCGGTCGTCCCTGCGAACTCGTTCTCTCAATGTTGTTTAGAAACCGTTTCGTACGGTACCCAAGTTTTTTTCTCATTAGTCTCGTCTTTCATTCTCTATCGCTCTTTTTTTTTTTTTTTTTCGTCCAACGAGAAAAATACACGCCAATATCCGCGCAAATACTCTTGCAATTCTAATAATTTTCGAAATTATTGGCCATATATAAGACACTTGTTTCTACGAAGACTATAAACCAAACAGTATCTCTCTCCGTATTGTAATATTTTGCCGATCGTAATTGAACACGACTTCCTGCGACTCTATCGTAATCGCGATCATATAATTGATACAACGTAATTGTTACGTTTAATTAAGTTACCAATAAATTCTTCCGGTTTAATCTATATAAATAATGCGCGTTTAATATTAATCCCGCCTTCAATGAGATTCAACGACGTTATTAAATGCAAGAGTAATATGCTTTCGCGATCCTCTCTTTCTCTATTTCTTCGGAGGTGAAGTGTATAAAAGGCAACCATCGAAGCTCCGGAAAATGAATGAATTAAGTGGATCGTTCATAGCAAGATAGATCGTTTAAGGCAAATCGTCGAGTGCAAGTGCGAGGTGCACTTGCAGTCTTACACGTATCGCAGATATCTTCAGAACAGGTTGGAATATTTACGATGGCACGAAGGAGTCTACGAGTTAATCTCGAAGGACGAGATCCACCTTTCTCTCTCTTTCTCGCTTCTCTCAAGACTCGTTCTGGGCAAAGCTTTCTCACAAGCTGACGCTCGAAGAATTAAGCTCCTTTCGTTCGAGGCTGAACGATGCATTCTATGCGGCTTCTACATAGAGGATGGAAGGGCATGAAAGGGCTTGAAATCAGTAAGAAAATGAAGCGTTTGCTCTCATTTTGAATAAACACTGGAATTTAATACAAAAAAATGAAAATGACAAAAAATTAAATTTAAAAAAGTTAAGAGAATAAAACGCACATATATAAGAAACAACAAAATTTAATCATGCCCGCACTTGAAAAAAATCCTGCGAACGCCCATGCGGAAGAGGGATTTACGAGATACGCTGCAATTTTACTCCAATTCCAATAACGACCGCGCAAATTAAGTATTACTTCGCGAAGCTCCTGGTTTAATATGTTAGCGAAACCTTCATTAATTGCATTTTCTCTGCATCCCGGCAGAAATGCCAAGCATCCGAGAATAGCGGAAGTTCGCGAAAAGCGAAAAATCGCGTTATGTGCGGGCGGATAGACTAGTTTCTCAGTTGCAGCACACACATTTTTCCCTAAATAATGAACTTCCGAGAAATGCGCAGCGTATAAATTACAAATTAATCTTGGCGCAATCAGAAACGAATATCTATACGCCAACGCGGGCGATAAATATTCCGCACTACTTTCTGCGTATGTGTCTGTGTATATCCTTCCGCGTGTGAAAATCTCCCACGTCAGATGAAACTCGGCGTTAAACTCTTAATGACGAGCGCCTCGCATGGATTAGTAAAACGCGATTCTCACGCGTCAGGCAGTTTAGATTGATTTTTGAACGAGCGGAGGAAAATACTCGACAATACGTATTTCGATATTTGCATGATGCGAGTCCGTTCTTGTTTCGCGCGTGGGTCGCGAAGGCATCCGCTGCTCGTATAATAAGTGAAAGGAGCGATGCAATTCGCGAACGACCGTTCGTTTCATCCGCGAACGCGAAGAAAGGACCGAGGATTCGAGGAACGCGAGTTGCAACTACGCGCGTAGTTCATCTTAATTAAGACTCAATTAAATCTAATGAACTTGAAGAGAACGTATAAGAGAGGACGGAGATGTATAAGGAGATATTAATTAATTAAACGCTTTTTTAGACGAAGCAAAAAATTCAATAGTATAACTTCTTCCGAGAAATTACTTTAGATTTATAGACTTGGAAATGTTTTTTTTTTTTTTTTTTTTTTTTTTTTCAAAATTATAAAGCATTTATAATAAAGCATTTTTTCTCTGTAATTTTTAATTGTAAATATATCCTTTCCTGCATATAATAAGACAGATTTGTTAGAGTATTTTTTTTTTGTTAAATTATTTCCTATAAATCTTCGAACGACTGAATGATGATGATAAAAGAGAGGAGAGGCGCAGAGAAGATAAAATCTCGAATGTCGGTGTTTTAATCGAGCCCGATAAACAGTTGACATTGACTGTTGAACTATTTAAGGAACCGTGCGAATATCGGAACAATGGGCGGACTTGGCGATGTCGTCGCTAATGAATGTCGTATTTCGATTTCTATTTCGGTCGTCCTTTGTAATCGCAAACAGGTAGATTCTGCGTGCACGAGGAGAGAACACATGACGAGAGAGACCTCTCTTCCTTAGCGTATTTCCATACAATAGCGAGAGAAAAGACGGTGTTTATTGCGAGATATCCGGTGATGGCCTCCAACCGATAACGAGGCCAGGATGAAAGATGTTGAAAGACCTCGTATACGAGGAGAGTATCGCGTCTAGATCAGATTTTCGCGACGAGCATATACGTCACTACGTGCATTACGTCTCCTTTGTAAATACAAAGGACTAAAATGTCGAAACTAAACGCTGTTACACAAATGTAACACGAACGGCGATCAATTTTCAGTGCGAAAAAATCACCGAGGAACGACAAAGTTGGATTTCGTGATAAGCGCGCGCCGGTTTGCCCGAATTTTTTGTTTCCCTTCGCCTAATCGATATTTCCTCCGTCACGTTTCTTGCCGACACGCGTGTGCGTGAGGGTATATTTACGGAAAGTTGAAATTTTTCATCGACGGCCGGATGGGGTCACGCATGGTCGCTCAGCCTGAACAGTCCACCGGCTGAATACTCCATCGTGACGTCACACTCGCTACGGTCACTGCCTGAATTATTCACTATATACGATATTCCTTCGTTTCTAGTCGTTTCAGCGACGCCGCGCGCAATCTCGTATACGAAAGTTTGTTTTTACGCGTGCGATCGGGTTCTCTCGCGCGATTTTTCCATTCATCATCGTTGCGAGATCTTAACCCTTAGTCCCGACTCATGGGTCGTTTGCGACCCAAACGAAATTTCGTACCTCCGTTAGGTACCTCCATTTCTTAATAACAAACTGTATAAAAAAATAATTTTTATCGAAATATTATTATATATGATTGGGACTTCAAGTTGAAGGTTGCAAGAAGCTCCATGAATTTCTTCAGATTTTTTAAAGCGTTTTTACTGATCCAAATAACGCAAAGACGCAAACGACCCATGAGTCGGGATTAAAGGTGCCGAAAAGAACCGTCGGGACTAAGGGTTAAAAATGGAGGAGAAATGTTAGATTTGAAATTGATTAGAAATATACTATTACGAGATGGAGTACTGTGTCAAGGCGTCGCTGCATCTGCGAGCTTCGAAAGCGAACATATTCCGGGATGTAATCAAAGGCGATCCTTGTAACGAGTTATCCTCGAAGGACGGTTCTCCGTTAATAACTGCAACCATCATGATCCTCCCAACGATGCCTCGGTGCCGTGCGATAGCTATCGAAAATTAGATAGAAAATTGCCTCCGTCCTATTCGACTTTAGCCGGCGCGGTTTCATTAAATTCTTCGCGAGATGCGGAATCGATAGATTCCGCTGGATGCTATCGTGCGGTATCTCGTTGCGTGCGGCCAACAACTACTGCACGGTGTGTATCGATTAAGCGTGGAAAAAGAAGGCAGAAACGCCGCGCAAGGAGGATAAAATCATAGGATCCGAGAGGATTAATAACGCAATTTTTTTCATCGCGGCCAGGGACGAGATACAATTTTCCGTCGTCGTTTAGACGCGGAAAATGTGGAAAACGCGTGGAAAATGAGGCGTGCTTCGTTTCAAATCGGAGATCCCTCCTTCCTGACCTTTTCTCAATGCCTTCTGATTTATGGATCGCTCAGCATCGTTCTCTCGGAAACTCGACAACATTATTCGCCGGCCAATATCCCACGCCAAGATATGGAGAATATCTCCTCCAGTCTCTCTCGGTTAAGGTTGCATAATAATCTATGCGAAGATATAATGAATCGCCGCTTCGTCGGTTATTAATAGTCGTCGCTGTGGATTTTTTTTCGTCTCGCAAATCCTTATTTTTCTCGCTAGTTTGGCGATCCTTGACCGAGAGTCACGAAAGGATAATTGATCGCTCGTAAAAGATAATTAATCGGCGCGGTGATATTTTCAAACGACAAAAATCGGTTTATCAATCATCGCGTCCGACATGAAACATCGTTTAAATCGTAGGCCTCCATTCTGCTAAATTAATTTATATAAATCAGGATGCAAAACTATGGTGAATTTTATCACGAAGAGGCAGTATGATTTCTGTTGATTAGATTACGATATAATAACAAGAATTATATGAAGATATTACTTCGGAAAGAAATTAATCGAGAAAATTGATTACTCGATGTATGTGGATGATAAAAGACGGTAGAAAATCGTGCGAATATATATCGGGGGGAGAAAAAAAAAGCAGGAAAGTCGGTAGAAGGAGGTTTGTAGGACTATGCCGATTACGATTGAATTTAATTAATTAACCGGCGCGCGATGGATTACATCAAAGATTCCCATTATATAGCTCGTTTAACGTGGAATATCTTTTAAAAACGCCGCCATTATAACGTCGGGCGTGTTATTAATCGGCATAAGTGCTCTCTTCGCAATGAGCGGAATAGCGTAAAATTCGTAATAACACGCTCGCACGCCAGCAGCAACGTCCCGTGATTAATCGCGGGAAGCTATCGACGTTCGCGTTTTCTGATGCGTTTTGTACCTCGTCCAACCAGTGACTCGTTTCCCGACGCACGTGGACCGCTAGCTATCGCATCACGCGAGATCTTCGATCTGCATCTAATCTCGAAGCATCCTCTGTAGAATCGCGATTTCGGAAAAGTGGCCCCGCAACTTGTCCCTGTCTCTATCTTTTTCTTTCTCTCTTTCGAAAACCCGTTTCAATCATTTTTCTTCATTACTCCACTTCTCAATTACTCTTTAAGCACGCGGAGAGCATTTTCTCTTAGAATTTATCCTGAAAATCATGGTAATCGTGGGACAATATATATATGGTATTACAATTTTTTTATAAAAGCTTCTCCGATTCATATTTATCGCAATAAAAATATGAATAGTATGTAGTAATTTTTACATGATAAAATTAGTCGAACATATTTTAAATCTTATTGTGGCAGATATTAATTTTATTTTTTATTGTGGTCAATATTAATCAAAGAAACTTATACAATTTTTCCAATATCATATTGTCCCACGATTATCATCATTTTCAAGGTAAGTTTTAAGAGAAAATTCTCTCTGTGCAGCAGATCGTTATTAGTGCGTTAGAAACGAACGAGTTCTTCTTAAGAATAAAATGAAATACTTGGCAAAGTTAGTGGATCCATAAAATCCGCTCTCTATTAGAAAATTTTTCGAGAAGGTATATTCGTCGAAAAAATTTTCTGTAATCTTTTTTCTTCCTTTAATTGATATTATAAGAGTTCCTGATATTCTCCAAATTATTCGTCGCTGATGCGGTATTCAATCACAATCAATCGTAATATAATGTTTAAAGTCTGAGGGTTCGAGGAGATGTGCTAATAACACAAGTCTTTTTCTTTCTTGTTGTAGCAATGCCAATTGCTGAAAAAGGAAAACCGGAGGTTGCAGAGCGCCTTCCTGCAAAACGTCTTTCTTCAAGCGCGAGTCGACACGCTCCAATGGCAGGTCAAACAGGTTCGTAATCGTGCGAAAAGTTGAAAATCTTCAAAAGAAGAAGAAGAAGAGGAAGAGGAGGAAGCGATCGATAAGATGATCGCAACCGGTTTACCTCGCTCCGGTTATTCGATATCGCGTCACGTAACAACCGGTCAACTAGTTTTCTCCCTCGATAATTCGCGATTTTTGCCTAGCCGAAACTTTTCCTATAATTTCATTATCATTTCATGAATGAACTTATGCACGCACATTTGCCGATTTAGCGAAAAAACCTAAACTTTAAAACCGTCATGCTAGTCTTTCCCAAAGATTTTTTATTACTCATCCCTACACAGAGAGACTTTTCTTTTAGAATTTACCCTGAAAATCATGGTAATTAATATCTACCACAATAAGGTAAAAAATATGTTAATATTGATCATTTCAATTTTACCATGTACACGCATATGAATATTTCTTACTGTGCTAAATGTTTAATCAGAGAAACTTATAAATTTGTCCAATACCAAAATTCTATTATAGATAATTCTCTCCGTGTGATATTTTACAAATGAAATAATTCCTCGATTGGTATCCATAGATTGAACGAGGCGACAAGAGTGAAACATTCGTTTCGTTCGTTCGCAGGTCGAGTCGAACAGGCATATGTATCGTTCTACGATGGAGCAGGTCGCCCAATTCTTGGGCCGGGTTCACCGGAGCCTGGAGATCCTGCACAGCAAGGAAAACATCAAGGACAAGAGGCGCGTGCCGCGTAGTCGCAGCGTCCACACGGTGGTGAACGCGGATCCATCGCCGAATCGCGGCACCGCGACGCCGTCGTCCTCGTCGTCGACGTCCTCGCCGTTCACCCGCGCCAAATCGGTCACGCAGATCAGCACGCCGAACGCTATCTGCTTCCGCGAGTTCACCTGGTCCGTTCTGCGAAGGAATGACCCGGTGCACTGCACCTCGCCTCGCGTCAAACCACCCCAGGATCTCAACAAAACGAATCACGTTCCCGAAAATGTCGCTTATCGCGAACCTAAGCAGACGGAGGTGAACCCGGACGAGATACCGCCGGAGAAGCTGTCTCAGGAAGCGTTTAGGTGCGAAAGAGTCCCAGATTAAATTCATTTGTTTAGCCCTTTTACTATTAATCGTTCAATTATTTTATTAATTAAATATTAAAATATTTCGATTATTAATATATTGATATATCATTATCTTTTTTTTTTTTTTTTTATTAAAACAATATAAATATTAATCTCAGAAATAAATATTTTTCTCGGCTCTCGATATAAAGAATATAAATATGATGTTTTCTAAATCGGACAACAGAGCCAAAGCACGAAAAATTAATTATTCGGAACTGTATCTCTTGATTTGAGATCACAAAGTTCCATATATAAATTAATCTCGAGACTTACATATGGAAAAATTATAAATATTAATGTATCGGCACAGGTTACTGAGAACCGTCGAATCCTTGCTGGCGATGCGAGAGCCCGATCTCGCGAGAGTGACGCCGATCGAGGACAACGGATCTTCCCCATCCCCGACAGTGGACCACCGTCATCACGACCCGTCTCTGTCCCTACCTAGCGGTAACTTTGCCAATTCGACGATGCTGCAGGAAGCTACCTATCCTCCCGGCAACGATCACGGAAACGGAGCCATCAGTAGCGGTCAGCAGGACGACAGTAGATCGGCGAGTTTTTTCAAACCATCCGTCAACGAGTTCGCTCGAGATCTGCAACGCGCCTTCGCGCCGAGCGTGAGAAGATCGCCCGACACCGCGTCCTGGAACTCGAGTAGCAGTAAAACGACCGAGGAGGAGGACACCGTCGCGCTCGCCATCCCGTCGAACGGAACTACGTCGAACGACACGCCTTCCTCGACGCTCAGTCGAAGCGCGAAGCGGCTGGAGAAGAAGGAATCTAGTCCGGGCAGCCTGACAACCGGCAAGACTTCTTCCAAGGTGAAGCCGGCCAGCAGCCCGGTGAGCAGCGCCGAGGGCGAGAGCGGCTTCTTCTCGATCAGCTCGTTCCAGGAGGTCGGTCCTGCCACCTTCGGTGGCAGTACCGATCATCCCCGTCAAGGGCTGCCACACCGAGGTAGGCTTGCCGGAAGTGCCCCTCGACAAGGCCAGACACCGACGATGGTCCTCGACCCCGGCCGAGATCCAGGCGCTCTTCAAGCATCATCGGGCGAGTTTTGGCGGGTCGCCGCAAACCGCGACCGAGTCCGTCAGCGTCTGTTGGGTTTGATTTCTCTCCCGTGGAAGATCCGATCGTGCCGAATTCGATCCCACCGCACTCTACGATCGTCGTGGTCTCCCCGGAATTTCGCAGACTCGATTCGCTCGAAATCACGAGCCCCCGACTTACATGATCGATTTTCAGGAATAATGTTTAGATAGAACGATATAGAGAATATTCAAGTAAGCAGTACTCGGGTAAGATTGTAAATAACTTCTCTACATGGAATCTCGCGCGGTCTCTATTCTTACGTTGATAAGATATGTAGAGGCGTAGTATTGATGTAGCAGCTGCGATTCGTTTTAGTCGAATGCATTTTAATTAAAATTTAGAAAATAAGGAGTTTATAATATACGCCTGCGTATTTCGTAGATAATGCGGAAGCCATTCTAATAAGTGTAGAAAAGAAGAACCGTAGATTTCGTTATCAGCCATATCTCTTGTAGTTTCGCGAATTTCGTATCAGTATCGATGAAACTTTGCCCGTCTGCAAACTCTGCGCAATTATCGATGACACTGCACCTTGTTCACTGCAGTTTTGTTCGTTTCATTGGAAAATTATTTATTGGCGAGCTTGGAAATGCCTGATACATGTTAAGTGCGAATGACAATCGTTCTCGTTTCACCGATTGTTTAATTAGTCATTATTTAATAAACTAATTAAATTGTTATTTGACTCGCATGTTGATTTCGTCTAATTTTGAAAGTTAACAAAAAAGTAATTTTAATAATTTATACTACTGTCTCGTAGTTTATGTAATTTGATTTCATTAAATGAGCGTAATATAATTTAGATTCGAAAGAGAAAGAATGCGAGAAAGATACGCGCAAAAAGAGAAATTTTTCTACTTTAATTGACAAATTAAAATCAGTCGTATTTTTTTCCAAAAATTTATATTTTGCATTATTGTCTCCGTTTCTTATGCATGTAAGATATTTTTAGTTTATCCCCAACTATGTTATTTAACTATTGCAATCTCGATTTGCTCGCATGCGATTATTGATAATAATGATTGGTTTAATTTATTTCTCGATCATATTCAAATTTTTGATATTCTTCGAAATTGATAGATAAAACTTTATAAATCTTACAACTCTATTTTTTTTTGTATAATTATATAAGACTGCGTACTGTAATCCACAAGGGCAACATATCTCTTTAGGTAATGAAATAACGCGTGATCTATTATATGAGACTATCATAGATTTAGAATTGATAATATGCTGTTCTCTGTGTATATTTCTCATTGTGCGTAATTTGTCACATTTTCATTCTAATTATATAATACAGCTGAATATCATGCCACTGTGTTTTGACCTCTTGTATTTTTCCTATCTTACTTTTATTTTTCTCTACAAAAATATTTTTATATACTTATTATTACATTTTAATATAATCATATTGAATATGAGGATCTGCGAGTTTTACATATTTAATGATTTTCACCGTTGCGTAATTCATTAAGAGACAAAAAAATACGAATATTTTAAATTTATTTTTTGGAATTTGATTATCTCGCGATTACTTTTTTACGCAGTATTATATATATATTCCCTTTAAATTTTATCTTTATAAGAGAGAAACTGAGCGCTACAGACATCTAGCAGGGAGATATAAAGCTGATGGCAACCAGACATGCATGCATGTAAACCGAATGAGCTTATCATTCGATAGGAGTTTGACTTATCTTATCTACGAAGATTTAAGTGTCTTTCATTTAGGTGAAGTAATAGCTCTTACCGAGACAGATTATTACATACAAAAAGTTTTTTTTTTTTTTTTTTTTTTTTTAAATAACCGTGTGTTACAAATCGATTCTAAGCAAATCGATATCGAAGCATATATAGCTAAATATATTAATATTAATGTAATATAGATTCGATTCATTCAAGCAATTCGAGCTTTCAAGTAAATCATTATGATATGTTAGATTTTTTTGTTATTAAATGGATGATATAGTATTGTGATATTAAAACAGGGAACTTTTCGACAAAGTTTGAGCGTTTAATTTTTCTTGCGGCATGTTAACGTTTAAAGTGCGGTCTAAATAAAATCGCAGAATAATTTGACCGAAGAAATATAACGATATTCATTCATAATGTATTCCTCAACGCAACGCGCGATAATACCAAGTCGATTCTACCAAATCGAATCATCTCTCTAATCTTGTTTGGGACAGAAATCTGAAGGAGATGACCACAGATGACCCCAATATCTGCCGAGCGCGTCCTCGTAAAGGTCCACCTTATCGGAGTCGGTCACAAAAATCATAAACCCGGCACGTATCTTCGGATACGTCTGTACACAACACACATTCAAGGCTCCTAACTCCTAATTCTCGACGTTGAACGCTATTATTATTTGACGTTTGGAACTCTTCGATACATACAAGAACACCTAACTGATCGTCTATTAGGATTATTATGCAAAGGACCAGGACGAAGAGAACCAAAGTACCAGGAGTCTGTAAAGGGTCTCCAGAGCAATTCGGCAGCGATCGACGTCTCTGTTTCTGGGGTTTCGCGATGCGGCGTCGCGTTGCGGCCCCGTTAATGCGGACGAGAGAGCGGGGCTGCGCGCGCAGACGGCTTGATAACGCTGACTGAGACAGGCAAGGCGAGCACTCTCGGGCCGGGTGCTCGTTATCAGTGCGGCAGGCGTCGGCAGGCTTAAAACGGCACTCGGTCCGCCAGTCGGCCAGGAGATCGCGCCACGAGGCGAGCTACTTTTAGATTGATTTTCAAGAGCACCGCCAAGAGTCCACGGGGCCAGCGCTCCGCGTTTATTTTAACGCGCCCAGAGGAGCGGGTACAGGGAAAGAGAGGATATAGGGATATACCCGAGAGTGCGGGAGACGGCAACGTGACGGCGTGAGAGAGAGAGGTTCGGGCGATAGGCCTCTCCTATCCGCGGGCGCAACACCGGTCCGGTCCCGTCTCGTACATCCCAATTTTTTTCGATCGTGCCTCCGTCTCTCTAGTCTCGAGCAGCGAGACGGCACTCGGCACTCCGGCACTCTCGTCGCGCGTGTGTCATCGCGAGGAAATAACGCCTACACATCCCTGCCTGTGTCTGTCTATCTGTCTGCCTGTCTTGGTTTTGATCCGCTCCGTGCCTTCTTCTCTCCTCTATCTATACACACACATATATATATATATATATACATATATATATATATATATTTCTGCGCGGGGCTGTGTGTGCCATCGAGAGTGCGTCCTCGCGCGTGTGTGCCGCGGCAATATAGGTGCCCCCGAGGTGTGCGGCTAAATAGGCTTCGTGGCGCAGTGCGTGAAATGAGTGACAAGGACCGCTCCTCTCCCACTCTCGTCGAAAACAGTCTCAAGTCGCTGCTCGACCAGCCCAGCATATTTCCGCTGATCGGTAAGTAGCTCCGACAAATTTTACCATGGATAGGATATAGGATAGTATTGACCTTTTCGGCGCCGATATACTTCGGTTCTCCGTTCTCCAATCCTGTCACCTCATCCCTGATTCGCGCCGGATTCGAAGGAGAATTTTTACACGCGCGAAACGGCTAGAAACGCTCATTTTTTGGCATCTGTATACCTGGTTGGCAGCGCGAGAGACGCCTTCTACGTCCGCTCGTCGTCGTTCGCCGGTCGCGCAAAAGCACGTGATTTCGCGCGCGCGCCGGTTGCGCTCTTTCGCAAAAATATATACATATATATATATATATATATATATATATATATATACGTATGCCGCTTCAAAATACGCGCAACACGCAGAGCTACCACAGCGCAGACTGGCGGATGATCACGCGGGCGCATTAATGAGTAACACGCACACGCGTACGGAAGTTTGAATATTCCACGCGACTTTGTGTGTGCGCATATTTGAATTTCTGGAATTCGCTACCCGGGAGCTCGCACTTTTATCCTTATTGTCGAATCACGCGACTCGGCTAAGGAGGGCCAAAGTGCAAAGGGTGAGAACGCGAAAGAGGAACGGATAGACATAGAGAGAGAGAGAGAGAGAGACGGACGGAAGAGACGACGAAGCTCGTGTCTGCTCGTCGTCATTGCGCCGACGCTGCTGGTCTGCCGATTAACCTCGTTTAGACCCCGTGGCGAACCACGTGACTAGCTGCCACAGCCTTACCTCGCAACGCGAACGTATCCAACCTACACGCTCGATTCTGGCGACTAATCTTACACGACATGGCTCAGAAGCCATGCGATGGTGTCCCAAGTTCTATAACGTCTTCCGCGAAGGGGGAAAGTTGCTTGACTTGGAAGCAATCGATGGGGGAGTTCATTATCAATTTTAAGTTATTGTATAACATTGGAATTTTTAATCTTCGAAATTAGGGACTGACTCGAAATATTTTACATCTTCTGCGCCTTCCAATTTCGATTTTTCTAACAAACAGTCGTTTTCTTTCGTCAGAGCAGAGGTATTTTAGAGCGAATCCTTTCATATTTTGCATTAAAAATATTCGACTGCGTTATAGTATTTAAAAGCATACAATTCTGAAAGAATTATTGATCGTTTATTTCGCTTGTGAATAAAATTGTCAATTCTAGAAGCTTTTATATATTTTATTTCGCATTGCAAATATTCAACTGCATTGATGATATTTATCTTCATTGTAAAAGTAATTTTAAAATGATCCAATTTAGGAAGCTTTAGTTACAAAAAGACGCGGAAAGATGTCCAAAAATTTTAGATTTATGATTCAAAGATGAGAAATTTGATTAGGTACATTGAATGTATTTTTGGTAAAATGCTCTTAATTCCATTTATTCTTGGATTTAAAGAAAACGATAAACATTAAAGTTACCCAAAGTTAATGAAATCAACTTCGTTATTTCCATCTCACAATTACTGTGCTTTTTATTTGATTTCTTTTCACATTTGCTGCGATAATTATATCCTCTCTATCTTTTACGTAGTAAAAGCAGGAAAGAAATGTTCGCGCAAATCAACGCAGAAATAGACATTTTGCGAAGTTGCACTACAAAAAGTATACGTCGTACAGTTAATTCCACTTTAATTCGTCTATTTTTTTCCGGTTAATTACACGGACGCACGTTTTCCAGGAAGCAGCGTACCGTTTGATGTAAGTTGCAATCGGATGATGTAATTTTTGCGATGCAACTCGTTTCGTTCCAAGCGATACACGAAACCAGTTACACACAGCCGAATAGGAAGTAACTCGTTACTCGTCTCGACTCAGGAAACCGTCCCCAATTCGCCTACCTCGCCGAATCGTATTATTAATGCAATGCAGATTAAATAATTAGTATATCAAACGTATCGTGCGTATATGCACGCGCGAGGGAGATTGCTCGAATTTTTTTTACTCCGACAGTTTGCGGTCAGCGATATAAATATATATGTATATATATATATACATGCTTTCATCGCAGGTAGATTACAAAGTCCGTTTGAATTGCTTTTCCAATTGCGCGAAACGCGATTATCTGAAGTGGGTCCCAATCTCGTTTCGAAGGCAAAAATGAACAAAAATATGTGACGTTACATTTTTGATGTTTTTTTTACGAAACAACGCGTTTTATACAGAAAATTCGATCGATATGTACGACTCGTTGGTTTATTTTTTTAAATCTCGATTATTATTTTTTTTATATCGTAGATATAAATATATGCTAAATTTTCGGGGCAAAAATAAACTTTGGTCGCTAGAATAAATCGGCCTCGAATTCAATTGGCACTCTGTTCGCTGCTCACGCGAGCTCAAGTTTGGGGGGAAAAATGCGTCCTCGTCGTCGCGATATCTTCTTTATAAAAGATACTATGTAGCTGCAAACACGCATATGATATATCGCGACAGAAGGCAACGCTTCGTGTTACTCTCTATCTCTCTCTCTCTCTCTTTCTCTGATACTGCAGTGTCGTAAGAACTAAATCCCCTTACGTTTATCCACGCGCAGATGGCTTGCAGTGAGTGACAGTCTATTTATTTTCAGTATTACGGCATAACGCGGCGTTAAATTTTCATAGCGAGACTCATATTGTGATAGTGAGCATGATAATGCAGTGATTTTTTAAAAATATATGTTACACATTGTTTTCTCTTTTTTTTTTACGTCACACGAGTATTTTACACTGATATTCTGATCCACGCACCATTTATCCGCTCTCGTTATAAACATAGTCTATGGAATATAATAATAAAAAATCGATCGTATATTTGTAATCCAAAAATATCATGCTAAATAAAATCAACAATCTCTCTTTGCACAAGGAGAGAAATTGCCGATTTTATTTAGTATGATATTTTTAAATTACATACACACACACATATAACATATATATGGACATAGAGAAATCGTGTGTATATTATAGAGTTCATTTTCGTTCTAAAAATACTCTTATATCCTTCTCTGAAAAGTTACATTTTTCTGAAGAGGAAGGTATAAAAATTAAATTTTTTTCTCAATTTTCAGACAAATTAAAAAATGAAACCAGGTAGATATTTTCCATTAATAAAAAGGATATTTATTTATATGTAAAAAATAAAAACTTAATTTTTTCCTCCCTTAATTTTCGACAAAGAATCATCTCAATTTTTCGTACTTATTTAGATACATCCTGTGTATCCGCGGTATATAAATTTCAGATCCCTCTCTCGACTTTAAGGCGCTCGCGAGCAGGCAATAGAGCTTTTAATCGTGTGGCCTACATTTAGAGAATTCCTTCGATTTGATACAGAAATATGTGTGAGTTCAGCTGGGTGGTTTAACGGACCCGCGCGATGCTCATGCTTTAGGATTAAATTATTGTCGATCGATGTAACATTATGCGGAAACGTGAAACAAGACGCACCGGGGGCTCCCGAAGGGATGAGGCAGACTGCACCTCGTATTTATGCCGATCAATAAGAGGGATATAAACGCGAGAGTAATGGTAGAATGGCAGAGAGCCAGGGAGGTCCCAGACTTTTCAATTCGGCCAATAATGCCGTATAATGGCATACCTCTGTTTATCTGTCTTTCGATGGTTCCCAACAATTTTATATGTACCCTACCTTCTGTCCTAATATTTGTTCCCTCCTAATTTAATCTGTCTTTCCTTCCTACTGCATAAAACACGTGCTTCTTCGATACGTTTGTCAATTAAGAACCGTGGACGTTAATTAAAATTAATTGGAGTCTTATTGATTTTTTCTTGATATTTATTTCAAGATCCTATCTCTCGCGTGTTTATTTATCATTTATTTATTTGTTTGATTTAAAAGCTCCATTTAAAATGCCAAGTGTTTTTGATTTAACAAAAATATACACGCAAATATTTTGATAAACATATACAGGGTGCGATTGTAAGAATAAATTCTCCTTCATCTGTTCCTTAGCGCGAATAAAAGATTGGCGTACTGTTTGCTTTAACTCAATGCGTCAGTAAGTGATCGATGTCACTTATGGTCACTGTCGCGGACGTCATCGTTAGTGACCCTACGATTGTCGACGACGAGAACTGCAAGTCGGCGAGTAGACGCCGATAAGTCGCGCGTGCTAAGCGCCGTTTCATTTTTCATTCACATTCACGATCGATATAACTTATGTCGCTATTGCTTTCTTATTGTCTCGGATCGCGAAATAAACCTCAGATTTACGCACGCATTGTTAATAAGGTATATAGGCAAATAAATAAATTGTCATTACTGTATATCATGATCAAAGTCTATTTTTAAGTTACTGTTACTTTGACAAGTTTGTAATAGTGTGTAAGAATTGTCAGTTTTAATTCTCAAGAGATAAATCAGGCGAATTTTTATATAATAAAATATTTTCGATGAAAATATATGTATGTCTACAAAAATTATATAGCTTTTACCTTAGCTACCTATTTTTGAAACTAACTATATACAAACTTTAAAAAATTATATTCAACAATATATATATGTCATTATATACATATATGCAAATACATATATATACTATATAACCTGTCAGCCTAAATCACTAAGAAAATCTCTCATTTTAGAAACCATCAATCACTTGTTATGTATGTTAAAAACAGTTTTCTTATTTTTCTCCCTTGAAATTTGCGAGTTTTTTTTATTTGAAACACCCTGTCACGTGTAAAATAAAAAAATACACACGGTAAATGTTTAATCGCTTTTATTCTTAAGGTCTTAAGGCCTTAATGGCCGGGCAAATAATTTAAGATTCCATCAGCTATGAGTTTTAGATGATTTGACAAGCATATTATGTCGCGATTATAAATCGTCATTTCGCAAGGAAAATTTTCTTTAAGTAAATATCTCACGAAATGCGGGCTCGTTTTAATCCCCAACCATGGAAAAAGCCACGATTCGATAATTCGCCCGTGGAGATACGAAGGGGCTTTACATGCTATATTCTGCAAGTATGTAATAATTTTCGCTTTTGAGTAATTATCGGCAGATGTATCCCGTCGAAAGCTTAGCAACGGTATTACATCCTGATCTCTACCGCGGCTCGTGGCTCTTTCACAATATGTTGGACGAATTATTTTTGGCGTGCCAGGTCCGTACACACGTCAATCCGTTTGATGGATAGACTGGAAGATCAGAAAAGAGTACCGGCAACTCTCTCGAATATATAGCTCGGCATAGTGAAGCCGGCTTCGCGTGCGACGCAGCTGAGGAAATAATCGCATCGATTTAATTTGTATTTCGTACCAACTGTATTTCCATCAATTTCCGCGATATCTCTGATACTTGATTTTTTTATATATTAAAACAGATATGTATGTCAAATATATTATAAATTTACAAAATTAAAAATAATTTATTTAATTTAACGTTTTATTCATTATTTTGCTTAATATAATATATTTGAATGAAATAAAATAAATAATTAAGTTTTTAATGAAATTATTTATTTTATTTTGCTCCAATATATTATATTAAACAGTAATTATATAGGAGTTTTCAGTAATTTGCAAAAAAAAGCTCTTATCTGATAACGATCTTGTTATACAGGAGATTATCTCTTGTTTGAATAAATTTCACATGTTGTCTGATGAAACTGGTCAGTCGAGTTGCAGAGCGAGATTATACTTTATTAAAGTCGAAAAATATGACAGAACGAGAAATAAATTGATTATCTCGACATCGTTCTTCGAATGAAATAATAGTCGCATAATAGTCACAATAGTGCCAACTTTATGGTGCTTTAGATAGCCGCTTGATCGCTAAGTTGGCTCCAACATCTACCATTCACCAACAACTGCCGGTTTTCGAAGTCGTTCTAAGTCGTTCCTAGATCGTATGCGCAAAGACCAAGGTAAAGGTTAATTACCTTGTTTCCCTCGTCTTCGATGACGATTTCTACGATCGCGATAACATCTTATAAACACTTGCTTGTTGAATTAAAAGATATCGACAGCTAGTAAGATTTTTTGCCTACATCTTTTTTCCTATTTTATTTATTTTATTTTCTAACAAAAAATTAATAAAACAATTTAATAAAAAGTAAAACACGCAACAAAAATTTATTTT
This sequence comes from Nylanderia fulva, assembly GCF_048542155.1. NCBI lineage: Eukaryota > Metazoa > Arthropoda > Insecta > Hymenoptera > Formicidae > Nylanderia > Nylanderia fulva. The sequence goes on from NW_028189945.1 coordinate 2,828,965, forward strand.
GATTGTTATATGTATATATCACGATATATCTCTGAAATTTATGAGCATTCATTTTTACAAATTAACTTCTCGTCCATTCTTTTTAACCCACCCATTTTTCTGAGACACGTTGAAAGCGCTAACGACTCTTTAATGATCGAAGATAATGACCCTCAAAATTATATCTTATATTTCACTATTATTAGCCCCAGGCCAATCGGAGAGATTATTCGTTGCGTCTCGTATACCTCTTAACTATTTCAAGGTCCTTCGCGATATCCGCGAGATCTCTCTCAAGAAATGTTTAGCACCGCGCGATTTTGCTCGTTAGCACGTGTTGCTCGACTCTCGTCGAGGTACTTTTTTCGAATGTTGACAGAGTGGAGAAGATTTGCGAAGAGAATATATTTCGATGCATATATCGATGCTACGTCGATGTTTTCACGGAGATTTCGGTAAATAACAAGAAACGCTAAATTCTCTGTTTTGTTAACCAGTTCTTTCGCGGACCTGTGAGTTAGCTAAGTAAGATTTATCTCGCTAGGAATTTGTTCGCGAAACAATAAACTTATCAGTTGAAACATTAGCGTTCCAGTTTCAGCGAGCATTAATTTAGACACGACTATCGCTTAACTTCATATGTATATAGTCAACAGGTGAACTTGTATGTCGAAGATACGACTTTGGAGTATCCGATAAGAAATTATTGCGAGAAAATTGCTCGTGTTAGTTGTCGAAAATACCACGATAACGATTGATAAAAAAAACATCGATATGCGATTTATTAATATTGCTCGATCGACGTTGCGATTTTTGTAGAAGCGAGAGGCTTCTTTACCTTTGACTAAAGATTCGCACTGTCGAGGCTGATCGTTCGTGGCCTGGCGTGGCCTCCAAGCGAGTACCGCTCTCCTGGCAACCCGCCAAAACTTATGCCAGGTTTCAACATACCGGCCGACATGAGTATTTTCGGTTTCGCGGCGAAACGACGAACGGGTCTCTCTCTCTCTTTTTCCGCGTCTCTTTCTCTTTCGATTCGTTTTCCTCTCGATATAAAGGAAAACGAAGGGACGATCTGCACCGTTAGATCGGCAAACAAGCTGTTGTCGTCAGACGACTTTTCCGACGACGTAAATCGATTAGTTCAATTTTCGACGCTGCAATATATATATATAAAGTCTTGTTTACTATTCTTATCATACTATGTATGGTGTTGAAAATTGAAGCGACCGAAATTAACCGGTTTTGCGGATTCCTCGTCTCTTGTCTGTTCAGCCACTTGTCGAGGCACACGTGTAAATACGCTTAATTAACGTTCGGCACGAGGAGTGTACGACGGTACACGATTAATCTCGTGATAAAACGTTCTCTTGTTACACTAGTAAAGTTACAGGCCATTTGGTCATCATTATCCCGGAGGAAAATAATACGCGATCGTTTCTTTTTCACGATTCATTTTCCAAGAAATCTTCCCGGTCAAGCTATTTTGCAATACTCGCGTATGATTAATATATAAAAAAGCGGTCGGATCAAATAGCAATCATTTAATATCATGCGTTATTTCATGATACAATAATAGTTCTTGTGTATCCAACAATAACAGCAACATCATTAGCTGCGTGAATTCAAACGTAATTTATTAATGCAACTAGTATTCATCATCACAAGAACTGTTCTATCTCTTTGCATTAGTCATTCTCTGTTAGTCGGTCGGTCAATCAGTCGATAATAATAATATACGAAGAAAAGACTAATGTAAAATGTGTTAATTGCACAATTATATGCCTCGGAATGCGAAGCCTCAATAATGAGATATAACTTCCTCGTCGAAAGTCGACGTAAGAGTACACGACACGAGACTGGAAATAAACTTCAGATTGCCTTATCGAATTAATTATATTACATAATTATCCTAGCGATTGACGACATTGCATATAAACGTAATGTTTATATATAATCATCTTTCGGTCGCTTCGTCATTTGAATGTAGGTTCACTGAACCTAAATTCCCTTGGACGAAGTACGCATAATGAATCGATATGATAATAACGTCGGACAGTCCCTGTTAAACACATGTTAAATAGAATGGATGAAAATCATTTGAATTCTATTTATATTTATATTTAACTCGAGATATTTGAACTCGATTAAAATATGTAGACTGAATAAATGTAATTTTGTTTGTATCAGATATAAAAAAAAAAAATCATAATAATTGAAAATTATTGACCCTCGTGTAGAATCGAATTTAAATAATCGACATTAGAAACCTATCGTATCCTAGGAAAAAGAAGAGATCGATTTTTCGTTGAGAATTATCATAGAGAATGCCCTTAAAAATATCGTTCGAGATATGTGCATACGCGTTCGGATACGTAACACGCACTTATCATTCACAGCTGGCAACGCGAAACACCGTCGCCGATGCATCTTGCGTCTAGTCCTAGAGTTGCTAGGCGAAATAGTCACGCGGTGCGCGCGTACATGCGTGTGCAGACTCGTCATTAGCGCGACTATCATTAGCCGACAAGGCCGACATTCAGGTCCGTCGAGAGGCGCCGCGGGTCCTCGCGTCATTTCTCAGGGTGCTAGAGTTTCAATGCCATGTGACGGGCAGCGTGATGTTGACTAATCGCTTTCTCTCTCTTTCTCTCAAAATCGCGCTTTTCTTTTACGAGTTTTCTTTTACAAAGAAGTGCGAAGAATTAATTAATCACACACGTTGTATAAAATCAATATATTGTAATAATCGATATGGCATATACGCAAGATATTGAATATAAAAGAATGTGTGTATAAATGTATGTATAAATACACGAGATTTCGAAACTTGTGTAGAAATGTTAACAATATACGCTGTTTTAGGCATCGTGATTTCAATTTATATACATATGTATGAGATTCAAGTGAATGCGTAAAAAAATTTATGCATAAAAATATTTACGAATAAACGAATAATTTGTTCACAGATTTACACACATATATATTCCCATTTTATCTCCTAAAAGAAACTTTACCCTTCCCTGATCTCGGAGACATCATCGGACGTGTTCGATGACTGAGAATCTTGTAAAGGAGGATCTTGAAAATGCATATCGCCCGAATGTTCGGATATGGAAGTATCGCTTTTGTGCGAGACCTCGTTTTTGGAAGTATCATTTCTCTTTGGTTCCGAAACCATCGCCTCGATTTCCATCTCGTTGCGATCAGCGCGCGTTCTTGTTCTCGTTCTGCTTCTGCCTCCTCTTCTTGTTCTGCTTCTTCGTCTTCTTCCTCCTCTTCTCGTTCTGCTTCGTCCTCTTCCTCCTCTTCTTGTTCTACTTCTTCTCTTTCCTCTTCTTGTTCTGCTTCTTCTTCTTCTCCTTCTAGTTCTTCTTCTTCTCCTTCGTCCTCGAGATCTGCCTCTCCTTTTCCCTCTCAATCTTTCTCTCCTTTTCTTTCTCTTTTCCAATTCTTTTTCTCTTTCCCTTTCCCTTCTCCTTCTCCTTGCTCTCAATTTTTTCCTCTTTCTTTCACGTACGCCGAATCGCCAAGGTTGACTCGGGCAAGGTTCTATCACCCCATCACCCGTTCCATCCCCCAACGAAAGCTGTTCGAGACAATTGCGATTGCACGAATAGTGGCCGCTAAAAATGTCAGTGAAATATTTTGACATAATAATTATTATTATCTTGGCATAAATTATAAATTATTACAGTTGCCTTCGGCATTTTACAACTTTTGTCGTAAAAAATATGCACCGTATATCGAGAAATAATTTATATATACCGGCAGAATCCACGTTTCGTTCGTTTAATTACTTGACATTTAAAAGTTAAATTCAGTCCTCTCAATGATTACATTAACACTCATTTATATATCGATGTATACATTACGTTACACCATCATATATGACGCAGCATTTATTTGATCAAGTGAGAGAGAGAGAGAGAGAGAGTACCGTGTGTGCAATGCGATCACAATATTTTTTCACAAAATGGGTCACGTATCTTTCGCACAATCGTGACTTAATCTATTGCGCTTTATTTTCGACCCAGCGGCTTTATCATTTCAACATTGATAAGAAGCTTTTTTGTGGTGCAGAAAAAAAATAACATCTTAAATTTATCCAATATATTACGTGGGATTTAATGTCTCTCTCTCTCTCTCTCTCTTTTGTCTAATCGATTGCAATTTTTAAGAAGTCAAACTATACAACGTTTCAAAATGTTCAAGAGATGTGATTTTAACGCGATTGATCTTCTTCAACTAAATGCTCACAATGTAAAAAAACTATTCGGAGAAAATTTTCTCTTAGAATTTACCCTGAAAATCATGTTAATCGTGAGACAATATTGTAAGAATTTGATTTTACTATGTACATGTAGTAAAATTAATCAAACATATTTTATATCTTATTGCGGTAGATATTAATATTTTTTATTGTCATAAATATTAATCAGAGAAATTCTTCCAATACCATATTGTCTCACGATTTTCAGAATAAATTTTAAGGGAAAATTCTGTCTGTGTACAAACATGCTATTATTTATTCATCAAAAATTACTCGAGAAATAAAAGCTATTTTTCCCTAGTGAAATCATCATCATGTAATCGGCGATGAATGGAAATATATTCGGATTTGTACCTCGCGGAACGCTGCAGAATCCCGTAGGATAAACCGCGTTTTAAAGCGATTTGAACTTGTCGTGCAATCTCGTTCTTAGGAACATCGTACTCCTGGGAAATATAGTTGCTAATTTCTTGCGACGTCGAGCCTTGCAGATCTTGCAATCTGCGTATAGCGTTTACAACCAGTGCCTCGACCTTTGGAGTCCGCCTGGCAGGCATCTCTACTAACGATTTTAGCAAATATATTCTGTGCACTGCGTGCGTACAGTCGTCGTTTTATAATTTTTTTATTATCAATGTCGTTACAATCGATCGTTAAAATATATAGATTCTGTGAATAAAACCCTATTATTTAACCCCAAATTTTTTTCCAAACAAATTTGAAATTTTGAAATTTCAAGAATCTACAGAGACCTAAAGATTCTCGCTACGTAAAGATTTAATGATGATCTTAAGGGCTTACTTAGATAGAAAAATGTAAGGATTTCTACCTCTGTTGAGAGGAAAATATGGTAGGAATGTTGATTATGCTTCCTTCCTTTCTAAGAACACGCGCCGCAATCCATCTGATATAAACACCGCAATAAAATACTAATAAAATATTAGAATGTTGACGGTACTAAAATCATTTTGTATCCCTTGTAATTTTTTAATCGAAACTTTTAATTCAGCACGGGAAATTTTCATTGATTTCAATAAAACAGTATCCAAGGGAAATGATAGTCATTCTCGTGACATAACGTAACATTGTTTTCTCGATTTTTTTTTTTATCGAAGATATCGAAATCGCTATAGCCACGAAAATTTAAGGTGCAATAAACGAATGAGTCATAACCATGTTGCACATGTTGCAATAGATATTAACTCAGCTTTAAAAATATTCTGCTGTCTACGAATCTCTCTATGGCAGAAATATTTTTGCTTTCAGAAAAAATCGCGCGGGTTTTGAGTATTCGCTAATTGCCATACAACTTTTACCGGTTTCCCTTGAACTTCGTTCTGAGCTATCTAGCACGACTCATGTGCAATCAGACAATCAAAGTACAGCGATGAAACTCCTCGCCTAGACGAATAAATTGCGATTAAATCAAACATGTTTAATATCTAAAAATCTCTCGCGAGTTGATAAACATTTGGTATATATCTAAATAAATATTTACATCCGATCCATAAATAGCGAGAAGAAATTTGCGATTATATCTAATTACTCATATTCATAAATTAAACTCTTTTATATGATTCCATACATTTGTTGCTTATTCTTTTCGATTGTTTTAAAAATTAATAAATTGATAAATGAAACGGATTTTTATAAATCAAAAAAGAAAGAGAGGAAAAAGATTTCATCTCAAATTAGTCTATTATGTTTTGCAGAATCGAAGTAATCATATTTAGCAACGTATAAAGCCACTACTATTTTAGGAAAGACAATGCTTTATAAATTAAAATGTCTATTTGCAGCGAGTCTGCTTCGTCTCCTCTTCCCTCGCTCTTTTTCTGCCACTATCTCGAACAGAAATAAAACAGCACAAAATGGCACCAGGGAAGCATGTCAGACCTTTGTGCCGTGACAGTTCGGAATTCTTTTCTTACACCTTCGTAAATATAGTTCTCTTCCGGCTGTTTGAATTATCAAAACGAAGTGTCGGAACACTATATATATAGTTACATTATCTTAAGTGAAAAGTATTACATTAAACCCAAAATTATATTGACACGCTACGCTATTGTGTTTTTAAAGTAGAATCAATGTATATGTTTATTTTAGGAATAAATTATTTTGTAAATTAAGCCGCACCGAGTTATTTATGCGTGCAAGGATTACATAGATGTCTCATACAATCGAAGAAAGATAGAAAGAGAGAGAGAAAGCGCATGTGTTTAAATAAATTCTCTTATAAATGCGTACAATATAGTGTGATAACGAGATGAGGTACGCTCATCTTATCATAAAACAGCGTGACTTATCGTCTTATCGATGGTGTTGCAGCTTTGAACATTGGCGAATGATATACGCTTTATTAGATTATTTATTTATGTTGCAAATGCGATCGAAATCTGTTAAAAGTGATCGACTGCTTTTTGAAGTACTTTCAATAAGATTATCAAAGACTCTGACTAACTTATCATTTTATGTTACTGGCGACTGAAAAGGAATAAATATATATCACTTCAAGCAATTCAAGCGTTTATTGATGTTTGCACTATATTTATATAGAATGTCTTATACTCTGATATCGTATATCCTTTCAGTTATTGATTTTTTTACGAAGACTACCTTTTTTACTTGGTGGATACTCTTGATAAATAATTTTATATTTACATTATTTTAAGTATTTGTTTTTAATGCTGAGTAACTTGATAATTAAGATTCAAGTTAAAATTTTTTCTTAAAAAAATTTTACTTAAAAAAATATAATTAAAATTGCTATTTAAATTATTATTATTTAAAATTACTACTGATGGGATGTCTTAATGTTTATGTTAAAGATAAAAAATGTAATATTATTCCAAGATGAATTCATATATTTTAAAATAGAAAAACTGAGTAAATATATGTATTCTATGTACATGCACACACTCATATATATATTTTTCGAATAATTTCATGACTTTATGAGCTAGTGTATAAAAAAATCAAACTCGAGCATGAAGATGGAAAGATTTTATATTGAATATTGTTAGCGCAAGTTCCTGCAGAGTGCAGCACGAATCACACGAAGACTCTACTGGCATCTGGTACAACTTCAAGGAAATTGGTTTTACCGAAAGTCCATTACATTGATATATCACGATAACACAGAAATCGTTAATATCTAGATTTGATAGCTTCATCGAACAATTTTTTTTCGTGCTACACTCTATCCGGGATATAATAATAAAATTTTATTCACCCATACCATATATATATCCGGCAATTATGAGAAATAGTTGACGAAATATTGCGACAATTTTTTTCTCAACGCACACGTTTAGTTACGTGCAAAAAAAAAGAGAAAAAAATGTTTGAAAGTTATTAATAAATTTCCACGGGACGATATATGTATGTGCGTCTTCAAAGCATTCACCTGTGCAAGGGCACCGGATACGCGGATCGCACACATAAATATGTTGCAGACCACTAATGTCACACGCGACACACATACACGTTCCCAGACAAATGATGATTACTGCCGGTACATCAATGTTATGTGCTCAATAGCAATAGAAACTAGCCATATAATAGAATTGACGTGCATTTTGCATTATTTATATTTGCGCTCCTATAATTAATGTAAATTTACTTATAGCTTTTAGTAAAATAAGATTGCGATGTGTAAGTATATTTAACCGATGGAGATAATTGAAAAATAAATTCTATTTCTCAACTCGAGGAATACTTATCGTCGAGAAAAACGCTGTTTGCAACAGATACAAATTCCCGAAAAAGGCAAGAGATGACTGATGGTCTCGAAGTGATAGTTTGGAAGAGAAGAATATTTTTTACCATGACATGGCACACATATATACAATACACATACTCATACGTATGCGCTATTAATGTGAGTCCATTGTTAGTATTTTCGACCTTGCAACACGCGAGAGAATATGCATGGGGAACAATCGGGACGGTCAAGGAGAACTTATTGAATAATCAGCTTTGTGGGGAAAAAACCTGATTGCGCCGCCTATGAATGAAAAGAAGGAAGCCATGAATTTCTGATTACCGTATACACTTTGTAAACACTGTTTCGGAGCGGAGATCACGAATGACGTTTTGTATCGTTCGTGGACAGGCAAAAACCTTTACCATAATCGTACCGTCACTTCCTCCGTCTGTAAAGATTTTTGCGACAGGACAATAATGACTAGAGGAACAGAGTCTCTAGAAGGTGAAAAAAATTACATTCTCAGAGCAATCATATCCTAATCGAAATATCTTTTTTTCGTCGCGAAATGTCTGTCTGAAAAAAATGTTACGTCAACCGAATGCGGGTACTAATGGATTTATGGTAGAAAGAGTTTCGGGAACGATGTTGCTAAACGCGAATAAAATCGATAGAAGCATATATTATCCGCGGCAAACGAATGTACCGGATATAATCTAACATACTTTCTCTCTTTTTAGAAATTCCGTAAATTCTCGATTGTCCCCTCCTTAGGATCATTAATAGATCGGCAGGCGAGTGCGAGGATTTAGAGCGTAATGACACATCGCGCGCGCCTCTCTTACGAGATACTTACATATCATCGTTATAAGAATGAATCTGTAATATCGAGACGAGCCGAGCGAAAGTGCCTCGGCCGCATAAATGTCGGGCCGACTCGGCCGGGAACACCGAGAACGAATGGCTTAACGAATGTGGAGAGATCGGTGAACCGGAAGCGAAAGGCGCGCGCGCAGCTTCACGATTCGTTTGGTACGACGTATATACATAAGATCGTCAGTCTCCCGGGTCTTTAACGCTTCGCGGAACTAGAAATCTCCTTTTCACGCTCAAATCGCGCCGACTTTGTTCACGCATTTCTATAGCTCCACACTAATTCGAGCGAGAATTTTTCTCTGCCATCGCCGTAGATTGACCATAAAGGTGAATTCAAGTACGCGCACAAGTAGAGACGAGCTAAAGAGCGCGATTGACGAGAGACGAGAAATTCATTTTCATTGATGCGAACATTTGTTTATCGTAATTACTTTTCATACATCATCTTTTCTTATAAGTATAATATCGATTATAATATGCACATATATGTATAATATGCTTCTTCGCGTACGAGGAAATAAAATGTCTAACGGATTAAATCGGATTGATATTGTTGACGTATCGTTCTTTTATTACGTTTACATACATTCATCGCGGGAAATAATTGTTTCCACGTGTCGATTAAAAGTTAATTACCACGTTACGCTTGCGATGCAATGCGACCTTCGGCGCCTGTCGAGCCGGATACGGATATTTTCTATAGGCGCGCCCGCTTGTCAGATTACGGTGCGCGCGCTTTCGCGCAATCAGCGCGCCTCGGTAATTTCGCGCGGACGCGTTGATATCCTCTTTCCGAGGTTCTCCGCCGCGCGGGAAAAGACGGTGATTCCTACTTTTTTTTTCTTTTACGGGAGAACAAAGTCTATCTCGGGACTCTTGCAAATTGGAAACACGATATAAATGGAACGTGACCGTATACCTCGAAAGAAACCCCGGATGCAGGCGCGGAAAGACTCCGGTGCGTATTGGAAACGGGTGCCCACGTGCGCCGTTTTTGATACAGCGCGATTCACGTGGCGCAACACGTGAGTGTCGGCGGCAGCTATCGCGACGGGGTTTCTGCCGAGAGGGTGGATTCGCGCGGGTGGAGGGATCGTTAAATGCGAAGCGGAAACAGCCCCGTCCGGGAGAAAAGGGTGAAAGGTAGGGAGCGAGCGAGAACATTGCTCTTCTTCTTAGCTTACCCCGGTGCTGTCGCCACCATTTTGGAAAACCATTGCGCAATTATTATAGGAGCGAAACAAAGAACGGAAATCTTCGATATTATGCCGCACTCGTTCCCGAGTTTTCGCATAAATTTTACATGACATCATTTCCGTCGCCAAGTCTTATCAGTAGCCGAATGCGCGAAAAGCAATTTCTATATCATATTTATATTAATCACTAATCATATTTATATTAATTTTATAATTTTTAAAACTGTAATTTCTTTTTAAACAGTTTCTAATTTTTTAAAAATTTTTTATTATATTTTGCGATACAGTGTCGCAGATATAGAAGCGACGATTACTTCATGTGTAACGATGATTCAGATGGGCTATAGAAAATCGTCAGGACAATTCATATTTTAATCGTCCCATCTCGCAACAGAGAAGGAAAGAGACGAAGAGAGAGAGAGAGAGAGAGAAAGGAAACTTTTATCTGTCGCGTAGCAGACGATAGCCTATACGATTCATCTACCAGGTAGACCTCAATCATCGAACGGAGGAGAAACAAATGCGGTATCACGCACGACAGAGTCAGAATCGTACGGCCCACGCCGATCTCAACGTCGTCGAAATACGATCGTCATCCGACCGGAAAATACAAAGGGATATGCGGGTGACGTTCATAAATCGTTTGGCGATGCTGCAGTTGACAGATCGAATCGGGAGAAAGAAGAAAAGCGCTCATAAAACCTAACGAATTAGACAGCTGATGAAACAATAATTATCGCATATTCGTGAACTATATTAAGCCCTAAATTTCATCCTGGGGTCCATATACCATCGTACTCGATTTTCAAGAGTACAATGAAATAGAACCAGAGAACAGCTATATTTAATATAAGATAAATTTAATTTAATTTAATTTAATACAATATTTAATATAAGATAAATGTCAACACGTGAATAGATTAATTGTTTTAATGAAAAATATGATAAATCTTTCTTTCAAAATTAAGTATTAAACATCTCAGTAATAAACCTTTAAAATAATATTCTATTTACGTGTAAAAAGCACCTGTACTTTCAATCTGAAGGATAAAGCTTTGATTAACTCAGGAAAAATATCAAATTAATTATTTCTAACTTCAAGAGTTCTATTATAATTAATTAAAGATTGTCTCCGAATTGATTAAGAGGTCGTAACATTCTCTCAAACACTTGTGACTTTTTGAATATCTTATATTCATTATTGATTACTGAATGAATATTGCTGTCAGTTTTGATTAATATTTGATCATTATATGCGTATCGCTCGGGCAATGCAAATGCAATGTCATATGAAAAGAACAAGAAGAGGTTACTGGGCGAGAGAAAATTCCGAAGATCGGGAATACGTGTACGTACGAGTACGTTGACCTGAAATGACCTGACCTGCGACAACCTAACATACGTCCGACGATAAACTGCCGTATATCAAAGTAATTTTATGCGCGGATCATCGGTTCCGATATACATATATGTAGGTGTGTTATGCAGCGGTGCACTGCTTTTACGTAAGTGGAAGCATGCGTCCAGTTTTCCTTATATCTTGGTGTGTGTATTTAACTCGATTCGTTACATCGGCTACGAACCTGAATGCCTAATCAATCAAGATCATTCATCGAAAGTATTTTTTACAAATTTCCTTCAAATTTAATATTATCTATAATTTTATATTATATATAATTTGTAAAAAAAAAATATATATATATATATATATATATATATTTATATATATATATATATATATATATTTATATATAAGAAAAAACTTCAACCTTAGAATAAATATTTTTTAAATAATCTCAAAGATATATATGTACGTATTTTATAATGGATTTGTAATCGCAATGATCAGTGACAGTTGTCAATATCTGTACTTACATATGCACAAATCAATAAAAAAAATATATATATGTATAATGTAGATATAATTAATTTGTATATAAATACAAATATATCGAAAACTGTCACCGCAATTATAATTTCGAGCGAATATAGCTATTTATTATTAGTTGTGTTAAACTTGAGAGAAGCGACCCGTTATAGTTCGGTACGCTTACCTGCATATTCAATCCAACACGGAATTAACAGCGGAGCGCGCTTCGAAGAGAAATATACCCGAGTGGGATTGCGAGCGAGCACGTGATCGAGGAACGTGCCTCTCCCGGTGCACGTGGACCCGGGCGCATCCCCCGGCATCGGCCGCCTCGTGCTTTCAACCCTCTTTCGTTCCAAGGCAAGAGGAGAAGCTTCCGCTCGTCTCAGTCATCGCCGAGTCTCCTCGGGCTCTGCGTGCGTGCGAAATTGCATCGAAGATTTTCGCGAGTCGACGCGCTAAGTCTTTAACCGTTTCGAGAATAGATCCTGAAACCGTGAACGATCAATCGCCTAATTATTCGGTCTAAATTATCGCGAGAGAGATCGCGACACCATGGCGCAACCGTGTATAATTCTTCGTGGTCGCAATCGCGATTCGGGCCACGACGCGAGAGTGACAATCGATAGATTTAAACGACGTCACGTCGAAGAATCTAGCTTCCGGGTGCAGTAAAACGACGAGTTTTAATCCGCGGATCATCGAATCGATCGCGACGCAGCGCGAAGGCTTCCTTTCACGGGGATAATCGACAGTTACGGCGGAACGTAGCACTTGTTCCTTGACGTTTGATCGTGATTTTCTATATTACTTACTTTTGTACTCCGATATAATACATCCGACACTGTTTCAAGATAGATTTGGAAATAAAATTTGCGATCAAACACACATGTGACGAATAAATTAAATTTTTGCTTTATTTGTTTTGAGCATAATTAATTTTGTAAATTGTTAATATTGATAAGATATGTGGAAAAGATTTTTAGTTTTGGGAAAAAATAGAAATAAAAAGCTAAATGTGAAATTGAAAGCAGACAAACAAAAAAAAAGCTCGATGTAAAGAAATTATAAATTTTTATGAATATTCATATAATATCTAAAGCTAATAAAAATTTATAATTCCTTTATATTGAGTTTTTTTTGGTTTGTCTGTTTTCAAGCTTTCATTTCTATTTTTCCCAGAACAAAAAGATATTGTGTTATCATATATATATATATATATATATATATATATATACAAAACTTCGTTTTAGATTTTCACGTATCTCATCAAACAAACAAAAGTCAGTGAAATAACAAAATTTAAACAATATTCTACTATTTTCGCGTGATTGGATGGACTATTACGGAGGGTATTTGAAAGAATATGTAACTATTTATATGAATGAGAAAGTTTTTTTAATCTGCTTTTACGCACTTGTTAACTCATGGATAGTTCGAGAATAATACGAAGAACTGGAAAAAGCAAATATAATATACCTGTTAATTTGACTGAAAAATATAAGAGAATTTAAATCGTGAACAAAAACTGCAACTAGGAAAAGTCAATTGTGTCACATTGTAATCAATAAATTACTTCGGAAAGCGAAAGTGTATTGAAAATTAACATTAATAAGTAAATAAATAATTACACTAAAAATAGATAATACGATATATTTATCGATAAAAATATTCCATTACCTAAAAATTAATGTGAATATTGACGTGGAACTTGAAATGATAACATGAAATAAAACAACGTACAATCTTTGACTAAAAATTCAAGACAGATACGGTGATATCGAACTTTGATAATTGTTCACGTCCTACGTTCGATAAGAAGAGAGGAACAAATATTGTTGAATCCAGAATGGATTCCTGCGACTGGACGCGAATGGAAGAGAACGAGAAGCAAATGGCCGATGCGAATCCGACTTCATCCTGGCAGCAGTGTTACACCTGGTGCACGCCGTACTCGCATCCGCACCCCCACCATCATCATCCGCATCATCCCCGTCAGTATCAGGATGGCGGCCAGTATCAGCAACTTCCAGAGGGAAGCACCTCTGCCGCTGCAAACGCTTCAACCACCCACTATCCGTCTTCGCAGCAGCATCATCTGCAGCTGCAAACCTCCCAGCCGCCATCCCTGGACCAACAGCAGCATCTTCACCCTACTAGAAGTCAAATCGGGCATAGAAGAGTAGTTTCTTATGATGGGCCAGGTATTGAAATTGCGTCAATATTTTCATGAGCGATATCGATTCGCTTTGTAATCGAAAATTAGATAAAATTCGGTAATTTATATTCGTTTTATGATTTATGCTAGCTATATGCGTCCTACAAAAATTCTAACCAACAGCAGCATCTTCACCCTACTAGAAGTCAAATCGGGCATAGAAGAGTAGTTTCTTATGATGGGCCAGGTATTGAAATTGCGTCAATATTTTCATGAGCGATTATCGATTCGCTTTGTAATCGAAAATTAGATAAAATTCGGTAATTTATATTCGTTTTATGATTTATGCTAGCTATATGCGTCCTACAAAAATTCTAACGATTAATTCAAATATCTTTCACGAGGCATCGATCTGATCCTACGCGGAAGCTGGTTATATTTCCGACAATCCTGGCCTTGACTCCTGGATATTCCAAATTATCCTTCTCGCCGTGCTCCGGGAAGAATTCTCCCCGAAGACGGAAATTATATAAGTGCCTCCGTCGATAGTCACGCAACGTCAATCATCAAATGGATCGATCCTATCGAAAGGGTTAATATACCCTCCCTTCGCACAAATATCTTAAAAATATTATGTTGATTATAATTCCATTCCCTTATATATGTATATACTCTGGTTATGCCCAGGAGGCTTGCGTTTCTTCGTCGCTAATTTTTTTTTTTTTTCTACGATATCTTTTATCGAAGATTATCAATGATGCTAAGGAAGATTCAGAATCTCAAATCTATACTCTTAGACAGGCTGAGGATTTATAATTTGGCTCAAATAAAAATAATATTTCTATATAATACTGTCACTCTGACAATCATGATTATGCTCTCTACTCTAAGATGATTCAATTTTTTAAAGACGAGATACAGAACGAACAATGGAATAAATAAATAATGAAAAGCTCTATAACTGCGATTGGGAAAAACGTTAATCAAACGATACGAAAATGCGTTTCACATTGTATACATGCTATCAATTAACTTTTACTTTTGTATAATAAACGCGGAAGAGTGGAACGGAACATTTATGTCAGCTACGCGAATTATACCTTTGCGATAGCAATAAAATTACAGATTTTATGGCCTCTGTAGAAACAGAAAAATATAACAATGGGGAAAAAAAAGGTCAATTTTCGTGTCAGGCACTTTCACACATTCTTTCTTCATTAACATAAGTCGTAAATGACAAGCGCGGATTAGGGATTTTCGTCTTCGCGAGACGCCGCGCCAGGGCGTCGGAATGGCGAAGATGTCGAAGGCAATTTTTCCGGAAGCGCGTTGCGTAACGCGCGTTTCGCGACGAAAGGGATTGCCCTGTCGCGGAAGCTCTCGTGAAGGGGGGGGGGGACAAGGGGGGAAATATAGTCGCCCACGCAACCATCGGTAAATAGTTCGCTGAATTATTCATGGGAATCTGTTGCTTCCATCTAAACGGCTGTATCGCGGGTCTGTCTCGCTATGCGGATTTATTTAACCAAAAAATACGGTTAGAGAAATAAATTGACTTACTAACTTAAAACGCAGAGAAGTAAGTATATTTTTAAAGCCATCTATAATTACGTTTTCGCATAATAGAATCGATTTATTTAAAGTTTATTCAAATTTATTAACTCGTTCTCTTTACGTCGAATCATCGAAATGAATCACTTGTAAATCTGTGAAATTAATTACAGTAAATACTCTTAACTGCCTCGATTAGAACTTTACTTTCAATATCTTAAGCACTTGTGACGCAAAAAAAAGTTGTCGGAAATATAGGAAATTAATGATTTATAGTGCAAAGTTTGATATATGGATAGCAAAACGCAATCTTAGAATAGCAGCGTTATAATGTGATGATTCTGCGTAGATGACGCATTCCAATGACATCATTAAAATTGCGCGCACTATAATTATAATTATTTGTTAGTATTAGTTGATTGCACTTTTCGTATCTAAGTGAGCGCGTTATTTATTCATGACACCTTCGTATAAATATTTATTAATTCGTTGACCGTCTAATGAAAGAAACTTTTTTCACGTCTCTTATGATTTCTATGATCTCTTGGATTCAGGAGCGAATAACTATACTTATTGTGACCTGGAGAGTTATTACGTAACCGATATTTCCTATTTCGATCGGAATTGAGTTTCCACTTGTTCGCCAGGTGTCGGAAACATTTCGATTGTTTCGGCTGTTATTCGCGTGTTTATTATAGTGACATTAAATTTAAATTCCGAGAAGTAATAGCTGTCCTGAAAGCTAATAATTTCTATACATTTCTTCTGTCGTTTTGTAAATATATTAAAAAGAAATGAAAAAATGCATTAATAGAATTATTTTCTGTCGTGATATAATTCGAATTTACTTATTTTGAAATTCAATTATATAATGATTGCATATATATTCGTTTCATAGTTTGTTGTTGAAAAGTGTGTTGTCCAGAAAGTGCAGGAAGATGTATCGGGACAACGATCGCGTTTATTCGAGAGAGGCGATTGCACATGTAAATCGTTGTTACGTTCGCAGCATTATTGTCCGTCCCATGGAAATTTGAGAGGTATAATCTCGATATTGAAATAAACAACAACGTCCATCATACGGAGCGACATAACATGGAAACTGTATATAATCGCGCGCGATTTCCATGAACGGTATTCTCTTTACCATGTCGGTCTTTTCGCGCGCAATGCTCACTTTTATATTACTCCGTTATTCAAATCCGTCCCTCGTTCGATCAGTTTTAAGACGAATGAGAGAATAACTTTCACGAACGGACTACAGTCCGCATCACTTTCTGTTAGAAAATTACTTTCGATTATTTTGGATTCTACTCAAATTTCGAAATAAAGTAAATAAATTAATCGACTATCTTGATTGTAATACACGATCCCTATAAATTCATAAAATCTAATAGAACATTTAAAAAATATATTTCGTCTGTATAAATAAATTTTACAAACCATGTACCCAGATAGCACAAGCTATTCGAAAAGAATTCATTTGTATGTCATCAATTTTGAGTCTCTTTTCAAATACATATAGGACTCATTTTACAAAATGAATTCTATATGTATTTGAAAAGGGACTCCCCATAATATACTTACCCAGATAGCATAAGCTATTCGAAAATAATTCATTTGTATGTCATCAATTTTGAGTCCCTTTTCAAATACATATAGAATTCATTTTGTAAAATGAATCCTATATGTATTTGAAAAGGGACTCAAAATTGGTGACATACAAATGAATTCTTTTCGAATAGCTTGTGCTATCTGGATAAGTATATTATTCGAAAAAAATTCATTTGTACGTCATCAATTTTGAGTCCCTTTTCAAATACATATAGGATTCATTTTACAAAATGAATTTTACAAAATGAATTTTGTAAAATGAATCCTATATGTATTTGAAAAGGGACTCAAAATTGGTGACATACAAATGAATTCTTTTCGAATAGTTTGTGCTATCTGGGTAAGTATATAGATGAGTGATGAGTGAGATTTGCAATTAAATCAAATAATAATAGATATATATGATAAATTGAAAAATTGTAAAATGATATTTTTGTTATTTAGATAATTTTAGTCTTTATCTTCGTACTTTCAACTTCCTTGAAATGTGCTAAAAATCGTACGCGCGTTAAAGTCCGAGAGTAAATGATTAATTAGACAGTACGCTAACGACGTTTAACGACAGGAATAGTAAGCCGAAGTGAAAACGCTACCGCGCGAGGAATCAGTGATGAATTACGTAGTGATCGCTTGATTAGCGAAGCGACATCGCGAGGAGAGAGAGAGATTTGCGCGTATCCTCGAGCGGGAACATAAATCCATCCGCCGTGAGGACGCAATTACGGCAGCGCTTCTAACCAGCCGCGCATATGACTTATTATTGTTTCTTCACTGTCGTATGTGCGTTTCGTACGTAAGTGACGAATGCGTGCTTTCAGAGTTTGGGCGGGAAGGGACCCGTTCGTAAAAAAGCGTAAATCTGCCACGCGATTAATTAATTAATTAATTATTTCGCGACGCTATCATAATCTAAGAATTTCTTAAAACCGAGAGTGAATCGTAGAATCAATGAGATTCCATATCGATAAACAACTACTAAAGTATTAATCTGTGAAGAAGTTTCGATTGCACGATACCTACATCTTAATCGTTATACGCGATATCGGAATATTTAAGGAAAAAATTTTGCAATAAAAGGACGAAAATAAATTTGAAAAAAAACATAAAAAATTATACCTGAAAGAAAAGAGGGAGAAACATTTTAATATAATTCATCACGAGTGATTAAGTATCGTTCTTGTGAATATTAGTTGAACAGATTACGCGTTTTCTCGTTAATTCCGTATCTTGAAATAGATTAGTAAAAAATCAGTCTTATATTATCCAACGTTCGTAGAATATATGTTTGAAGATATATCCATCTGAATTATTTGCGATAACAAATAATAAACAAGACTATTATCGCCATAATTAACTTCTTTCTCGCGAATAGTAATCGGAATGGAATTATCGTACGGATTGCTCGTTAAGATTCTCGCGCGCGATTTTTCGTCATTTTTTTTTTTTCACATCCTTATATAAATTGCTGAATAGCGAGATTTTCTGCCGTTTTCCATCTCGTCATTTTATATAGGAAAAGATCGGATCTAAAATTCGTGGAAAAGAGAGACGTATCGAGAAGGAAAGCGATTACTCCGCGACGGAGTTTGCATTCAGCGTCTCGCTTAGAAATAAACAGCGCGACCGCCGCGTTATCCTGAAACGTTGCATTATCCTCGGCAGCGAGATGGAACGCCTTGGACAAACGTCCTTGAGCGCGGAAACGCGCGTAGACGAGCGGAAAAATCGCGCCGTTCCACACGTGTCCCGTCCGCGGATTCCCCTCGAACAGAAATGACATTTCTCGAAATTTAGTTTGCAGTTATTTAATTTGGTTTCTCGCGATGGAACGCGGAACGCGATTGTTCGCGTTTATGTTCTATCTATAATTATACGTGCAATTATATAATTAATGCGTATGAAAAACAAATACATATGATTAGATAATTATATTTAACGAGACAAGTCTCTTATATATTATCGCGAAGGTCTCTCTCGGCATGGCCGTTCGATCATTAGAGATTCTTGTTAATATATATTTAATTAATACAATTGTTATAGCGATTCTCCCCGATCGAAGTGTTTTGACATTTTAAACGGAAAGCCCTGATTATTCTAATTTATTCCAGGTTAACGGTCACAACTGGTTTTTTTTCTTTCTTTCTCTCTTATTTCTCTTATGCAAGTACAACAATATATCCGCGCTATGCGATATTCCTGGATAACATCAGCTTAATTATTTGCATCCGACACATATTGTTACAGCAAAATATATACTCAAGTATTAATTCGAAGAGGCTCGAACTAATGATCAGAGTTTATTTGAATAAACTTAAACGGCTGAAAATAGAACAAATATGTATATACGTATAACAAGTATACATATCTCGATTATCATAGTTCAAACTATTATTGATCATCAGAATTTTATAACACGAATCTCTGACTGAGAGCGCGGTCTGAAGTCATGGATGCGATACGAGATGACTTAACGAACCATCTGTCATTTTTTTAGAATAACGTTTACCAGCTCTGACAAAAATGTAATAATATAAATATGATGTTTTTTAAATCGACCAACAGAGCCAAAGCGCGAAAAATTAATTATTCGGAACTGTATCTCTTGATTTGAGACCACCAAGTTCCATATATAAATTAATCTCGAAACTTACATATGGAGAAATAGGCGCGAAAAATATAGGTCCGAAAAGTCGCTGAAAAACATCATATTTATATTCTTAATATTGAGAGCCGATAAAAATTAATATTTCTTTCTAAAAATGTAATAAGAATACTTTACATAAATACAAATGTACAAGGCATTTTCATCGCACCCCAGCGCGTCTTTGACGCTCACAATTTTGAGGCTGTCTCGGCGAAAGCGAAAAAAAAAAAAAGAGTCGACAGTGTGTTAACGAATAATTAATAATCCCGAATGAATAATATCGCGGCACGTGCAACACGCGGCGCGACATGACGTTTAGTCGCTGTCTGCACGTTCTCCATATTAAATAACGAATCCAAAGAAGAATAGTTCGCGCGAGTATATTCCATCGACCTTAAGGTCGACGGAATCCGCTGCGCGGAGAAATCCGAGAGCAGGACCGTGCCCGCGGGCGCGTGGGCCCGGGTGGGCAGGGCCCCAGGGGTCAGGGATCACGGCAGAAAAGTACCGGGAAAATGTTTCTGCCGCGAGGAGATACTCTATCTCTCGGCTCATAATGCGCAAGTGGGAGGCTGCACGCGTAGAGAACGAGAGAGAGAGAGAGAGTTGCTCTCTCGTCGTATATATATGCACCGCGAGACGCGCAATCTCTTCGTGAAAGAAAAGGGACCCCCTTTTGTTCGCTCTTCTTCCCTCCTCGCGTTATTGGGCTTTGTTTTACTTCGCCTCCACCTTCGGGGAATGCGATTCGTTGCGCCACGGACGGCCATGTGATCTTCGACACAGGCGCGTACATAATATAATATGTCGTATAATGGAACGAGAGAGAAGGAGGACGAGAGTGAGAGGAAGACAGGGATAGAAAGGGAGAAATTCTCGCTTGGCAATTTTTCTCTCTTTTTATCTCTTTAATTTTTGCAATTGTCACGTTCAATAGCAATACTATAATTGTATCGTTTTCAGGTGACCCCATGATAACATCCTCTCTGAAGGGTAAGTGACCAGCGACGATTATTTTTTTTTTTTCTTATTTGCGTACCTTCCCTTATCGAAGAATCCTACGAAGGGATTCCCGCCACGAAGTATTTATGTCCCTAGCTAAAATCGAGAACGACGATATATGACGAGTCGCTCCTTCTTGCATGCGTTTTATCAGTTGCATTATATGTCCACGCTTCTTTCACTCCACGTGGAAAGAATTTTCTCCGAAAGTCATGGTGGTTGTGGGCCAATATGATATTATTGGAAGAATTTTATAAAAGTTTCTCTGATTAATATTTACCACGATAAAAAATAATAGTAAATCGAATATATTTTAATATTTTTTATTATGGTAAATATATAATTCTTCCAATACCATATATATTGTTCCACGATTACCATGATTTTCAGATTTTTTCAGGGTAAATCCTAAGGGAAAATTCTCTCTGTGTACTTATATATAGATCGTAGAGAAATTTTTACTGGATAAGATAAATGATATAGATATGTAGTTGATTATTTTTAAATCACTATGAAACAATAAAAATCTAATTATTTTTTCGACATAAAACAATCATATGAGATATTCAGCTATTTAATTTCTGCACTTTCACAAATACGATATACATAAAGATTCGAAAGATCGTCTTTGCTCGCGGCTGATGAAAAGCTTAGTAAAAAAAAAATAGAAGACACTATATAGATCGAAACAAATAAAAAATTCGCGACGGAGATCGAGAAGATATCTCCGACAGTAGAGCAACGGATGCATCGATAAATTATCAACATGCAGGCAATAAAATTGCATTGAATTGACGCGTACGCGATATTTCGCGGGAAACACGAATCGGATGGGAGGAAAGAGGCAGATAGATACGAAGCGTGGCCCGGCCTTGTGATGCGTCACATCCTGTCATGTCTTCGTGTTCACACTCGTGTTACGATAGTCATAGAGAGAGAAGAATTTCGCGCGTATATCCGAGTATCTTTAAAATCGTATTATTCATCCTCCGTGCAATTTACGAATTGCGTTTCAAGAAACAAAATGCTAGTGCGATAACTGTAATGTGTGTTATTAAAAAAAAAAAAAAAAATTGGAATCGTTATTCATATTTGACGTAAGAAACTAAGATGAACGAATAAAACGAGTGGGTTTCTCTCTTTTATCTTTTTTCATTTTACATCATAAATGTGACTGATTGATAATAAAAGGTTAATAAAATAAAATTAATCTTACCCACCTAATTAGAAATTTCGTGTAATGTTTTTGACATAATAAATGCTAACTAGTATGTACACAAACGTAATTAGTGACTGTCCTAAAAGTGCGTTTTTAACCAAGCATCGATAATTACAACTTATTCTATAATTATAGTGCTCGTTGCCATTTACGATTTAAACAACTTTTAATCGCGTTCTGCCAACACGTGTTCGTGTCATGGCAACGCGAGTCGAGATGTAATCAATCGTAATTATAATATGTACACGTCTTCGTTTCCCGTTTATTCATAATAGAAATACCTCATCAATTTCGATGATAATCTCTCAATTGTTGTCCGGTTGATTGGTTGGTTATCGAGCGTGTTTGCGTTTTAAGAAAATATCAACTAAAGGAAAATGTGTTTCACGAACGAAATCCCTTCTTTTTTTTTAAATTGTTCCGATACATTTATTACATGTTATTTTCTTAAAGCTGCACGGAGAAAATTTCCTCTTAGAATTTACACTGAAAATCAATTTAATTGTGGGACAATAAGAATTTTATTTTCCTATGTACGCATAGTAAAATTAATCAAACGCATTTTATATTTTATTGTGATAGACATTAATATTTTTTATTGCGATAAATATTAATCGGAGAAACTTATAAAATTCTTCCAATACCATGTTGTCCCACGACAACCATGATTTTCAGGGTAAATTCTATAAGAGAAAATTCTCTCTGTGTGCTCTTAGTTTATTAATTAGAGATTGAAGCTTCGGGATCTCTCTACATTAATCGTCATCGACGTCGCAATCGCGGTATTTTGTCGCCGGATATATTGCTGAGATGTGGCTGTGCGTGCCACACGAAGAATAATCCCATGCGGTCGACGCTTGGACTCAAGTTTCGCGTGTCAAGGATCGACCAAAGACAAGCAATGATCTGGCTTTTTTATTTCTTTCCTACGATTTGTGTGGAAAGAAAATGCAAAAGTTGCGACAGAAGTCTTATGTCGATTCAAGAGTGACATTATTATTATTAAATGTGTACAAAAGTATTTTTATAATTATTAAATTTCAAAAAATCTTTGTCTTTTAGAGAATAAAATTTAATTCCAAGATTCATATGTGATACTTTAAAACTATTACAAATACGCGCAAAATTATTTTCAAAAAGTCATAGAATTGAAGCTACATTTGCTTGATATTTTCAATATTAATAAATAGTTAAATTTTAACGAGTAGATAATTACATAAATCTTTAAAAGGATTCATTCTGCGAAAGATTAATATCGCATGGCGCTCGTGTTTTTTCTTCCGATTTTTTCATTCCGTTAATTGCAGTCAAATTCTGAATTCCCGGATTTGCATTTAATAACGGATTTTAATAAAACGCGTGTGTCAATGACAAGTAAATCCGTGTAAACAACACGTTCGTTCCGGTTCGCGGCTCCGCTTAGCTTATCGGAGGAAAACGATGCACAATGCAGCGTTGTACACGATTTCTGTACGTGAATGATTGTGCATTATTACTCTCCTAAAACTATTACAAGATGCTTTCCCCTCGACTATTTTATCTGACAGTTCGCGATTGTTGAATATCGATCACTCCCGAATAACTCTGTCGGATAATTTCATCCTACAGAATAAGACGAATCTTTCAATGAAAATAAATAAAATGTAAACTATAATTTCTTGACGAAAAGTACATCTTTATGTAATTGTAAAATTTTCTATTTCGAAATAAAAATCAATCTACCTTATGTTTCGAAATCTTACATTTAAATTCATAATTAATCGAAACACAGCTTTTATTCAAGCGATCTGAATACTTTTGTATTTTTTTCAACCTTTTTACTCTGATTTTATGTAAAAAAATTATGAGCTTACGTCACTGTCCATAATCGAAGTACTTTTTTATGCATACGGAAGAAACAATCAGTATATATTTATATTCTTATTCAACGCTAATTAATTATGTACGCATTAATAATCATCAAAAGTCCTTGTGTCAATGAGTATCTTTGCGTGTCCCGTGTGCGTTGTTAATAATTGTGTTTAGCCAATTTATTATGGATATATTCAATATGTATAGTAAATATACACATCTCGCGGCTGCGGAAATTGATCTATTTCAACGTCGTTTAGAATCTCCTACGCGCGTCCTTTTGATCTAACGAGCTCGGCGTAATTAACAGCTGACAAGCAGATGTTAGCACGGTATCGCGAAACGTTTATGCGTCAAAAAGATTATAAAAGCTATATATGTGTGTTTCAACGCGGCCGCTGCGCTTTCGGCGCGACGCGTTGAAAGCACGTGCAGAGAGATTAGTAAATAAAATGATAAATGATAAGCCATTTGAATAATCAAGCGTTGCTCAAACGCGCCACATGCGTCTCGAAAAATTGATAGGGTTAATTGACTCAATTTTTATTTGGAATAGATAATTAATCGCGCGAATTAACAGTTACGAGATATCTGGAATGACGAATCTTCTCTTTTTCGTACACGTGCGTGAATCAATCGCATAAGAAGGCGATATACACTCAATACATCTTCTTTTTCACATTCACATAGATGTTACAGAAGAAGAGACATTTAAGATGTGTAAAGAGACTTTGAAACTACAACGTGCGAAATTAACTACGGGCAAAACATTATATTTATATATGTCAAATATATAAATACGCGAAACCATCTCCAAATTTTTCTAGGGAAAAAAATGATGTACCTTTTTTGGGGATTTCAAATCTTTCTATCCCGGCTGGTTCAAGCGAATGCAAATGGGAAACAAAATCGCGGAAGTTTTCGCGGGATGCGCACGAATATATACATATATATGTATGTGTACACATATCGACCTATCGACTGTACATTCGCGTACCGGCAATCAATCCGATGAACGATAATGAATACGTGCGGCCCCCACGTATGTATACGTATAGGTTGGATCCCGAGAGTGTGCCTGGTAAGTGTCGAACGGACGCGAAATTATTGCCAGGATCCCAATCGAGTCCCTGTCACGTATACGTGTTGCATCCGCGTGTGTGCGCGAAAGGTCGCGAACGAAAGTACCGCAAACGGTATTTACCGAAAGGTAATAATTAATAAACGCGCTGCCGCTTCCAGGTTCACGATTCGTATATACCGAGCGCGAGCTTCTCTCGATTCTTGTTCCCTCGGAATCAACCGGGGAAGATCTCGATCCCGTTGGCCGCTCCTTAGACTTAGCCTGATGATGATCTTACCTAATCGATATTCTGTTTTACATATGCACATATATTCTTTGCGTTCGCAAATTAAACGGTACGTATACGTAGACGAAAGAGAACTATGAAGAAAAGAAAATTCTCTCGTGATTATTATCGATGCAAATATTCCAACGCGACATAGATACTGATGTCTATCGAGTGTGTGTATTTTATATAATGCGTTAATCGCGAGGGAAAAAATATCTTCTCGAGATACGCGTTTCTTTCTTTTCGCTTTATTTTCCAAGTGGATAAACGTATTTGTTCTATAACGCATTTGCAAGTAGGAGAGAGAAGGATTGTCGCACGCCTGGTTAGCAAAATACTATATACGTGACTTTAGATTGCATTGATAATGCGGCATTGCTCTGTAATTATGCGTCGTTAAGAGAAAAGAAGTTAATTGATAGTTATTGTATAGATATTCCTATATTGTTGCTAGATAAATGCTATGGAATTCTTTCATCATCTGTGTACGAAGAACGTTTATATTTTAATTCGGTCAAATTAGTCGGTCAAGGAGGTTCAAAGGGAAATCGCACGTGTTTTCACTAATTTTGTTTTTCGCGATTGAAGTATATCGGCTAAAAAAATATAAAAGACATCCTCGAAAAAATGCAGCAAGCCCACGTTCGATTCTGTATACAACGACGAGAAGAAGGAGGAAGTGCCTAGGAGAAAGTAAGCCGCCGAAAGTTTCGTTTTCACGTCTGGCCCGGTCCTAAAGCGACCGGTTCTCCGATCCGATCGCTGTTTCAACCAGATTGCGAAACTCGCGATTATCTCGGAGGTTGGGAAATCGAGATCGGAAATCGTTGATTATTAACTTAACATTCGCACGATCTTCAACATTTTGGACATCGGAGAATTATTTATTTTCGCATTATAATCAGAAAATCTCGAAAATATTTAACCTTTTTAAGCAGAGACAAAGCGCGAATGTGAAATATCGGATATCGATAAATCAAAGCCGGCGTCTGCCTCTCTCGTCCTCCTCCTAACACGAATCAGGGATGCGAGTGAAAGGGTCCAGGATCAACAGGTTGCTCGTTTCAGTTCTCGAACGACTTTTAGCCAGAAAGCCGCGGCATCTTTGCTCGCATTAAGATCTCTCAAACCGATAGAATGTACAGATGTTGAGTCTATTTCACTTCACACACACATTCAGAAGTAATGAAACAGAAGTTTTCACATTGAAACACGTGGCGGGAAAATAATTACACGCGTCAATTATTCGATGAAAAATAATTGCAAGTCGATCAAAATAAAAACTAGGCTAAATTCGATCGACTCTTTTAAATTACAGTTGCTATTTAACATTTTTAATACCATTTACGACATAATTATCTCGAAACCGTAATCTACAGTAATAAAAAAAAAACCATTAATTTAATAATAATAAAATTTACAAAATTTAATCATAAAAGATGATAAAAAAATGTCAGACGAATATCTGATGAATCATTCCAAACGAAAGAAAGATAGAAAGAGAAGCGAAACGCGGAAGAGAGGGAACGAGAGAGAGAGAGAGAGAACTAAAAACGAGGCGAGAGACACAAAAAGAAGTTACGGCGAGCGAAGAGGAGAAAGGAATCCTTCCGTGACTCGCGAGAGTCCGCAGGTCTCTCGTGGTTTCCGCGTTCGCACAACAGGCATCGCGTCTACCAGACCGGTTTTGGTGATTCAGAGCCTCGTGCCTTCGCTACGTAATTTATGTAGAGCCCTCCCGCACTCTCTTTTTTTTCTCTCTCCTCGTACGACGAGAGAGAGAGGAATAACTGCGATCAGCATGATCGGTCGAATATATAAACATATAACTTTAAGCAAGTATAAAAACATGTCGGGAAATCATTATTTAGACGTACAAATAAAGTTTCTCCAGCGAGAGAGAACCTTATTCAGTAATATGACAAAAATATAAATTCACAAAAAGATTTTTCTGAATAAAATTATTCTAGCATCTCTTGAAATTCCTTTAGATTTTTAGTATATATATATGTGTGTGTGTGTGTGATGTAGATAAATATATCGCAATTAAAGATGTTGGTAAAAAAAACCCCGTGAGAACACACCTTTCATTTCGTCGTTTTCTTTTTTCGGTTCGTTTCACCTATCTTTTTTTTATACTTCATATTTATCTTCCTTTATCATCTTTCACCGAAGCAGCTCGACTACGACTAACTTCCGCGTTCGTCGGAGGTAGAAGAGAGATAGCGGGATCCTTTTTGGATCCTGCCCACGGATGCCGGGCCCTGATGGCCCTGACCTAAACCGAGACACGCTTTCGCGGGTTATAATGGCCGCCATGAACACATCTTTGTCTTCCCTCGCGTCATTAAAGCTGAATATCAACGGTGCTGCTTTTTATTAGAATTAAAAAAAAATTCCTTCGCGATTCGATGACTATATAAATAAATGTTGAATGCAAATATAAAACTCACTTTGCTGCGTCAAACCAGACATCCAAGTATCTTGTAAATCAGCTCCAATCTATTTTATAATGTTAAGCTTCTAGTTATAAACTAGTCTCGCGTCATTGAAATAACGTCCAAGTGAAGAATATGTCGTAACAATATATAAAATGATAGATTTAGATTATATAATTCGGAAATAAGTAAATTTCTCTCTCTCTCTCTATTAGTACCGATAATGAAACGTCTGAAAACAAGCAGTTGACGGAAAGTAAATCGACCGTTCTCATTTCGTACGAAGCGACATACTTTCTGTAACAACATTTCAATTTGTGAAATTAATATGGCAACCGAGCGCTCGTGCATCGCTAAGTAAGTAAAATCGAAAGTGGCGAAATGCCGTATTTCGAGACAAGGAGATAGCGTTTCAATTTGATAGAGAGAAGTGCATTTACTCTTGGAGAGAGGAAAATACATACATACACACAGCTTCTTTTCCCCTAAGTAGTTGTACACAGTACGGATGAGGATGACGTCAAAGACTTTAAAGACAAGATCGGTACATAAATGTTTGCTTACCGTTGAATAATCGCGTGCTTCGAGAGAGACACGAACGTTCTCCAAGCGACGTCTCTAAGCTTGGAAACTCCGGAACGGAGGATCGAAGAAATAACATGGAAAAAAGCGGCACGCCGACCTACATATTTAAAAACGATCGGAGCGTGATAATTAAATTCGTCAAAGACTCGAGACAAGTCGGAGCGTAGCAACAGCAAAATCCGAGAGTAAAAGCTCCAAGAGTGTTGTTCTTCAGCATCCGCGAATCCGGAGCCGGAGCTACATCGAGGTAGAGCGAGAAAGAGAAAGATAGATAGAGAGAAACGGATAAAACGAGTAGAGACGGAAGGAAAACCACAGACGTTGAAGTGAAAAAAAGTGCGGTGCGATCAGCCGGAGCGCAAACAGACAGATAGAAACGAGAGAGAGAGAGAACGGTGGCGTTCTCCAAGCTGCGGAGATAAGGAAGAGGATCTAGGCCTGGATCTTAGGAGGCTGAACGGAGCAGGGACGGAGTCTCCTAGGAAAAGAGACTCGTCATCGGCAAAGCTTGTACAGAAGAAGAGGAAGAGACCGCGCGGAGCACAAGCACAACACAGCACGGCGGTCTGCGCGCTCGCGCTTTTGCGCCGCGAAGTGGGGTCAGGTTGTCAGATGTGTAGTGGGGGAGGTGGGGGCGGGAAAAAGCGGATGTTGGGGCGGCGGTGAGCGAGACGGAGCATCGGCGGGTACGACAAAGAGGAAAGGAGCCTCTCCAGAGGCGAAACGGCGTGGCGCTTGCGGACTCCAGTGTCTTTCCGGACGCCACACGTTCGAGACACGCACGCGAGTTTCCCTCTCCCTTTCTCTCTCTCTCTCTCTTCTCTCTCTCTCTCTCTCTCTCTCTCTCTCTTCTCCCTCTCTCTCGCTCGCTCTCACTCGACTTCTAGTCCGGACGCCCGGTATCTCTCTATCCTCCTCGCCGCGTCTTTCCTCGTGCTGTCTCTCTGCGTTCACCTCCAGGACGACGTCGAAGCACGTCGTGCCCTGCCTCCTCTCGCGGAGCAGGACCAATAGGAACGCCGCTTCCGGCAACGACGACGCTCCAATCGGCACACGGCGCCGACGGATAGACGCTGACGAGCGGCGATTTTGACAGTCGACACTGTGCTACTCTCCGCGCTCGCGGTTAATCGGCGCACCGGGACTTGGTATATGCTCGATGTGACTTGATTCGAGTCCGAGTTCTGGGATTCGAAAATCGGAGCAGTGCCCTCCGTCATCTCGCGGGCTCGCGAAAGTGTTCTCTTCCTCCGTCCATTGGAAATATTGCATTTTTTTCGGTGAATTATATATATATATATTTTTTTTTTACGGACCTACTGTGAGTGTAAAACGAAGAAGCGATTTGTCTCGATGATTTGATTCGAGCGAAACGATAGTCGCATCCGGAATTGAAACTCATCGAACGAGATTTTACAAATTACTCTCGCTTTCGAAATTCGAAAATAAATCATCGCGACGTTCAAACGCGCTCGTTCCGAAACTCGAGTCCACTCGGGAAACGGGCGGACTGCCTCGGTGAACAATCCAAAAACCCGAGAGATCGATCAAATAAATTCCTTCACCGAGGAGAGACACGTCGGTCCCGCATCATCTCTCTCGCATTGTGAATAATATATCTCCGAGGCACAGCGGAGCGTCGTTCTCGCTCCGATACAAGTGAAAGGAACCTCGCGGAGGACTCGCGCGCGTTTATCCGCGCTGGACATTGCGCGGGGAGGAGGGTTGGGGGGGGAGGAAAAAGGGGGTACCGCGAGAGATAATTAGATGCGCGCGTGAGGTAATCGGATGAGCTGCGCGATGGAGTATCAGCAATTGGCGCCGCCGCCGGTACCAGCCGGGGTGCTGCACACCCAGGCGCACCATCCTCCCCAACCTCAGCATCAGCCGCAGCAACCGGTCCAGCCGCCGCAGCATCCGCACATCGTAGTCGCCCCGGCTCATCAGCAACCCCAGTCCCAGCAACCACCACCGCCACCTCTGCCGCCGACCTCGCACGGCCACCAGGTGCACCCGCCGTTGCCACCCATCCACGATGACAGCACCAGTTCCAGGTGGTCCCAGTACCAGCACTTGTGGCGGCAGCATCATGTTTACATGAACGGTACGCATGCTACTAACCAGAATATAGATAGACGCGACGCCGTCTCTCGAGAACGAGAGCTTTCAAAGAGGCTGAATCGATATATATATATATATATAATGTAAGTTTCGTATATCGCAAGATAGACTTCATCCTGGTAATCGTACGGATGGAAGCTAAACGTGGCTTTTGTAGTTAACGACTATAAATCATACATAGTATACCCCGCACGTAAAGCGCTTGGAAAATTGGCTATACAACTAGTGGCCGTGGAGAGGGAGAAGTCGTCGTTCAGTAGAGAAACGCCCACCTGTTGCTTACATTAGCCAGCCTACATTCGATCTGCAACTACTGCAGCAAGTTAACCAACCGACTATATATGTTTATTAAACATTATTCGCGCGGCACGACGCGCGTTCGTTTATTCACGGTGAAGAATTTACGTTATAAAGGAATATGTATATAAATAATAATAGTATTGCGACAAAAATAGATTTTTGAGATTTTTCAAGCTTTACATTAAAAAAAAAAAAACATGTTATATTGTGTCCTTGTGTGTGTTTTTTTTTTTTTTTTTTTTTTTAAGGAAGAATGAGAGATGTGAATGGTTGAGAGAGAGAGAGGAAACAAAATTATATATAAAATATAATTAATATAGATAATCAATTTTATATCTCTTTTTTAAATAACGGTCCATAGTATATGATGCGGCAAAGTTTACTTGTTGTCGACGCAAGATTGTCGTTGAAAAATATCTCTTATACCTGCGTCATTTATCGCGAAACATATCTGTTAACTAGGCGGGTCGAGTTAATCGAACATGGAACGTGAATGAATCATCCGTCTCCATGTATGTAGACGTGTGAATTCATCTATGCACCTATCCTAGTTACGGCGGATTCGACTCAAGGCTCTTCGCATTTGCATCCTCCCACGTCCTCAGCTCGTTTCGCTTCTGCTCGCGTTCGCGCTCTTTATCTCTCCCTCGTTCATTCATCATCTCCTTTTGTTGCGCGAGTAGAGAATTTCCGTGGAAAAAACTATTATTGTATCATTTATTTGCGTATGTTCTTAAGCCATGACTGAATTAAAATGAAACGTGCTCTATTCTCTATTCTTAGTCTCTTTCGTTATATATGTACACACACACACACACACACACACACACACACACACACACACACACACACACACACATACTCTGTTCTCTATTTATTTCTATACCTATTATATTTTATAACAATGACGTAACAAATTTACTTGCACAAACAGATTGAATATTTATTCAAGATGTAAAAAGATAAAAATAACAAACTACTTGTCATTTATATGCTCTTTAAGTGTATCGTAAACATTTTCAGAAAACATTCGTTACAAATTTATGAACGCGATTCTATCAATATTAAATATTTTCTCAACAATTGACTTTTTTATGGATAATACAATTTTATCAGAAACGTTGGCAATGCTAAAAAAAATGTATCGTGAGATGAAAGCAAGGTTAAATGAATGAAAGCAAAACATTTCACCTCGTTAAATTGCGAGTCCGTGCTTGATCAAGAATTTCCTGGATAAATTCTCATCGTAATTTCGCATTATCAAACACAGGCGCATATCGAGCATGATGTTTCGCAAGACACACATTGAATTTTAATGACACGAGGAAGTTTTACGATACTGCGACAGATGCGACCAGACCTCTTCACACTTTCTTCTTTATCGATTTCATTCACGTTCTCTTTTTCCTGGCAGTCTAATTTACTATTGCTATACGAAATAATTGCCGTATAGTGACGTATACCATCAGTCATTAATATATGACATTTGTAGAAAATTCAATTTTTGTCACTACATAGAAAAAAAAAACGATAAATTCACATGATCAGATGTTTCATCTGATAAATAAGTTTTTCTGACACGAATTAATAATATTCAAAATATAAAATGTAAAATTAAATTCAACGTGTAAAGAAAGATAAAACTAGAGAGAAAGAGAACCGGTTTATGTAGATTATTTTTTCTAAAACTTTTGTCAATTTATATTCACGAATTAATGAACGGGTCAGCTTTTGATTGAACGACTGTTCGAATAGCAATACTCGGTGTCCGCGAGTTATATTGTTATCAAGCACAATAGATTAGAATCGCGTTTTAGGATGCACAATACGAGGGATGGGTCAGCCTAGCCTCTCTTAGTCCTAAAGCATATAGCATCACGTTAGTATTATCGTAATAGTGACAAATCCGCTGTAAACCAATTTAAAATTACGCTTTTTGCGCAAGGCCCCCCGTTTATATAGAATGACTATTTCAATGCTATAATAATATTTAAAGCGTGCCGTGAGGTAAAAGGAAGATATTTTAAGGATCCATTCAAAAGTTCGGGACAAAAGAAGTAGATATAATCGAGAAAATAATTTCGCACTTTATATATGGGAATTAATAAAAAGCAGAAAAATATATTGCAAGAATTCGCAAAATTGATTGTCAAATAAGTTAGATACTCCTATATCCATACTTGGATATTTTTAAAATCGTTGTTTAAAAAATTCATTTTTATCTAAATTAAGCGGAATCCGTAGATTAATATCGGTATGTTAATGTTCTTGATTGAGATTTTCAATCAAGTTATATGAGTTTGTTATTATTATCGATTGATCGAGTTTAAAACAGTTTGCCCAAAACGCCAACTTTAACATTTCGTTTGTCAAACTGATATTAAAAATTATCGAGTATAAAAGAGCTAAATCGTGACGTAAAATCGACAATCTTGTCGATATTGAAGCGCATCTCCAACTAACGAGATGGAGTTTCCGAGTTAACTCGCTTGTCGACCTACGACCTCGGGATATCGTTGTCGACTTTACATTCCTGATCGAAATTAAGAATCGCGATAGACGTAATTTTTTTGAATACAAGAAAGAGATATTTGTCATGTCGTTGAACGAGAAAAGTAGAGATCTTCGCCGCAGAGATACTCTTGTGACTATATAAATATATATATATACATATATACTACGCTATTTATACAAATTAACTATAAATGATCTAAGAAGCGTACGTAAAAGTGTAAACTTGCGTTTTCTTTAAACATAAAGTTGCGACCTTATGCACAAAGTCCGCTATTACTGATGCTTGTACAAGCACGCATATCATTAAACGCGTGTTCTCCAATAAGACGAGTGAAACTGTAAAGTATGTCGCGTGTGCGCATAACATAAATATATGCACATATGTGAGATGCTTTTTCCAATATACGTATATATTTATATATACACCATTAAACAATAGCACGCGTATATTGCAAGTGCATTCGGAGCACCAGTGCATTCACGTGCTCTGCCTTTATTAAAGAAGCCGATCCGCGAAATCCGATTTCGCTGGACGATATTGCGATCTCTAGAGATAATAATTTGAATTACTTATTCATCACTCACCCTGCTGCCCTGATTAAGGAAATCCTGCAACATATAATAATTATTAATTAGAACCTCCAATGATTGAAACATGATTATATAATGATATAATTGTGTGTACGAGATGATTATGTCGAGATATAATTGTACACGTAAAAAAATATACACGTGATTAAGTTACTTTATATTATCTGCACATATACATATAAGCACATGAAAGCTTTCTTTCTCAGTTCTTTTATTACGTAATCGCGAATCGGCGACATAGCGAAAGTCAAGCGCATACTTGTGTACTGTAACACAATAACTAATGACTAATAGTTAACAACTGACGAATCGCTCTTATCTTCTTCCAGGTAAGTTTCATTTGCAAAGCGGTAAGTTAAAGCTAAATCGGTGGAATTACGTCAGAGTATAATCTATATATTTATAAAAAAAAATTGAACGCGAATGTTGAACGAACGTGACAATTCTTCTCATCGATAAATATATGCTATTAATTATTATTAATTAATAATCCGTAGTTGTGTGTTAATCCTATCGCGAGTAGACGAAGAACGACCTTCGATAGACCCGCGATCAGCCGAGCATTAATTATAGCTAGGCCAATAATTACACTGGCGCCTTATGCCAGTGTCGAGATAGCGACTAAATTTTTAACGGGGCAGAGAGAAAGTGCGTTGCGCAAACTTCCAATCGTTCGTTGCAACAATGTTGCGGTTGCTTGCAAGAAAGAAATTCAAGTGGAAAAACTCCAAAACTGGTTAACGTGTTGCGATATTTACGGAATCGAAATCGCAGGAACCACAGATCACTCAGGATTTCCGGTAATCGAATCGCGTCGTTATCTCACAGTTCTCCTCTATCGGGGTTATCAGCTAATAACTGCCTGACAATTCATTATGGCATATACGTTTTTTTTACGAACATTAATAAATCTTAAGCTTCGATATATTATAAGAAAGATTATCGATTTTTTTTGTGAGAGAAAAATTTTAAGAATTAATAATTTTATGTGTGAGGTAAATTTTATTTTATTTTATATTTTTTCCGAAAAATTCGAAATCCATCGATCAAATGGAAATTTAAAGTTGGAGAAGGCGCCTGAAATCTCACGAAACCTTTCGTGACGCGGTTACACGTGTGCATATCGACTGTAATTTAACATCGATGATAAAGACAGTATGTAAATCGGTTCTCCTGCTATCAGACGACCCGACAGCACGATACCGCGAGTCTCCTCCGAGACCCTGACGATAAACTTTTCTCTTTGTACAGTCGGATTCAGCAGATGTAATGCCGACACGTCGTTTACATCCATTAGCATTCTGTTGCGGCATATACGAATTCGAAGAAGGCGGTAGAATCGTAATTGCAATCATCATAACTCAGATGCTCGTGCTCGTCCATCGATGCAAAATACGCTAAATCCCGTTATTATTCAACCATTCAAGGTTATTTCGCCGACTAGGTCAGCAAGGCCACGGTTAAAGGCTGTCTTTCGATAGTTATCGCTCGTATCGGCTTGAAAACGTAACGTATACAATCTATTGAAATTATTGAATCCAAGTTACTCGAAACGTATATCAATCTCTCTTTATATATACGCGCGAACAATTTTAAGCTCGATAATAGATTGCAATAAAATTTTGTGTCATATCGTATTTAAAAAAATTGACTCTGTCTGAGCGTGTGATTTTCCTGTTTTTCAACACATATTATATTTAATCGACGATTTGCAGAATAATTTTGCTCGAGGTCTTATTCATCGTTTGAAAATCCCTGATGGGAAGTTATAATCTCGCGATTGCAATTTTCGCCGTATGTCGTTTCGCGTGTAGAAGATATATAAGAAAAGTCTTTTCGATCTCACTCGCGCGCGTCAACATCGCGCGAATAACCTGCGCGCCGTGGAAATCCGGCTGTTCAGCCACAAACCCGGAAAACAGCTGGCGTTGCACGCACATACGGTTCTCTCGGGCTACGTCGTCATCGTTGCGTCGTCGTCACCGTCGTCGGCGTAGTCGACGAACGTCGAGTCGTGCAGCCTGTCAGAGAAAGTAATCACGTGCCATTCTTATAGACACCTTCGTGCTTTCAGCTAGCGGTTCTCATTATTGCCCGCGGAGCTTTGTCGCGGGTATATGTAATTATTCGTTTACATTCCTCGTTACCGTATATATAAAATAGTTTTACATCAATTTCAAGATAACGAGAGATCCAATGCAAAATTCAATTTAAATTTGAAAAACTATAAATGACAACTTGACGCTTTAAATAATGTATATATAGTAAGAATAAAATACGTTGTTTCGTAATTTATAGGTGAGAATATGTTACTACGAGGCTGATAAATGAGAATAAAAAAGTTTTTATGTTAACATTATAAAAAAAGTGTGTATTATATCATTAAAATTGTAAAATTTTTTTATACACATAGTAAAATAAGTCGCGCGAAAGCGAAATCGTCAAAAAAACTTTTAAAACTTCCTAGATACGTAAGAGCACGCAAGACAACCGGTTTTGCTGCGGTCGACGTAAAGATATATTAGCTCCTATAGCATAAAGCGAGACGAAAAAAAAAATAGCGACTCGATGGCGATCGGCTCTTGGAATTGGAGAACATCTTATGATAACGGTCAAAAAATCTTTCTCGACGAAAAAATGTCATGATTTTAGAGAAACGCGTCACGATTTAATATTCGATATAAATAATATCACGATAAATTTATGCGCCATAAATTGCTCTGCAGATGCAGAATCAGCGGATATAACATAAAATTGCCACAAAATTGCTTAGTATATTCAATCATAGAGTATATCATTAAAATTTTTGTTCACTATCACACATTTATGTAGAAAATGAGATTTGATCTAATATCTTGGCGAATGATTCCCAAGTAAAACGTGATTGTAATTGCGATGTTGTTTAATTGTATAATTAGGTAAAAAAATTTGTGTTCGCGAAAATATATAAATAAGAATGTCTCTTTAAGATTAATTATAACTTCTAAATATGATGAATGCTATAAAAATGATATACGTATATACTGCTATACGTTATCGTATCTATCGCGCATACAACTTATTGGTGAAATTATGCAAACTGATGCAAAACTATATGCGATTAATATTAATTGGAAATTTGCTTTTCCTATCTTTACGTAATGTAAAAATGCGGAATTTGATTTTATTAGCCGACCAGCATCATCGCGATCATTCGCGAAGTTGTATCGGTCGGCGTAAAAACGGCATTCAAGCAACCTGCTCGAGTTAGAAGTCGAGTTGTCGACGCACTTCATAAATCAATGATAAATTCTCAGCCGAGTCTCAAGGTTTCATGGTATATACAGCATATTCCGCGTGTCAGTCCCGACGAATGTTAATGTCGCTAATAATATTACATGTTGTAACAGTACACGTAGTAGTGTCGTAATATATAGAAATTGAACGGTAATAATTAATCTCAGAGATAACATTGCCAAGGAGAAAATTAATCAAACTGAGATCCCTCGCAAATCATATAAAAAATTAATGTGAACATTTTGAGCTTATACGGAATCTTCTTTAAATTTGAAAAGATTTGAATTTCAAACTCTCCGTGATTATTTATCATTTGTGAAAGTTTTGTGAGAGCTTCGTTCGACTGTGTAACGTATAATTCTGTGATTTTCTGACAATAAAAACGAATATAATAAAAATGTAGCGGCAAATATATATACAGCGCGAAGAATTGCGTATACAGGTATATACCTTCGTCGCTATTAATCCGATGTTTTTCTTTCGCGCCGACGTTAATCAACAGAAGAGGAAATCTACCACTAATCCTGGCTATTATCGTTATTACAGGCTGTCTTACTGTTGTGCGCGTTCTTTCTAAAGCTGCGCGAGAACCGGAAGATACTATGATCCGATACGTCACAACTGGACAAACGAGATAGGGAAAAATGAATTCAATAAATTCACTTCACGCATATAAGTGTGTATAATATAATATTACTTATACATATATCATTACAGTTGCTATTATCTAAACGTTCTTTTAAATAGAACTTTAACATAACAAAATAAAAGAGTTAAAACGCATCCGAAATGACGGAAAATCATGTTTCATGCCAAGTATATTAATTGCTTCATTTTTTAATTAAATAATTCGAACAACGAATTAGTATGCAAAAAAATTCTCAACACACTCTGTACATTTGAGAGATAAAAATTTCTCGCGGGATGAAAGTTAAATTTACAGTCAGGAGAGAAGGGTTTGCTCTCTCGCGCGCACGAACCCTTTCTTCTTTCGATAACGCATGTTCGAAAAGTAATTTAAAGACGAGTTTCTCTTTTCGCACCGGAAAAAGGAACAAATAAAGAAAAGGAGAAAGAAAGAGTCGCGCTGTTTACGAGAGAAAGGCGAACCACGTCAGAGGAGCATACATATGTATACGTGCGTGTTCGTATGAGATATATGCCCGCGGATATACGCAATCGTTCCTGCGTCTCCGTTATTTCGGTGAAAGTGAAAGTCACGCGGCACGCGACTTCCTACTCCGATCAAGCTTGCTAGACAGATAATTCGCAATGCGACAGGATCTTTTGATGGCTATAAAACATTTTGGAAGAAAAATTCTCGCTGGCAATTAAGACTTTTAAATCATTCAGACTCGAGCTTCTCATGTCTCGATATAAACGAGAAAATTCCTTTTCAATTTATTTCAAATCCAGATTCCCCAGCTCTTTCGAAAAAATTTTTATATTTCATGTATTTGTTTCAATTAACATATAGTCGAACAATATGTTTTAGTAATCTACTTATCATCATTTTTTTATTATTAGAGCAAGGAATAGGAAATATAAGACATATAATAAAATAACGATTAATTGTTGAATTTAAAAAACTGGAAATAAATTGTATATCAAGCGTCGAACGATTAATGACAACTATGTTTGATGAGAGCTATTTAAGTTAATGAAGAACAAAATTCTTTCTCTCTCTCTCTCTCTCTCTCTATGTTTCGAAGAACCTAGAAATGTAAATGATGATTAAAAACTACACGTATAAAAATAATCGAAATCGAGGATACTATTCGCTGAAAGCGTGGCCACGCCAAGACTTTCCACTTTTCGAATGTCAATCATTGCTTAAATAAAGAAAAATGCAATGCGAAGCACGTCAAACAAGTATGATTAATATCATTATTTTCCAACTATATTATCGCCATAAGAATAATCTGTTTTTTTTGTTTATCGTTCATTTTTGATACGGAAAAAATTGCTGTATTATCGGATCCTGGTATCTATTTACAAAATGAAACAAGGAAGTCTACTAACGAGATAATTTTCCGCGTTCCAGATCTTATACTATCCTGCTTCTCCTTCTAATCGGTTTTTTGCATTTACTTGACTCTGGTAATTAATGAAGGAAATGCGCACGATCGAGCTCGGCTGTTGGCGCATTTTCCAACGATACGAAGTATAGCAGAAGGAAATAGCTGGAAAAACTAATCTTTCATTGCCGGGTAGGAAGTGTCGCGAAACACGTTTCGTGGTTTTTCTTTCTTTTCTTTTATAAACCGACAATTTTAGACTCTCTAGACAAGCCGCGTTATACGGATATCTCTGTTTCACTAACGCATTTACTTTATAGGCGTATAATTTGCCTATACTTTATGAATTTTATGAATCGATTTTTTGCTTGATGTCGCGAATCAAAGGTCCTCTATCGGTGCAAAATTTGTTAAGTTTGACGAAGTTACGACTCTTGGCGAGTCGTCGTCAAAACTTTTACCCCGTACGCGCGTATATTCGAGACGCCGTTATGCAGGGCTGACATTTGGATGGCCTCCTTTCTCCAAGTGGCACGTGGGCTCATATACTTTTCGGCACAGCAATGAGAAAGTTGTTGCCCGTTAGAAATGTTGACCCGTTACCAACGATATATAAATGGGTCCAGTCTTGTGAAATCCCTTTTTCTCCGATTTAATCCCGGAACTACGCGTCTCAAGTGAGAAAACGCTTCTCCAAAGACCAAGAAAGAGTATTTCTAACATTTTAATAAATTGTAATAATTTTATATTTTGACGATTAGTCTGCAATATAAAAATTCATTTTTGTATATTTTATTGGGACTTTTTGTGAAAGAAAAATTTGTATGCATATATAAATGTCATCAACGAAATTGTTAAATAAATAAATTTAATTTAAATCGTTAACCGAGAATATCGTTTCTTCGCGGTTTTCTATACATCGGAAACTCGTCCAATTAATCTAAAGTGTCCACTAATTCCCTCATTTTATGAATAAATACGAACCTCAATCGCGGGGTGGTCCGATCGAAGCGAAAAAGGAAAGATTCCCGAGGGCTATCAAGGGAAAACATAATTGGCATATCTTAATTATCCGCCTTGTACGACGTCTCCTCAATTAAAGGTGTCCCGTGAGCGAGCGAGTCGAATCAATTAAAATCGACCTTATATAGCGCCGATATCTCGCCTCGATCTCTCCGTATACTCTATCAGATAAAAGAAGCGGTAATTGTCAATTATTGTTGCAATAAATTGCATATCCTGGTTGGAGGCGCCAGGTGAGATAAGTGGTCGATTACTGCGCGAAAGGTAATTATTGCAAGTGACACGATGCGTTCTGAAAACGATCGGCGCAACAATAAGAAAATATTCTGTCCTCAATGTCGAGATAACAGCGAGTTCGTTTATATAAAGATAAAAAAAAAATGAAAATTGTGTCGAGAGTACGAGTCGATCAATATTTCGCATAATAAAGATCGATATTTTATCGCTTCATACAATTTTTCGATTCGATTCCTCGAAATGTAAATATAAAGTACATGGCATAATTATTTTGAAAAGCAGAAGCGGAAATTCTACGCGGACATAAAATAGAAATGAATACGTCGGGCAGCAGGTGAGAATATATATTACGTTTTTCTCGTATAAACGAAATCAATTACTACTTATCGCGCTCGCGGTAATTAACACGCGCGCAGTATTCAACACTTCCTCCTTTCCCTTTTTCCGGTTGACGCAGTTTTTTTTTTCTCGCGTGTTGCTTCGCCGCGGTACATATAGAAGCTGAGAGAAGAGAGAAGCGGAATGCGGCCTTGACACGGCATGAAAATAATAAAAGTTGGCAGAATAAGCGTGGATGTGCGATACACGCACATTAGTCGGCAGCAGCTGTTAGGAATTAATTTTAGATTAGATGGTCGACGGGTGCCTGACTAGGTCAACTTCGTTCGAGTCAACGAGCGTTGTAAATGCATCGGGTCTTTCTAACTTAACGGGTTGAAGAAAAACCGCTCTTAGATTTCTTCCGCGATCGCTTAAAAAATGATGCCCAAATTACATTTAAACTTGACGTATAATTTTACATATGAGTTTCCGATATTATTCGCCCGATCAACGTATAAATTTTCAATTTATCAAACTCAAATCCACATTAGCATATATTATATATTATATGATGATATTTACGCATCATTAATTAATTTGATTAAATAATTGATTGAAATTCTGAAAAAAATTGAGAATAAAATTCGTATTATCCGACATGTGCTTTACTAGACGTCAACTCTATTGACTTCCTAGATCCATCCAGATAGCACGCCATATTTACGGGTTATATACGGCATATGCGTGCGTCGCGAACACGCATCGAGTGGCAAACTCGACTCGTTTCCGTGAGTTTTACACGCGTGAGAAAGGGAAAAAAAAAGAAACGCTCTACCGCGAGTAGGGGCACAGAAGCACAGATGAAGGAAAGACTTGGTAAAACTCTTCCTGGCTTGTGCCCCCTCCCGCACGTTCCTTTCGACTTCTCTTTCTCTTTTCCTCGTTCTTTAATAAACCTGTGCCCTCCTCCTGTTCCGCTATGAGCGCGGATTTCTCTTTCATCCTGGTACAATCTGATTTCTCTGGGCACACGTAGGCACACGTTTGTATTGCGTATATACAAACAGATGGATAAATTTGTCACACATAAAGCATCCCGTTTTGAATCGAACGTCTCTAAATATTTTCAAATGCGCGACTCACTCGACTCTATCACGGCTTTAATCATGCAAGATATATTTTACTTGTCACGCGAAAAGTTTCTCCATTTAAAATACGTTCGCAAAAACTAACCCGTTGTTAGCTCGGTGAATTGTAAGAACGGAATGCATAAACTGTTTTACAATTTACAATGGAGAAAAATTTTTACGGTATCGCGATAATTCCACTCGGCATAAACGTGTGTAATAATGTTCCGCACGAATTGGTCTTTAGCGCGTTTGTCCACACTCATTACGATCTCTTTGGTCTCTTAGTAAATTAAAGCGAACACGTTAGTTTTCTCACTTTAGTGTTGGATTGTCAACGAGACGATCGAACTCAACTTGAGAATGGCAAGAATAAAATGTGATAAATTTGTTTAAATGCTCATAGCTATGAATTTATAACTTTCCAAAACTCGTTAGTAAAATTGTGTATCAAAATAATAGGTATTTAGATGCATATATAGTACATATAAATATAGTACATATAAATTATATAGTACATATAAATAAAAATAAAAATAGTTTTGCAATTAAAATATACGTCCCGTTTAAGGTAATGAGACGGGCAAACTCCTTACTACGCATTTAATCGCGTATAAAAATATCGCGTTGCGACACGCAGTCGCGGGCCTCTTTCTGTGCGTACACGTATACAATGCTCAGGGCCCTTGTCATAGTGTTATTCGCGAAGCGGTGGTCTGGCTTGCCAGCAAGTGAAAGTTGCTCGAGCCACTTTCCCTTCTGGGGAACCGAGCGATCGCTCAGCTGGCTTCCGGGCTGCGAAGTCGCGATAAATGCCAGAGATCCACCGCCCTGAATCGCCGCGATACAACATATTGTGCTAAAATTCTTGCAAAATTCGATTCTAATCAAATCTGATTAATTTGTTCAATAAAATAATTTTTCAAAAAAATAAAAATATAAGTAATAATAATTTTTTATATTATTAGAGAAACCTCGTTTGCGATATCAGTTTTATATGTTTTGATCACTCTCCATTGTACCAAGTCATTTAATTATTTAATAATTGATTGCACCAAGATTTCTTTTATTTTTGGTTTAAAATATCATGTTTCAAGAAATAGATTTCTTTGAATCAGAGTTTACCTATTATATGTTTAAATTCCGTAAGAGCGAACATATCGATTCGATCGGAATAAACAATACGATCCGCGATTAAATGCTTCATTGGGCGCGCAGCAATTTCCTTGATTTTCCTTCGAGGGAAAAGCGCCATTGTGCGAATAAATGCGACACTTTTATGTCGCGACTTCCACGTGTCTCTCAGCGTGTCTCGATTAATAACAGTAATCGCGCGGAACAACCCCTCACCAAGATGTCAAACGCGGCTTCCGCGTGCATCTCTTTCACATATAGGAGTCGTGTGTACCGGAAGCCACCGTGTGGGGACGCACGCGTGTGCGCGCACGTGCGCGAGAAAAGGGGCCGGTGTGTATTATACATATATACGCGGTCGTGCTGTCCTCTCCGTCGTCGTAGCCTTGTAATTTTCAGGAGAATTGCGTGTACTCG
The DNA here is from genome assembly GCF_048542155.1 of Nylanderia fulva. Lineage (NCBI taxonomy): Eukaryota > Metazoa > Arthropoda > Insecta > Hymenoptera > Formicidae > Nylanderia > Nylanderia fulva. The sequence continues at coordinate 2,872,358 of NW_028189945.1, forward strand.
CGGGGAAATGATCTGTAAAATTACAGCCGCGGCTTCCTGAACGCGCGCAAGCGCACACGCGCGCGCGAGACTATGACGCGCGTTGTTGTTGTATGCATGCACATATCTATGAAGTGGGGTCACTTCTCCTAGACTTTGTACTCTATGTATCGCGAATTCCTTTCGTTAAAAAAAAATCAACCACATCCTCTCTCGCGAGTACTTTCTCCCGAGATCGATCTGTATAATTTAATTGGCTCGGCGAGCGTACAATGCGCGGCTAATCTGCATCGTTAACGCGGAAACGACGTGCGATCCCTTCGATTTTATCGTAGGCGAAGACGGAATTCTTCGCGAAAGATGCCGAAAAATAGATTTTTTAATCTTCCGTCAACAATAATTTTTTTCACTAACTCCGCAAACTGCGTCTCTTTAAGTTTATTATATTTAGAGTTCTAGACTTTCAAAAAATCCAAAAAAATTCTGGGTTATTTATTAATATCTCTATTATAATATTCAATAAAGATTTGAAAGCTAAATATTAAATCTAATTATTTATACAAAGAGAAATTTGGAAATTTCCTGACGGAGGAATAATATCGCACTTGTGTATAACTCTTTTAATTCATTTCGATAATCAAGTCTTGTCCCGCTTAATATCTCTTGTATCATTTGATAATCGAAGTTAAAGCTCGCAGAATAAAATCTTGAAGTTTGCATTGCATTATACATTTTGCATTATAATGCACCGATTGCATCAGTATCGTCACGCTTATATACATCCATCTTTCCTTTCGCGCACTCTCGAAAGATACCGGGTGGTATATAGAATATTGGAAGATGCAATGATCGGAAGATCCTATATTTAGCGAAATGCGGTCAAGCGCATTGCCCCGGGTCAGTTTCCGCGTAACTTTCGCCCGCGCGTGAGCTTCTCGTTACCCAACAATTACCTAATCGTGGCATAGCACAGAACGGCCGATCGAGCGACACATCGAGGCGTAACACACGTCGATATAATCGAGATGCACAGCCTGGCTTATTGCTACATACGCGGAGAAAAAGAGAAGCGAATCACGCGCCACGCTCTGCACTGTCAAGGTTACAGATGTATATATATCGTGTCTGCCTCCTCCTAACCAGTCACCAGGAAACGAAATAATGATGTTGCGCTTACTTGCATCAAGGAGAGAGAATATAGTATATTTAATCGAACACATCGATTTTCTACGATTGCGATAAAAGACGGATATCGCACAATGCGCGTGAATCCCACACATTTATTCGTGAAGGTTTGTATTCGTAGTTAACTTGTCGATCATACACTACTATATCATTATTAACGTTAATTATACTTGCGCGTTTCCTCACGCTCTGTAATTATCGTCCGAAGAAGATGCAAATTTATATCGGCGGCGATCGTGAATATTATTCGTGCGCAGAAATCAATTCCATATTTGTGCTTCTGTATAACAAATGCATGAACAGTAATAAAAATGATAAGAGCTGGAGAGAGAGAGAGAGAGAGAGGCGAAGGAAGTCTGTGTGTCGCATACCGATACGTTGGGTTAAAGGCTAAAGTAAAAAACACTGGGTATTATTTAAAAAAAAAAAACAATGTTCGCAGAGCTCACGTTTGAAAGCTATAAAACTATGTAAGTAATGACGCAAAAAATGCAGCCTTTTACTTTCGTTCACGAGATATCCATGTCAGTGATGTCAGCACTGATTGCTGTACCATCGATGACCGTGTTCTCGATACACTCGATCGACCGATCGAGAGGCACCTCTTTTCCTAGAAAGCGAAATTCTTCAGATTCCGATTGACACGCGAGAATAACTGTCAAGTAGAAATTATAAAAATATTCTAGAATTAGACATAAATGATTTTCTAGCAGTATTCAGCGATTTGCGAAAATCTAAACAACTCGACAGCTTTTCGATATAAAATAAAGGAGCAATCGCAAGCTTGCGATCGAGCCAATAAATTATACAAGCAGCTGAGAGGCTCGCGATCGAACGTATTACATCAATTACGTGGAATGTAACGGTTAAGAATTACCTAAAAGGATCAGCGCACATATACATGCACACAAAGTTACGAGACTTACAACGGCCATGTTCCATGGCCAAGGACGAGGCGCGATTCCGCGTCCCCGAAGGACACACTCGCGCCTTTCGAAACCAGTTACTGAACACGAGAGATATCGTAAAAGAGATACAGTCGAATATATATATATATATATATACGGATTCATCTATTCTCGCAGTGGATCGGTTTCGTATAAATATCAACATTTTTTTTAAGCTTTACAGATTCTCGTATTCTTGCCGAGGCAGGAAGATTCTCCTTTAATTTCTCGCTTTAATTATTTATTACTTTCTCGGCCGCCGAGTCGCAGAACACGTCTGAGAAATATATGTGCTCCTATGCGCTAAGGTATATAAATATATCGGGGCGTACACTTCATGCGGAAGAAATTCCGGCGAACATTTATTGCACGCATAATGTATATCTACTAGCTGGCGTATAGTTATAAATCTCGTCCAGATCCTTTTTAAATGCTAACGTTCAGCACGTTTGGCGTGGCGAGCGAACAGGCGGGAAACTTTCTATAGCGAGATTATCGAACCGGCAATCATCGTAAATACGCCCACGTACTTTCTAATCAAGCTACTATTTAAAACACCTGTACGGGGAAAATGAAAAGCCGAGCGAAAACGAGGAAAAAAAGTTATTCGATTCGATAAAAGAAAAAGAAATGAAAAATCAAGTCGTAAAAAATTAATTATTTTGCGGAAAAAAAAACAACATTTCCTTCTGAAACAACTGTTTCATAAGAAAAAAAAACACTCTAAAATATCAAACAGAGATATCTACACGAACAATGCTTTAATTTAAAAATACTTAACTTTAAGATATTAAGCTGTTTGCAGTATATTATTATTTTTGACATTTAGTTGCAAGATATTCCTCTAATATCTTCTACCTTCCGCAAAATCGTTTCGATGCTAATTCGATGTGTTTATTCTTCGAGCACACGATTGCCTTTCCAGAGATTGGGAAGCTACAGGTTGCTGTTATCGCGATAACAACAGTATAACGCAGACAGGAAGTATCGCCGTGAGCGTGAAGGAAAGGGTGAAAGCTAGACCGGGAGGGGAGAAAACGCAAACACTTCCGCGATCTTAACCGATTCCTAGGCGTTTCTTCCCGCGTGACCGATCTTTTCATCCGCATCTGACTGAACGATCGGAATCTGTCCGCTAAAAGATTTATTTAGAGCATCGCGGTACAACCGGGAATTCGATCATTTTCCTCGGAAAAGTTCTCCCGTAAAGATACATATACGTCTCAATTTTTTTATGTACCTTTCTGGATAACCTCGATAATGATAGAATTAAGCAAAGCTCATGTATATATATATAATAACGATTAATCAAGAATCGTGGAGCTATATAAAAGAGCGAATTGCATTCGTAATCCGGACGGCTCGCCGTTTCCGGTGTACATACAAGTCGTTACGATGAATGTCTGCTCTCATGGTGCGTGGATGACGTATTGTGATCTAGATTAAGTACGCGATATCATTCACCGTTTCACACTGTTTCACCCGGCAGGGTCGCACAGGTAAAACTAGAAAATACGATTGTAGCTGAGAGCCGTTCGCGACGCGAGATCGCGATCTTTATTCTTCCGACGAATAGGCTTCTGTTGTACCATATATTGTATATATTTGCGCAAGTTCCGATTCGCAAGAAACCTTTCACTTTCAAACGCGTTTTTAAAAGTTTAATGTCGCGTTTTTATTAAAATTATCTTTCATTTCGTTTCAACGAAATTGTATGTCATTAACATATATATTTCGGTTTAATTCCGAGCATATAATTAATAAATGAATTAAATATTTCACCTGGCAAAAGTATGGTATACGTGCGAGTCGTTGTCTATGCTGTCATCTATCGCAGAGTGGGTCACCGGGTAAAGAGGAAACGCACGAAGCGGGAAGAGGAGGCCGCTTCCGACGAAAGCGAAAACCTCTCTTTCACTCTCTTTCGCGTTACGCGGATAACTAGCGAGCCTAGTTTCACTCTTTATGAGGCTTGTCTCTCGAGGCACGGCTAAACCGGGTTAAGAGGAGACCGATTCTTAGTTGAACCTCCATCGATGATTCGCGAATGTTACCAAATGTTACAACGCTTGTGCCTCTCTTCGTACTCAATAATCCCTGCTATCGTCTCTCTTGATTTCTTTTCATTTTTTCTTTTTACAAATTTTAGCGAGCGAATGCTTACATATCCAAACTAAATAGAAATGTATGACAGTTGCGTGACAATTTAACAAAGATGAGTGTTTTATAGATACGCGCACATTAAAGGTTTTATTTTCAGTAGATTTTCTCTAAATTTGGAATAGAGAATTTGTTTGATTCTTGATTTCTTTTCATTTTTTCTTTTTACAAATTTTAGCGAGCGAATGCTTACATATCCAAACTAAATAGAAATGTATGACAGTTGCGTGACAATTTAACAAAGATAAGTGTTTTATAGATACGCGCACATTAAATGTTTTATTTTCAGTAGAAGATTTTCTCTAAAGTTGGAATAGAGAATTTGTTTTCCTTAATTACCGCGATTGTAGCAATATCGATACAATAAACCGCGACGCGAAGAAGTGTGTTTTACGATCGTCTTAACGCCATTTTAATTCCACGACGCGAATCCTTTAAATTATTGTCGCACGTGCGTATGCATATTCGTACATTTATACATTCGTATGCATCGTTTGAGAGAAGAATTTACACGATGCGGCTTTAAATCCGCATATGCAGTTGTATACCGGTTAAACACGTACAGACATGCAAGCGCGGCTATTTTCACGCCCGTAAAAAAAAACTCTTCCACTCTTACTCGATGTTTATTTACAACGTTAGTTGGCGCAAAACGTTGCCCTCTGACATTCCACGAAGAAATCGAGATTTTCAACTTGTTAATTACGCACATTATATACGTACGTTAAGTCATTGCGGAAAGTTTCTCGCGTTGTTGCATCTCATCGAAACGACCGGGATTATTATTGCAGTTGACACGTAAAATTCCACAAACCCCGCGCAATTATTAATTATTATATGCGAATTTTTAAAATACACTATAATTTTCTCACGAGTTTTCGCGAAGAGAACGGGATAGCTCGAATATCGCGTATGCGCGGTGTCGAGAATATTTCAATTAAAGTTGGAATTGATGTAAAAAGGCCGATTGAGACTCCAAAAACTTGGAGATTCTCGCGTGCGTTTATTTGCACGACGGACGATAGGAAACGAGCATTTCTAAGAGGTCTAGTCGCACTCGGAGGAGCGGCCAAGGACGACTTCGTGGTTCACTGCGTGCTAGTTCGTTACATGCAATCGTAATATATACTCGTTGTTACATCCACGGTCCGCGATTCTTGTTTCCTCTCTCGCGAGTTCGATCATGTATAACAAGCTAAAACCTTGTTGAAGGAGGTTTAGACGCGTCAAGGTTTCGAAATGTTGACGATCGAGCGATCGATTGATCGAGAGGAGAAAGTAGGAAGAATACTATAATAGAAGAAATACTTCTTATAATTTTCACACTAATAGACTTCGAAAACGACGTTAACATATTAACACCTACACATAAGGAAATTTACGCGGTTTTCTAGTGATGTATATGTATATGTATATAAGTACAAATATATGCAGACTTTCTATTATATATATATATATAAAATACATATATTTATTTTTATATTTTCTTGAAAAATATTCGAAGAAATATATCATAATTGTATTTCATGCTCCTATACTATCTTACCTGATGAATTGCAAAAAAAAAAAAAAAAAAGAATCGTAAAAAAGAAATGGCAAAGTTCACATTTGCTTAGTAATTATTCGACAATTGCGGCTCGATAATTTCGCTATATCGTTTTCGACGAGAAAGCGCAATGATTGTTTCATTGTTTTCTATTCTGTTAATGAAATACAATCGTTTTTCAACATTGGTGACGGTGATCTGACGTATATTATTGATCGTTACAATCGGTTTAGCCATTTGACCGCTGCATCACGTATAGAGCTTTATATTCACACGTGCGACCTTTAAGTGGATTTTTGCACGTTAATTAAAAAGGATTCTTTAATACCCTTAATGGTTTCGCAGATAATCGCCTGTTGCACTTATCCGAGTACATGCTAAATCGCATTATCACTAAATAATATTTAAGCTGTAACTTACGTTTATACGTAAAATATTTAATCACATTTATGTTTTCACTTGCCCATTTCTCATCTACACGTGAGTCAGATTGAAAAATTAATTTCTCATAATCCGAATCGCGGAGAGAATCTAGTTCGCCGGATGAAGTTATTCAAGACTTTTCTTCGGTGAAAATTTAAAGAGAGAAAATTATGACTCACTAGACTTCGGTCGCGCCTAAAAATTAGCGATATAGGAATAATGAGGTCACGTGTTGGAACTAGAGATAACGCCGCGTACGTACATACACGGATATATAGGTGGAAATCTAAGAAAATATATATGAGACTCCCAGACTATAATTCTCGCTTGCATTTTCACAAGGCGCTTCTCGATACGACTTTAGAGATAAGGTCGATAAACGTATGCGCCATTGTGCAAAGCCAGGCACAGCAAGGCGGTAGGTTAACTTTCTAGGAAACGTCTTTCGGTCGCTTGGAAGAGCGTAGATGCGATTTTATATATACGAGAGGAGAATTCGCGCAAAACGAGGAAATGTTGCCCTTTGTTGACGTCGCGGTACGAGAAACGTGTGTGTGTGTGTGTGTGTGTATAAATACCGCACAATAACAATACACAATATGATTATAGGCGCTATATATAGCGCGCGCGTATAAACGCACATCAATTTCGGAATGAAAATAATAATTATATTACGATACCATTATTCATCGCGGTGCAACGACGACGTAGTGTGACGTCTATCGTCGTAATTTCTTTATCTCTCTGTGTGTAATCATCATATGCGTTAGCGCGCGCGTCTATAATTAGAGAAGACCGAAGCTAATTAGAGCGTGCTCGAAAGGAGAAAGTGTTTTTCGGAGGAAGGGAGGAAAAGAAATGATCGCCTCGCTTCCGGCACTCCGATGGAACTCATCGCGCGCGAATACCTCGATGGTCAGGGATTAATTGCCTCGAGAGAAGTTATCTAAATTCATTAAAACCCGTCTATTCTTTCCTCTATGATCGATGAGTTATGCAATAATGAGACACGTATACAATTGACATGAATTTTCATCCGTGCAATTTCACCGTACGATCGCTATATACCGGGTGTATCTAATCTCGCGATTGCGGCCGAAGGGTACCGAGAGTTCGCCTAATAGAATCTAAGTTAATGCCGGTTATACGGGCCGTACGTCAAAAGGGATATGTGATGGCGGCTTACCGCACGCACAAATCATCGGAGTACCGACAGCGCGGCATATGAGATTTACAGATCGTAAGTCAAGTTCCTCTCGTCTATCGCGCGTTTCGCGCTGCCTTTTCATTTTCCTTACCGAGTAGAGCCGCGACCGCAAGAAAAAGTGCTGCCTCAGAACTTGACATTCCGCTCGTCGACCAAGCTTATTTATCTCCTTGATATTTTCCTTTACGAAGGATCGGCAAAGAGTTTAATTCAATTATCTCGAGTAAAACATAACTTTAGACATCTTAAACTTCTTCTTGCACAAATCATATTTTTTTCAAAATTTTTTCTACAAAAGATAATGGTATTATCAAAAGTAACTCATGTATTTGAAAAAAAGAAATGTTGTAGTTTATTACGAGTCCAGTTGTGACAGAGATCGAACATAAAATCTGAATCTGATGAAATGTTTATAATGTTCCAAACGAATAATCCCGCGATCCCAATCGCGGAAATAGATCGCAATGATGAAGTCACGGCGGCGGCGGCGGAGTCGACGACGGCTAAACAATCGCATTTGTTTGGAGAAGGTTTCCTGCGGCCTTGGTCAATGGTTATTTCGGACGGAGCGGCCTATCCCACGAGCTATTGTGTCGTAGACTCGATTGATCGAGAAAGGTTTATCGACGGCGTGTCCATTGTAGCGAGGAACTATTGCTCTCTTTGCGGTATATACAATCGACGGTTTCCAGCTTCATCTCAAACTAACAAGCTCGAACGGAAAGTTTATAACGCCGCGTTTAAAGCGATAGATCAAAAAGCGAACAGATCTCTATTTCGATTTTCTAAAACGTTCTAGCTCATCTCTTACGACGCCGGCAAAATGAATTGCCACTCTGGGAGAAGTACACTTAGGAATTGGGTGGGTTATAGTCATTATATCGGGAATTTTTTCGAGAAAAATAGACGGGAGGTGGGCCAGGAAGCACGTTCACGAAACACCCTCGCGTGTTTACCTGCCTAGACGTTCGCGTGTCGTCGATTACATAAACGAGTAACGATATTGGACGGCGGCTTTGAGAAAGGAACGATTTTCGAGCTCCGACTAAAGCTCGCAAAGCATGTCCGTAAATATTTAATGAATTTTTTTGTTGCACGACGAAAGGCAAATTGTTCGGAAAGATTCGAGAGAAAGTTTCGGAAGGAAGGAAGGGGGAATAAAACTGAAATTTTGAGTTGCGATGAGAGCAATGATGTAACCGTGTGTGTTCGCGAAAAACTCAGCGACGACAGATACAGATGTGCGGTAAACCGTAGCGATGCGATGCGGTTTTGTCACCTTCACCATAAGCGTAATTTTAAGAGCGAATTGCCCAGGCGACTATCTAAATAACGAAGCGGTTTTCCGTTCATATTGCAATGGGTTTATTGTTTTCAACATTTAAGCAGCGTTTAAGTCTCAACAATTTATTAGCCGATTTATCATTCGCGCGAATTACTGAGAGATCTCGCTGCGAGAAGAGACGTGATAAATTTCTTTTTCAATGCCATGTTCGCGTAATAGTTGCATTCATTGGAGAACCCGAGCGTTCTTACGCGTCGAGATTCTTCGATTTTTCATGATTTTTATTTCATATGTGTGAACATACCATTTCGTGTAAAATCATGAATAGTTGACTTTATTTAGTTCTAGAATCTGTCGTTTTACTTCGATATATTTAAGTAAAAGATTTGCTGGCGTTTATTTAATTTTAATTAATATTTTTTATTTTTACAAGGCAGAACTCGTCTTAGAACTTTTGTAGAAATTATAAATCTTTTAAATTTGAACAATTATTGATAAGAAAAATGTCGCAGGACAAAATGATGTACTGCGTGAATTAGTATATCAATTTGGCATTGTCTTTGGTTTAATCGCCAAAACTATTTGTTTAAACTATCAAGAATTCTAAAATTATTGGAAAAAGTCAGAACTCTTAATTATTTATAAATTTCCACGAAATGAGACGCTTCACGCGATCCTATTACCGCTATAAAAATATTATATAAACAATTTCTCACTCACCGATAACTGCAGTAGCAAAATTGTCACTCCCGACACGACGCGTGAATCGCAATGCTACCTGTAACAAACAAAATATACACATCTATCAGAATAATCTTATTATTTCGCATTATATATAAATATATAAGGTAGAATTAATAATGATAAATACATTCACGGATCGGCAATAGATTTGCGCGCGCGTTGACGATTCGCAAGAAATTTTGCATCGAATTTCTCGCGAAACATGCGTTTCGAATAATTACGACTACATATGATTGTTGAAATTATGATATATGTGGTTGATAAATATTACGATACAAAGTTAGAAACAATTATGTTTACTAATTAATTACAGCGGGATGCAGCTCGAACTACCTGGTACTCGCGGCGTTTCGGTAATGAGCGATGTTATTCGCTATTTTACAAACATCGGCAACTTCACTCTAATAGCGCGCGCGATACTACACATGACTTAATATTAATAATAATTAATTAAAACTCGAAGGAGATTTGTTCGAAAAGGTACAGCTTTAGAATAATCGTCAAAATTATTTGTTTAAACTATCAAGAAGATAGAATTATTAAAAATGAAGGCAGAACCATCAATTATTTATGATCATCCATTAAATGATATACCAGCTTCACATATTTATATTTCGTGCAAAATATCTGCAAATGAATGATTTGAAAAAATGAATTGGAATGAAAAGATTATTCTATGTCGCTTAAAATATATAATAGTTCAGTATAAATAATATTTCCGCCGTCACACAAGAAGTGGAACACGTGCGATACGCGCGCGTTTATGTCCGCTGTAATTAACTTCGTTATCTTCGTAACTTTTATCTATTGGCGCAATTAACAAAACGCAACTATCTTGACCGCGTTAGGGGTTAGTCCGTGCTGCAAATAAACGTTAATAATGTCAACGAAACTTTCACAAGTCGCTTATTTGTGCCTTGAAATTTAATGGTCATATAAATATTTATCATTTACAATTTTTCTCTTATTCGAGTTTTTTAATATATGTATATATAATTAAATTTATTAAATAGACAAATGTGGGGATTGAAATGAAAATTATGTTTCCTGTAATACATAAAATAATAATTAATTTCTCATACGATTAAAATCAATAAGATAATAAATAATGCATTTAATTATCATTTTTTTTATATGTAATAACTATGGTAAGGTAATAACGTGCAAATAACTAGTATGTAAATTATTTTAAACTTTTTAAAAATAGCAATTCTCTCTCATATCGTTATAATACTTTTAAAAAATAATAAATCTAACAGGATTAAAATAGAAGAAATAAATGAGATTTTTTTCACAATGTAGAACGATTAAATATAAGTCTCACTAAATACATATTAATTTAAATAAATTGAGTTCGTGTGACAAAAATAAATCGCTTGCATAAATACATATAAAGCATACAAAGTTTGTGAAAAAAAAACAGCGATTCTAGGATGCATATTCGTATCGAGTCTGCATAAAAATCGCGTGTTTCCGCTACAGCCTGCATACGATAGTAGTTGCCTATATTGCCAAGGGCCGGCTATTGTAAACAAACGAGGGACAAATGAGGCTGAGACAGAAAGAGAGAGAGAGAAACAGAGAAGATGCGAGAGTACGGAAATGCAGCTCTCGGTGAATGAATGGATAAAATCAGGAAGATACTCTCTCCCTCCGATCCTTCGCCCCGATTACATCGTATCCGAGACCGTTCTCTCGACAATTGCTGTCCCGCAACACGAGATTAATTCCGCGGAGCGCTAGCCGGTCGGCCGACGAGTCAGCCTTGAACCAAATTACTGCCGTTGTTTAGTTGTTTAGCCAGCGTACACGCTGCACAGAAATCTCGGCCGGGGGCATCTAAGGAGAACAGCATTAGGCGCGAACCGATCGTGATATATCCCCCTTTTTTCACTGCTTGGGCTACTTGGTCACCGATTATTCTCAGTTGATCGATAATCGAGCGAATACTTGGATTCGCTTCGGTTAAAAGATCCGTCGATAAGCTACGCGACTTTTGTCTCTCGATATAAGTATAGGCAAGAGTCTTGTTAGCTTTTCAAAAGAAAAGTTTCATCTCGCGTATCCTAATCCATCCGCGATGTTGCGCAAATGTATATTCGCACACTTGTCGCGACAGGACGCGGTATTGTGAGTGTAGCCTTGAATTTACAGGCACGACTGCAACAATAGTTGAATAGAGCGCATTGGCACGCCAGAAACCGCAAACCTCGGCGAGAGGCGAGAGCGAACGGCAGAGCCGATATTCCGTGAACCAAAGCGAAAAAGTAGCGAGGTGACGAAAATTAGCATACCGTCGAATAGAGTTACTTTGCACTCTGGTACGAGGTAGTTATTTTTACGCGACGTTCAAAGCTCGAAAAAAAGGTGCATTCGAAAACTTTTGAATCGAATATATCCGTTTGACAGTTCGGGCTCAAAGTCCATCAATTTCATTGCTTCTCATATAACACTGTTATTTCTGCCTATATATCTGCTATCGGATATACATAGTTATCCACGATATCATTATTATTGCTATAGATCGTTTTATTAATCTCGTTATAATTATCATCACCGTCATCATCATGTGATTATTATCGTCATCATAACGTCATCTTTGTTCTATTCGATGCAATTAACATACATCATAACGTGACAAGGCATGTTCTCATATCCTTGACAAGCGACCCGAACACGCCTCAGACTCGAAGTAGAAACACTAATCTAAATGATCAAACGATTTTGTCAAATCTTACGCGAAATCAATCGAGAAATATATAAAAAAATTTACGATTGCATACTTTATGATTGTTCTTTTGATGTAACTATTGATAATTAAATACGGCTATCAATAAATTATAATATCGCTAAACAATAAAAGCACGCATAGAAAAGAAGGTGAGAAAAGATAGAACGGAAGAGATGATGGTTCTGGTTTGCTAACTATTTTTGGATGAGCATCTTCAAGGCTACCGACTATCTTTATACTCTTCTCCTCGTTTTTTTCTGCGACAAAATTTTAGATGTAAGAAATGTGATAGAAAATTGATACGCCGGCAATGTAGTTGATTAATATAAAACATTATATGAAAATCAGATATAACACTTTGTAGGAAAATGCTTATTAGATTTTAAATTCTTTTATATAAAAAATTATTTATATATACATATATAAAGATATATATATATTTTTTTTTATATTTTATAAATGCATGCTACATATTATCAATATATATTTATGTATATGTTACATATATACATAATAAATATATATTTATGTTACATAAGTATATATTGATAATATTTTAGCATAAATTTATAAGAACTCTCTCTCGTCTCTACAAAAGAATATTAAAGACATAGAAATCTGCACAAGATATGTAAAATTACAAATCATCATTGTATAACATTGTAAAACAAGTTCCTAATTTTATGAAAAGTATATTATATCGTATGCAGAATGAGTTTTAGGACAGAATGCAAATTTATACAAAAGCAAGCGAATAGAGTACAGTGTATAGACTGGTTGTCAATAGCGTTTCTAGTATGTCTACGTGTCGGGTAAAAAAATTTATCTGTAATGGTATATCGTAAATTCGCCGATATCTCTATGTAAATGAATATAAATTCCTGTAAAAGTAGAACAGATTTTATTCATAATGCCGATCTTATTCGTCAAAATAGTCAATGACTTAAAAATTGTAAAATTCTATCATTCAATAAAACAAGATACCGTCAAAGTGCAGCGAAAAAAATAACCTTTCACAAAGTTTGCGTATAATCAATCTATTTGACAATCTTTCAAAATTTGGAAATTTTTTTATACCATATTACACAAATGCTTCATTAAAATTATCTAAATGTGTTTTATGAGATATATAGATTATAAGAAGCCCATCTATATACATTCACACATGCATACATAAATGCTATACATATAAAATTAAAATGATAGATATCGTTGAAATTAATAAAATAAAATTGAATTTTCAGGGAAACAGGGTAAAGATGGACCAGAGGAAAAGAAGGATGCGGATGGCGAACTTTGGGGCAACGTGGAAGCGCAGGCCGCCTTCCTCGGACCTACTCTCTGGGACAAAAGTCTGCCCTACGATGCCGACCTGAAGGTATTAAATCATGTATGTATAAAGAGGTGCGACACGGTAAGCCTTCAATTTGGCTGAATCTAATCCCAAAATTCCATGAGCGAAAATTGAAAACAAAGCTAATTACTGTCTCGATCCATTAACTGTATTTGTTAATTATGTCCATGTTCTCTTCAAAATATTCACTGCTTAATTCATGAATTTTTATAAAATAGAGATTAATCGCGTGGAGAGAATCTATAAAATTTCCTCTAAGTATCGTCGATTTTGGAAATGTACGTCGTGAAGCTCATGTGTATTCCGGAAATTGCTGTATGTGTATACGCTACGTAATAGAATGTAGAAAATCAATGTAGCGGACCACTGCATCGCCCCGTTGTAACACTTACTCCGTTATAATTCGCCTTCCTGGATCGAGAAACCGGGAAGCCGAATATTAAGCCGCTATGCAATCGTGACGATAGCGCGGCCGCTTTCTCCGTTATGCTTCGGCGGAATCGAGAAGAGAAGTTTTGGCTGTTCTTTACTATTTTCTCTGTTATTATTTTTAGCAAAATTATCTCAATAACTTAACAAAAAATTATAATTTTCTTATTAATTCTCGAATACGAGTATAATAAAAAAAAATGATCTCATAGCATATTTTTTTGCGATCTCAATTAGATGTAACATTATATAAACAATTCATTGTCTTAATTTATGTGGTTTTAATTTATGTAAAAATACGTGTATAATTCATAAGCAATGATTAAAACATTTGTGTTTGTAAAATATGAATAACGCAATTTTTGGAAAAGCATGCAATTCTTAATGAACCTTTCGCCAACTTTCACTACTTGCATTCCATTCGTCGCGACACGCCGCTTAAAGTTTAATAAAGAAACACAGTAAAATCGCAAACGTGCAAAGAAAATTGAGATAGAGTACGAAGATATCTTTTGCAAAAAAATATTGCAAGTTTTTTCATTACAAATTTACAAGTTTTTCATATATATCTTTTTTATGTAATAACAGATTAAAAAGTGTAGACATTTTTTCCACTCATAATAATTTCTGGCCCTCTTTTTAATTTCCCTACACCATCTTAAGTAAAGCATTAACCGATTGCGTAATTGATAGACAAAATTCTCAATTCGTAAGATTCATGTAAAATTCGTCGTCGGACTCGTTATTGATAGATTCTACTTCAAATTCTAAGATGCCATCTCGGAAATAACGTCTCGGATCTTTTTCGATAGTACGTCGATCTCGATGAGTTTCTTTCCGAAAACGGCATCCCCGTCGATGGTGTGGCTGGTGGTGGACAAGGTGCCATGCAGGGCAGCCAGCTTCATAAAATCAACAATACCGAGGCCGCAGGACATCAGGGACCAGCGGGTCTCCACTTGGAACCAGTTACTAAGCGCGAGAGGTCACCATCGCCGAGCGAATGTTGCTCGCCGGACACCCTGAACCCACCCTCTCCAGCGGACTCTAGTAAGTATATATCAAATTTTCTCGCCCTTTTATCTCTCGTCGTAGCCGTCGTTCGTGATACCGAGATCCTGAGAAGTGTTTCTCTCATACGATTTTATGTAAATGTCTAGTTCGTATAAATATGAGAATAATGTATGAAGGAATAAAAATGTCAAATTTCTAATGATATCTTTAAGCATCTAACATTTTTGTTATGCGTAGTATGTATATGTGTGCATGTATTATTAATTTATTTACTGTGTATATCTTTGGAAAACTTGAAAAGAGTGTGAATATATATATATATATATATATATATATGTAAAATTACTTATGTAAATGTCTAGTTCATATGTTCACTCTATATATATATATATATATTACTTGACGATATATGTAAAATTAAGAAGAGTGAAATATATAAATTGCAAGAGCATAAAGTATGTAAGAGAGGGATGCGATAGAAAATCGTGAGGCTTCGTCGAAAGTAACGAAGTTATAAAATAGAGCGATGAAAGAAAAAGTCGTAACGAAGGGGCACTAATGTAACCGTATTTCCTTACAAAAGAGAGAAAGACGAAAGAGGAGAGAAAAAATATATACTCTGTCTCAGAATCTTTATCGCGATAACGTCGTGCTTGTCGAGTACACGAAAGCAAACGTAGACTAACGTCGACATTGTCGATTGTTCCTCTTCCGCGCGACAGATTCCGAGGACTCGTCACGAATACAATATGGCTTGTCTCTTGTAGCGCTCTCGATGGCCTCATCGGGGCGAGACTTCGATCCACGTACCCGGGCCTTCTCCGACGAGGAGCTCAAACCCCAACCAATGATCAAGAAATCGCGGAAACAGGTGAGCCATCTATATTTTTGGCGGGAGTTCGCGATGCATTGAAATTCTCGCGTCTGGAACGCGACGCGTTTTCTCGCGACATCATTGAACACGAATGACGTTCTAAAGTTCTTATGTTCTCTTTCTCGCTCGCTTCCGTTTGCGGCCGCAGTTCGTTCCGGATGACTTGAAGGATGACAAATACTGGGCGCGTCGTAGGAAGAACAACATGGCAGCGAAACGATCGCGAGACGCGCGTCGCATGAAGGAGAACCAGATAGCACTCAGGGCCGGCTTCCTCGAGAAAGAGGTGAGTTTTCTCTCACGGAAATTCGAAACCGCTGCAGTGTTTTTCTACAGCTATTCATTCTTTCATCGAAATAAAAAAAAAATCACTTTAACTGTATCTGAAGAATGTATGTGTATATTTATAAAGCCGCTCTTATCAATTTATCTACATTTTTTCCGCGACGACCTGTGATTAAAATGCATCGCTCTTGCGCGCCTTATAAAAAAGAAAATTAAGATTTAATCGAATCTTCATTTCTCGCTTCATTTGCAGAACATGGGTCTACGACAGGAGCTGGACCGGTTAAAAAACGAAAACATGTTGCTGCGCGACAAACTGAGCAAGTACACGGACGTCTAACATCTCGTCCCCGGTCATGCATCAACCCGAGCGATATACGAAGAAGAGAGAGAAAGAGAGCCAGAGAAGAAGAGAGAGAGAGAGAGAGAGGGAGAAGGAGAGAGATAGAAAGAGAGAAACAAATTACGAGGGTGCATAACACCAGCCGCAGCCCCCTTACATATAATCGCAGCACATAACAGTCTTCGCGTCTTCACGGAGAAGCCAAGAGGATGCAGAACACGTTGACGAATATCATCAACTCCCGACCCGACCGCCGCCGTCCTATGAGAATCGACAGCACTTCCTGAGAAATTTCTAAAAGACCTAATCTGTATCTTTTTCCCTCTCTTTCTATTTTCTCGTCTTTCTTTTTCTCTTTTACTTTCGCGAATAAAATTCATATTAAGTCCTCGCTCCTTGTCCCCGGCTCTAGAGGAAAACTCCTTCTCTTGTAAATAGTTATATGTATAGTTAGATTATACACACACACATACATACGTACAACACAACACACATACGTACGTGCGCGCGTTATATATATATATATATATATATATATATATATATATATAAAAGAAGAAAAGAATTATATATGTATACGTACACATACAAATATACACACGAGTATCTGCATCTAAGGAAGGGGATCATAATAATGTCACTCTCGTACATAAATTTGCGGATGCAGCGCTCGACGAGACACGTCGATTTCGCGATGAATCTTTTAGATTTGAGTCGTCTATTTCGAAAAAAAAATTGGATTATTGCGAGAGTCGGCTATTAGGCAACAAGATTCGAGATTTGTAGTTTTCATTCGGCGAATCTCGTCGGCGTTGAGCACTGCCAAAATAAACATACGTAAAGAAGCTGTATCGTTCGATTATATAGTCGACATGGAGCGGAGGCGAGCGAAGGTTGGGAGAACACGACGCTTTTCTGCGCACGGGTTAATTATCCTGGTTCTCCGAGAATGCGTTAATTACTGTAGCGTATCCCACGTGGTGATGGTACACAAGTGATTCTAGTTGTTTTAATCATAAGATAGATGATATATACGTGTTTCGTTTTTTTCAAAGCTTCTCTCTCTCTCTCTCTCTCTCATTCTCACTCGCTCACTCTCGATCTACCTATCTATCTCTATTAATAGCATGTAGCGAATCAATCCGGCCACGCGAGAAGTGCGCGAAAGGCGTCGCGACGCGACTCCATTCTTTTCTTCTTTCGTAAAATCGCCCAACGTCGGCGGCTCGGGATACGAACAATGAAATGGTCCCGAAAAATATCCCGAGATATCCTTCTGCCGCGTAGCGAACAAATTTTGTACAGGATGTCCTCTTGTAAAATATATTTTAAGATACATCGAGTCATCCTGACGATTACGTAGCTGCGTCTTTGACGGGATTTGTAATCAACGCGGGAAGCTATAAAGACAAATATGGAATGAAACGTACCGTGTATCCGACGATCGGAACAGCCTCTAATGATACAGATGGGCGCGTGCATCGTCGATGTTAAACGTAGGCGTCGTCGTAAGTGAAAAGAAAAAAAAATGTTACACGACAAACAAAGAATACGAGTACCATCAGTGCTCAAACGTAAAAGCTAGTTGCACCGGCTCGCGTGTTGCGCTGGCTCCTTCCTTTCCCGCCTCTCTTCTCTTTTTAAGTTTTTAGATGTTTATTTTTCCATCACCGTGAGAGCGTCGGTGACGGTGATCGAGAGAGCAAAAGTCGAAAAAAAACCGACCAGAAGACATGCGCTTTTTTTGTGAAATAACTATATAAGGAGAATCTGTATTGTACAGGTCAACGCGTAATTGAGAACAATATTTGAACGGAGATTATTTTTACTCGTTTTGTTCAAAATTTAACGATAATAATCGAACCGGTACCTATATTACGCGTTCCGAAAAGTAAATTGTAATTTAATCGTAATGCAATTAATTTTGAAAATGATTACAAACGACGGGATGATACTCTTGCAGTTTCATTTGGATATATATATACCGATGATATGTAATAGTGTCTTGTGTGTTTTCCTCTCGATCGTACGATGCACAAACGCGAAACGCGGACGTTTTGTATATACATATATCGTTTTATCGGGCAGGAAGGTAAAACAAAGATCGTGTAATGAGATTTCAATTCGACTTGGCGTTTGATCGACGGCAAACCCGCTTTAGATATCGCAGGACGATTTCGCGCGCAAAAACATATACCGTTCTATTCTCGTTATCCTCGTTCTATCGAGCGTATTATAGATATTCACTTTATTATGCTATTTATCATATGCATATTTTTATTATATACGTTCGTTATAATATACGTATATAAAATTGTATACGTAATTTTATCAGATTGTAAAATTTATTTTGTAGTATATAAATATAATATATATATATATATGTAATAGATCATTGTTCGTTCATGCGCGAACGCATTGATCTCATTGTTGATTGATGATTATATCGTCATTAAAATGATTTGCCGAAAGTCGCGCGCGAAATCGTTTCATCACAATTCTCCACGATTGCCTTGCACATTTTAACAGAGAAATGCTGCGTATATATGACGATGAATTCAAGAAGCGATGAATTATTGAATAGATATCTTGCGTCGGCAGATTTTAGCGAATGTCTCCACCGCGATCTAGAATCGTAATATAATTTCGGTAGCGGCACAAAATTTTATTTTTCAGAAATGTTACATTGTAAATTAGCGTTATTTGATAAGATAATCATTGCATGGCTTTTCATTCCGACGTAATGAGTTAAAGAGAAAAAAAATAGTATAATATTGCAGCGTGAAAGCGTAATAGAGAGAGAATGAAATTTCACATTTGATTGTATACGAAATTTCTCATGTCATTCTTATAAAGATAAAGAATATAACGTAGATTGCAGGGAAGTTTTTCATTTATTTGCAATATATCTACTTGAAGATTAACGCGAGCCAATATCAAGTTCGTGCGATATGTGTTCTGCTTTTCACGCACGCTCGTCATCATTAAGGGCAATGAAAAAATTTGCAAAAAAAAAAAGAGAAAAATCTTTGCGTACATAATTTCTACATATAATACGATACGTATAATATATATTTTAGAGTAATCTAAAGTAATTTTTCTTGTCGCGGGCAAAAAATAAGATTTACACTATCGAAAATCGATCGTATTGCTTGTACAAATCAAACTTATTATGAACTCATTTTTCGATCACACCGTCCCGGCGCCATTAATGATGCTGAATGTGCGATATGATGTGGATCTCGGCACAAGTTACTGGCCTATAAAAAGCGCATTAGCATGATTGACATACACTGCAATCCGATGATAGTAATAAATAAAATAGTAGAGAGTTATATATAGCAAGCGCGACAGACGCGGCTGCCGGCTTTGCTCTAAATAGAATGATAAGAAAATGAGATAGAGGGCACCGCCGCGTCTTCGATATAAATAATCGTCCGATCCACTTAAACAAAATATGGAAAATATGAGAAGAATTAGATATGACCACCAACACAAGAAACCTATTGTATCACATTTCGAGAAATATATGTATTTGTTATTGTTTTAATTGAATCCTACAGTTGTCCTACCATATCCTATTTTTCCACATATACATAGCTCCTAATTTTTTCTCGACAACAAGAGTTCAATGTATTCGATCGGTATTAGATGAGCTTATTTATTTATTATTATTTAGTTAACTTCGTCCGTGTGCGACCTCCGAATTGTATTTCCCTTGAAATTATTGCGGTAATAAGTTTTACTGTGTGCGTGAAACAAGCGTCAGACAAACATTACGTTAAAGTATATCAAACGTTATTGGTAACATCACATCAATTGCGTTAAAAAGTTATTAAAATCAAAAAGGTAAAGTTTGCGGCAATATGGGCTATCTTCTTCCTGCGATTACTTTAAATCGCTTTTCGATGTTTAACCCTTTAATGAGGTATTTTTCATCTCAAACAATTGATTGGAAACACGAAGAAATGGTGGATACCCGAAAATAAAGGTTTTGCTATCGACAACATTAGATCATACAATATCACTTTTTCTGAAGAAGTAATTCTTTAAAAATTATATTAATTTGATTCAATTAAAAATATATTTTAAATAAAAAGCACATATTAAAGTAAATTATATAAATTAAGCAGTTATTATTAATGTAAATAAATTATTTTCAGTTTGTGAACAATTTAAAATCTATATTAAGAAATAGTGAAATTGTACAAAAACCAAACAAAAGTGCATATATTAAAAACAATAAAATGATTATTTTGTCTAAACTTTTGCGTCATTGGGCATATACTTATGATTTTAAGGCAGGCGAGAAATACATAAATTCATATCCACAATTTGTAACTAATATTCAAGGTAAAATATATAAATTGTAATATCATTTTATATTATTAGTCGTGAAAATAACATATACCAAAAAAGCATATTGTTTAACATTCTTCAAAGTCACAAACACTTCGTTCTACAAAATCATAAACACTTTGTTCGGTAATCAATAACTACGAGACTTCTAATAGGTCAAACATAATAATGTAAAATATTATTAATAATTTGAAAGTTTTCCTTTTTAGAAATTAAAATAGAATATTAAAAAAATATGTGATGATGGATATTAGAAAAAAATCTCATGAAAAATACATATTAGCAACGTAATACTATAGTCTTAAAGAGATATTCACGTAAAGAAAAGATAATGTTAGAAAAAGTTATCTTAATATAATCATTAACTTAAATGAATAATTTTATATTCTGTTTCAGGATTATACATTCATTTTGTTCATATAACGCGACACGTGAAGAAACCTAATGTGGAGAAAAATCATATGCCATTGCTACTTTTACACGGATGGCCAAGTTCAATAATGGAATTTTATAAGGACATACAACTTAAGTTTGCAGAAGAGCGTGAAATAATAATACCTTCTTTGCCTGGATTTGGTTTCTCCAGTTCACCAACAATACCTGGTTTCACATGTATTGAGATGAGTGTAGTTTTAAAAAATCTTATGTTAAGGCTTGGTCATGATAAATTTCGCGTTCAAGATGGCTCTTACGGTGCTAATAATGGGCATATTATGTCGATACTATTTCCGCAACAGTAAATTTTTTTCTTTTAATAAGTTTAATACTTTTTCAACTCTGAAGATAAAAAATTATTTCAAATTTATATTATTTAAATTGCAGCGTGGATGACACTTTAAACATACATGATAAACAAGAAATGCCATTTGTAAAATATACAAAAAGAGGCAGAAATATGGTTATGCAAGCGAATCAAATATACACAACTAGTATATGTAACGTATTCATATTTTATGATTATACAGAAATATTTATACATATTATTATGATTTGAAAATAAGAAATTAATACAAAATATAAGCGAGAGATCGAAAATCTTACATTTTCAAAGTATAACGTTTGTTTCGGATTTTGATTTAAACAAATCACCAAATGTTTTGGCAGAGTACCTTATAGAGCAAATTCTTCGCGCAGATCCACTGAATGTCTTAGAAAAAAAGATAAACATTAACACAGAAATGATTGATAATCTAATGATGTATTGGAGAACAAAGTGCATATATAGAGCCATGCAAACATATAAAGCACAATTTGAAAAACTACCAACTGACTTTATTGATTTATTGTTGCACACTTATGGTATTATTAAAGAATAAGTTATTATTATAAAATTTAGGATAAATTACAAATAGTGAGTAACATTTTTTTGCAAAGATCTTCGATCTTACTAGTATTAAAAAAAAATAGTTCTTGAATTCCTTGGACGATACATTAAAATCATTTTTTTTTAATAATGGAAAGCCATATTAATAATATATATATAATATTATTATTTAATAATATATATATATATATATATATATATATAATTTAATAATATTATATAAATTAAAGAGATAATAAAATGAAAGAGAATAAAAAAGAGAATGAAAAAGTATGTATTCGGAAGTTTTGAAGCGCAAGGTATTAAAAAACTATTAATTTTTAGACAAATAAAGATTTAAGCTAAATAATTTAAGATAATTTTTTAAACAAATAAAGTAAAATCGTAAAAAAAACATTGTGAAAATCATTTGTGGATCTTAAACTGTGATAAATAATATTATATATTTTTATATTAGTAATATATTACTGTTATATTAAAATATATATAATTATTAATTTAATAAATATAAAGCATTAACTTAATCAGTATGTGTATCAGCATTTAATTTGTTCACACGGTTATATTTATTAAAAAATTGATTAGAGCGCAGGTTCGAAGACCTATCTGCGCACAAGTTAATTATCTCGGTTTTACGAGAATATGCGTTAATTACTATATGTATATGCCATATGATATATATATAAAAGTAATTGTAGTTGATTTAATCGAAAGATAGATGATTATACATGTATTTCGTTTTTTTTTTTAACTTCTCTTTCTCTCTCCCACTCATTATTGATCTACTTATGATGATACCTATCTATCTATATACTATAATATGTAACGAACCAATCTGGCCACGCGAAGAATGCGCAAAAGGCATCACGACCCCATTCATTTTTTCTTTCGCTAAACGTCGGCGACTCGGAAATGAACGATAAACAGAACCTATCCCGAAAATACCTCGAGATGTCTTTTGCCGCGTACCAAAAAAATTTTATACCGGATATCTTCTTATAAAATATATTAAAATGCATCGAGTCATGACGAGCGACGATTACGTAGCTGCATCTTTGACGGGATTGATATAACGCAAGGGGCTAAAGTCGAATAGAATGAAACGTACCGTGTCTGACGATCGAATCGTGAATCAGCCTCTAATGATATATAGATAGAGTATAGAGGCGTGTATCGTCGATGTTAAACGCAGACGTTGTCGTAAGTGAAAAAAAATTATTATATTATATAAATATTATTATTAAGAGTATACCATCGTGCTTAAACGTGAGCTAGTTGCACAGACGTGTCTACATTGATCTATTTCCTTTCTTCTCTTTTTAAGTTTTCAATGTTTAACAATTTCCGTAAAGCGTCGATGACGGTGATCGAGAAAGCAAAAGTCGAAAAGGAATCGAGATATGCAATTTGACCAGGTGCCAGATTTACGCAGGTGAATTAGCGATATTTCTAAGTTCGAATAAGTCTTTAAACAGAGATAGATCGATGTCGATCTTAAAGCGGAAAAATGACGAGCACCCAATTTTAAGATATTTCACATCCGCATGCACGGTCTCTTTTATAGAATCGTTTATAGATATTTCTAGTAATTTTCGTTTCGGTTGTAGTTGCACGGTTTAGAATTTGCAATTGTTTAAAAAAAATGGTCCATATTGAAACTTGTCAATTTTAAGGGTTTTTGAGATCTGTTTTTTCTAATAAAATTCGGACTGGTTTGTAGTTATTTGTAACATTCAAAAGCGAAATTTTTATATTGAGGAAAACGCAGATTTAACAAATCTTTAAAACTGACAAAAATCACTTCCGTATTCATAAAATTAATTTTTGAAAGTCAAATTCGCGTAAATGCTCGAAATTTCTAAGTTTGAATAAGTCTTTAAGCTGTATATACATATATCATATCGATTTGATATAAAAAGATTTCTATAGATAATAAAGAAGTGTGTGAGAACTGTTTGAAACATACATTATTGTAAAATTGATAAGAAAGACTAATACCTTGAGAGATTATAGACTCAAACACACATACAAATATATACACACACGCGCGCGTACACACACACACACCCACCCAAGGATGGACCGCCATTCCCCTACCATTAAAATCTACAGTGACTGGGCTGTTGTAGGGGACCTAGTCAATCGTACGCAGTTCAAGGCAGTTATACGTTCTATGCCAGACGAGACGGATACACATCATGTGGAAGACCACGACGGTAATCTTGGTTCTTACCATTGGCATAGCTCTCTTGTTACGGTAAGTGCGCAAGCATTGAATAAGCTCATTCGGAATATTTTATCAAAGACTTTGCAGAGTACAAGACATTTTATATATATTTATGATTTATTTTTAACACTGTGAATTGCATTTAATTGTTTCAATATTTTTGCGTTAGTTATAAATAAATAATATAACTTATTGTCATATTAATAAGAAGATTTAAGGTATTAATTTTTTTGTAGAAACAATCCTATAGATGTAGTAGATTTGCCTGAAACATTCTGGGGTCCGGAAAAAAATAAGGGGGCCTCTAAAGAAATACGACCTTTCGTTATAAATACACCGAAGTCGGTAAGTCACGAAAGAAAAATATTACCTCATTAAGATAAATAATATGTTTTCAACAAGATTCTTATATATGTATTTTTACTGGTCATTATATGAGATATTGCATAAGCATAAAAAAACGTATGATACTTTTTATCAATTTTTCGAACAAAATTATTTTCCAAATGCATATTTGTGTTAAATGTGTTACTTTACAGTTGTTATCGTATATGCAATTTTTGTTTAATATAATACCAGATAATCATCGTTCATAATTAACAATATCACAGCGATCAGTTTTTTTGATTGTAAATAGAGATAGAAGACTTTCAACCGCGCATAAACAAGTTTATTGCATAATATGACTTTCAATTTATCGCGAATATTGATTAGATAACAAGACACGAATATATAGTCTACGTAAATTTCGTATAAATTAAGTCTTTTTAGAACTTGTAAATTTTTTGTATTGTTTAATGATTATTATAAAAGAAAATAAATTATAAAAAACACATTATAAAAGCCACTATTTAAACTCAAGTTTCTAAATTTGGAAATCTTTAGTTCTTTATTATTTATATTTTTCAAGTATAAGTAAAAGAATTAACAATTTTTAAGAGATTGTTTGTTAAACGTCTTAACATAAAATGTTACATCTAATATCTAAATATAAAAATTTTTTCACGAAGAATGAAAAGCGAAATAAAAATTCTTCAATTTTTAATTCGAAAAAATCGATTGATTATTGTGACCTAAAGGAAAAAACAAACAGAAGAATGCAAATAAATCTTTTTAAAGAAGTAAAAGAAAACGCGTGCAGCAATTGTTATGTAAAATTTTTTTGTTAAATTCTTACGATAAGGTAATCGATGACCTGAACGAACGACTCGCAAAGAAAAGAGAACTGGTTGAACCATTGGAAGATGTTGCGTGGACTTATGGCATCAGTACGACATATCTGAATAATATTCTTGAACATTGGCGTACAAAGTACAATTGGACTGAAAGAGAAGCACTTCTCAACAAATATCCTCAATATAAAACCAATATACAAGGTAATAAATTTTTTTGTGATCGTGCAGCATTATTTTTTGAAAAAAATGTTTGGAAATATTTTGCAAGAGATGGATAATTTTGTTCAAGATACAAGCGCATCGCTCTCGTTAAATATTTTTTTTATTTCCCGGTAATTATTTTCTTTCGAATACTATTAACGGAAGATAATATTAACCTAAATAACTCGTCCATGGTTTAATCACACAAATCCCGTTAAAATGCTTTTCGTTACTCGAGTGAGATAAACCGATATTTATATGGCAAACTAAAAACACTTTGATAAAAACGAGTGACGCATGTTTTTTTTATTGTTCTGCTAAAATTAACTCTGTCTTTATCGTTGCAATAAAAAAATGCAAACGGGTCAGGTGATTAATTAATCATTATAAAAAAACAATCACGTCCGTTAGATGTACCTTTATTTACATCAACGGAAGTTCGTTTATTGTTATTTAGAACTTGTTTATTAATTATTAATTATGTCAATTAGCTGTATAATATTATTTCTTCCAATAAAATAAATTTTTTTCTCACACAGAAGTTGTGTGACTTACTTAATTCGACACACTAACAAATAAAGATATAGATGTTCGTATATTTTACGTTTCGACAATACGGGTTGTGGTCCATCTCAAAAGAGTAACAATTTTAAACAAAAACCTAGAATCCGATAAAAAAATTATGATGTTATTCGTACAACACAAAGAAACAATCAATCGAGATACTTACAAATATATAGTTACATCATCTTAATATTAGAAAGTTGATAGTTAAATACAGACAAAATTGAGTATTATTAAGAAACCGAAAATAATTTACAAACTGTTAGAGCTTCATAACGGCAAATTTACCACTAAAGAATAACGATCCCTGGAGATATATAATTTATGCGAAATCGTTATTCTTTAGTGGTAATTTTGCCGTTATGAAGCTCTAACAGTTTGTAAATTATTTTCGATTTCTTAATAATACTCAATTTTGTCTGTATTTAACTATCAACTTTCTAATGTTAAGATGATGTAACTATTTGTAAGTATCTCGATTGATTGTTTCTTTATGTGGTACGAATAATATCATAATTTTTTGTATCGGATTTTAAGTTTTTGTTTAAAATTGTTACTCTTTTGAGGAAGACCACAAGCCATATGGTCAAAACATAAAATATACGAACATCTATCTGTATTTGTCAGTGTGTCGAATTAACTCACAACCTCTTTGTATTTAGTTTATATTTTATATGTTGTTATATTTTTTAAAATATGCATTATTATTATATAATAATATATATTATATATATTATAATATACATATAATGTATTGAAATACAATATAAATATATTTCAATATATATTATATTATTATTATACACATATATACAGAGTTAATTAAAACCTTAAAACGTGAAATGAAAGTAAAGTGAGAATTTTTTTATATTTACAGGTCTGGACATACACTTTTATCGCGTGAAACCATATATTCCTCCGGATCGGAAAAACATAAAGATTCTTCCATTATTAATTACTCACGGTTGGCCAGGATCTGTGGTGGAGTTTCAAAAAATTATTCCTATGTTAACGACACCGCGTGCCGACAAAGATTTTGTGTTTGAGGTGATTGCACCTTCACTTCCGGGATATGCATTTTCGCAAGCAGCTGTTCGATCAGGATTGGGTCCACCGCAGGTAAAATTTATTTAAAAATTACGCAATAGTCTTTTGCTAAATGGCATATAGTACTCACTATGCTATTCAAGACATTGTCACAAAAAGAATACACTGGAATAACGAATATTTAATATTTATTCTTCGCGGCGCGAAAGTGTGTATATGTATATACACAGTAATAATTTATTATTTTCTTATTATAGGTAGCTGTTATATTCAAAAATCTCATGTTGCGTCTCGGCTTTAACAAGTTTTACGCGCAAGGAGGAGACTGGGGCTCTATTATTACTAAGCATTTAGGCAGTTTGTTCCCGGACAAGTATGTATATTATATAATTATTAAATTGACAGGATATATATACTTTAACGTAAGAGTATAAAATATGAAAATGATAATCGTTTTCTTTCAGCATTTTTGGCGCTCATATGAACATGTGTTCAACCTTACACAAGTCCAGCATGATCTGGTGGTTACTCGGTGCTTTTATTCCACAACTTGTGGTAGATAATGAATATTATTCTAGAATGTATCCCTTGAGTGATCACATGAGTCGATTACTTGAGGAAACGGGATATATGCACATACAGGCAAGCAAGCCGGATACTTTAGGTAAGTATTTGTTTATATGGAAAATTTTTATAATAAAAATTCAATATCGAAATGTGTGCGTTTACGAAGTCTTAATTTTTGAATATTAAATTAAATTCACAATTGAACTTTCATTAAAGTAAACTTGCAAAAATATCACTTTTCTTTTTTTTCGCTTAGACAATCAATAATATAATATATCATAAGTATTTAAACAAATGCGCACAAATGCAACTTGTTGAAGAGTTAAAGTAATGCAAATTATTTTTAAAGGCGCTGCTGTGGGAGCCTCACCAGTAGGAGTGGCAGGATATATCTTGGAAAAATTTAGTACATGGACAAATAATGAATATAAACTTCGGCCTGACGGTGGTCTACTCGAAAAATTTACTTTAGACGAGCTTTTAGATAATGTCATGCTTTATTGGATTACCAATTCTTTGACGACGAGCGTCCGAATTTATTCGGAGCAATTTAATAAGAGACATATGTCAAGCAGAATAGATGAGTGAGCGTTCTTCTTTCTTTTTTTTTATAAAAAAAACTTTATAAAATTTTTATATATAAAAAAACCAATTAGTTTTATCTATATTTTTAATATACATCGGTCTAATTTTTAGATTGCCAATTGATGTACCATCAGCATGTGCGATGTTTCCTCACGAGCTAGCGTACCAATCAGAGAGCCTTCTTCGTAACACATATACTAATATGATACAATTTAACCATCTACCGCGTGGAGGTCATTTTGCCGCATTCGAAGAACCGGGTCTCTTAGCGGATGATATCTTTGAATTTGTGTCTAAGGTTGAAGATGCAAGAAAAAAAGCTGATAACAAGGATATCCCAAATACAGGGAAGAAAATAAAAGAACCTACGAAAATTTGAAAGATAGCTACACTGAAAAAAATGCTAAAACTAAATTAATATATATTTAGTTCAATACTGCCAAATGAATCATTTATTTGAAACAAATAAATATTTATTTGTTTTGAAAAGGATTTTCTTATATCAAATAAATATTTTTCATATCAAATAAATATATTATTAGTTTCAAATGAATGATTTATTTGGCAGTACTGAAATAAATGCTTGTAAGAATTATATAAATTTTTTTTTCGGTGTATACTACACTATGCTATGTTAATTAAGGGAACAACAAAATTTATCATATTGGAAGCTAGATTTTTTGCTAGCAAAACCAGTATGTGGTGATATTTTTTATCCATTTTTGCACATGTAAAGATTTTTTAAATAAAATGATTGTTTTATAATTGTACATATAATGCTATATTCTCCATCTATAAATAATATATTTTTTGCTAACATTGCGATTATTTTTTCATAAACGTTTATTTATTAAAACTATTAATTATCGATAGAAGATGTAGAGCAAGACAAACAGATTATTCATTTCTCAATATAAGTCACAATAATACTCTTTCTTTTGTATAGGAAAAAAAATAATGATATAGAATAATCTTACATAAGATACATATATGTTTCTTATGTTGGATATATTTATAAAAATTGTAGAGAATAAATTCTTTTTTAGTCATTTTTTTCTTGCAAGAGGGATGGCTGCCTTTGATATATAAATACGCGGTTTTTCTTATTTATCTTAACACTTGGAAATGAGATTTTCTGATCTGTTCACAGGATGCGGTTAACTCTCACCAGGCGGCAAGTATAACAAAGGACCCTAAGAACGTAGAAGGGATACACCCTACCGAATTCCAAACGTGACGCGTGCAAGTACGATGAAAACAAGCCGTCTGCGTTAAATAGTTGTGCGGCATTCACAAATATTTAAATTGTTCGATCTCAGTTTAATTTTCAATATCATCAGATAAATATATCTTTTATATGAAAACCTTTTATATACATATAAATATATCTTTTACATATAAAAATTAAAAATTATTTTAAAATCGAAAATTGTATATACTAAATTACGAGGAAAATTATCATAAATAAATGTGGAAAATATTTTCGTGAAACATTGAAGTAAAAGTTTACTATAAATTTCTAAATCCCTTTTTAAAAATATTTAGAAAAGAAATAAAAGATTAAGACAGGGTATAGAGACGAGATTTTTCGGCGGATATTTCATTGAAATTTTGACCCTAAAATTCTTTCTTAAAATATTTCTCAATTTCTTCAATGTTATTTTTCAATGACATTGCTGGAGGCATCCACTACAATGTCTCCGCATTAGTCAGAGTATACCTTAGATCAATTGGCTTAAAGAGCAAACGCATAGAAGAAAGCGAGAGGGATGAAAAGAAGGGATGTTATTTCTAGAAAATTTTGGGAGGGTTCCCGGACGGTCAGGCACACACGGACCTGACATAACAGAGACCGAAAGTCGTCAGTTGTTCACGGATTGTCGATGTGTAGACTCTAGCAAGAACTCATCGCGTGCGTTATAAGCTTATTTTTCTGATCGCGTTGTACGATCCGCCGCTGATATTGTTACGCAAGGCATCTTATTTGAAGTATATAACGCAACAAAAAACTTAAAAGATATCGGTTACCGACATTATACGTAGTAAATATAGATTTTCAATCAGAATCATATTTGCCATAATTAACGTATAATGTAATGAGACATCATATTGCAAGGTAAACAACAATTTTGTTTTATCCAGTCAAAAACATCCCTAACAGCACACATATCCCGAAGACGTTCAGAGAACATCCTGAGGATGTTGAATGTTCTCTGGATATTCTCTGGATATCCTCTGAATGTCTTTCGGATATAGTGTGCTGTTAGAGATATTCTCACAGTAGTTGCATATTAATAACATTGTGCATGCGTATTATTTTTGGCATATGTATATCACGTGTTTCTTTCTTTATTTAAAGAAGAGAGTACCTAGTCATCTCGTGTATGGTCTATGAAAAATTCCAGTTGGCGCGAAGACGTACGACTGGAAACAAAAGAGTGACAATTGCATCGACCACGTGACGAGACAAAGTGCAAGACGCCGGCAAACTAATCATTTTGTTCCGGCGACATGACAGGCGAGAGGATGCGAGCAGGAGGGGAGCAGCCGACGACGATAACTGTTCACGCGGATGTTTACACGCAAGAAGCTCCGAGCACGTCTGAGCACGAGTTCAGGTGAATAAGATATATATGTATAGATATGTAAGCGCGCGATGTTACATTACATCGAGATTACGAAGTTCTCTGAGAACATATATATACATACATACATATAGTGGTCGAATCATCATTACGCCCACATTGCTGTTTGTCAAGGAAAAGAGGTAAATGAACTGTTCGACTTGACAAGACTACCAATAAGCGTTATAAGCCTGGCATGTAATCGCGAAAAAAAAAGAATTTTTAATATATCTTTTTTTTTTAACTCACGGCACAATCTTGTCATGAAGCGGTTGCAATATATAAAGATAATAATTTGAAATATATATCACGTCGATTAAATTTGATTTCTTTCTTATTTCTTTTTTAAAAACACTTGCGTAGCGAAATATAAAAATAATTCGCATCAAAATATAATTTTTTGTCGACCCAGCTGTTATAAAGAAATAGATACGGAGCTCGTAGCTTTTTTAGCGAGCGTCTGCGAAATGTCACGTCAGTTCCAAGGTCTGCTCTGGCTAACGCGGAGACAATGTACGTGCAAAAATTTTCTGTCACGGTCTGTTTGACGTTTGTGGTCAACGATTCGGGGCCATGATGCGACGCGCTGCATAATATACAGGTATACACATTTTAATATTTCATATATATGCACCTATGTATATTCCCTTCCTTGTCTTTCGAGAGAACGCGATATCTCGTCCTCGGTGGTCAGCTTCAAATACCCGGGAGTGGTGTTATGTGTTTCCGAGACGAGCGCTTTGCGTAATATGACACGTGCTAACTCGACAACGCGAACGTGCGCGAATTTTCCGAGAAACTGAGGCTTACCTGGCGAACGAATCTCACACATGCTAAAATGGGATTTATTAAGAAACGATGAATTAACGAACCCGACTTCTCTCACGCGCATCTCCGATCCGGTGGTGAATAAGCGACGAATTTTGCGCGGAAATTTCTGCACGCGCGAATACGCGAGCGCGTCTAACAAATAGCTATTATAATTTGTACGAAATATATATACTCTCGTCGGGAGACGCGTTGGCATAGGAGTTCCAATTTTTTTATCCTCGCACGCTTCTCTCGCTTGCTTGAGAACCGGTTTCATATCGACCACGTTTACATGCGCGTCTCAAAAAGGAGGCGCGACGTGAACCGAGAAAGGAGCGCATAAGGTAAGATACGTTTCGGCGAAGCACAAATATACCTTATTTGATATTCGACAGAAATGAGAGAGAGAGAGAGAGAGAGATTTCAATGTAAAAATGTAACTAAAAAATCAAAGGAATGGATCGGAATTCTGACTGCTATATCGTAAAATTGCAACAATGTCATAAATTATATATAAATAAAATAAAAAGGCTGTCAAGATTAAAATTAAAAAAACTTAATTAAATAATGTATCATATACATTTATTAAATATTTAATATTCGTCATTCATTTTCGTTTTTAATTTTCATTTGCTTAATTTCCAAATAATTTTCTAATATCATTCAATTAATCGTATAAGCTTAAACTGCGGGAAAAAAATTACATTATGCACGAAATTAAATGTTTGGCGAGATAAAAATGTTCTTTAAATATCAATAAAGCAAGAATTTGAGGAAACAAATCTTTGCATGTTGTGAACTGCAATATACAAATAGTTGTGTGTATTTTAATCATTAAGCAAGTTTGTATATTCTTGGACTAATATGGCAGGTCGTGCAATTATCTTAAGAAAGAGAGATACCGAAATAGGAAGCGAGAAACATCATATTTGGAGAGAAAGTCGAGAGAAAAGAAAAGAATTTTAAGTAAATTTGTCTACTCTTAGCATGTATTATATTATATTTTCTCAGCGTACGATTCCCTATATACTTTTATCTTTAGTTAACGCAATGATATTAGTGACCCGTGCATATCAATAGAGATATTTACGCGAAGAAAAAACAAATTATAGCGAGAACAAAGTATTACAAAATCAATTTTATCCGACGACTGTCTTACAATTGGACGGTGACAAGATTACATTAAAATATAATTTGGTAAACAATGAGAAAGCGGATGAGTGATAGAAAAGCCGCTATTAATATATACATATTTTTATAAATATAATCCTATTAAAAAGACATTAATTTTGAATAATGAAGCTTGTGGCAAGATTTATTCAAACACTGTCAATAATATATATGTATATATGTGTATATATTGACAGATATCAGAGTGTTATTATTGAGTGGCAGAAATTCTTATTGGCTGACGAAAGTGTTCGCTTAATTTATATGTTAAAATATGCTCTGTCGAAACCGCTAATCTACATCCGATATATCAGCATGTTGTATCGGAAAATATTTGCATTACTCTCAATCTTCCTCGGTTCGCGTTTCAGAGAGTATCTCGCGATTCGGATTGAATTCCCTCGCTCTCGATCAGTTTTTCCGAGCTGAGTGAAACCGAATCGAGGCTTAAGAAAATTTTTGTTCACACAATTAAGATCAAGGATATCTCTCGATTGGTAAGCGAATTGCAAACTCAAATAATTAAGTGTGTACGCTACTCATCATGATTTAAACGCCAGTCTTGTATATATTATCATGATACTACGTTATGTAATAATTACGTGTAATATAATTGTCCTTTCCGGAGTCGCATTGTTAATGAACAACGAATCGAGAAGAGATTCGCGTGTAGATAATTGTTTTTATTCAAAAATTTGATCATTTATTTAATAGTGAACGCTCACACTCGTTCTCGGTAGACTTTGACAGAGTGAATTGAAAACATTCAACACGTGTTAAATGCGTGTAATAAATATAATCGGCCCCCAATTCACTCGCTCGTATATCCTTCACCGTCCACGTCATACGGCATTACGATACGTATACATTCACATACCTACACATTGTAAGCGTGTACAGTTATATGTTATACTCGATCGCGACTGGATCTTTCTCTGTTTTCAGTCAGTGACGCGGTTGCTTGTTGTTCGTATCGTGCGTAATTTTCACGTCATTTTCAAGTTTACCGTGATAAAATCGCGAAGGATTATACATCATCGTGCGATGACAAAATCAATTACTCGACGCGTATTAATAAAGCTTAAAGAGACGAACGTTCGTTAGATGAGTTTATACTAATATACAGTGTGCGTGTGACGAATCTTTGATATATCAAAAAGAGATATGTTTAAAAGGCACGGTAAATCGAACGGCCATGGCAGACCGAAAAAAGAGTCCAACACCAAGAAACATCACATTCGCACTTGGGTTCATACGACGAAAAAGAAACAGAACGAAGCTAACCTCTTGTACGTGTCTTACCCATATATATACTCTCGATTCTATCTAGTCTCATTCATCAAAATCATTCTTCCCTTCTCGCTGATCTCGCGCTTTTCATTCGCAATTTTCATCGAATTCGAGAGATCGAACCCTCCACAAATTTGGTCCTCCGTGACGCGTGAGAATTTAATCTGACGTCATTCATCGCGCGTTTCCATTGTCGTGAATCACGGCAACGCGTTGAAGATTGTTATTATACGTTTTCTCCGCGCCAAAAAAAAATCGAAAAAAATCTCACGATCGGTTTCAATTCACGCGGCAGTTTCTCTCGAAGTCTCGGGTCTTTGAGGACCTTGTCCTAACGTCTCTTTCATGTATGCGCGTACGCACGTTTAACGTAAACACGCATCCATGGCCGCGTGACCATCGTTCGAGATGCCTCGACATCCCAGTACGTTGTACAGTTTCGATCGTATCCGTCATCGATCGCGTTGATCGCGACCATACCAACGGCAAATCTCTGGTGCAATAGCGCTCACGTTGACAGTGTCATCGAGTGTAACGATGCGTTTTAAAAATCCGTTGTCGCAGCACGGGAGTTATGAGTAAGTCGAGAAGAAAAGGAAAAGAACGACCGGTGCCTTGTAGGTTAAGTCCTTTTGCCCTATTCTGTAATCCTATCACGTGTGTTCGCTTGGTCGAGCACGATTGCTTCGAGGAATTTTTCTTTTCGGTTCGGATTCGCCGAGGCTAACGATGAGTTTCGCGTCGACGAAAATAAAGGCAACGTGCAACCCGTATATTTTTTTATTACTTATATATTCGATATCTCTTATCTTATTCGATTTGTTTCGTGTTTATCATTCGTTTTACTACGTTGTAAAGGTTGTTTCTTCCTTTCTGTTCTCTTATACAATTGGTTATTTGATATTTTATTTAAGGGAATGTCCTTGATGTGGCGAAAGGAGTCCGCATTCTTAATTTTTTTTTAAATTTATGCTAATCTAAGTTTAAAATTCGTACTTTTTATTCTACGATCAGTTAATGTGAGTATTGAATGAATTGTCGCAAAAGTGCAGAGATTAAGAAAAGTATTATTTATATTGTACGTAAAAACGTTAATATAATTTTGCAAGTGTATATACAAGTTAAATAGCTTTCAGCGAGGATCAAATAGACTGATAGAATATTATAACAATCTTCTTTGAATTCTGTGCCTCGATCAATACCCATACACAGGTTACTATTTATAAATACTTCGCGAGAGAAGAATCGTAAATACGATCTGGATTTCAAGACTATGTTTGTGGAAATCGGTCGCCTACTTTCTCTCGAATGACAATTTTTTTCACCGAATATCTACTTCACGAAACAAAATCTAATCATCTATAAAACTAAACGAAAAAATAACTTGAAATATAAAGTTTATGTTAATTAAAGTAGTACCAATTTTTTTGCAAATTTATTAATTAAAATAATAGGATTTTTTAAATCTTCGAACTAAGTAATTTACAAATTCGTATTTCTTGTTATTTTCAAAAATTATATTTTAATTCTTGTTTTTTGTTTATATAAATCATCTAGTTATATTATTATTGCCTTTTCTGCGAGAAAGTTTTTTTTTTTAAATTATAGTTCGAATAACTTATTATTGATAAATTGAGAAATATTTTTATCCTTGATTTCGGAAATTAATAATTAAATTATACAAAACAGAATCTCTGTTAATTTGTTCATTTTCGTGCTCTCTAATGCATCGTATCGTATTAAGTCCCTATATACCTTAGTATACGGCACTGCTGTATAACACGTGTAAAACTCATCCAGGGTGGGATAGCATTCTCGGAGTTCAGATCAGACAGTTTCACGGCGACCGTTGACGGCGCGCGATTATAATACCGGTATACCTTTTCGCAAAGTCAGCGTTTTTGATTCAAATTCGTAGTTATACGTGCGGCGGGGTCTCGGTCATTTTGATATAAATAAAAGTGGTACACACATAGGACAGAATAATCATTAAAAATAAAGATTTAAAAACATTTTACGTGCATAAAAAATGGCACAATGATGATGTCTTGTGGCATCACACACATTAATTTTGAACTGTATGAAATCGTGTCATTATTAATTATTTTTTATTTACTAATCTAACTAGTTATCTTACAAGCAGATTAATTTTTAGTTGATAGGTGATAAGCTGTGAAATAAAAAAAAAGTACAAGTCTCTCCGGTGTAGATATATAGGCGAACTAATTATCCTGGCAAAACTTGGAGTTACTATAAAAAATAATAGAATATTACTGTCTTGCATAACATTGTGTTGCGGAAGTGTGAGTACCGTGACAGCTATTTACATTTGTCGTCCGTGTGCTGCACGCATAGTTTAATGTATCGATTCGGTGCACATAATGCATAATACTAGGAAAGCCTTCTAGTTATATCACGAAATTTATTTAAGAAATTTGAATTTTATTGATTAGAAATTCTATTAATTTTTAGTGTCGTTACTTAATCACCAGCTGCTTAATTTAATTTACATCTTTTATGTCAGCAAAGCTATAATGTATGCACGTTGCACATTACTGATTATCACCGTTGAATTTTGTCCACAGGTCTCTTCAGAGCATATTTATATATTAACTATTTATATATTAAAGAGTATGTATATTAACATCTGTTATAAAAAACAGTAAAACCGCATCAGAAGTTTCTTATAAAATCACGTTATCATTTTCAATGTTATCACGTTTTACTGATTATCGTACGAGATTTTGTTACTTCAAATGGTCATTGAAAAAAATATTGACATAATTGAAACTACTTTGTCATTTTATAAGCGTTATTGAAGTATTAAAAATAATCGTGGTTTTTTATTTAAATATTAAAAAAATATATTGTGGCAATATATCACAAATCTCGTTATTAATAATTTTACTTACGTAATTTAATTTTAAAAGTTAATGTAATTTAATTGTTTTAGATAAAAATAATATAATCTAAATATATATTTTATTTAATTTTCTGATGTAATATCACAGCGCAGAAAATAATTTTATAAAAAAAACGCGTTCTGATTATTCTGATAAGCACAAAGTAGAACAATCAGCGCGTAATCGTAATTCTATCGTCGTTTCTATGCGTGGAAAAACGAACGTTACGCAT
The DNA here is from genome assembly GCF_048542155.1 of Nylanderia fulva. Taxonomy (NCBI): domain Eukaryota; kingdom Metazoa; phylum Arthropoda; class Insecta; order Hymenoptera; family Formicidae; genus Nylanderia; species Nylanderia fulva. The sequence goes on from NW_028189945.1 coordinate 2,909,942, forward strand.
TGACTTTGCAAAATAGCTTTTGTAGAGAATGAAATATTTCTCAGCTGCTTTGTAGAATACAGCTGCAGTTTTCTCCAGATTTGACCTGGAGCGAATACAATTGACACAAAGGGACCCCCTAACATTCTTGCCTAGCTAAAGGTCTTATGTATGGTTGTGTCACATAGTTTTTCTCATATATTGAAGAAAACTTTTCTCCTCTTTCTAAAATTAAAAAGAAAACGATTGAAAGATCAGTGTTCCTCGTTTGAATTTTTTGTGATAATCCGAAATTGTTAATTTCTAAATTATGCCAATCGAGTTTATTTTTTATCATAATATATTTTTCAATAAACTCATTCAATTTTTTCGTTTAACTTATTTTTAGAAATTACAAATAATTTTATATTTTATTATTTATTTTAATAAAAATTTTAATTCGGACGAATTGAAAACTTAACACATATGTATATCTTACAACATCTTTTAAATAAAATCAACGACAAGAAAAATCTCAATTGCATAATAATTGGCATCTATTATTTTTAACAAAACTGTTAATGTTTATTATGTAAGAACCAAATATTCTTAAATTGACTTTAGATATTCTAATAATATTTTCTATTTTTAACGAAGAAAGAGGAGAAAGGATGGACGGAGAAATGCTCTTCCTCGAAAGAAATCAATTGCGCGTCGTTATATTAATCAAATTTCAATGGGGAATACGATATGCAACGTAGGTCCAGTTAACGTTCATTAGTCTTTATTAGTCGACAAAATGACGGTGGTATTCTACTAATGTTCTCCACATGCTCGAGACTCGATCAATTGAGATGTAATCGGCGCGAGTGATGCATCAGATGCGACGCAAGTCACGTATATGCGATCGTAAACGTAATAAGCCTTTTATCATATGGAAGGTTTTCCGTACGATGTTTACACAAACGCGTGCATATCAAAAGGAACGCACAATTTAGCTCTAAATCGTAAGCACACATTTGATAATTTCTCACAGAGTAAAATGAATTCTTTTCGCAGTTGCTCAACGTATTTAAAAGACGAAAGGTGATTAGATTAGATGGACTAGATGAAAATTATATGACACGAAACGTAAGAGTGCGATAGGAGTATAGTGTTTCGTGTGACGAGAATATAAGTGCAAACGATAAAGTTACAAACATTTCTCACGCAACAAAGATTGGACTTGCGAAACATGTTGAAACAGGTGTCATTTTATTCTACCCTAACCCCGGAGGAGAGGGCTCGAACGCACCCTTTTAAGAAGACTAGATGGTAGGTTCGCGAAGGATTTTGCGAAAGACGTACACCTCAAGATACTCATTCTCTCATCGTCTAATTTTATTCCGTCCAGCGAATCTACATATTCAAATTACGACAGAAATGTATTTCGTAAAAATCTAACATTCCTATTAAATGTTCCTAATAATCCGTCTAATCGGAAATTGAATATAAAGCTTCCGCTGATTTAACTCGCTTTTCTCAAGAACTTCAGAAAAAATGAATTATATTAATCTGAATTTAATTTCTTTTTTTTCTCCACTCCCAATTTGAAGATTATCACCCATATTTTCTTGCAGTTCTTAGTCAAAGTGAATTAAATCGTGTTTCGCTTGTTTCAGCGTGATAATGTCCTCCGGAGAACCATCACCTCCGGCGCAACCATCGATATCCACGACGAGTTTCGATGAGCTGGACGACGCGAGACTGGTCAATACCACTCCTGTAACGTCGCAACCAGCGAAACCCAGCGGAGACATCACAGACACCGAGGCGATAGAGGAAGCAGTGCCGATCGTACAGAAGACTTTACCCGTGCCGCAGTCGAAACCAGAGATCGAGAGGAACGGTCTCGACGTCGATACGAAGAAGTCCCCCGACGAGCAGGACGTTTCCTGCCTGATCAATTGCATTTACTACACACAACAATGCTGCGATTGCACGATAGTCTGAGACCGTTAGAGGTCCTTAGTTAAATAATGGAGCCAGGAGCGTCTCGCGATTTCTCCTCGATTTTACTTTTCACGAGATCTCGAGGGGCGCTCCTCTCTTTCCGGCGAAAAAATTTAAAATCTGATTATGCAATAATAAGTATCGCGCGCTGTGAGGATATAACTTTGTGATATACGAGAGAAGTAGGAGGAAATCCTCGCGGTGTGTGACATGTAGAAAATTTTATAAATAAATATATGAAATATTGCGCGTAACGCTCGCAGTTACAACCCAAGATTTGGATGCTGTCGTATAATATTTCGAGCACCCGTTAATCGATCAAAAGCGATCTAAGAAACACGAGTAAATAATTAACTTATTTTTTGAGAGCACGCTTTAGCGTGAGGTTTATCGTATATAATTGCAAATATGCACTGCCACTGTATCACGTGATCGTGGTAAACCGTAATGGTAAGTCGTAAAGAATGCGTCGAGAGATATTACAAAAGTCAGTTATTAGTTCATAAGCACATTTTTCCGCATATGTTATAGAACAAATTATTTGCTATACCCCTTATCATGTCTTCCTTAAAACCTGAGGTCAATATTAATGACACGAATTTAACAGTATTAATCGCGACAATCGTCTGAAACACGACAGGCTTGTGTCTGTCTATAATTTTGCAAATTTGCAAGCTAAGAGAATCGATCTGTAGCATGTAAAGAACGCATATATATATATATATATATATATATATATATATATATATATATATACATAAATGACGTATATAAGTTATCTTTCGTTTTTTTTCCGGCAACGGAATTGACATTACAATAATATCTTAATTGAAAATTGCACAGAGAAAATCTAAATGATTGAAAGTGGCAGATAGATTGCCGAACATTTTCGGACAGGCAATTGGTGCGATTAATTGATTTTTAACGATACAATTGATAAATTGTAATTGATCGCGCTAATTGATTTGAACTGTTCAGATTTATCTCAGTCATTAAAATAATATCAAACAGCATTCCTGTACGTTCATATAAGGATGCATTTATTACAAACAAAGAATAATTCCAGATTTTTTCTTTAATGCGCCAGTAATTATAGAAGTAGTAGTATTTCTATAGCGCAGTTGATGATTAAATCGAATTTTATTTTATACAATCTTAGTACATTCATTTAATTTATTTGCCTCTACCACCTGATAGTATATCCTAGTATTTCACGATTTTAATGTCTCTATTTGTAGATAATATTAAAAATATAGACACAATGATTTAAATATTTGCTTTTTATATTTTCTAACAACATAAATTTCTATCAAGATTGTGATTTAATCATCGCCGCGCTGTATTAATGGTTCGATAGTTGCAAACATATATTTCCTAATATTTTATATAAATATTTATATAAATATATATGTAAAAATATAATTATATAAATATTTATAATCGAAGATTGCAAGTATACAATGTAATTTATTCATAGATGAGGACTAGATTATTTTTGTAATATTATAACATACGAATTTAATGCGAAGACTGCATTAAATATTTTTTTTGTATGTATCATGAATACATTTTTAAAAATGATGTGCACAACTAAAGTTCGAAGTTTTGTGAAAAGAATATATGGGTAAGTACAATATGTGCTAAAAAAAGGTTTGTCTATTTTTATTATCCACACAATAAGTAGAAATCAATAATCTATATATTTTCAAAATTTTCAATTGAAAATCTAAACTATTAATAGCATCTATTATTGATTTGCCCATATTTTAGTATAGTATAGAAGCAATTAAAAATATGCAATTAAGCATATTGATTAATTCATTTGAAATCATATTTTAGTAATAACGAATCGAAGATATTCATAATATATTACATCTTTAATTTTTTATAGAACTGAAAAATGCTTTGCAATTTAATTTCTAATATTTGTTCATAATTAATTAATTAATTAATTAATTATTGAACAAAATGTTCTAAAAATAATCATTTACTGTATAACTTCAAATCATCTGTAATTTTTTGCCATAATACTTGACGGTTAAGTAAATTTGTAGTTATTTATATATAATCTTATTTTCTCTCTAACAATAAGAGAGTATTATTACGTGGCGAGAGCTCGAAAAATTTAAGGAACTTTTATTGTAGGAATAATGATTAATTAGCAGAAACGATTGATAACTGGCCATTTAAAAAATTAGTAAATATATTAATTAAATGATTTTAGAATAAAAAATTCAAATTTTATACGATTGTGCGCGTTACGATTCGTATATAGGTAATGGATGACCTTCTGAATTGAATACCCACTTATCCAAATCAATTAATTGTCTAGTGTCATCGAATAACAAGTACAAGTATTTTAAAGTTTCGGCGAACCAAAAACTTTCCGTCATATCTTGTTGACGGGTTTGTTGAATATTCCGGACGTTTCCAATACTTGTGTAGCCATTTTCGACTTTGGTATAATTCTCAAAAGCCTATGGAGATGTGTTTCACGTTAGATACATGTAAAAGTATTCCGAGGAGAGTTATGTCACTCAACTCACCTGAAATATCTGCCAACCCCAATCTTGATAAGTTTTATTTCCCGTCAAGTACCACATATAAAATAGACTCTCAATAAACTCGGGTCTCAGTAAATTATGAGCATCGTTCGTTTTTACGTACATATCCATTTGATTATCACCCTCCACTTTCTACAGAAACAAGTATTGCTTATGAATCTTTTTTTTATAGTACACGATAAAAATAATCGATTCTATTTTATATTTTTATATCGGTTCTGCTTTTTATTCGAGTCAATATGAATTTTTTTCTCAAACTTACTTGTATATTAAAATAAGTGATCTCGGGCGCGAGGAACGTTGGTTGAATTGCGTATGTTTGATAACAAGTCTTAACTATTTCTTCCGCAAGAGTATTATGTGCTGGCAACAGTCCATGATGCGCGCCTAATGCTAAAGTACCTCCCAAATAGCATGTAAGATGATCCTACAATACAAATTTGCACGATATAGCGTTATAAAAACGCAATATAAATTTTTCTGACTACTTTTCATCTAACAATAAGTTATTTACCATTTTTGGTTTTATTTCTTTGTTGACGCCGACCAATTCGGCGATGAATAAATATTTATTGACTGCTGTATGTTTAACGAGATGTTTTTGCGTTCCAGCAATGCCTAACAAGTAATCGTCCCGTAAACTAAAAAAAAGAAATATTAACAATGGAATATTAATTGATAGAATATTCCGGATGATAATAACTTCTTGTGTAAAATATATACTAACTAGTCTATAGTTTTTCCAGTTTGTAACCATTGTTTTAATAAGTATTCGTAATAGCTATCGCCACGAGCTCCTAATGTAATTGTTGCGTACTCTCGAAACTGGCCGGTATTAGCATTAATAAAGATTGGAACTAAGCCATCGTATTTTTCTAATTTATGTACATGTTCGGAAACTTTTGTGACTGCAGCCTGAAAAAATAATAAATTAGATATCTGCTGTATAAACTGCTTAAAAGATCACTACGATCCTAAAATATTACCTCAAACTTAGGTTGCCCTGTACTACGACTAAGATCACGAAATTCCAATTGAATCGAAGTAACTTCGCTCGTGCTACTATCAGGCCCCCATTTGGGGCTATGCGCACTTCTCGTACCAAGATTCACATCGGAATATGGAACACCTGATCTAGTAGAAAATGCTGGCATCATGCGATCACCTAAATCCATCTTGAAAACCGTCATTGAGAGATTAATACTTAATTAAGCTAGGGGATTTTATCAAAATAAATTAATTAAAATTACTTTAGATGCATTACTTACAGCCTTATTTAAGAAGAGTATATCACCAGAAAGATGATACGCTGCTAATAAACCACCTAATACTCTAATTGTAACTTCAAATAAATTAACATCCCTATTCAACGTAAATACTAAACTATTTTCTACCCATTTCCTTGCCTTGGAAAATTCTAAAACACAATGGAAGAAAATTGTTTCTTTTTTCACTATCAATGGATATCTTAAAATTTAATTCATCGCTATTCATACGCACCATCATTTAATCCCATAATATATATAGTATCCAACGAGTCTACTATCGTAAGACCTAAACCAAACCATTCATGATATCTCCTTGATATTGGCTTGATATTATCATGACCCCAAGCATATTTCTTATAACCATCCCAGGAGTGCTTAAAAGCAGCTACAACAGCTTGTTGCCTACTATTTTGTGGACCTAAAAAGCCCGAGTTTTATAACTTATGTCTAAGTTATTGTAATCTAATCTAATTATATGTATACATAATTATTCTTCATGAATTATAATCATATATTTATATATACACAATTCTCCGTGAACTATCTACCATTAAATTTGAGTATGTTTGGCTTCGGCTGTGGTGGTTCACCAATTTGATCATCATCAACTTGATTAATTTCTGGTTGAAATTCTGGCTCCTCAATCACTTCACCAGGTCCAGCACCTTGTTCATCATTATCTACAACAACTTCATCGACTGCCTGTGCGAATAAAAAAGGATTCGATATTGTTTTTCGACATGGATTCTAAACTTTTCTCTTATAACTATGTACCTTTTGATATCTGGCAGTTTCTTGTACAACTTCTACATTATTATAGTCTACCTCGTCAGAGGTAGCAACTTTGGTTTCGTTAGGTAAGAGATAAAATATTACAAGTAAAACTGTGATAACTGCAAAGTATAGAATATTTCTCTGAAACCTGGATAACTGATTCCATTGCTAAAAAAGAAAGAGCAGTCAAGTGAGGAGTATAGAAAATATATAGTATAGAGATGTGGCATAGATTAACAGTGACAAACACAAAATCTAACGATAAGTATATACCTATATTTTTTGTTTAGATATATACGTACCCTCCATAAACTGCGCGAAGTGCCCCGTGCAAAGGACGAGCTATCGCTATGAATATTTAAACTAATATACTCCGATTTACCCGAGTCTCTCGGCGAGAACATATTCTCATACAGGTTAACTTGTTCCGGCACGTGCGGAAACTCGTCGTGTTGCCAGAATATTCAATGCACAACACTGCGACGAATCAATCAAACATGCGTAATTCCTCATTTATACAAATTTTTTATGAATATAATGTATAACCACGTTTTTACATTTTCGTTAAATTTATTTTATTGCTTTGTAACGTATACCCTGCGCATGAAGCAGATGGCGTTCATGTTCTCCATATGTGTGCTTGTCATACGTGTGTAAGTGTGTGTGTAAATTTACATAAACTCGTGTGTACCCGAAAAACTTTTATTTTTTGCAGAGAAAGAACGAATGCGATATTATTATGACATTTTAATGTTTAATTGGTTTTAAAAAAAGGACTCAAAATGCAATCCTCAATGTGCCTGTCAAATATATCCGGCATCCCGGATAAACATTGGCAACCACCCTTCGTTGCCTTCGAGACTACGTAAGTAAATCGTCTGATTTCTAACTTAAGATTACCTAATTAATCGATTTGAATGCTTAGGATGGGTGAAATAACCTTCGAGTTATATTGGAAACACGCCCCCATCACGTGCAGAAACTTCGCCGAGCTCACGCGACGTGGATATTACAACGGTACCAAGTTTCACAGGATCATCCGTGACTTTATGATTCAAGGTAGTACATTTAAAATATATAATGAGACATTTATGCAATATTTTAATTTATATATCTCATATTTTTTTAGGTGGAGATCCTACTGGGACAGGAAAAGGTGGGATGTCCATATATGGCGAATGTTTTGACGATGAGATACATGATGATTTGAAGCATACAGGTGATTTAAGTTATTTGGTATCGATAAATGATTAATAATAGTTTCAATTAATGATGTAAAAAAAGTATTTGGAATTTTAAAAAATATAAATTAATTAAATATATGTTATTTACAAATTTGTATATATTTAAAATTTATATTAAAACTATTATTATTAAAATTCATATATATTATTAAATATCGATGTATACAATATTGAAATATTTCCAGGTTCTGGAATATTATCGATGGCAAATTCTGGACCGGATACAAATGGATCACAATTTTTCATAACGCTTGCCCCTACACAGTGGCTCGATGGAAAACATACTATATTTGGTAAGTTGCAGCAATTTAGCTGCATCTTTTAATAATTATAATTCAACTATTTATCACACATCTATAATGCATATTCTAAAATATTTTTATATTTACTCAACAGGTAGAATTCATTCTGGCATGACTATAGTTAAAAGAATTGGACTAGTTGAGACAGATAAGAATGATCGACCTGTAGATGATGTTAAAATAGTAAAAGGTTCTGTGAAAAATGCTTGAATTTTTATAAGAAAATCTATAAGTACACATTTTTTTTCTAAATGTAAACATGTGTTCTTTTTATGGAATGAATATTTCTTTCCATTTTATATTCTGTACCTGTCATTTTATTACGTATATAAAATACAAAAAAATATGGGAAGAAATTTGTAATTATTTATATGTAACTTGCAATCTTCGATTAATACTATAATTGCAGCTGCAGAAAGTATGAAGGTTTTATATAAATCATTTATATTTCACCTAACCTAAGAAAAATAGCGCGTTTGTCGTCGGTAACAACGAATAAAGAACAAGTTTGCTGCAATGGTAAAAGCACTGTTTTACCGACACCGAAAATTATCGACAGCGCAAGATAATATCAAGTAAAGTAAGCACTGACCATTCGACGACCGTTGTTTATTTCTCGAAGATACCTCCCCCACTTTCTCCTTCCATGATTCCAGGAATCCTATGAGCTCGTTCTCCCTCTCTCTCTCTTTCTTTATCCTCACTATTCACTTTGTAGCGCGTTATACGCTATATATATGCACTGCAAATATGCACTTGTATATTTCACTGAACACTCGCGACGATGATGCGAATTACGAGGCGAAATTCGCTTCCGGAGCACGAAAAATACGGAAATAATCGCGATTTCGGTCGTGTTTCCCTCTCTCTCACTCTCTCTATATCTTCACTATACACCTTTTTAGCGCGTTTTGTGCTATATTTATGCATTGTACTGCATATTCCGCTTGATATTTGCGACAATAACGCGAATTTTGGGCGAAATTCGCCTTGGAAGTACGAGAAATACGGGAATAATCGCGGTTTCAAAGTACGCCGGCCGATGGAGGAGAGGCATATTTACACTGACCGATTATACGCGATGCCGATGCACAATTAACCGCGATATTTTCCACCCCACGGACGCGCGATACTTCACTCGGCACTCCCGACGACGGTACGCGCGCGAAAATTCACTCTTGACGAGCGAAATCCGCGAGAAAGCCCGGAGCGACTTTTCGAATCCGACCGTGTCGCGCCGTGAGCCGCTCCGTTACAGGGATGCCTCGAGCCGCTTGCGATTCTCGAACCGACGATGCCCCCTCGCGGCCAGCCAATCACAGCGCTCGCCTCGGCGTAGCGAGGCTGCCATTGGCGGAGAGTTCGAGACCCGCTTGCGATTCTCGAAAGTATTCGAGACAGCCAATCAGAATGTTCGGCTCGCTTTTCAAACATCATGGTGTGATAAAGAGACAATAAATAGAGAAAATAAAAATAACGAGAGTCGGAATATACTCGATACGTCGAAATAATCGCGTGAAAAGGGAAGTGAGAGATTATCGTAGCTTGACTGATGCATTTTCGGGGGAGATTAAATATTTTCGAGAGAATTAAATATTTTCTGAGAATATTCAAAGAATCTTCCCTCCATACCCTCCCTTTCTTTCTCCTCCTCGCTTTCGCGCCAAAAAAATCATCTACGATATACGTGATTGATGTAGCTTCACATTTACTGTAGGGAGAAGAAACACGCACTTTGTACCAAAATTCATTAACGCGATGTCAAAATCGCGGAAAAATACGCCACTGATTTTCCGAGTCCCCGGCTGTTACTTGATCGAGCCTGCAAGAGAATTCTCGAAAATGGACGGGTGGGAGTGTGGAGTGGCTCGACGGCGACGAGCCAATCACAGCGCTCGAACGACGCTAGGCGCGCGTCACGTGATCAGCTCGCGGCAACTTCGCGGTGCTCCTCAGTTGTTGCTCGCCGGCTCGTCGTTCGCGTTTCTCGATCCGTTCCGCGTTCATTTCGTCGTTTTATCGCGTCGAAGGCGAGTCTCGCGTGTGAATAACTGCCGAATCGAGTTACGAGTGATCGGTTTTGCGTATCAGTCGACCGGGACGAGCGCGATTACGCGTATCTTCAGCGATCGGAGTCGTGTCGGGAAAGTCGATTGTAGTTGTAACAATGGCGTTGAAGTATTCGCGACTACTCGCTCTTAGTCGGAAGTGAATCTCGCGAGTGAACAAGTGCCGTGTCGAGCTACGAGTGCTCGAGTTAGCGTATCAGTCGACCGGCAAAATTGAGTGTGATAATGCGTATCTTCCGCGATCGGAATCGCGTCTCGTCGTGTCGGGAAATGTCGAACGGTGTAATAGTAAACATGGCGCAAGTGAAGTAATCGCGTTTCTTTGTCTTGTCGAAAGTGAATCTCGCGCGCGGACAAGCATCGGGAGTGAATCCGGACGAATTATGGGAGACGATTTTATCCTAATTTCAGTCGCCCGATTTAATTATCCGATAATCGTCGTGTCGTGTCGGAAACGCATCGAACGGTGCAAGTATAAAAATGGCATAAATAAATTCGCTTCTGTCTGCTTGTAAGAAGCCCAAAATTGTGCCTCGAACTTTTGCGAAATTCGGGACTTTCAACATGGCGGTATCCGAAAAATTTTATTACGCGAATTGAGGCCGGTAAGGTAGATATGCCGGCTTCTATCCGCGAGCTTACCACCCGATCGTTTCGTTACCGTCATTCGACTCCGCTAGATGGCGGCTGGATGCGCGTCGCGACGACTCCGCTGTCTGGCCCCATGACGTCACGGGCCAGGCGTGCGTGGAGATTTCGCAAGAGGGGCCTAGTGCTTGGAAGCTGGCCCGGTGTGCCGACGCGAACCGAGTCGTCCCGGATACACGCGACGCGAAATGCGAGTGAGTTAACCTAAAAATGGCCGAGTCGTGCGACCAATCGGTGATAGTGTCAAGTGCAGTGGTGATAGGACTTGGTGCTGTCTCCGTTCACGGACAACAGCTGACGACCGTTCCGGAGGTACCTGACACCCAGGAGAGCCAGGATTCATCCGCTCGTACCGGTACGTAAAATTTCCCTCTATTGAACGAGTATGCGAAATTTACATCCCGACTACATTGAAGTTCCGTCGTAATTCTTATAAGAATTCCAGCTTCCTTCGTAAGTGCTTTGGAGTTCTTTGACTGATAATTATAAGAGATCCGTTGATTAACTTTTTAAATTGCATCTTAACTAATTTAAATTGCGTTTATAAAATCGAGTGCCAGCGTCACACTCAAATTAAAATAAAAATTTTAAAAATATTAGGACATACTAAATGTACATATATATAAATATATAGTTGAAAGTTTTAATACCAATGGTAGTTTAATTCGTAAAGATCTTATCTCTCTTCTAATTAATAACAGTAAATTCAGTATTGAGAATGAAACCAAAGCATATCCCACTATTTACATAATAGTGCATTATTCATATGACTGTTTTACAACATTACATGTCATTTAAATATATATTTTAATGTCTCAGTATTTCTCTTTGAACTTGATACTCGATATCAGAGAAAAAACAATATCTTATTATTCTTTTATTTCAAATTCGCATATGCGAATACGCGTATGATGGAACTCTCGATTCGTAAAAGATAACAGGAGAGGGAGCAGGGAAAGGAGTCAGATCGTAACGTTACGCACCTGTTCGTGCCACTTGTTGCATGGTCGAGTTCGACATTCGACATTCAAATGAAAACGACAACGGAGAGCCACGCGAACATGATAGAGCACTGCGCGAGAAATAGACAAAACGTCGATGAGAATCCCATAACGGTCTTTTTGGCAAGAATCTTTTCATAAACAGGTCGTCATTATCGATAGTCTCCTCTTATGTGACTACGTGTTAAACTATGTGAATTTTTTCTAAGTTCGAATAGCCTTTAAGCGAAGATAGATCAATGTCGATTTTAAAGCCGAAAAATGACAAGTACCCAACTTTAAGATATTTCACATCCGCATGCACAATCTTTTTTAGAATCGTTTGTAGATGTTTATAGTGATTTTCATTTCGTTGCACTGTTTAGAATTTGCAATTGTTTAAAAAAATGATCAATATTGAAACTTGTCAATCTTAAAGGTTTTCCATATCTACTTTTTCTAATTGTAAGTGATATGGTCTCATTTCTAGTTATTTTTAGTATTCGAAATTGAAATTTACATTGAGGAAAAAACAGATTTCACAAATTTTTAAAATTGACAAAAATCACTTTTGACAATTTTTTTTAAACACTTGTAATTTTTAAACCGCGCAACTGTATAAACGAAACGAAAATCACTACAAACAACTACAAGTGATTTTAAAACAGACTGTGCAGTCAAATTTGAGATATCTTAATGGTGAGTGCTGATCATGATTTTAATTAATTTTATTTTTTAATTGAATAGAAACGAAATGCTATTATTATTCGTAATAAAAAAATTAATTTTTCAAAGTCAGGTGCCAGATTTATGTAGGTAATGCACGACTTTTCTAAGTTCGAATAAATCTTTAAGCGGAGATAGATTAATGTCGAGCTTAAAGCGGAAAAAGTATAAGCACCCAACTTTAAGATATTTCACATCCACATGCGCAGTCTTTTAGAATCGTTTATAGATGTTTACAATTATTTTTGTTTCGTTGCACTGTTTAGAATTTGCAATTGTTTAAAAAATAATCAATATTGAAACTTGTCAATCTTAAAGGTTTTCCATCTCTGCTTTTTCTAAGTGATGCGGTCTCGTTTCTAGTTATTTCTATTATTCGAAATCGAAATTTATATTGAGGAAAAAGCAGATTTCAAAAATCTTTAAAGTTGACAAAAATCACTTTTGATAATTTTTTTAAACACTTGTAATTTTTTAAACCGCGCAACTATACAAACGAAACGACAATTACTACAAACAACTACAAGTGATTCGAAAAGAGACTGCGCAATCAAATTTGAGATATCGTAATGCCGAGTGCTGATCATAATTTTAATTAACTTTATTTTTTTAATTGAATAGAAACGAAATACTATCATTATCCGTAATAAAAAATTAATTTTTCAAATTCAGATGCTAGATTCATATAGATAATGCGCGACTTTTCTAAGTTCGAATAAGTCTTTAAGCGGAGATAGATCGACATCGATCTTAAAGCGGAAAAATGAGGAGCACTTAACTTTAAGATATTTCACATTCGCATGCGCAGTCTCTTTTAGAATCGTTTGTAGATGTTTATACTTAGTGATTTTCGTTTTGTTTGGAGTTGCACTTTTTAGAATTTGCAATTGTTTAAACAAATGGTCAATATTGAAACTTGTCAATCTTAAAGGTTTTCTATCTCTGTTTTTTTAAAGTGATGCGGTCTCATTTTTAGTTATTTGTAACACTCGAAAGCGAAATTTATATTGAGGAAAACGCAGATTAAAAAAATCTTTAATACTGACAAAAATCACTTCCGACAATTTTTTTGAACTATTGTAATTTTAAAACCGCGCAACTACAAACGAATTGATAATCAATATAAGCAACTACAAATGATTCTAAAAAAGACTGCGCACAGTCAAATTTTATTCATTAACTTTGTTTCATTCCGAATTTCAAAATATCTGAGCAGATTTAAAATGTAAAAATCTTGAATAAAATTCTTTTTATCACGCTTCTTAATACACAGTCTATTGCAAAGAAAATATTCGAATGTTCACCTCTCGAATATTCTTTTTACGATTGAATAGTTAGGTAAAAGAAACGCGACATAATAAATTTTATTAAAGACTTATTTCTAAAAGTATTTTCTATTAAATGGGTAGTCGAAAAATTTAATTAAAGATGTTTAAAAAAACATACTTTTGAATATTTTTCTCACAATTTATCAAGTGAATATTATTATCATTATTTACATTATATATTATTATTTGCTTCTTATTCATAATTTCACTTGTCGCAACAATCTTTGTATGCTTTTGCATTGAAAAAAATAGGGAATAATATTACGGGATAAATGCACATATATCCAAAAGCTACAAAAAATCGCGTTGGAATGCAGTATATTAATATTTAAATATCTTTATTAACATTATATATATTAAAAATTTGTTATTCAATAATCATGCATATAAGAGAAATTTGTATATTTGTGCAAATAAATTTCTTTCTCTTTCTCTCTCTCTCTCTTTCTCTTTAGCGACAGCATTCACTTGATTTTATCCAAATATTTAAATTAAGTTAGTAAAATATATATATATATATTTATATGTAAATTTAAATTACCCTGTCTTTCCTTCTTTCTACTTCTCTGTCTTTTTCTCACAAGCTTAATTAAAATTACGTAAATTTTAGCATAACATTTTCAACATATAATGTAGAAATTATACAAATTTGTGTTATTATATACAGGTTTATAGAATAGTATTCAGCACAATTTCCCTGAGGAAATTGACTTCACATAGTATCCTCTGTAAAACACATGTTTACATATCATAAGAATACGTGGCAGTTGGTAATATTGCGATTGCAATTGCCAACCGTTATGATGATAATACGCAGGCGTTATGATAATATACAAAATATTTTCTTTTTTTTTTAATTTCGATTATGTTACAAAAATGCAATAATTGCAAATATAAATGCTTGGAAATATTAGACTACTTAAATTGTTACTGTTGTCTTTTACTTTTGTAATACATGTAGCTTTCCATAGAGGACACTATGTGAGGTCAATCCCTCAGGGAAATGGTGCTGATTAGCCCATTCTTTAAACCTGTATAATAACACAAACCTGCATAATTTCTACATTATATGCTGGAAATGTGTTATGCTAAAATTTACATAATTTTAATTAAGCTCGTAAGAGAAGAGAGAGAGAGGAACAAGTTAAATTTACATATAAATTTCTATATTTTTGACTAGATCAATTGAAATATGCGGACTAGATAAAAGAAATATTGTCGCTAAAGAAAGAAATTTATTTGCACAAACATAAATTTTTTTTATGCTTGATTATCTTAATAATAAATCTTTAATATGTATAATGTCAATATAGATAAGTGTTAATATTTTATTTAATATATGTGTGTATGTACAAAGCATACTTTTTATTATAAATTTATTCAATAATAATTAACGTTTCAAGCGATTTTCTTTAGCTTTTGGATGTGTAATATTTATCCTCAATTTTTTTTTTAAGCAGAGGAGGCTGCAAAGACTGTTGTGACGAGTGAAATTGTGGAGCGAATCAAGTCACAAAGTAACGACGATATCAATGAGTTTTACATTGAAATAATATAATTTTTTAATGATTGTTAAATAGATTAGCTTAACGGATCATCAAAAGTATACTTGCAGAAAATCTTTGAGTATACACTTAAACAACTCCGCGACTTATTTATTTGATAAATTGTGAGAAAAATATGCAAATATATATATATAACTTTTTAAAGATTTTTAATAAAATTTTTCGATTCTACATTTAATAGAAAAACTTTTTACGAAGTCTAATAAAATCTTTTATCTTGCATTTCTTTACGTAACGATTCAAATATAGAAGTGTAGCATCAAGGATTTTATATTTTATATTTTTTCGTAAAGATAAAATCTGCCCAAAAATTTTGGAATTCGTCATAAAAGAGAGCTAATGAATATAAATATATAAATATATATATATATATATCGTTGTGAATTCGGGTGGGAAGAAAATAGCGCTTAAAGAGTGTACATAACTTATTTGTACCTTTTTATCAATACGAACAAAGATTAAGAGGGAGGTCTACTATATATATACGCGACTGACAAGCTCGTTCACACAATCGTTATATTATTATCTACATTACATGCAGCTGTTACATTTGGCATTTCCTCTCGTTTCCTCTCTGTATTCGCGAATCTTAATCATAAATTTAAAACTCTCTCTCTCTCTCGTGTTACGGATCTTAGATTGAAACATTTGGAAGACGCGTCGGAAATAGGGTGAGCGACACAATTCTGATTTTAGGAACTTCGGGACCGCGGCAGTCAATAAGTAATGTCGGGGCGAAATGCGCGGGGGCGTTGGAACGCTCGTAAATTACGTCGGCGCCGTTTCGTAGGGACGACCTTGACCTTGATCCGTCCCTCGCAGACAGTCGAAAAATCCGCACACAGCATAGCGTGTAGGAAACGACGCGTTTTATTTAACACGTAATCGACGCGTTGCATCAAGGTAGATTTGCGTGTCGCACGCGATCTTATATATGCTCGAGTGAATAGGAAGTATTGAGTTTATACATTGTCCTGATAAGAGAATTACGCGATCTTTCATTGCATACGAGAGGACACATCATATATGTGTGACTGGCACAGGAATCTATATATGTGTGCGTGCATACTTGTTTGAATCCCTCGACACCAAAAGTTTGATATTACGGCTGTCGGCAGCAATATAATATACATATCACAATCTTGGAGTAACCCGCAGCAGTTTGTTATAAAATCATCGTTCGTGTACAATTTTAAATCTCAAAAAGAGCATTAAAAAATCCAGACGGAGTTAAAGTGGTTTATTTGATTTGATTTGATTTGTCACATCGATATATACACCTGTTTTGATTGTCGTAAAAATATCAATGTCATACGGTGCTATCGAAAATATCCCTTTATTTGTGCTATTTGAGAATTCTTGATAAAACGATGAAAATACTGAAACATTTACGCTCGAATCTTACTCGAATACGTATCGCAATATTCGTGCGAACGCTATGGCGCATGCACGCGATGGAATGAGTTTCTCTTCGCGATAAAATTGTAATTTTAATACCTCATTTGGAGAGACACGCTCGCGATTAACAGTTACGTATATACAACGGGTTGGGAGAGGACGACGCGATATGCATATTTCGAAACCCGGTAGCCGAGCTTAAGCTTGCGCCGTTTGGCCGCTCTCGCTCTCTCTTTCTCCACTTGACGGGTCGTCGTGCTATCTCATTCCGCGCTTCTCTCTCTCTCTCTCTCTCTCTTGCTCGACATCGAAGTCTCCCCCTCCCCTTTCTCTCCCTTCCGCCAGGGTTGCTCCCTGGGTTCTCTCTCATCCCCAGTGCGCGCATCGAACCCGTCCTGGACGAAAGTCCTTCCCGCTTCGTAGGACGCACATTTCCTCATCCCGATGTTCGACGTTCCCGACGTTGTTTCACATCGGAGTCGCGAGATCGGTCGTCCCGTTTCCGGTTCCTGCGCGCGTCGCGCGTTGCAATAATAAGTCGATCGTGGGTGGATTATAAGGGAGATAGTGCGTGGTTTTAAGATTGTGCTGGTGTTCGTGAAGGAAGGAAACATTCTCGAGTGATCGATTTTTTAGGTCGATCGAAGGAAACGAGGGATCAGGATTTTCGTGGATGCTGCAGGACGAATAGCGCGATCGACGGTAGTTCGGTAACAATCATCCCTTCGTGCGATCATTGTTTGAGGATATGAAAGTGATTGGTAAATATGCGACCGCATACTTTAACTGCATCGCCTTCGGGGATCGTTAATAGATGATCGATGTGCGAAATCGCGAGTCTCGAAGGTCGAAGTGTCGATAATATTCGCGAAAAATGACGAGAAGAGAGAGCTCCTCTTTTTACTTATGCGATCGCACGCGACAAGATTAAGCATCATGAATTTCTACAAGTAAGAAATCTCGAGCGCGAGTCTTTACGTAAAAACATTATTGATGAATCTTGAAAAGCGTAGATGAATACGTTTGATCTTAGAGGGATTGCGGACGTAAAAAAAGTTCATTATATTTCTCTATCGAAGTTTATATCAAGAATTTTGTATTTGATGCACATATTAAAATAAGAAACGCGCACCTATCTATGTGTTTTCCATGTGTTATTTTTTTTTAGAATCGTTATGCTAGTTTTGTTTAATAACTCATTTTCGCGCGCTTGTATACTGTTCCTTAATTTATTTAACAATCCCATAAAATATGTCGATTAAACCCAGATGAAAAATGACAGATTCGTGAAATTTAATGGTCGAGTTTGAGTTACGAAAAATTGCCTTTTGTAGTATATGTCGACGAGATCGCGAAAACGCAGATAGAAAGCAATTGGTATTGCGGCCAATAAATTGGAATAGTCGACGGCCGTGTTCGATATTCCGCGAGAAAGACAGAACGAAGCTGCGAATTGAAATTAAACGTAGGGAGAAGAGTCGGAGATCGCGCTATTAGCATCGGATTTTCGATTTGTCTGGAGAAGAGTTGATCCCCCTTCTTTCTCCGCCAACAAAGGCGCGGTTCAATTTCTCGTTGGACCCTTCCAATCCGCAAACTATCGATCAACCTGGCGCGCTTCGACATATAAATAGCGCCGTATTAATTTACACGCATATAGAAACGGACGAGCGACGACCGCGTGTTATAGATAGAGACGGTTTTTATTTGATGAGTCGGAAAACGTACACACATATGCAACATAGCTTGCGCAGTTTACGGATTTCAACGACAGTGCGTCTTCTTTTCCAGCCTCCGTCGCGGTATTGGAAACGTTTGCGTCGATTCGTTAAAAGTTTCGTCGAGGAGCAAACATGTTTACTGAGGATTAAACTTTGGACACGATTTGTATAGATAACATTGTCTTGAATGACGTACCACAAAACTATTGTATTTAAAATGCGAGTATATAAAATATACTTCTTTTGAAAATATTGGAAAAGCACAGCCTAAGATTTTTTTTTCATTAATAACGGTACTGTGTTGATTATTTTACTGATTCTTATTATGTGTAATTATTGTGCAATACAACCTAACGATATCATTCAATAATAATTAATAATAATAATAAATTATAAATCATAAATAATGATGAAAAACTTGGATAAACGATATCGAAAAATAATTTAGATTTTATTTTGATTTATGTAAATAAATTTTCCGTTGATATATATATATATATATTCTTTACATGAACTCGCGGAAAAATTTCAGCGATGTCACGATAAATAAATTATTAATATTTCTTGTCTCGTTATATTTTACTGTCATTTGCACGGTCGTATCCAAAGCATCGTACCCTTTGCTTCATGAATATTTATTGGCGATGTCATTTTAAATAATTTGAAATCGAAATTGCGCGTTAATTATATCGATTGAGATTGATTTTCTTTCTCGCAATAACAGCCAATGACAGGTATCAAAGCCGCCGCTTTCAATTACACATGTATGTCCGTTCAGTTAAGTAATTGTATCGAGATCAAACGTCACTATCAAGTACTATCTGTTATAAAAAAATATATTCAATTTGAATTGTCCATAATTTTCGCAACAGAATATATAAATTGCAATTTTCCAATTAAATGCCCACTATATCATAAAGGAAAAAAAAATGAAAAATAGAGAGGAGCTTTTGTGCGTGTCGATATATTGCTATAACAAATAAATGATTGTCTTATTTTTTTACGCAGTGAAGATACTTATCTATACTTCGACTTTCCCTCGGTACCTATATTAAGAAAGATTATTTTTTTCTTCGAATCCAAAATAAGATTCTACCGATCCATTATCGTTTCTTCGCTGCGTCATCATCGCAGACTGTTTCACGGTGAAACGATGACATTGAGACGAACGGTATGCGCGTCGGAATACAGTGTCGTGTAATCGAACCAAGAGCTCGCAAGCCATGAACGAATCGTGGAACGAGGAACTGGCGAACGAGCAATTCTGACGGGAAAACTCGTGGGACGAGGTGTTGGCGCGCGTTGCAAACCAGATAAGAATTCTGTCAGTGTCATCGCGAATAAATTCTGCCACGTAGGGCGACGAGTTTGTACACGACTTGCTGTTCTTTCGCGAATATGTTTACGTGCGAATGCACATGTGCGAACCGCAACAAAAACGGAAGGGTCTAGACGCAGCGCGATCGCTTACGCATTAAAATCGTCTCCTGTGCTCGGTGTCTCACCTGTCGGTGAGCGATCGCTGCGTCACCCTGTCGCTCTCCGAGGTAGTGAGCCTGCTGGGCCTCGCCGATGACGACGAGGTCCTCGCGGGCACGTCAGAGGAGAACAGGAAACGCGCCCTATGGCAGTTTTACTCCACGGGGATGCTCACTCACAGTCACAGCGACGGGGAATTCCCAATCTATTCGCAGGGTGAGTGTAAGGATAATTCTTAATAAGGTCTTGAGAATGAAGGAAGTGCAATAACGCAACCGAGATATATATATACGTCATTCGTAAATGTGCATTTAAAACACGAGCGGAATTGACTGGCAAATATCTCTTGTTGGAAATTAATTTCACGCGATTAAAAATGAAACGTCTTCTTTTAATACGGATGGCACTGGGGGGATGAGCATCGGCATAAATAGCATCAGAATCGATAGTTATAATCGTGCTGCGATCGTTCCGCTTCGACGATCAGCTGCGTCACACAATGCGCGAGTGAAAATCTATATCGTCTGAAAAAACTAATCTCTTGCGCAGATAGAATGTGTACGTCATATCTACATTTATAGAGTCTATATATTTTTACATAGTAGATGTACAGCGAGCTCTCCACATATAACACATACATACACACACAGAGTATTTTTAAGTATAGATTAATTAATAAAAATCGTAAAAATTAAATAAATAAAATTAAATTAATTGTAAATAATTATCAATAATGAAAATTATTAGATGATTAATGAGTATTATGGAATTTATATCCTTACTGTTACTTGCTCGATCCGAGGGAATCGACGAGGGAACTATTTTTAAAATTAATAAGGAACTGTAAAATTTTGCAGGGTACACTGAGAACTAAAAAAAATTAATCTTTTGAAAAATGAGGTGCCAATTTCACAGAAGTAATCGGTGTAGTAGTGTAGGGTATTAATTTTTATTGCTTTTTATTGGACGCAAAATGTCGATTGCTGTTTGCATCGCAGTTTTATCAGAAACAATACTACTTGCGATGATCTCTAACAGATATAATTGATATTGACATTAAAATCATAAATTAATGAGAAACGACAGTTTGATATAATCTGAAATATAATGGCGCCCATAAATAATAATAATACATCAGAGATAATTACGCGTGGTTGTAAACATCCATGATTATTACATAGAAGAGATATATGTAATAGTTACACACGCGTCATCGATCGAATTATGTAACACTTTATATTATTGATGCTGCTTTTAATGTCGAATAAGCGAATCTCGTTATGTTGTGAAGGAGGATTAATTGTCGGAATGGCCTGTCATTAATTATGCTGAATTTTAGTAATATACGTCGATTAGGGGCTGTAAAATTATTAGTACTTCGGTCAGCGCATCAATCACACAATAGATTGAGCAAATTCTCAGTAAATTTTGAATGTTTTTTAAACACTGGCCATTGATATTTCATTCACAACTAGAAAAATTGATTTTTTTTTCTGAAAATTTTAGTAACACGTTGTAGAGAAATTCGAGTATCTTGATGTTTTGTACTATTGATACTGTTCCTCAGTAATTTATGATACGTGTGATTTATCGACATGTATACACATTTGATTGAAAGCCGATTATTGATATCAAAACATCGAAACACTCAATCGGTCGATTAATACAATACAGGATTATGTATTTGTCGCGTATGTTGGGTGAAATATCAAAAATACACAAATTAAAAGTCTTGGGGGAAGAGAAGTTTGAACAACTTTTCACTCTGCGATGCGTAAAGTAATAAGTTCAGTAGTAAGTAGTATGCGTAAAGTAATAAAATCAGCAGCTTTTTCGCAATGTTTCACTCGTCCGAATCGTCAGTCAGCCGACAGACAAGACTGATTTCTCGAGAGACGGCGATATATCGCTATGTCGGTCGTGATGCTCGAAAAGTATGTATGAGAAAAGTTACAGATGCCGTCGTAGAGCGTATATAGTTGCACACGGGATTCTCGATATATCGCACTTCGCATTGCACGTCGAAAAGAAAAGCAATTTACATTTCGTTTTCCGTGTCATTTTGTCTGTACCTATACGAGGCGCGACTTTTGGCGTCAAGTATAGTGAATAGGATCGCCGACAAAGAATGTCGGTTTCTTTACAGACATTACGTATACAAGTCGCGTTGCAGAAGAATAGTCATTGAAATCGCTTGCAAAAGTTTTACGTAAGAATTATGAACCGAATTTAATATACATATATTCACATATTTATGCTTTAATAATTTTGTAAATAGAAAATTATTTTAATTAAAATGTGCATATCGAGTTTGGTCAAGTGTCGCGTATAAAATCTTCATGGAAAAAAAAGATACATTATAAATACCTATCTTAAGTGGAATGATGTTGAGTACGCACGAGTCGCTGTCTCATTATCGCGTTTTTAAGAACTCTTCTTGTCTCTTCTTACCATTAAAAGAAGAAAGTAATTAATCATCTTGAATTAGCGACAGCACACGTTTCCTGAAATGCAGAAATATCCAATCGCTCTCTGCTGTAACTAATACTTTTTATTATTCTCTCGACGATCGGTGGATAGTACTTAGACGCAGTCGGAAGCGAAAGGCTTGACGGAGTAAGAAGTCGCAAACACGGTTAGGGCATCACCACCAGGGGCCATTACTCACCGTACTCTCGCCAACAAAGTTCGACTGACAAATCACGAGATCCTGATAAAGAACGCCATTTCGGTTGAACTGACCGTTCCGTTCCGCCCAAAGAACCGCGCGAAGGCTGAGAGATTTGCGGGCATTCATGACGAAACGTAAGGAGCCGTACAAATAGACCGCGATACTTTTTTTTTTTTGCCATAAATCTTCCCCTATTTCAACTAGCGATCGCGCCACGGAACTATCTTTGGTTGTGAGGGATCGAAGGGTAACGGGAGCACGCGTTTATCATGTCCACCTATTGTAGGTGACTCTACCTTCACTCCGCGAAGAGAAACGAGAGTCGTTCCGTTTAAGAGCATACGATCACGGAAACAGGTTTCCTAATAAAAC
Organism: Nylanderia fulva; assembly: GCF_048542155.1. NCBI lineage: Eukaryota > Metazoa > Arthropoda > Insecta > Hymenoptera > Formicidae > Nylanderia > Nylanderia fulva. Next base: position 2,933,001 of record NW_028189945.1, read on the forward strand.
AACGAGGGTACAGTAATAAGGAATCCTACGAGGAAACATCTCGATTTTACTCGCAATCTTTTTCTTTCTACTCTTCACATGTTTTCGCGAGAATCTTTCTTATTAAAACTGTTGAAATTTTTTTTTTACTTTTTTTATAAATTTTAAAAATTTATATTTTAAAATATTTTTGTTACATAAAATTTTTCTCTTTTAAAAAAAATATGAAAACAACATTAATAAAAATATTCGTGTAATTTGACATGTAAATTTGATTTTTGAGGCACTTTTATACTATAAATTAAACAGATTATAAAAACGTAAAAAAATTTATTTATAATCTCCTTTTATACAAATTCGAAGTCAGATATTTTAGCAAACGTCAAAATTTTAATTGCAAACGTCGGGCAGCCTCAGTGACACTTCCACGCGATATAAACGGATGTTTTCGAAGGAATTATGAGGGATGTAATTCGCCATCCGCGTTGAACTTAATTGAAATCCATTTCGTCGCGCGTTCTCGCTCCCGCGAAGAAGTATCAGTGAGTATTACGGGCTTGCTTGCACGTCGAGAGAAACGACATTAAATCTTATGGTAGAAATTAAATTTTGCGCAGTCAGTCACGGTGGAGATGCCGGCCGAAATTCGTCTTTGTTATTTCCATGTGTCGACGCAAAATTAAGTCAAAACTGTCGGACGAGGAACGTGCGAGGTGTCACATTTAGTGGGTGGACAAGATGTGTTTGTCGCACGTAGGCACGCGTTAAAGAGACTATCGCGAATAGCGCTAAATTTATTTCGAGTGTATTTCGGTACTCGCGTGGTCACTTGGTTCACAGTCTATCATTTTGATACAGAGCTGGCGTCTCTCTCTCGGGAGATTAATGATTTGAAATTCGTTCGGAATAAACGAATTTGATTTCACGAGGGATGATATATGTATGCGAAAATTTATTTACCTCGCTGTATTCTCGGATTGATCATTTGCGAGCGAGACAGATGTAGTTCATTGAGCTTAAATCTTCGCGATTTAAGATAATCTAAAAATTCCCACAATGACGATTGGATGGACATTTACATTTTTCTTCTGCTTTGTTATAATTGTTTTTGAATAAATATAATGGAGATGATAGAGACGTCGCTGGCTATGAAATAAATGGTGATAATTTTATGAATCTCTAGAGGAGGTAACGTGCTAAATGTATGGAGGTACTCGAACCGTGCCTAAATTAGCGAATACCTCGCAAACCATCTGGTCAGCCGGAAAGGAGATTAATTTAATTTGCATTTAATCAGCGCGCAATCTCTAGTATGAATATTCAAGCCATATCCCTCTCCGCATTATTTTGCCTAACTCAAGGTCGGCAAAAACATAGGATCTCACGAGCTAACATTCATCAACGTGTATTTCGCTGTACTGTTCGTTGTCACTCATTTGCCTTTCCATTCGCATTAGTTTTTCATTCGCTTATGTGTGATCGCGACCGTAAGCGCCGGATTATAAAATATTGCGTGACATTTTCGCACGAGATTTTTTTTCATCACGAATGCAGATAAAATGTTATCCAGTCTTTGTAACGACGCGAGTTGATAAAAAAAGTCATTGTCGGATATTGCAACGATATTGCAGATTGTAAACGATAAGACAATAAATATGTATTTAAAATGTGTAAATATGTAAAAATACAAAATAATAGATGCACGCGTGCAATTCTGTGGAATTTAATTTTAATATCGATCATCGTCAAATATTTTGCGAGAGAAACCTCGTTTAGTTTTCGCGAGCGTAAATAAGATGCAAAAATACATTTATTACAGGCCTTCAATTTATCGCATGTGATGCGAAAGAAAAAAATGATAACGACCATATGATAATCTCTACAACTTACTCCATGAAGATCTGAGATTTAAAAAAATCGAAAAAAACGCGTGCAACTTTGTCGTTTGCTTCCGTGCTGGTCGACTGCGCCTTCGGGAAAGCTCATCCTCTTAATACCTCGTTAAATATTCACGAGAATCTCTATTTAACCGGTACCAAGAGGCGCCGTGAGAATCCCTGCAGAACCACCCTTGACTTCATGTGGCGTGTCCTTCGAGACACGACCTTTAAAGACAAAGGGCTCGTTAAGATTTCCGTGTTGAAAATTCGTGCGTCACAATCAGATGGTTTAAATAATCGTTTCGTTAATCCATCGTCGCGAACGTTGTTGGATTTTATGATTAAAGTTTGAAAATGAAAAGCGTTTATATTTGTGATATTTTTTTGCGTGGCTATATAGTACATAAAACATTATCGGAGTATATAATTCCAGTCTTTTTGGTATTTTTAGATAAAGCATTGATTAAGTATGTTAGAGCAAGAGTTATTTGCAAAATAAATTAATACTGAAAATTTATACAAAGTTTTCAATCGATTTCAGTCTTCTTGTAAATTTTATATCGTAAACATTAACAAATAAAATGAATCTAACATAATCATTAGCAAGTCTTAAATATTATTTATTGAGCATTTTATATTTTACACAATTTCACTCTCTCGCTGTAACTTTAGAATGACAGGACCATCGGACTTCTCCGTATCTTCGATTTTCTAAGAAGCAATATCCTCGGAATAGCGTTCCTTGAAGCTATCAGTATTTCGGTCGATCCAATCACCGGTGTGAACTCCAGTGCGGAAATCAGTAAGGCCCACAGAACTGAGTATAACGTGTTAAACTTGGACAGACCGCTATCGTAAACCGAGGGCAACGCGTCCATATATCGGTTGGATATCGATACGTCGTCGTATGACATTGAATTAGACCGGAACTGTTTGATGTGGACGTCGTAATCATTGTAATCGACGTAATCCCTGTTTCGTTTTATCGAAATGGTCCGTAGAAACTGCATACTCCGTTGTTTCACCAAACAGTTTTGTGTTCTGCATCAACATTATAAATATAGTTGTCACTTGTGAGAGACTGAATATTTTCTTCTTTACAATAATTCATCTAACAGCTTTGCGAATATTTGAAAATATCCCGATTCTTTTGATTACTGTCTGTCTGAGTATTAAAATATTTAAAAAAATATTTTGATATAATATAGGTATATTTTAAAGTTCTTGGTTTTCTTTAAAATATCGCTTCCAAAGTGATTCGATGAGAGAATTTACGATTCACTTAATTCGAAATCTCTTATATAGGTATCGATGTCACTTTGATCATCGCTGCTATTAAAGCGAGAACGAATCGAAAGAGGCTTTGATATGTCATTGATAATTGGGACTCTATTACTTCTCAGTTTACAGTTGATACTGGCGCTTACTATTTCGCACAATCACTTATATATACTGTTGCAATGATCTCATAACATGCAAATATTTGGCCGCGAATTTAGCAGGTGGCGATATCCTTGCGGCAATTCTAGCTTTCCGCAGAAACTAATTATTGTTTATCCGCTTATTGAGATAATTCTCGTCAACCAACTAATTGTAAGATAACATAAATTTTCAATGTCACTGTTATTGTTTTGGGATTCGCCAGTTGCGCAATTATAGAAAGTATTAAATGTAACTGTTGCTTTATTTTGTTGCATATATTTAATAATAAAAATTGCTTACAAAATAAAATGATTTATTTACATTTCTGATTTGAATTTATTCATTTAAAAAAATAAGCAATATACATAACTATCTTAACTTATACTAAATAATAAGAAAATCTAGAGTAGAAAATATAGTAGATAATAGAAAACTTAAATAAGAGTAATATTATGAAACTTAAAACACAGAGATAAATTATAAATTATGTTTTATGCATAGTCTTATAAATTATGATATATGCAGCTTATGCTAGAAGTTGAATAAACACACACTGAAATTTCTTTTTACGATGTTTCAACGGCTTTTTTTCCAACTGCAACTTCTTTCAACGACCCCAGCCGGCACTATTAAAATAAACAATTTTCCTTTATGTTTATTAGTTCATTACATTTTCATTTAATTTAAATGCTCATTTTGCCACCACATTTGAATTTACTAATTGTCGTAATTAAGCGCTACGCATGGTTGTAAGATACATATTTATTTAAAAAATTAAAATAAGAGCACGTTTTGTAGAAAAATATTTTTCGTGCGCATTTATACACGCGTAGCGTATATTTAATATACGTTTCTTTTTAAATAGTAAATTTTTTACGGTGGCAATGACGTTTTTTCAATAACAAGTTTTGTATGGATTTAAAGACTTAATAACAAAGCTTAATCAGTTTTATTTTTACCCGACATTAAAGTAGGACACGGTAGATGGTTTTCGATTCCTGCTTACAACTCCACCTCCATTAACAATGTCATCGTCATTGTTGTCACTGTGGAAAGATCTCCTGTACCAGAACAATGGAAATCCATAGTATATCGTGTCTCTATTAGCTAATCCCTCTCGACCGTCTGTAAAACAAAGATTACGACATTATTAATTTTACGATATCTTTAGTCGTATTAAAGATATGTAGTGACATACATCTTTTTTCATTTAATTTTATTTTACATTCTAACATTATTCAATGCAATTATATCTAAATCACACAAGAACCTAAATCTTTATTTATTCAAAAATTACTTTAAAAAGAGAATTAAATTTTTTAATTTTCGAAAATTGCAAGCTTTTTTTGTTAAAATTATATATAAATTTTTCCATATGTAGTCATGCTTCAATTTCCATAATTAAAAATTTATTTTCAAAAAATATATTTAGAGCGCAGAATTGTTATACGATTCTCACAGTCTTCATGTAAAATTAGTGACTTTTGTAAATGAGATTTGAAAATTGAAAATATAATTGGAGTTAGGATAGAGAATTGTGTTATACTCGTACAATTAGATAATTTGAGACCAGCTAACTTACCATCGCTAAATTGAGGAAATGGTGAAGCGGTAACGAAGTTGAGAGCCGTAAAAACAATTGCGAGATACAGTGCGAATCTCATTCTGCGGCGCGAACGTCTAACCGGACATAAATCGTACTTAATGGACGTCTTGAAGTTCGTCTGAATTCTGCCGCGACACAATCTCGCGTTCTTATATATACATACTTGTCCTACTCTTGGTTCTTTCTAGCGAATAACAAGCGAGGCGTTAATTCGAAGACGCGACTCAAATAGCTAATTTCGCTAACGAAGCTGGCAAATGAGAGCGTTCGATCGTAACAACAGACGGACTTCGTTGCTTGTTACGCATAAATCTATAAACCTCCTAAGAGGAATTTCGCACATCTTTGTTGGCAAACGACATAGCGCCGCGATGACTTCATTCGGATGATTCGAATATTTTTCTACGTGTTTGTATCGATAACATCCTATCGTAGCGCGATAGGAAATCACAGCAGAATTTTCTTATCACCACGGTTTTTATTTATCCGCAACAAAATAGACACGAAAACGATTTTTCCCGCCAGCAGATTGGAATTGAAACGCGCAATTGGAACCCATGCAAATTATGAATAACTTTTTTTTTATCGTCGCTTACGTAATTTCCCGCGAGACTCGATCCCGCGTATACGAGAGTTGCACGAATAGAATATTGCTCGGTTCATATACATATGTGTCTCGTATAGGTGTTTCTCTCGTTGTGTATTCTCGCGATCGGATGCTGGAGAAACTTCCTATCGATCGCCTCGCCCTTCTGAAGCTACGTCGCGCCCGTCGTACAGTTTAAAGTACAATACTTGGCTGGATGCGGAGACCTTGCGAGAGAGAGACAGAGATTCTTCGCAACAATCGCTCGATCGGATTTGCCGGACTTAACGAGAATACGCTCTGTCCGCGCGGCGTAGCAAACGTTTCGTCGAGTTTCCCTTATTTGCAAAGCGTAGAGAAGTCGCTCTTTGTGCGTTTGGTTGACGTGAAACTTTACTGCCCGCTTATATATCTAACAGTTGTGTTCGCGGGCGAGCCATTACGTGAGAGAGATCGTCCAACTTATACTCGTTACCAAGCCGTAAAACAGTCTCGTTCCGCTCGCTTCTGAAGCACGACGCTTATTCCTCTCGCGCAGGCTTGAACGGAGGAGAATAAATGCACGACTCGAGCGGATCGTCTCGAGGGAAGCGATAAAAGATGGTCCATCGCTTCATTGAAAAGTGAAAATCGCCATCGTTATAATCTTCGGCTTAATCCTGCTAATTATATGGTTTCTGTTTTAACTGTAAGCGAAGATTGAGAAAGATTTTCTTTGTACGATATATAGCCGACATTTCTTATTCTTATCTCGATTTTTTTTCTACGGCATACGATGTATTTTTCCAATAAAATGCGAGATCTCTTGATTACTCGGGGGAATTTAGAAAATTAAGACGTAAAGAGTAATTAAATATTTAGTTTTGCGAAAGTGTGTATACACGGTCTGAAACAGATTAATGTCCGTGCAATTTAATCGCCGTAAATCAAGAATGAAAAAGTAATTATTCTAATAGCAGTGCTTTATCACTGTCCGAAAAGGACCTCTGTTTTCAGTCGCTCCTTTGATACACGCGATTGTAAATTTTGTACACATCTCCCTCACATACGCTAGTTCGTACGATGATCGTATGTTGTGATGATCATCTATAAATTTTTATCATATTTTTATCTATATTTATGTAGATTATGTAGTGTATAGTATATTTTCATAGAGTGTCACGTATCCAGTTTTTTTGACAAAGTATTCTTGAAAAATTGCAATCTGCACATATTAATAATTCATAAATAATATACCTTCGCACGCGCGATTTCGATAAACTGCGACTTGTTATCTTAACTGTAGAAGTTTTAATCTTCTACCAAATCCAATAACATACGGAAGCATCGATAATCGTTGGAATTATCGGATTAAGAACAAACTTTGGTGAAAACGATTTGAATAATTTTGCCGAAATTAGAGAGAGAGACAGAGAGAGAGAGAGATACTCTTTTTACATCTTTAATACAAACTTTCTATCAATATAGTTATAAAATTTTAAATTAATTTTTTTGCGGTAGATATTACGGAATAATTATTTTTGTCATTCACGTTTTTAAAAGGGAAGCTTTTTTAAACGTATAAATTGCGTGTTTATTAAAATGTAAAATGCAATATTGAAGTTCGATACGAATCAACTTCTTTTTCCGTCTGCGCCCTTGAATGATATATTTTAGCATATCCACGTATTTTTCTAAAACTGTGAATCTATTTTAGCAATGGATTGAAAATTCTTTCAAGGTTATTTTCTCCGCCACTGAACTTGGGGAATCTCGCTACTTCGAAAATCTTTTCCAGTTCATGAGCATAAAGAAAGAGAGAGAGAGAGGGGATCTTTTCTTTCTTCAATGTCCATAAAAAAAATACTCGCGTCATGAGAATCTCGATAGCGACCAAGGCGCTTGACGCTTCGTCGATCGATTATCGTTATTAAGTTACTGCTAACCAGTGCTTTGAAGTAAACCGTGCGGCCGTGCGTCTTTGCTTCCTACAAAGAATGTCAAGGAATATTTCTATAAGCCCTTTTCCAATCATCGCGTCACAGACAATGTATAATGCGAAACGGCGGTATCAAGGGCTCCCCGTTGCAATTGATAAGCGTTTATTTAAGCGAAGTGCGCGGAAACGGATAATGCATCGTCACGTACCGTGAATGAACAAACCTTCATTGAATAGTTAAGATCTCCTGACGCGTATCCGGTTGCAGAATACGCAAATTGTGTTTTCGCAGCTTTTGTTATTTTATCAAGCTACGGTAGTTGCTCACTTTTTTTTTGTTCTGCACACTGTTTATCGCCAACGTGTGTATGTATGATTGTATAACAATGCTTTTGCCGCGCTAAATATTAAAAGCTGGAGCGGTTGTTGATTAATCTTAAATTAGGTTTTCTCGTATTATGTAAACAGTAAATTTGTTGAAGAAAGAATAACACATCCTGTCGAAATAGCATTTGTTATTTATTGCGAGCAAATTTTAATATCTCCATTATATAGATATTAACAAGATTATAATAAACCTATTTTACAGTTGCTATAAATTATCATATAATTTTTAATATAATGATTTCGCAGCAAATATAAAATTTAAAATATAAAAATGTATTATAATATTTTGTCAATATATCTATGATGAAGATATTAAAATTTTCTCTCAAATAACAAGTATACTTTCTCGAAACGATACATTATTTTTTCTATATAACTATAACGGTTTAAAAAAAAAAAGACAATCGAATGATGGGAAATCTTTGTCTATTTATAAATTTTACTGCAGAAAGGCACGGATTTTGCAGAAAAAAGTGGTCTTTACACCTCACGGATACTCGACGATATATATATATATATATATATATATATAACTGTTGTCCGATAATTCCTCTGTCGGTGAGCAGGAATCACACTTCCTCTCTCAATCTTGCGCTTTCGCGTAGGGTCCACGATCTTCTATTTTCGAGACTTGGCATAAGTCCGATCACGTAGCGCGCTTTCCCGGGTTCCCTTTTGCACTGCAGAGGATTCGATCGAATTCCCGAGTGGCTGAGCCATTCGATAATATTCTACCCCGTGACTCCCGCGTATTGACGAAGGGGATTTGCCGAAGAGGTGAATCGCTTGATTGACGATAGTCTTTCATAATAGAGAATATAGTGAATATTGAATAGAGAATCGTTAAAAGAATCGATATATATATATATATATATGTATATACTTCGACATATATGTCGTGAGGACATTGATTTCAATCGACCACTGCAATACCATTCGATTCGAAAGAACGAAGTATAATATTAATAATCGATATTGAAGCTTATATAAATGATTAACGCGATAGGTAAGATAACGCTAGGGATGATTATTACTAATATCGGTTAAGCTTGTCAGTCGGTTAATCGAAAGGCCATATACTCCGATATGTTCCTTGACATCGATCTTGATAATAAATATATCTACCCTTATCTAGAGAAATGACCATCGACTAGATGTCCCATGACCTTCTCTCACTTACCTTTACTCGGATAATGGCGGATACTATCGCGGGGACTCTTGCTATTTGCGTCAAGTAACCCGACTGTAGGTGATCGCGACTGTGTAAATTATTCTTAGGGCGATCGCGCGATGATGATCGGACGACATTCGTTCGAAGGAGCATCGAGGCAAGGTTTCTGTTGGCCGTCGGCGCACAATCCGATCATCCATCGGTCGGCTGATCACAGAAAGAGAGAAAGCGGCTTTCTTGTGAAGGGGATAGTTCATCGGCGAACGAGCCTCGCGTATGCCGGTGTTGGTCAGTGTTGTTACCTGAAACGACGGAAGCTCAGCAAGGCGTGGTGCCGTCGACACGTTTCTGTACAATGCATGTAAACACGAAGGACTCCAGTGCACTCGGCACCGTTGTCGGGAACGGCCGCGCGCGAATTATATAGAGTGACCTCTCTTCCGTCGCGACACTGTGGATTATCAAAATAAGCAAAAATTCCCGCGACCTGATATTCCGATCGATCGTGACTTTCGGAGTAACGTGAATCTCGAAATGATTTTCGCAAATCAAAACTTTTGCCGCCCTTCGCCGATTCGTTCGAGGACTTTAAGAATTTCGCGAGTTGAAAACGTGCCCTTGAAGTTAAGACTTTAAAAGTTAGTTGAAGGTGTGTTAAACGGACACGAGAAACTCTGATTGACTGATAACATTTTTTTAACTTTGCAAATATTGCAAATCATATACACTTAAATATGTTCTTAATTAATGGAATATTATAATAAGATTTAATTAAGATTTAAAATTTAGAGATAGACTTTTAAAGAATTGCTGGTATATAGTATTCTTTGAAGTGTTAAGTGTTTTTTTAAAAATTATTTTTTTAATTCATATACTTGTGGATCTAATACAAATATATTTTCATTTTTTAATACACAATTAAACTCGCTCAATTGAATCGTTTGTCAACCTGTAAATGTGACACACGTGCTGATTAGGTAAGATTATCGTTTTTGTCGAGAATAATCTCGCGCGGGATATACGCGAGTTATCTAAATGACAGATATTAGTATCGAGAAAACAATGGATCAACGCGTTTTAATTTCTTATAAGCGGTATACTTTATTGAAGTGTTAAACTGTTCTATCATTGATAAGACGAGTCTTAATATTTAGTAAAAATGTGAATGAAATTAACTTGAATAATCGAAATTGTCGAATTTGTCTGACTCTGATTTTTACGAATAAATCTACAATACAAAATTTGTATTTGTTCAGTCAGTATGGCTTGTATCAAACAGATATTGTTTAATGGGAAATGTTATTTAGCTTGAATACAGAGAGACAGAGAGGAGCGTATTTATTCGTCTAGTTTAACACGCATAACGTCAATCGCGATTGCTAAAATTAAATTTCCGTAGAATACGTCGCGCAAATTTGCGCGTATCGCTGAGACTTCAAATGTTATTACGTCAACACGTAATTTCGTAGCGGCTAAACTCGCGAATTGATAAAATGCGGTCGCAGACTGTTCGTAATTAAAGAAACATTCTACTGGCGAGTTGTTAGCGTAAATACCCCTGCGGTCGCGCCCAGTGTATCCGTCCGGTCTGCGAAGGGTGTGTCTTTCATATGCAGGCTAGTCGTTAACCACGGACTGAGGGGATGTATTCCGTGTTGTCTCCTCGGGGGGATAAAGTTAACTTCGGGGTGCGTTTTGCTGGCAAAGTATAATGGCAGTCGTGCACGGCACACACGAATGCGCCTGTCTTGTCTCCGGATGATATAAAAGGGTTTAAAGTTTTCTCTCTCTGTCTCTGAAATAAATCGTGAGCTTACATAAATATGAGAAACAAAGTGGAAACGAAATTGAATATTGAAATAGTATTAAAATTAATTGAATCAGTGACGTGCCGGTAAAAAGAATTATTTTTTTCAGGTTTTTATATAGTTTCACAGAATTGAAGAATGAAGTTTATTTCATATGCATATATATATAATGTGTGTCAATAATGTAAACAGAAGCAACTTGCTAAGTATCTTACAGTTTTTGGTTTATTTTTTGAGTAATTTGAAATTATTTATGTCGTAGATGAAATATCGAAATAATAAAGATAAACAATTGCAAGTGATCGAAAACGAGCATACTATGAGTAAATTAAATTAAATCGGGTATAAGTTTTGCGTCAGAAGTGCAAGCTCGCTGTCTACACACGTTAGAACATTGTAGAAAGACTTACGAGCTTTCACATGAACTTGTTTCTGTGTATATCACAAGCTGTATACAAGAAGCTTGATAACTTTGTCTCAAAAATTCTAGTGACGTTAGGGATTTGTGAGAAAAATGGTGTGTCGGTGAAACTCTCTGTGAGATAATATATGCATATTGCGTGAATTATTGCTTATCTGTTATTGTTGCTGCGTGTCCTCTACATGCATATCGCATAATGAGCTTGTGGCGATTCGGACCTTTCAAGGATGGTATGTTTATTCTCTATCATATATTATATAGGTATAATATATTAACTCATTCAATTGTTATATGAAGAAAATATAGAACCTTTAATGTTTATCTTCATGTTATTTTTAACATTTTTTTACTTTATTTGATTATTTATTCATCCGTATGTGTTTTCTTGTTTTTTTATTCCAATTGGAGAGCTTTGCCATTCGCGGATAATTTACAAGGATACTTTGTTGTGATAATATTTACGAGCACAAAATTGACAATTGCTATGAATAAAAGATAAGTACATCAAGTGTATTCGATGTTAATTGAGAATAGAGAGCGCGAAATTCATTGCGCTTAATTAAACACGCGTTCGAGCGTTATACATATATACTCGGACAAGCGAAAAAAAAAACGATCGTTTATTCTACGTGACTACCCGGATAAAAAACTCTTCTCTATATGTATCACGGCAATAAACTTTGCAATCGCGATAAAATTTATTGTTGCTTGCATAGATGTGCAACAAATATTATATGTGTATATTTTCACCCAATCCTTTGCGAAAATGTTCACTCACGATGCGTGACTGTGCTTAGAGGCTTACGGACTTTCTTGGGAATGATGATGAGATATTTGCATTTACATAGTAAAGCTAAAGAACTTAAATGGTTGTCCCAGCACGTCTCCCAGTTACTAACTAAATAATAATCATGTCTTGAAATTTTATCTTCTTTTAGCAACAGATAAAATTATTTTTTATTTTGACAATTTGATGCTTTTTCTATTTCAATAAAAATATATTTTTTTTTTCAATTTATTGTGATTTATTGTCAACTTGTACGATGGAATGCAATTTTTTTTTTGTAAGAGATTAATATTTGAAATATTTCATATATTCTTTTAAATATAAATGATTTTGAATATTCAAAACTTTTATGTATTGAAATTGTTACGTTCTTTCACGCATTCTTTAAATAATTTCTTTTATTCATCGCATGTTTAAAATTGTATATAATGTAATGTGCGCAAATTTACAAATTTGTAGCATGGTTTAAAAATATTCAATTTACCGCATTAGTAGATAAATTGCATATATAGCATACATAGCTCATCTCAGCATCGCGTTTCCAAAACATTTCCGACCAGAGCACTTCATCTAAATAAAGAGCATATCTCGTACGTCGACTTGGCAACGAACGACAATGAACATTTAGGTCATCGATTGCTCTCCGAAATGCAGTATCCTTTTCGCAAGATCTTTTATGATCGTGTGAATAAATCTTGAGTAATTTTCAATGTCAATATTTAATGTAACGTAGAGTCATTTTGATTATAATAATTTATTATACTTGAAAACACATAATTATAAACTCATAGAAAGAGAAAGAAATGTGTCATAAGAATAACATTATATTAATAGTACGAAATTTGCAGAGTCAAAGTTTTCTTTTGATAACGACTATTGTACACAGATAATATGACCCAATAAAATAACTCGATTTAAATCTCGAACAATCAAGTTGTAATAAGATTTTATCGTGGCAATAAAAAAGTGTGATTTCATTACATTCGTTTGCTTCCATTCGAAATAGAAATTTGTCGAGTAATTGATTACAAAAATATATTTAAAATTCATATTAAAGATATAAAAATACTTTTAAAAAGTATAATTTAAAATATAAAATATGCAAGCTAACCAGTTGTAAAAAATGGATATATCTTATTGAAATATTTGATATTTTAAATTATATTAATGTACACAATTTTTCTTTTGCATATTTGCAAAATGATTGATAGAATGTTATTTCGCGCAGTAATGGAACTTTATTCTATGATGCATTGCAATAAATAATTCCAACGTCGCAGTTCGCGATCGTGTGATCTATGATATTGTTACTTTTCGATGGGGCATTTCATTTTTTCAGATGATTTCCCGCGCTACGTGTACGACGCGTAGATGTTACAAAAAGACTCGAGGGAAGGGTTATTTCATGTTCGAGAGCTTCCTCGAGGGAGTCACTGATATATCTCATTGTTATGTAACCGTTGTAGTTCACGGAAAATCATTCCTTTCTCATTCTTCGCACCTCTGCAGGTTTCGAGTCTTCTACCCTCGTCACTCTACGATCGTACGATTTCATTGTAGAATATCTTTCGTCCTTTCAGCATCTAACTCAGCTTTGCTATCGCGAACGTGAAACGTATATGCGACAGAAAAATACGCGCGTATAGAGTCAGATACGAGCAGCGGAGTTGAGCACTCGACGAAAACCGAGACGATGTTTGTCGTTTAAAGTGCTACTCTCGAGAGTTTCTTGCGTGAGTTTAGATACGAATGCTGTGACGTACTCAACACACAGCTCCGGATGGATCTTTGCCTTCCCGGGTCTTCACTAAGCAGTGATCCATGTGAGATTTCGCCCTGATGGGAATTTAATAATAGTTTCCCTCGAAAGTATATCATACTTTTTTTCTGCATCGTCATATTAACTATACATGAAGTATATAATTGTCTTTTATTAAAAGAATAATAGGAATATAAATGATATTTAAATATGATTTATATTACGAAATTATGGATATCGCTCGTACTTTAATTTTATATTTTCGGCGAACTTTACATAATTCAGCAAAATATGAAATTCATCGAGCATACATTCATTGTCGGAATAATACGAGCGAATTAAGACTTTCAGAAATAAAATTTACCAAAGGTCTTTTTTGAACGATTTAATTCGCGTGTGTGTACATAAATTTTGTCACAACTCTCATGTAGATACTTACGTTTATCGGATGGTCGTGTCCATTTATCAGAATTTTCGGCGATACTGTTTCGTCCGGAATGTCCCAGCATACATTACGAAAGCATTCCGAAGTAGACATCGCGAAGTAGATATCGCTCGCATGATACTCCATTTTCACTTCGACTACATAACGAGCAGTCGCCAAGATACCGTAGTACTTTTTCGTGTCTTTTCATAGTCTTCAGCAAATCGAGGTTTGTTGTGAAAAGTAGGTATAGATGCTAAGGAAGATAAACTATATTTATTTACTTTTCCTTGCCTCGACTTTTGTATATATATTTCTCTATTCCCCGGTGATCGTGAAAGTTTCGTTGACACGATCGGATAAGAAGCGTTTGCGGATGAAAGTTGCCGGAAGGAAGGCATGATAGAAGCGGAGCATATCGCGCCCGGAGAGCGCACGGTTATTGAATAAGGCAAGAAATACTGCAGGAACGCGACGTTGAGAAAAACCTCGATGAGAGCCACCGCCAACGTTACCGCCATCATCGTCGATGGCGGGGTTGATCGGCTTTGTCTCGCTTTTTCTCGCAAGACAACTCACGCCACCCTATACTCCTCGTGCCGTTCATCGATTTTCTCGATGGCTCCGAGCACTCTCGATATATAGTGGCGATAATACGTCGTAAACTCGTGCGCGGAAATTGGTAAACAGACTTTGCGGAAACCGGGCCAGTCCTTGCTCGGGAAAGCGACAGTCGTGAAAAAGTAATTTCGCGCGCGAAAAGAAAGGAGAATTTCTATCGATACCGCGGAAAGAAAGAGAGAGCGTGACGAAGGTGCAATAAAAATTGTCGCGTAATACGATGGCGTGAAAAAATAATGGGCATCTTTCAATCTCATTGTGCAACTGATAAAATAAGATATATTGAAAAAGAATTGTTTTCTCTATTTTTACTCGTAAAGTGCCAATAACGCGCGTTTCCGTGAAAATATCTGCATAGTTTTGATCTTACGATGATGCGCGATAGGATATCGTCTCATTAAGACAGCCCCTTGACAAAATAATTCTACGTACAAAGTTTCACGGTGTAATGCATTATGATACGTCTCGATAATTTCCCTTGCTTAGACTTAGAGTCTAAAAAATGATATTTGCTATTGACAAAGGAGTAAAGATTATTTCGCTATAAGCTGTGTAATATATTGTTCGCGAAACTATTTTAATAACAGTTTCCTGTGCTTTTAGTCGGAGACAGCTTTGCTACCGCATTGTCTTGTATACTTGTAAAGTTCCCCATCAGCCATAAAAAATTGTATAACGTACAAGAAATGACATTATGATTAAATTTCTAACAAACGAGGATTTACTATTTAGAAAAAATAGACATTTTTCGCTTCTGTTATAAATTTGTTGAAATTCGAACCAGTGAGTATAAAAGAGCTCATGTGTAATTATATCCTGCCATTATAATAATTGTTGTAGTTTGTAGTCATATATACTATGCTGTGTGAGTGAGAAACAAAGCAATAACAACCTAAATATTATATCGCGTAATTAGTGCGTGAAGATATGCTTTCGTAGGTATATATATTATATATAATGGATGTGAGATAAATTCGGAGAGTGATGTCTCTTATGCAGAAATTACTGAAAGTATCCAGTTTCAAAATGAGAAATTCTAGATTACCTTACATGCGCGAGTGTGACGTTTCATATCTGTTTCACTCCATTACATGCTTACACTGAAATTCTCTTTGTTCGACGAATGCAAATGCATCTCTCCTTTGGTGACACCTATGCTCTTACCGCACTTTTTAAGCGACAGTAAATGGGAAATAACGTTACTTCCGCTTAGTTTAACTCTTTGAGCGAGTTTCTCTCGCTACTCTCGATCGATATATATATCGAATATAATCATGATGTAATTGGATTCTCATCGCCAAATGAGATAATTCGTTTCTTTGATAATTGGGGACAAGTACTTTAGTAAAAGTACAATTACATTAAGAGATTCTGCATAACTCATCTCTCAGTGATTTAAAGTGCATCTTTGAATATAACGATTATTATAATGAATTATAGGTACGAAAGTACGTAATTGATTGTACAAATATCGGATATCGGATCGCTTGCTCACCTCTTGTCACCTATATAAATGTTTATGTCTTGATCTCGAGGAAAAATTAATTTATCTCTCTCCTCAATTGCAATTTTGCAATCGAAATGCTAAAAAAAAGATTGCAATGTATTTTAACATATTATATATACCATGTTTTTATATTTCTAGTTTTTTATTTAAAATTTAATTAAAATATAGATATATTTTGTGTACCTAGTTATTCGCGAATTTTATTCGTATTTTTTAAAACAATCCTCACACTCTGATGTTCAATATTTGATGGAACAAGCGTTTGACAGAGCAAACAAAAATAAATTCTCTTTTGTATTACTTCATTTTTTAATGTGCGACGTTTTACAAAACGGATTACTTGAAACGAATCAACGCGCTTTAACATTTTTTGTGCCGCATTCTCATTACACATGACTGCACTAGAAAACTGCAAATAAATTTTGTGAAGCACATTTAAACGATAGAGTTTACAAAGTTAAATAATTATTCGCGTAGAAAATAACAGAAAATGTGACAAATAATTTCTATTTAAAAAAATCTTTTTTTATCACGTGGAAATAAGTGATTATTTTTTGAACATTTGCGATTAATTATATTTGTCATGCTTGATTTACTTAAAAAGAAGTGCTGCATTTGCATTTATCAATTGAATCATTTTTCTGATAAAATGTAAATCCGCAAACAAATGATAAAAGGTTTCCTTACAATTAGATGTAAATTGTATCTAATTATTCTGTAGATTCGCGTTTCGTGTGCAATTGCTTTGTCTGCGAATAATTCATTCACGCAAAGGTTCTGGCAAAGACACGGTTATACAGAACTAGCATTTGATAATCACAGTAATAAACCGCGAAACGATAATGCTCTTCTGACACTCCAGCTGCGATACAACGATCAATTTTAATGAAGAATAATTTCGCGTGCGCAGCAGATTAGGTATCTTGCAATTTTAATCGCTTTTAATGAGTTAGTGTCGCAGAAATTTATTATGGTTATACTGAAACACGAGAGAGAAATACGTATAGAAACAGGATGATGCTCCAAAACGAATTTAAAAGGAAAAATCAATAATCGGCATTATTGATATGATATAATTCAATCTTAAATCTCTTTTTGTGTATTAATAGATTTTGTAATTTTAATAACACAATTTAATATAATATATTTTTTATTAAAATAAAAGTTATTTAAATTTTTTCGAAAATGCATTAGTTTATAAACTTTTGACCTTTTATTTTCTCTTAAAATTCTGTAATTATCACGACAGAAAAAGAGAGAGAATGAGAGAGCGATATTTATAAATATTTTTGTATAGTTTTGAATATCGTATTACGTTTTTAGCCTTTTCGATAACATCTTCGATTTAAAGAAGATGCACGATTTTTTAAATATTCTCAACGATATAAACGCGTTGGTTATGTCGACAGGAAAGAATGCGTCTGACGGTGAGGATAATTCCTGTCACTCAGCTACACATTTTCCCTACGCGCCGGTTTCGCATTTTATTGCATAAATTTATCCCGGAAAAATGCAGAAAGCGACGAGCTGTTCGTAACGTACGTGAAATGCATAACACACTTTATCCTTCCGAAAGTATATATTTTTGCCATTCCGTCGTTCGCGAAAACTGCGGTTATCCGGTTATAGCAGGTTGAGAGGCGAGGCACGCGCCATTTGATTCGGACGCGAGATGGTATTCGTGAAACAGTTTTTCCTGATGGCCCATCCCCGGCTTTGGCGACATCGTGACCCTCGTAAATAATCGAAGGAGAGGATATTATCCGCGATCGTCCATCCTGGTAAAAGTCGCTGCAGTTTTCCGTTCGGCGACCGGAAACGTCTGGCTATGACGCTACGTTCGCAATAATATCTTAAAACGGAAATACGATCGTTCCCGACTAACAATAAGAAATTCGATTGCTATCTTTATGCTCTTCGTCGTGGCAAATATTATATTACGTTCGCGGAATCTGTCAATTTTATTTGGTTTTATCTAAGTTTTTCGAATCGCGGTGTTATGTGCACATGCAAATGCATAGATTTATGAGAATCTCGTTATATTACTGCGAGTTTTTGCTCGCCTCAGTTGAATTTTTTTAGACTGAAGCAATCAAGCAAACAAGCGAATGATTGTAGAGTCAAGATGCGAGTAAGGTCCTCGAGTTGATTGTTTCTCTCAAAAGTTCGAGTATCATAAATCTTTTTTTTTTTTTTTGACTGATTTTAAATTGGATTCACATTTGATTGTGCACGGTGACATATATATGATTTCCATGACAGTAGCGAGGCAATATATCATGCAAAATAAATCTGAAAATGTATCGGGAGCAGCAACTTGTGCTCATCTCACTGACTTTAAGAAGCGAATCATTGCCGCATATGATTGCGAAACTCCACTTTTGATCCGCGATTCAAAAGTTTGTGCTCCGACGCGTCACTTCTCAATTTTCTGCAGCCGACTCGTTGAAAAATTTCTTCGATGCAGGAAAGCAAACACGCACGCGATTCGGTCTTAAAAGTCGGGAACGACCTAAGCAAAAAAAAAAAGAGATAAAGAGAGGAAGGAGATGAATCTCATCGACCCGCGAAAAATCAATATCGTGCACGTGCCACCTTCACGTATAGATCCGTCCGTCCTTTACGATGCATTCTGCAGGAAAATCTCGTTGCATTCGCCGCGGTTATTTGTAGAATTCAATGTGCATTGATGCGAAGTGCTCTCAGGAGTCCGCAGCGTTTCTCCCTCGAAATTCTATCGTATATTTACGTTGCAGAAACCATCGGGACGCTGACTCTCTTTCTCTTCTTATTATTCTATCCCGCATTCTTATATCCATAGCCACTGACGGTGTCTCTTTCTCAAGAGACATCTTTTTACTCGTTGCGAAAAATGCAACTTAAGACTCGCAGCAAAACAATATTTTAAATGTTATTTGGTAATCTGAAACGTATTCTTTTTATCGTGATTATTGTTATCTTTTTATCATACATTAAAACAGTTTATATATATCGTAAAAAAAATATAAAAATCTGTGTAACACAAACTTTAATTCATTATGAGATTAATATTTTATTGTCATTGTTTTAAATGAAGCTTTGTTAATTAGTTCATCGTGACATAAGAAAATAAAAGCAGACTAAGAAAGTGCGCTTTGGAGAACTTGAAAAATTTAAAAATAAGACGGGAAGCGAAGCGACAATTTAAATCTCTTCTCGGGCGTCGCGGCTAGTGTTAATATATGACTCATGTAATGCGCAGCGAGTTTTGCAATTATTTCTCCTCTTGATTCGACATATTGAAACCGGTACGTAACGGCGTTCCAGTAATAACTGAGCAATTTGTCGAAGAAAACGTTCGGGAAGAAGGATAAATCGACAAAAAAAGGATGCGATTTTCTATTTGTACATCGAACAACTCGTACAAACTAGCATCGTATCTTCCTCTCGCGTTATTGCACGGAGAAATTGCGACGTGAAGAAAGAAAAGGAGAGACAAATTAATCCATTTAATCTTCGTTACGCAAATCGGATTAATAAATTCGAAACTGCATTCCGGCGAACGGTGCGCGAAAATTAATTATTTTTCTACATGTGCTATATATTTTAAACATATTTTATCTTTACTATATATAATATATTCAAAACAGTTTAGAAGAAAGATACTTGTAATTACTCTTTTACCCGAAAATGTATTATTTATGTGCATAATACGGAATCATGATTTAGATAAGATAATGACACAATATCCTTTTCACTATTATTTGAGAGAGTTTCGCGATCGTATCTTGTTCGAGTTCAGTATATTCAGTTCAGAATCTGGTGTAGATCACCGCGAACTGCCCTGTCCTGGTTTTGTAGCACTGTGAAGCTGCTTCGTAAACCACCTTCGTGAAACTCGTGGAATTTCCCGATGACAAGAACGTCATCCGAAGAATTTCCTCGCGGTTGTCCTCGGGCAAGGTTCTACGTTGAGAACCGAAAAGCTGCAATGTGTCAGTAAAGCCGATATCACGGTCTTGCGCGGAATCTTTAAGGAAATTTAATCTCCTAAATCGCAGAACAATTGTTACGAATACGAACAACAAAAGTCGGATCATTCGTCATATCGGACTATCGTTTAATTTACCTGTTCAATTGAAAATATAGATGCGAAATCACAATTCGATGTTTCAAAATATCCAAGCAATTTTTTCTTCGCAAATTAGAGACATCGGAAAATTCTATTTTTTTCTTTCAATTAGTTGTTTCTTTGAAATAATTGCGCATTCTCTTTCCTCTTGTTTGCAAAATAATACCTTCTGTCTGGAATAAATCAGGAAGGGATGGTTCTCGCGTAAAATAAAAATGCCTATTCGATTTAAAAATATATGCGTTGTTACTCTCATATGCAGTCCACTCATTTTCCAGCATGGTTGATTCGACTCAATATTTTGTGGCGGATATGTTGAAAAAACGGATCCGTTCTCGTAACACGCCGATAAAACGAGCACGGGATAAATCAAGCGTATTATTATGGAGGGTGCTATTAATTTTACTGCATTGACGTTGTTCCACGTGCTAGTCATAAAGGGACGCCTTGCTGATACATGACCACAACTCGAGCGACGCGTGATACCCGATAACATTGGACGATAAAATGAAATATTTCCGTGAACGAAAATTGCCGATTAATATCAACGAATACAAATATTAATATATTATATTTTTTCCCCATCAACTATAGATGTAACGTAGAATCAGATTTTACTCTTAACTGTTTTTCTGTGAAATGCAAAGGAAATTTTTAAAATAAATGTTTTACATACATCGTAATAAAAGTATATTACATACATTTGTTTTAATATAACGTTTTATATGAACATATATGTATGTAAAATAACGAATAATATTTTGAAAAATCATATGAAAAAAAATAACGTTGTTTGATGCAATGTGAGAGGAATTATAATTGTATTTAAAACTCATAAAGTCAATCGTTATATCTAGATTCGATGAAGCGTTGATAAATAAGATTAATATCATTGAAAAATTGAAATCGTTCGTTAAGCACGCACAGGGGAAGGAAGAGTGAGTTTGTTGGAGAAATAAAAAAATGAATGAATCAGCACGCTTTTCGTCACTCGCGGTTGCAATTTGTAATCAAGAATGTCGGTACGATTACTCGCGATAATCTCTCGTGCAGCGAGAGTGGCAGACTTGCTGCTGCGAATAAAATGCAGCTGGACCGTGATAAATGCGACGCATTGCAGTCTATCAATTACTGTCACGTGCAAACATCTCGGCTGCAAAAATATACAACGATTCGTCACTCAACCGATTGCATAACGTAGCGACGAATTTTCTATAGATGTTCGATTATTGTTTATTGAATGCAAATTTTTATCAAATCTGTAGAGAGAGGCTTCACACATGACAGCCGATATAATATTAATAACAGATGGAAATTTTCGTGCTTTCGAAGATCCGATAATTTCGCTTTACCACAATAATTTCCCCCTCGAAATCGCAACTGTACTAATAGAGGAAGGTAGACTAAATCTACACGGTAATAAGGAAAGCAATCTCATCTACTTCGTCTGTCGTTCCCACCTTTCCTACCATTAATTTCCCATCATTATCGCCCCAAACAACATCTTATCTAGACAGTTAGCTAACAACCTGATAGGCGTGCGACAAACTTGGTTTATCCTAAATGTCTCACGCGATATTTTTCGTGTTTTTTTAAATTTGCATCGGTTTACGTTCAATCTCTGCATGCCCTTGTTTTATTTTATCATATTTTGAATATGCTATAATATGTTAATAACGCTTTATTTTTTATCTTATTCTATTAAATGTTTGAATGAAAAAAATAGGGAAAAAATATACTATGATTATTACCATAAATATATTTTTTAATAAATTATGACGAATTATTAATTTTAGCAAGAATGATATATTTTGAACAAACTTTTTTTCCATTAACTTGTTTAGTATTATTATTGAGATTGTTAAGTAGTTGGCAAGCAGCCACGTGTTTTATACGCTACGTTAGCACGTTTAGTTGGTATATTCTCGACTCTCGTGGGTAAAGCACGCTTGATTCAATACCTAACAGAGAGATGGGTGGCCGCTTCTGCGCATGTATAGTCCTCTCTCTTTCTATCGTACGTGTATATCCTTTGAAGGATACTCTGTGTCTTCTTTTCTATGAAGACGCAGTTCACACCTCAAAGGTAGAGAAAAGAAAGGTGGCATCTTCCACCTCGATGCAAGTAATTTATCTTGCAAAGAGACTTAAGTGTGCCAACATTTTTTTTTAAAGATTTTGATTAATAGTTGTAATGATTCTTACGTAATTGCATGATGTAGAAAAATTTTTGAAAAGGAATAGTTGCTTCAAACACTCAACATGAAATTTATATTGTAATCTAAATATATCTTTGCTCAAGCAACAATATGCTCAGCTTCAATTTTATATATTCATTTTTAAGAAAAAGATTAACTATTTATACCTTCTGTGGAGTTGAAATCAACACAGTGATTTCTAACAATCTCATATATATATATATTCACAAATTTTATAAGGCGTAATTGTCAAATTTAAACGGCTTTAGTATTTAATATTGCTAAAATTTACCGATATTTGTTTTAATATGGCCGAAAAATAATTCCACTGCAGCAAAATCTGCAGTAATTAATTACGAGCTACGAGTTTTGCGTGTTGTGCAAGCGGTAAATTGCATCGTCCAAAGTGGCTATTCCCCGCGTGCGATTTCGCGAAAGGACTCCTCTCGCTTACGAATGATATTTTCGTCTGGCGTGTAATTCGCGCAACTGCTCGTGTCTCTCGTAAGTAGCTGCATTTAATATGGGAGCGCGCGAGTACACGCGTAAATGTGTTCGACCGTCAGCTGCCTGTGGTTGTCGCTGATGTACTGTCACTTTGCTTTAATTATACGTCTCAACCATTTAATAGTAAATTGTCTTATAATTCGGGTCAGCTGAGCGACATTCCTTATTGCAATTAAAATTCGTTCAAATGGGCGGCTTTTGTGCTCGCGAGGAATCCTCGGAACTTTCTATTGAATCGCGTGCAGACAATTATGAGAATTAAATTCTCGTAGATCTCTTAATTTCTTGTTTGATAAATACATAATCAAATAGGTAGGCTTTTTGTGGAAAAATCAACTTAAATTATACTTATATAGCGTCTCTATACTTAATTCTTTAAGTACGAAATATTATATAGAAAAATAATCAGTTATTGCACATATTTTTCATTGCTTTATATTTTCTTATCAATTACAAAAATAAGAGAATAGTTTGCATCGTAATAAATATAATGTAAGAATAATATTTTTTAATATTCGCGTAAAGATTTCTTGAGATAAGCGAATCGTTATATGTATTGAATATTTTTCGAAAGATCTCTGTGTGTATTCGGCGAATTTTTAAGCGTCGAACCTAAATAAAGTCATTCGCCGAGAGATTGTTATTTTTCAGAAATATGTAGATTGACCTTAATTTATTGCGATCGATGAGACGGGTCAGGGAACAGTTTATAGCTCGCTTAACTTTGCGAGTGGACCTTTGCCATCGCGCCGGCGAGAGACCGAGAGTTCTTTGACCGCTGAACTGCGATACAATGCAACATTTTGCGTCGCAATATTGACCTATTGATACATAATGAATAAATCGATCAATTTCATGCAAGTGTTAGATTAAAGAGATTATGTATGTATATACAGGGCGATCCTCGTAATGATCGTCACGGTTTTTAAAGACACGATCTGACAAAAGTCTTGCACAGAACTTTATCAGGTTTTAACAGAAAATAATCATCAGTTCTACAATTTTCAATGCAATTAAAATAATAAAAATGATCAAAATGATCGAAAGCGATCAAAATAATCAGTGATCAAATTTGATCGTTTTAATTATTTTGATCACGTTGTAAGTGAATTAAAAATTGTGGCAACCATTCCGTGGATATATATTTCTACCTTGTATATATTTCCAAATTAAATGTATGTTGAAAAAAGATTTGATAATATACTTAATCGCTCATTATATTTATAATATGCTATTTTTCTAGCTGTATCATTTATTTGGAAATAATGGTGAAATTTGTAAGAGAGATGCACATGACATGTAAAGTTGTATAAGAAAGAAGAGAGAGAGAGAGAGAGAGAGAGAGAGAGAAAAGAAATTAATATCTGCATTAATGTCTCAGAAGAACATCCGCTGTGCATACATTATGTCCTTTGCACAATCTTTGTAATGTGTATAATAACTACTAATTTCTAAATAAGCTGGTCTTATATACCGTTAGCAATATGCATAGATTAAACATGTACAAGGCTTACGCTCACGATATCTCGTAGTTACGTAAGAGGCATCGTGGATGCGAGATGAAACGAGAAGAAGAACAAGCTCGATTTACATATAAATCTGCTAATTTTTATTTTGTAATTATTTATGCGAACGCGTAATTCATTACATCGCGCGTTAATTAAAAAGAGCTATATGCCCTGTCAGGAAGTAATTGGATTTAATAGCGAAAATACTCATACAGATGATTTCTTCGAAGGAGTGGTTTACAAAAATGTTGTACATACATTAATACAGCACGGAAAAAAATTAACCACAATAGCTAAATTTTAGCTGTCCCTATATTACATATGAAATTTAGTTATTAAGTCTAAATTTTAGCTATGATAGCTAATATTTTTAACTATAGAATTCTCCGTTAATTTATAGATAAAAATATTATTTAACATAGCTAAAATTTAGACATAATAATATAGAGACAGTTAAAATTTAGCTAGGGTTGCTAATTTTTTCCGTGAGTACAATGTTTCGTGAGTCTAAAAAGATCCAATAATTTGATAAAATTCACAATCCTCTTAACGGTTCAGAGATATAGATTCACGGATCGATTGTAAATTACTCAAAGGTTGTATCTGCTACTATTGATTACTGACGTGCATCCGCATGTAGCGCGGATACTTTCTAACGGAGCGACCTTCAAGATCGATACTCTCGCTCCGTTCTCCGCGTGCGAAATGTTTCTCACATCTCAGGCCTTAGTTGTGACAGCGAGCAGACCGGGCCGAAAGAAGCGGTGGATATTCACGAGTCGGTTTAAATTAGCGAGTCTAGACGTCTCGGAAATACCACGTGGTCATACTACATCCGCCGTCTTTCAATTCAAATATTCGCGCGTCCGTCCATTATTTCAAAGATTCGTCTAGATCCTCGCAAGCCTACAAAAATAAAGCTTACAATTAGCCCGTATGTGCGATCTACGACCATAACGTGAAATAAATGCTCTTAATCTGTCGACAGTCGCGCGATCGTAAAAAGTATAACGCATACACGATATATTCTCGATTTATCTCCCATCAACAATAGCTTTTACGACAGCCAGTTTTGTCTATTCTATTTTAATGCAAAATTATTTAAACATGATTTATCACTTGTCGAGTTTTTATTATTATTCATGATTAATGAATAATGAATTAACTAGGAGTTTGTAGAAATGCATTTATTTCATTTATGTAATTTATATTGTGAATTAATATTTCAGTACACGTGGATCGAGGGAAAACATTTAATAATAGAATTTTATTTTTTCTGTTTCAGGTATGTATCTCAAATTATAAAGAGAGCGAGAGATCTTTTATGTGGTCCGTCTGATTTAGTCTCGGTCATCAAACTGTAAGTTATATAATATGTACGTTTAAAATTATCACTTCGTAAAAAATTAGTGCAGCCTCGTCTAATTGTCGGCGTATTTGTCCATTTAAATTACGACGAACGCAGTATATTTCGCGTCATCCTTTCCTGTTTCGCCAATCCACTGCTTCGTATTTGCCACACCCACGATTGTCATCTCGATTCCTAGACTTACGCATGACTTACGCACGTATCTGTGCTCATTTAAGAAAGCGTGTGGAATTGATAATCATCTAGTATGGATAAGCAACTTTCGTTTGCCATTCGTTAACTGCAAACAGCTCGTAACTGCAAACATGATTTAACGATTGAGATTACAGACAAATGAAAGAGAGAATTCGATATTTTTTAATTATGGAATTATAGAAATTGCATTCATAAATATTAATTTGTAATGCTATAGGGGGATCTTTGTTTGTAATTTTTAAATTAATTTCAAATTTAAATAATAATGAAAATCTGAAAAAATATATTTGAAAAATGTATATAGGTATATGTATATACTTATTTGTCCTTTGTCAATACATCAGCATTTTCTAGATCTAGATGAAATACAGATAATCAATACTTGCTTATCTTATTGCCGACAAACTATCGGCGTGATTAGATAAAATATTTTTAACATGAAATGAATGAAATACTAGTTTTGAAAACTCCTTAACAGAGGAAGTGAAGTCTGAAGTAAAACTTTTTAAAGTATATTTTACATGCGGAGAGAACTTTCTCTTAAATTTTGTCCTGAAAATCATGGTAATTGGATATCGGACAATATGATATCGGAAGAATTTTATAAGAGATTTCTGACTAATATTTACCACATTAAAAAGATTAATATGTACATAGTAAATTTTACTATGCACATAGTAAAATTAATCGGACATATCTTATTATGATAGATATTAATTAGAGAGAAAATCTTATGAGATTCTTTCAATATTGTCCCACGATTACCATGATTTTCAGGGTAAATTCTAAGAGAAAAAAATTCTCTGTGCACGATTACTTAATTAATTTGTGAGGTATTTTCTATGCTATTATTTATATTAATAATTATAGATACTTTATAGATCAATCAATCAATTTGATCTTCTTCAATACTCTCTCTATAGCCACTACTAAAGAGGATAGTTAAAAAAACTTAAACAGAAATAATTGACATCTCCGTCCCACGTGCACAGTTATAAATAGTTCGGTCTCTTTACGCGACGCTTCTACAATGTAACATGAATAGTAACGGATCGCTTTGATCCGAGAAAGTTTTTCGCACGGTTATAATCGTCAGTGTCCCCGTGTGTAACGCGAGCGCGAATGCTGCGTTAATTGGGCAGAAGAGAGGGAGGAAGGAGAGTTACGTCGAAGAGAATATACAAAGTGCCACCGCCGCGTCAAAGCAGCCGGCCGCGTCGTCGTCTCGCCGCCGCCAGATGACGCTTCGATCGCATGGCCGCTCTCAGTACTCGCGAGCCTCGCTCGGTGTGTGTTTCGTGGCGCGGTCGTCGTCGCCGTTACCCGTCGTTCACCATCGCCTTGGCCGCTTGTTTTCGCACGTCGGTCGTCCGCGCACGTACGCAATTCATTCCGTTCGCGAATCCGTCCCGCCCCGAGTCCGCGACGACCCCGTCAGTCTCGTCATCCGTCGTCGCGTCGTTCCTTTAACCCCGCCGAACGATATCCATCTCTGTCTCCCTCGGTCTCGCGCGAACAGGAGGAAGAACGGCGGCGGCATTCAGTGAGTCTGTGTCGTACGCGTATAATCCGTGTGAGTATATATATATATATATATATTTAGTGTGCGTGACAGTGTGCGTTGTGTATACACCGACGTCGGCGTCGTCATAATCGACGACGAAGAGGAACCCTGTGCTCCTTTGGTCGCCATCTCTCCATCTTTCTTTCTCTCTCAGCGTTTATCTTTCCCTCCTCCGTGTGAACTCTGGCCCAAACTCATTCTCTTCCCGCGAATACCTTACCTAACCCTTGGTCGTGTATGTCTGTGTGTACTCCGAAATCGGAGTACTACGCGCCGCTCCCGTGTGTTTACGATCGTTGCGTCCTCTTATCGCTGTCTCGTTCTCCTCTCACCTGCACTCCTGGCCCTGGCGCGGACAGGTGTCCCGTGGAAGCAGCGGATGTGAGTCGACGACTGCGTTGCTCTCTGTGATATAACGTCGGGGGAACCCAAAAGAGTTACGCCTCGACGCTTCTTCCCGAATCCTGCCGAGAAAACCGAGCCCTTCACTGCCCGAGTCGTCCTCGACCTCGTCGTCGATCACCAGAGTACGTACTTACGGTATTTATGCACAAGATTGTGCGGATTTCACGTTCATTTTTCGTGTATGTGTGTGAGAGAGAGAAGAACAATTTGTTACTCATGTATAACGAAAGCGCGGATCAACACGCCCTAGGATCGCCGATTTGTCCTTGAAGGTTAGTCGGTCGTTCGGCTCGTGAATGGATCTTACAAAGCATTCTCCGACACCGTATCGATGTGTTTGCCGTTTATCTTTAGATTTCGAAAACCAGAATACGCGGCTTAAAATGGTTTCTTAGAAGAACGTGACTCGAACGATCGCGTCTCTCGTGATACGAAAATGAGTGTTTGTAATGTGAAAATATTCCGATCGTTCATTAGAGCGAGTGACGAAGCGTAGTTAATTATCTGTTGAATGTCGCAGGAAATATCGGGAGACGCGTAAAAAAAGCCTGTGTATACACAAAGGCGACAAATCTTTCCTCTTGTTTATCCAAATGATTTATTTTCGTTGGAGCATTTTTTCTAAATTAGGGTCCGGGGCGTGGTTAATTAATTAAACGTTGTACGGCATGACGTAGAATCGTTCGGGTAAACAGCATCTACCAAGTACACAACAGTATTTACAAAACGCCACGCAACGCGACGTATTGTGTAATATTAAGCTCCATTTCCATTCATTTTGGTTCGTAGATAATACAATAGAAATGGAACATCCCGCGAACACAGTTGTACATCGCGTATATTAACGTTAACGTAAACATAGCAGCGGTATCGCTAAAAAACGAATCGATTTTTGTTCTTACACATGCGCCGAATAAAGTTATTATTTCTATTTTATCGCGTTTTCATTAACGCCCCCGATCGTTTTATCCTGCGAAATAATTTTATCGTTCATAAATCTGGCCGTAAATCGCGCCGAAATAATTAAATATCGATGGCCGGACGTTTCATATCGCGCGGAAAGCAGCAGCTTTCGATATCCTTTAGAAATGATGGTACAGAAATGCGCGATATCCTATCAATCGATCGAATACCTCGGAAAATTCATTCGCATTCATCGTTGAAAATTACGCGAAAAATTTTCTTCGTAATCACCTTAATCTGCATCTCATGAAAATTCCGGGGCGAGATACAGATTCGATTTTCATTTCAATTAATTACAAGCGCATCTATTAATCTCTCTCTCACACACACACACACACATACTCCGATTATGTTATATATTCGTCGTCATATTAATAATTACACGTTCAAGCAAGAATTAATATTCCATTTTTCAAAATTTATCCACTCGAGATTGCAAAATCGGATTTCGTTTTCACAAATCAAATCAGATGTTCCAGTTATATTTTTTCCCCGATACATTTTTGAGAGAAATTCGCTCGATCCGTTACATAATCATCGGGTGAACACAATGCTTGCCATTCATGACGGTCGGGCAGTGGTCTCTAAAGTAGTTTAACTTTTCCTCATTCGCTGATGCGCAGGGACGCGACTCTCCTCCAGTCATCAACGTCCGCCAGTCGCTCTCGCGTATCTTCTCCGAGTGCGAGTAATTTTCCATAGTGTGTGCCAATCGCGTGGAATTCCGTTGTAAATAGCCAGTGACTCCGTGAAAACCGATCGGCACAGACGATGATTTTTCGTCAATCTTGCTTGCTTCCCGATCGAAGAGTGCTCAGTGCCATCGTCACGATAGAATAACAAAAAAGTCAGCGAAAAGGAATTTTCGTTTGCAAGATAATTAGCTCCGACATCGTCACCAGCGATAACGAAGAGCCTCATTAATCACTCGATGTGATAAACCGCCGCTCACGAGATTCGATATACAAATTAATTTCCAAATGCGATTCACAATAAGATCCTGAAGATCTGCCGGCACCCGATGCCCGCTCGTATAAAAAGCTCCGGATAGAACTCGGCGAAAACGATCACCGCACGTGTGATCTCGAGGTCTCACGATCGTCCTCTCGTCATCGTCGGGAGCCGTGGAGCCGCGAACGAGAAGTGTCGAACGACGACGACGCGAGCCGCTGCCGCCGCCAAAGCCTCGAGCAGCCGCACACCGGGATGCGCGCCGCGTTGACAGGACCCAGGACCCGGTAGCTCCGTTGCCGGCACTCGTAGCGATCCTCAGCCCGTGGCGCCGAAAGAGACGGGGTCGCTGCAAGGATCGGCCTCCGAGCGCCGCGATGTCGATACGCGTGAGCGGCGTCTACCTGGTGCCCACCAGTCCGGGTTCCGACAACGGTGGGAACGACAAGAGCGTGGACCATCATCATCAGCAACAGCAGCAGCAGCAGCAGCAGCAACAGCACCATCATCACCACCATCATCATCATCTCTCGACGACGAAAACGGTGACGATCGTGACTGCGCCGCAGCGCAGCAACAGTCTGGATTATCTAAACTTCGAGGAGAAGCGGCAGATCATCGCGTCTTCCCTGTCTTTGAGTGATTTCCTCGCGCATGGACCCGCAGCTGCTGCGGCCGCCGCCAAGGAAGTGGCAGCGAACACCGTCATAGGTGAGTCATTCGGTAAACATATGTGATTTTTTTCGCGCCAGGAAAACGCGCGCTGCGAAAACTGTGCACGTGGGCGTATATTGATAATATACATGGGAGAAGACATTTTTTTATATTACCTGACGATTGATTTTTTTTATATAATATATAATCAAATTTATATCGAAAGATTTATAATAATCTTGACAAATTTTATTAGGATTAAATCTCTTTAAATAATGTATAGACGAGCAATATAATGATTTCCGTGCAGCTAATATTTTTAGCTATAGTTTAACAGAAAATTCTTCGTTTAATTACAACTAAAAAATATTAGTCAAGGCATGATAATTAAATTTCAGGTGTAATAGAGGGACTAAAATTTAACTATGATATGGCTTATATTTTTTTCCGTGAAGATGTTGCGATTTAAAGCGATATTAGTAGCTACAATGATACGAGAGTTTCTCTATTGGATTGGTTATATCTGTCTGGATATGGATTGAACACGGACAATCGGACGAGGCATTCTTCTCACTCGATCCGGTTCTATGGTACTTTACTATACAGAGCGTGAATGTTCTCATTTATCTACGGCAGCGTCAAGTCTGCCATGTTTTATTCTGTCTGGTTGCGATGATATTGGAAATAATTATCGCGTTAGTGCGGTAAGCATTTTACCGCATATTTATCTTTTAACAAATATACATGATGTTTATTTAAATACTATCGAATTATGTATAAATAGCAAGAGTTTTAGCATAATGATGCTCTTTCAAAATTACATTTACATTTAAATATTTTATCACAATTTGTAAAACAATTTCAAATTTGTTTCTAATTTACGATCAAAGAATTTAATATTTTTTTAACATATTTATTGTATGCTCACTCAGTATACATTCTTTATAAATCGTAATCATTCTTGAATTGAATCGGATCACGGAAAAAAATTAACTACCATATAGCCAAATTTTAGCTGTTTTTATATTACACAGAAAAGTAGTTATCATACCTAAATTTTAGCTATGATAGCTATATAATATTTTTTAGTTATCGAATTCTCCGTGTTAAACTATAATCAAAAAATATTAGTTATCGTATAGTAAAAATTTTGGCATAACTAAATTTCATATTGTAATGTAGAAACAGCCAAAATTTAGTTACAGTGGCAAATTTTATTTTCCGCGATGAAATTGAATTTTGAAATGGAATTTTATCAATAAAACATGAGAAGTCGCGAAACGCAAAGCGCTAATGAACTGCAAAGCGAACTTAATCGCATCACGTAATTTAATTGATTCTTACGCGATCGTGCACCTTTATCGTTCTCGACGTCAATTGCATTTAAATAAACTAACAGGTCGCACAGCGTAAATATTGCCCCATACACGCAAATTCCAATAGAGTAAAGGGAAAGAGACTGCGAGAGAGAGACAGAAACACGCAGACAGTGGCATCGCCAGATTTGTGGCATCGAAAGAGTCAGTTGACAGGTGACGACGAACCGTGTCGTTGGCTTCCACCGTGTTTCGATTATTCGAACGATAATTGCCGGCGATTCGTTCCCATCGTCGACGGTTCCGTGATTTACGAGCGGCTGAGACTCGACGGACACCGCCTCCCAGTCGGCGCGATTAGCAAGGCATCAGCGGTGAATCGAGATAATCGACACGGCGAAGGGTAACATCGACGAATAAAGCTAGAAAGGTAGGGGAACAAGGACTGGCAAAGGGAGAGACGAACGTGGAAACGCGTACGTGTGCGTATATGTATATATGCGTGCGCGCAAGGTGAAGAGTCCACATCACCGTCTCACTTGGACTCCGAGTCAAGGAACTCCGGTAGCGAGAGAGGCACGTCTTGTAAACAAACCCCGCGTGCGTGGACTGCCATCGACCACCAGTCGCCTCTACACAGTGTCCCAAACACAGTGAGAGGTCAATATCGCCTAGCGAGAGACGAACTATATAGCCAGGGTGTCTAGCAGGGAAATTTGGAAAACCGGGCATTGTTAGGGAAAAAGTCAGGAAATTTTAATATTTTTATCTGGATTTTTTTACATTATTCTACATTTGTCTCAATAATTTGAAATGTTTTATTAAATAAATAGAAACTTTTCCTTGGCTCCCAGCACACTAATTTTCTGTGTTGTTAAAAATTGATTCATCTACAGCGTGTTCGTTAATTTATATTTTCATCGTCGTGTTATTTTATTTCAATGTGTGGTTGATAGAGATAAAACTAAACAATTTGATATAATATAAAAATAAAAAAGGATTATTTAAAGTTTATAATGACATGTTTGTTTCGATTATTGTACACATAATTAATAACAGATTGTAGAATTGATTTAAATTTTTGTTTCAACTTTCGAACCTTATCATTGTCGACAAAAATATC
Organism: Nylanderia fulva; assembly: GCF_048542155.1. Taxonomy (NCBI): domain Eukaryota; kingdom Metazoa; phylum Arthropoda; class Insecta; order Hymenoptera; family Formicidae; genus Nylanderia; species Nylanderia fulva. The sequence goes on from NW_028189945.1 coordinate 2,966,141, forward strand.
TCAAGGATTTCATGATTTGACATTTAATTGATTTATCATACAGATATATGTAAATTATATAGTTGGAAAAAATAATACTAAAAAGTGGAAAAAAATTAATTTCTGATCTTGGAAAATCTGGAAAAGTCAGGGAATTTTTTTCATCGAGTCTGCTGGACACCATGACAGTGTGTCCCAAACGGAGAGGTCAATATCGCCTCGAGACGAGCTATATATAGCGTCAGGTTTGCGCGACTATGAAAATTAGTTTTTCCCTCGAACATCCGGTATGCTCGAGAGAATTTTCCGCGTCTTGTCCGCTCGTCGAGTTTACCTGGGGGTCCCTCGTACATCGTAGTCGGGTATCGCTCGAGAGGTCGTCGGTCGTTGTGCGAATAAAGGGACAAAGGGAGGCGGTGCGCCATGGCGCCGGTAGTCCTGGAGTTTTCCCGTCTCTTTCTCTCTCCTCTTCCTCGTGTGCGTATGCGAGATTATTACACGACCCTTTATTATCTTGCGGAAGCAGCGTTTTAAACGCGGCTCTTTGGGAAACACGGGAATTGCAAGGGCATAGCAATGAAGGGTAGGTTAAATATGAAAATGACACATAGTTTTTCATGGAAAATCATTAGTATACACGTTTTTGCAGTCTAAAATATTATCGCAGTATAAAATATTGCAGTATAAAATATTATCGTATATGAATAAAATATCATCTATTTAAAGTACTATATGTATAATTATTAATGCTCCCGTTATTATATGTAATTGTTTGGGGATTTGCGCGGTTTTTTTTACGTTTTACGTGTACGTCACGCAGGAAGTTAACGGCAATAAATCTCTGCCTCAACTCTTTCAATATCTCAATTTGTAATACGATATTCTTATGCGCGGATATTGCTTTAACCGATAAGAAACGCGTGTGATCTTTTCCGGCCGGAACTGTCAGATCAAATATCGCGCGGTTTCAAGATTAATATTTGTCCTTTCCATTAGATAATTAATCGATAAAATAATTAATCGATAATACGAAGGTAAAGTTTCGCGATTGTCATATCGATACGTTATTAATCGTTTGGTCATATTAGAATTATCAATCAGTTGCCTGGGTATTTTGCGAACAGAAGTCAAAACGATATAATAGTATTTTAATTGCATTTTTCTTTTTTACGCGATTCGATATGAATAAGAGGACATTAGTAAGAGAAATAATAAAATATCTTTGATTAATATATACCAATCCAAAAATCCATTATACCTAGAATCTGTTTCTTCAAGATTTTCTCCTAGACTTTACTTCCTTGTTTTTTTTTTCTCGATCGAATTTTAATAGCGCGCAGATCTTTCTGGCACGATAGAATTTTTTACCATCTTCTTTTTTTTCTTTTCCACTAAGAATTTTCTCGACGAAGTTCTTTATTGCGTTATAGCTGAATCACGTGTTCGCGTCTGTGATGATCAATCATTCTCAATACACGATTACAACTACACACGGGGAATCGGCTTCGAAATATTAGTTTCGTTTACAGCTCTATACACTATCCGACCATATTATGGAATAAATTCCACGTTAATTTCGCACGCAGAGAGCACGGACGTACATATCTCACTTAATTGATATAATTGCTCTTCAACAGCCGAGATTAAATCTTGTTTTTTTTCTTCTGCACAATTAATCGACGTTAGAACCTAAAATGAAACGAATCGTGCAGCAAATGCAGTTAATGCAGCGAGTTTCGACATTGGCGAAGTATTTATTAGTTCACCGCCGTCACGAAACCGCTTCATTAACACACGAAACAATAAATACGCCAGATGCGTTACGCAACGCGTGTGATCGTCCATGCTCGAACGAACGGGAGAAAAAGCATGCTTGATGCAGTAATGGGTGCAGAATGCAGACGTAATGTGGCAACGTCGCGCGGAAATCATTCATTGAGTAGAGAGCTACTCTTGGTCGGTCGACGACTGGCCGACCGACTCGAATAAAAACAGCGGAACTTTGGTGGTGAAGGATTCCGACGTTGACACGAGGCCGACTTCGTCAATCCGACGTCTGCGATGCGTCTTAAGGATCGGGAAGGCAACCCTAAATTCCTTAATCCTTATCCAAGTACGCGAGTCTGTTGCACTTCTCATGCGATTTAAACCCTCTCTTTCTCCACTTCATTTTCCTCCTGTCTCTAAAGTTAATTTCTGGGAAATATATTTCCATTCTTGTTAGATTTAATTTTTAGTTGTTAATTATCAAGACAAATACGTATATGAGTGAATTTCTGGAAAATATATTTCTATTTCTGTTAAATTTTATTTTTAGTTGTTAATTATCAAGACAAATACGTATGAATGAATTTTACGTATTCAAATTTATATAATAAATTATAATAAATACTCGGTGTGTATAGGTATTGTGAAAGCAACTAAAATAACAGTTGTCTCTTTATTTTAAGGAATCTCATTTTCTTTTTTCTCGTTAGACTAATCGACTTATTAAATTTCATCGTCTGTTATGTAATTAAAGTTATTTTACCTTGCGCGTTTCCTCTCAGTTGATGTGTGTACTTATTTCAAAAAACTTGTGTAAATAACGTAAATTCGGTACGACGTATAAAAGTATGAGGTTTTTTCTTATACCTTCGATATAATTTCCCCCGAGTAAAGGTGAAGGCAGAGAAGAATTTCCTTATTTAATATTTAACTATGTATACCAGGTAAATGTTAATTATTTCACAGAAATATATATAAGAGCTCTTTTATTTTTTAATTGTTATATAGTTCCACCACCTCTGTTACCGTAAAACGTCTCTATTTATTTTATCAAAACTTTATTCTCTTTCAAAAATAAAAAAAAACTTATTTAGTTGATTGGTTTTTATCATATTCAATTATGTTTAATAAGTTTTAATTAATAGTAAGCATATTTGTTAATGATAAATTGAAGAATTTGATATAAAAAGATTGTTTAAGTATCGCAGTAAAAGAAAATTATGTAGTCTCTTAAAAAAAAAATTATATATTTCCTAGTAATATTAATATTAGAAAGATTTTTGGAGAAGTTGCAAAATTAAAGTGCCAATAAAAATAGTTTCGTTGAATCATTACCGTAAAAAAATATACATTGCCGTCAATTCAAGGTCCCCGATCTTAGATAGACGTTTCTTCGTTTATTCTTCATTAATTATTCAGTGGCGTATATTTTTTCTTCTCCGAGTTGTACGAAAGGTATTTCTTTGCGTAATGCTGGTACTGGTTTATCTATAGTGTTGCACTAGAAGCAAGAACAAAACATGACTCATAGAAGATTCATCGTTTAATTTCGCGCGTATATACCATACATGAGCTTTTTACGGCGGAAAACTCGTCATTTATACAAGATTCTGTCTTTTTCAAGTCTCTTTTAATCCGTCAGTGACTGTTAATCAAAGGTATTCTCAAATTAATATCTGTCCAATGCTTTTTATCGAACTGTTATTTATAAACATTTTAATAATCAATATAAAGATAATTTCAATCAAGATAAATTAATATAGATTTTTCTCGAATTACTAAAATAAATATGACCACAATTTTTGGGGCCGTCCTATATATTGTATTATTGTCCGATCACGCGTCTGTATTTTAGCACAAGTTTTAGATACGTCAAGAAAGTTGCCGCGGGCGTATAACTGTACGACACAAATAACATCTTATCTAGAAAAGAATACAAAGTACGAAGAAAAGTTTGCAGTCGAGATTGAAAGTCGTCTGACGTTGCGCATGTTGGAGAAAAGTAGCTACAAAGTTTTCGTTGTATGATATATATTTCATATATACGTGTTGATAATAAATATCCAATCCGATTCGCGTATCAAGACACAGGAGAGGATATCTTTTCTCAGATAAAAATCAAAAATAAAATAATTGACAAATTTATTTCACAAATATATAATATTAAAATAAAAAAAGATAAGAGAAATAAGGAACGTGACGACGAAGTTAGATATTAATTATATAAGATAAACATCTCGTAAGACTTGCGTAACAGCTAAATGTCAGTGAAATAGTTGACGAATTTCTGGTCACATCACGGTTCACCTCGCGACCTACCCTTAATTTTGCTCGAGGTCAAACTCGTTACATCTCGCGACTTAACAATAAACCGCCGCCGTCGTATGATCCGCTCTCATTGAAAGAGAAGCTTTAAGCCATCGCGCTTGACAGCAGCCACGTCTCTACCGCGGAATGTCAAGGCTGCGGGAGCGAATGTAAATTTCTTCGTAGAATAGCGAACAACACGCGCATCACGCCTATGAAACACGGGTATCAATGGGAGAGGCGAGATGAGCTCATCGATTTTTCGCGTCGCGCGCGAACAAGAGCGACGGCGGTCGTTCGCTTCTCGATTTATCATCTTTCACCTTTCTTCATAAGCTTCCCTCTCGTCCGTCTCGGTTACCTCGCTCTCCTTTCCTCACTTAACTCGTCGTATATAATTAGCTCCTCTTCGCGTTCGCGTTTGAAAGACGCCCGGTTCCCACGTGTCGTCGTCGGTTGCGATTATGAAAGTCTCTTGTCTCACCTTTTTATTTTCGCGATGCGCTAACGCGGTAAATGAGCTATTGCGTTCGCCTTGTGAAATTTACGACGGCGAGGGCGGTTCGCGATATAAAACCCGGAGGTTTATAACGTATATAAATCGCGAGCGATGATACCGATAGTCTGCGATCGGATTTTTATTTTTATGTGCAATAAAGGAATGAATCTTACTTCTGTTTTTCGCGATACATCATGTACTTTTAAAGACACACTTTTATTTATTATATTTTTTTAAAATATTCTACCGATTCGTTGTTAATTTAATTTTTTAAGATTTAAGTAATTTATAGCATATATAAGTGTTTTATAGTATGATGAATATAGTTATATATATAGTATTACGGCAGGAGGTTTCTTATCGTAAATTAAACGATTACACTATTTATGTTAGACTTATATGCGAGGGCGTTTGGCAAAGTGGTGTTTGCCGAGGGGTGAACAACTTTGCGGCTATTTTCGACAACGTTCGGTGTCGATCATCTACTTGTGGCACAAACGTTACGGTCGTATTTTTCCATTCAACTCGTCATATCGAATTACTTGAATCAAAGAGATATGTAGTCCTATATCTATTTCTGAGTATGTATCCCGCAGATATTTTTTTCTTCCCTCCCAATTATTTCTTTCTTTTTCTTTGACATTAGTCTCTTATTATATGTAATAAGAAAAGTTCACGGATGCTCAGTAATATTCTTTATATTTCTTTTTATTTCCATGCAAATTTCCACGTTAGAAAATACATATATATTTAAAAAAATTAAAAATGTAATTTTAAAAAATTAAAGAAAATCTATATTCTTTTATGCTTCATAAACATTCTCGTAAATGTTGATGTCAATCTCATATTTTACCGTGCTGTTGATACAGCACTTAGCAGAAAATAATTTTTTTTGGAAATGTAGTACTTATTTACAATTTTTGCATCAAAGTTCGATAGACGATTCGTAAGCAACATATTAGCAATGACTAAGATTTATCCAGTCGTTTACAAGACGCATACTTGGAAGCTGAAGCGTTCTCCCATAATAACAATAGACTACGATTCGGGACGTGTGAGTGTGTGATCAAAGCGAATGCAGAGTGAAATTGAAGTGCGTGGAGCGATGCGGCAGGATCGGTCAATGTAGCAAATTTTGTTGGACGTCATCACGCCGTTTCTAATTTATGGTTCTCCGTAGCCGAGTTAAGATCTCGTTCCTTTGTAAAGTTTCACGGCGCCGCTCGTGCGTGCGTGCTCGAGCCGGCTTGTGTCGTCTTGTTGATAAGATGAATGTTAAGTCATTCACACGATTAAAAAGGGTTAATTTTAATCTTTAATCTAGTGCGCCCGCGTGCGATTATAAAAAAGTATTCTTTAGGGACGACAAGAACTTGAAGGATATATTAAATCCCGTTCACTAGATTGTGACAGAGCGGATATCTTACGTCTGGAAACTAGATTGTAGTAATTAGCGTGTAAATTATTTGACCAGAACCTTCGCATTGCGTAGCATTTCCGTTGAATCGAGTTTTCTTGGAGTCTAAATTGAATGTTCTATTTGCTCTTGTGCAGCGCTTTCAGGCTTGTTTACAACAGTGTATGATATTATCGGCTATAAAGAAACCTGTCTTATATTTTTATAGTTTTATTTGAAAGCGACCTAAGTCGGTCTTCTTGAAGGAAATCTGTGTAAAAGTATCCTAAGAAATCAAATTATCCTTACAAAAGGAAAATATAATTTAATATTGTGAAAGATTCACGAAAAATTGAAAAGAAATTTACTCTACAATTTTGCTAAAAAGAGTGACGACGATTTTATTTTATATATCGATTTTTGCAAATGCAAATATCTTTTGAAAGCATTATCGTTTTTGAGAATTAAAAGTGTACGAAAATTGATAACAAATCAATTAGTGAATCATTTTATCTGTAATGAAAGATACGAGTAAATCAACAATATTATGCTTTCTTGGTATCCCTCCATTGACTATAGTTGATTCATCGATTACGTCAGACACACTTGTCAGAAATATATTTCTAGATAATCATCTAAACAAGTAATACGATGTGTAATCTAGCAATTAAATTGAATTCCGGTTTATTTCTAAAACATTTTATTTAAAGATTTTAAAGTTAAACTGAAGAACTAATTTGATCAAAAAATATTTGTTGAAAAGATTAGATTATATTAGGTACATTATTTGTCGCATACTTTTTTTTTTATAGATTTCCTCGTATTTTAAGAATATCGCACTGTCATTAATAATTATACATGTAATGACCTAATCTAATCGGGTAGACACGCACGCATGAATCTCATATATGATTACTATACAAATAAATTCTGATGTAATAAGATAAAAAAATGCAATATAAATGTAATAAGATAAAATGCAAGGTGCGCTTAAAATGCAACATAAATTACGCTTAATGTTTTCGAGAAACCACGTTTACGTAAGTTGAGAGGGGGATATCGCTAAAGAATTTCAATTTAGAATTAAATCGTGTCGTCTGCAGTTTCCACTTGAAAACGGTTCTGAATTGCTTGTCTTTGAAATTACTTTGACGCAACAACGGCGGATATGTATTCGCATCCGTCAACTGTGTTGATGTCGACAGAATGTTTTTTTGTTTTTTTTTCCACGGGAATAAATTAGCGGTCGCGTCATTTGTCGTTCGCATAAAATCCTTGTTTTTAACAAAGTGTCATGTTGCAATTATTATCAAGGAATCTAAAACAATATAAAGAATATAAAGTGTGTTAGGACAGGTTCTCTTCCGTGAGCAACGAAATTGCTTCACTCGTCAACGTGTTATTTACCTGATTTGCGATTCAAGAAAACGCAAATTCTTGCGACAAAACTATACAGTCCTGTTTTTGTTAGTTGTGATCGAGTCTTATCGATTTTACTGCTGTAGAGAATTTTGAGTAACGTCAAGCGTGATTGCGAAATATATTTAACATACATATAAATATTGAAACTAAATTAATGTGGAAAGTAGAAAGTTGAGAATTTATAAAAACAATTTGTAATCTCATGAATAATATAAATGTATTGTTTCATACAATAGACAATTTTAATAATATTAAAATCACATATGTTACTATTTTACAGTATTAGATGAAAAAAATTTTTAATTCAAAAATATTTTAAATAAAAAAATTAAATTTATTTACGCACAATTTTTATTTTTTTGTGGTTAACTGAAAGATGATCAAACATAAAATAAACGCGATTCTTGTTTTTCGCGTATATGTGCAATGAAAATAAATAGTCGATGTATACACACCTGCTTCTTTTCTTTTTTTTCTCTCTCCCATATTATTCTTCGTTTTTCTTTCTCTTTATCTCGCGCTTTAATTGGAGTCGTTTAACATGGGTGGAATTTCTCGCGCAACTTTGATGAAACAAATTATCGTTTTTCTACTTGCCATGAATTTCAACCACGTTTTCTTTGTCTTTCTTTTTACGATCATTTTAACAATTCGTAATAAAAATTGTTGCGCTTTGATTTTTAAACTATTCACTTCAAAAAGCAAATACGTGGAAGGGGAAAAATATTAAATGACTTGAGGACATATGTCTAGACTTTCATCTCGTGCGTGCGGTGCCTTCGTAAGTTTCTTGACGAACGTGACGGCTTTCCTAACAAAGCAATTCTCTTCTCTAGATTGAATTATATCGTCATACTTCTGAAACGCATAGCGTGCGTCCAACACGAAGAATAAAGTCTACGTATTCGCTGATTGCGGTGCTTCTCGTACAAAGTTCGATAATATTTTTCAATTTACGTCAAATGAATTCTTCGCGTACGTATCGAAGCGAAGAAAGCACGTGCGTTTCGCGTTTCTGGGATATCCGATATCCTATCGAGTCACCATTCGATATCCCGTCGAATCAGATATGTCAGTTGCAGGTTTCGATACTGTATAACATACGTTTGCTTATATGTCGAAAGTGGTGTTACATCTTTCTTTTCTCTCAAAGAGAACAATTTTATACAAACGCAACTAAAATTGCTAGTATACGTTAGAAATTGGTAAATCGAAAGATTCTATAAAAGGAAGACACTGCTTCGAGAATTCTTGCATCATTCTAAAGAGAATGCAACGCTGCCCACGCAATAATTATACTAATAAGACTCGGTTAATTAAGAGTCGCGAGAAACTCTGCGAGTTCAATGCGCTTCGAAACTGATGTCTTATCTGTATTTAAACGTTTCTTAGAGTTGAATCTCTGAGAACTTTAAATGAAATATATGCTAAATATATTCAAGGCTAGAAGAGACTATAAACACACATTGTGTGAAAAAACAAGAAATTTTATTTGTGTCAACAGTAGATTACACTTTTATAACGGTATTAAAAAGGAAATGCGTAAACTTGTCGATACTTCTAACAGTCTATAAATGATCGAATGAATTTCTGCTCCATTTTCTAAGGACCTTGTTTGTCTGAAAAATATATTCGCGACGCTTTCGCGAGATCGGTGACTCGAACAGAATAAGAGAAAGCATTTAATAATACTCTATATGAATTAATTATTATTATCATTGCAATTCTCGGTTGCCATTGTAACAGTTTTCTTCCGTCGTTAGCGCTTTCATTTCATGCTAAGTGAGTACGAGACATTGGTGCTTTAGACAATAAAGTATGGATATATATGGTATACGTAATTATATAATTCAATTCAAAATAAATTATTTTTAAAACATGTTCAATATTAAAAACATATTGAATATTAAAACATACTTATAATTAAATTTATCACAAAATAAAAATATCTTATGTATATTAATTATTTTCTGATTTGTTTTATTATGCATACACACATATATATATATATATATATAGCTTTATATATAAAAAATTTAATTATGTTATAACTTGATTATTAAGTGGAATATTATAACAACTGATATATTACTATAAGGATATATTAAAATCAGATATTAAAATTTGTGCAAATTTACACAGCATATCTAATCTGCAACTTTGCGATTTTGTAAGGCTGGTGATCATTCGCAATGTTGAAAGTCTTTGATACAAAATAATCCAGGGAATGACGCTGTAAACAGCCAATAGTAGCCGTCGATAAAAGTTTCATGAATGAAAACAGGCAGTGGGGCCGGATAGACGACCGGTATGTTGGGCGCCGATCTTTCTCTTTCGGAATTTCAAGGCGCTCATAAATAATCTGCGAGAGCTCTCCTGGCGAATCTCGGGGGAGCCAAAAGTGAGAAAGTGCAACTCGCGCGGATAAATATTTACGCGCCCAGCGTGGTATCGTTAGAACGCGTTGCTGCATGTATATGTAACGATGTATCCGTTTCTCTCTCTCTCTCTCTCGGCATCTCGTTTGCGGATGAAACAGGACATGCCGTGCTAATTACTCATTACGGCATAGAGACGAGCCTAGAATATTTCCGGCTGGCGGCACCATCAGAATTAACCGATCGTGTTCCGATCTATAACAGGGCCAATTGAGAGTTGATTATCATTCAGACATTATCCAGAATATCTACGCGCGAATTTATAGATTCAATATTGTCTCAAATTTAATTTATTATATATTACATTCCATTATATTAAATTTAGTAGCAAATTGAAGATACAACTTTATTATAGACATTTTATAAATTGAACCTTAGCACGCGCGTATGCACGCATATAACAACTTTTGTTAGAAAATATTTTTCGCGTATACATGCATTGTAATAAATCAAAAATATTCAATTTATAAATTCGCAAGATCGATTAGGCGCAATATTTCCTTGTCGCTCACACACTCGGCATTCATATAAAGCCGAGATATAACGCGCGTTTCAAAATGTTGTTTCTCAAATTCTTCGAAGGTGAGACAAATCGATTTTTCATCCGAGCTATTGCTGAGCTAAACGCGTTTCCCTTCTTGTCGATGCGTCGTGACGCTCTCGTCGACGCCTCCCTACTTTTTTTTCATGGCACGTGGAAAGCGTTTATTGTGATCTCCGGCTAAGTTGTGGTGGAAGAGAAAGAGGGAAAACGCTGATGAGCGTCATCCATTGACGTAACGTGAAAAGCGACGACGTATCACAATAGGCCATTTAATTTATATGTACGATATAAATTATTTCCACTCTTGTTGCAATATTTTATTAATTTTGTTGCAAGAATTTTCTTTCTTTCATTGTTACATAGGATATTACAAAATACTTATACGATGGAGAAAAATTGTAAACATCTTTATTTACTACTGAGCTTCTCGATATCAGAGAACCGCGTTCGCGACTCAATTTGTCTGTCATAAATCAGCCGCAGAATGCACATTTCACATTCTATCGCGAGACTCTCGCCGAAATATATCTCGCGGAGCTTAAGTCGATCGACTTTTTAACGGCGGATATATATATTTTCCTAGTATCGAACGATGTTGTTTGTCAATATCGAATGCAATATACGATATATTGCAGGATTGTCTTGTATTTGAACAAGCGCGAATAACCAATCGATAACGTTTATATATATATTGTATCAATTGCCGAACGAGTGAGTGGAATGGGAAAAAATAATAACTATATATATATGTAAATACTTTACACTCGCATTCCTTGCAGCCTCTTGTAGCTCTTGTTAGAATATTTTTGAAAAAATGCGTACGAATGTGGAATCTCATTTTCCTTAAAGATAATAGAAAATTAAGAAAAAAAAATACTTTTAATAAACAGACATTTATTAATTCTCACTCAAATAATATCCACTGATTTTTAGATCAATAATTTATTTTGCTACGTTTTTTTTATTTTTTGTTTCTGAAGTAAAATTCTATATAGTTAGTAAAAAAATATAACTTTCGATTTCGATTTAAATGGATTGTTGCATCTGAATTGTTGGTCATTTTCAAGTTTGCGTCGTTATATCCATTTTATCACGATATCGTGGCATCATTGATATTGTTCGTTTAATATGTTTGAAGACTTGGCGTATTCGGCGAGGTACGACGTCCGCAAAAGTAACGGATCTACGCGTTATTCATTCGGCCGTGACGCCGTTACCTGTCGGCATTACCGTTCCCATTTTTCGCCTCGATTACGATCGCGAGGAAAAAGAAATCAATCTACTAGACGCGATATTACGCGCACGTCCTTTCGGGTCGAGGATATATATATTTTATCTGACGTCAGAAAGACCGGTTCAAATCATTGTTGATTCGTAATATCGGATCGTGAAATGTGTGAAAAAATCGCTATTAATCGAATGGTTTTAATGAATAATAAATGGATTTATTATCAGTAACCCGTGATAAGTGACAGGTGAACTTTGATAGATCAATTTTTAATCTCGCAAATGAATTTTTAAGTTTTATTTAAAGATTGATTCTTTAGCTTAAATATTATTAAATAGTAGTATATGAATAATTATCGTGCTAGAAAAAAGTAATTTTTTTCTTATATTGCAAAGAAAATCTTTTAAAACAAACCTCGAAAATGTGCATGGCATCATAAAGTAACAAAGTACGTGACATTTTTGCGAAAAATGTGATCTGTATTCAGAACGCTTTAGCAATAATAATTTTGTATTTCGTGTACTACACTCGTTCAACTTCATCAAAAACTGAAAAAAACTCACACAAAGCACAGGAAATAGCGTCTGGTCGTTCAATTTTCTGGTAGCAAAAAGAATGAACTTTGATTTTTTAATTATTGCCTGCTTTTATTATTTTCATATAATTGAAAAATTCAATAATTTCTAATCTATTAACTTTGTAATAGACTCTTGATGCAAGTAAATAATTTCACGATGAAATGTTTTAATAGATATATTATATGTTTGTGTGAATGCATATTACTTCTAAACATTTAAATCCGACTCGCTTTTCTGCATCTAAATGTGGATAATATTAATGAAGTTTTTATTCATCGTCATTATTAATCAGTTATAAATATATCTAATCACGAAGTCATAAATTATATATACGAGAATAGATTTTCTAGGGAAAAAAGAACATAAATACATGAACATGTTATTGCCATTTCTTCGTAGAAATTTTATTTACTAGAAATGCAGGACGCCCGTCAACATCGCGAACGGACGACAATGTGACTCGTGTGCGCCAATTATTGAATTCAGACCGTCGAATGAATGTTCGCTTAATGTCGGAATTATTGAACTTGCCGAAAACGATTGTTCACGAGATTGTATCGGAAGACTTGGCCATGCGGAAGATTTGCGCAAAACTTGTGCCCAGAGTGTTGACCGATGCGCAAAAGCAACACCGAGTGGAAGTTTGTGAAGAACTCAAGCAACTCTGTGCAGATAATCCCAATTTCTTTTTTTTATTTCCTCGGCTGAAAAGGGAGCTCAAAGGACAACAGCTCGAGTCGGTTGACAACGTACAAGCTACTTCGACGGCCTCCCTGAACAGCATCCCAGTCAAGGAGTTCCAGAAATCTTATGACGCATGGAAATCGCGTTGGCAAAAATGTATTGACGCAGAAGGGTCATACTTCGAACAATTTTAAGTTGTTTTACCTATGCGATCAATAAATTCTTTTTTAAAAACATGCGACGCATTACTTTCCGTAAAAGATACAAAATTGTGTATTTTTCAGTCCCACGTCTTTATCCATGGTAAGCAATATCGATGTTTTTAAGATAATCGATCGGTAGTATATAATTTTATAGCCACCCTCAGAAGCGAATTATGATAACGGACAGAAAATAAAATCGTGGAAGCGTAAAAATAAGTTATTGCAAGATTATCGAAAGAACGAATTTAAGTATCTTGTCTTCTAAACTTTCTCAATTGTACGGAATCATGTTTATGATGCGATTTTAAGAAATTGTAACGAATCAAAATTATGAGAAATTATTAAAAATGGAAATAAAAATAAACCGTTTAAATCTATTATTAAATATATTTTGAGAATATGTCATGCAAAAAATAATCGAAAAATTATTTTTATCACATATGTTACATGGTCGTACATTTTCGCACGTTGTAGTGATTTAAAACTGAAAGGCACCTGATGCTGCATTTCATATTGCTTAACGCGGATAATTTACAGCTGACTGTTATCGGTTTCCATCTCGGTTTGTCACTGTTCGACGATCTTTCTCGATAAAATCTATCCGCGACGCTATACTTTTCTCCTTGGTCGCTTATATTGTCGAGAACTTAATGATTACACGCGATTGATTCTTCCGTTGACTAGTTTCGAGATTCCTCGAGATAATTGGAACGAGCAGCTTCGCGTTTCTTTCGTGCTACGACATGGTTGGAATTGAAAGATTCATTCCGATCTCTCAGAATAACCTGGTGTCGCGATTGAAACCGAATAGGTTTTTGTGTAATGTCATTGTCTTTTCTCGTCTTTGGTTTGACGTTAAAGAATTACAGCTAGCTTTTAAGCTCTTGTCACTCAAGACGCAATTTATACGTAAGGAAGAGCTTTAGAATTTTTTAAAGGAAAAGAGAGTTTCATATATTTAACAGTTTTTGTATCGTTTCGTCATTTCGATTTATTTTTGAAGATTAAATAAATATATCAATTTGAATTTTTGTTAAACATCTTTGTTTAAATTAGCCTTAATAAGTCTTACTTGCATTTGTCTTGTGATCAAGTTAGCACTTTCGATTGACCTGTCGACAGTGCATGACAAGATGTCATTGCACACCAGTGTCGGTTTATGTATATTCATTGTCGTTTCTACTCGGCAACAAGACCTCTTTAGACAAGTCGAGACTGGCCTGGTTCTATTCTAGTGCCGTGGCTGACAGGATAAACACTCGCGATACCAACGACCCTGTCGCAATATGGTGCGGTCAAGGTTTGCCCAGACATCTCCAAGGTTCTTTAATGCATTTTGAACACGATTCCCGTTCTGGCGCACACGACACGAAGCGCATCGGCTCATAAAATAGCCGCTATTCCGATTTGTAAATCGTTACTGATTGCCAAGTCAGTGCGAATTTCGCGTTTTGTCTAATAAGCTCAAGATCTGGTATGTAAAACGATACGTTAGTTATATAAATACAATTTTAATACTTCAATTTCTTTGACGAATTTTTGACATCGAGGTTTGTTCGAGGAAAATTTGCTTTTCCATATTAAATATTTCGATAATATATATTTTTTTGTTTAATGCAAAATATGTATTTTATATTTTTATGAATTGATTTTTCTTCCTTTGAAAAGATTAAAGGATTAATTATAACGTTAAATCTTATTGATAGCCGTATTCTAGTTATTCCGGATAGAACAAATCGGTATATCGGTATATTTTGCCGATCCTCCTGAGAGAGAAACTTGTTTTTCACGCTGTGAAAAACTAGTCGACGCATCGTACATGTAATGCGAATCAACTTGCAGTAACACGCACGACGGAATGCGGAATGTACATTCCACTCTTGCTTACGTAAGAACGACCTTATTGCATCTTCGCGAGTCGATCGTGACGGATGTCGAGATGATACCGATAATTGGTTAAAAAAGTATTATGCTATCTCTCTAGAAGCATTACTTTTATATATTTTTTAAAAATTTTATCATTTGTTTGCGCGGGAGAAATCCATTTTCAACTAAGCGCCGATTCTCTCGATTAGATTTATTGTCGGCGTTTCTGAAAAGTGGCACTAAAATCTTTGCGCTATGCCGGATTCAGCCGCTGTAAAAGGTTATATGGGCGCGCCGAGACCGTTTTATAGGCCGTTGCATCGGTGTGTGGTCAGGGTCGGCGATGTATCTACACGAGATATATACATTGAAAGCTGATCGTGCATTCCGACCTTTCGTACTTTTATTTTCATAGCTTATAAAATTCTTTCTAGATTTTCATAGAACATAAAGCATATATTTTTATATACTTACTGTGTGTGCACGAAAATAAAATTATACATAATAATTAATTTTCGAGACACTCTTTCACGGAAAGAAAAATAATAAATGAGTCGAGGAAAGGAAGATAAGACGAAAACATTTTTTAAAGATGGAGGAAAAAAAGCTCATTATTTTTATTCATAATGGGGAAATTATGTTGTGATAATACGTATTACACGCGCGATAATTTGCGAGAACACGCAACGTAATATTTTTAAAACATATATTTAAGTATGATGTATTATTCAAGAATAAATGTTTGATGGACGTGTATTTATGATTGTGCAATTACAATAGCGCTAAATAATGAGTGGACACATAATTTTCTAATTATCATTAAAATGATAAATATATTGCGATGTCGAATATCTTCCATACAAAATGATCGGCGAAGAAAATCTATTCAATTATACTAAGGCTAAATTCTAATAAAAATTTTTATAAATTTGGAGATATATTGATACAATGATATGAAAAATTAATTATTAATACGCCATTAATATACATTTCGAGACTTGTATAGAATATTTATGTAGTTTTTTTGGAAGGAGTGGATACAAACATATATATTTGCTCTTTAATCGTCAATGGCCAATATTTTTTATCGATTCAATGTGCACAAAGTGCGTGATACAGAATAGAATGCAGTAAGCAAAAACTACATTTACAAAACTAAATATTTTTGTACTCGTTGCCTTCTGTTTACTAAACAAATTCGTAAAGTCGATTGAGCAAGTTCAACGTTTTTTGAGGCTAGTTCTATTTTATCTTTGCGAGCTTTCTGTTACTTTTAACACGTAAAATAAAAATTAATAATATATTTAATTTTATTATTTAAAATAATTTTACTAGTAAAAAAAATGTTTATGTAAGATATTTATTAGAATTTTTTATAAAAAATTTAAAATATTTTTAATTTTTATAAAAATATAATTTATATATATATATATATATATATATATATTTTTTTCTGATTATATTAGTTACAAAATAAATACATTATTTAAATAGGTACATATTCGTATTTTATAACTATACAGTAGTTATAAAATAAACGATATTCGATACTATTATACAAAGTACTTAGATCTAATTTATTACGCTTGAAATAAATTTTCTTAAATGCACTTTTGTCACTTTCAAGAAAATTAATCTAAAAAGACTGTTTAGACGCATTGAATGTATTTCGCCAAAAATGTGTGCAGAATTATGCAGCTAATAGAATTAGCCATGATGTTTTCACAGTCGATGACCCGTTGATTTGATATTGGTTGCCACTCGAGCGTGTCTATCGATCAGACGCGGTTATCGATTCCGCGCGAATTCCCGACCTTTCCCCGATTCTCCATCTCCTTTCAAAGAGGCTGCGATCGAGCTGACTAGGTTAACGCTATTGAACCACGTATAACGTGGTCATATAATACGCTATCTTCGGAGATATTGAATTATTCCTCTCCATATGACCAATCAATACATATACACTCGCTCATTTACCAAGAATGTAAAGTGCAATAAACTCTATCTATACTAAAAAAATTATGCACTCGTTTGTACATATGTATGGAATGCACGGTCTGTTAATATGTATGTAAATATGCAGTATTTTTTATTTACGGATACGTATAACTGTTTAATCATACAAATATTCAATATTTTTTGATAATAAATAGTTATTAAATTAATATTCATTATTTCTTGCTGTCTCTTTGCTATTTAATATGTTTTAGACTTTGCGAAAAATATTAGAAATTTTTATCAAACAAATATATATATTTGATTTTTGCTATGTAAATTTCTGAAATACTGCAACGCGGATTTTGCATGCGAGATTTTTGTCACGATCTCAAAATGACCGATATAGAATTTTAAACAACGTGATCGATGGTTGTTTATATAATTTTACCTATACAATTGTTCCGTGGCATTCATCATTCCCGTTGTCACGGTACACGAGAATGACAGTCGTAAATTGACTATTCGCTCATTCATCATCGCAATTTCGCCTCCGTTGTTTCGAATACCACAGCAACTCCTTAGTTGCCAAGATTTCCGGTTTGTCGAGACAACCTTGCGTTAATTTTAACTAAGTGAGAGTCTTGTTTCAATTAATTTGATTTAGTTTGATCAAAATAACATCGCGTAACATCTAAAGGACAAAATATCGCGCAACTATATTTCATTAAAATTCAGATTTTTATTATATTAATATTTTAATAATTATTGATTAATTAGTAATCTTGCGCGATGTTTGCTTGAAATATATAATTATCTGTGATATAATTTTGAAGATATGCGTGATGGAGTATATGAGCTGTTTATTATATACGAGAATTTAGGCACTTCAAAAGAAATGGATTGGCGTGCGATGATTAATGTAAGGTATAACGATTTTTCACGTTTTCCGGTATGAACAAAATTTCAAGATAAAAATTGTGCCACATTAGAAACGAAAGGGAGAAGCAAACAATATTCTGAATCATTTATTTTGTTGTAATTTATAACTTATAACTGGAAATATTATATTTTACAATTGAATGCTATTAGACAGAGAAAATTGTTACATATATTAGATAATATTTAGAAACGATATGAAAAAATGCGACTTTATTTGACAGCGAAATTGGATGCAATTGAAATAGATACGCAACTCTTCCGTTGAATATTCAGGATATTCATTGGTCACAACCTTTGAAAAGCGCATCTCACGCATCTTCAATAGTGCAGATCAAAGCTTTCCCTTCGATCATTGAATCTACCCTTTGGCCCTTTTCCATTCAATGTGTCGCAGATCGACTGTAATGGAATACCGAACGATTTCATCCATTTCTAGATTAAATGGTTCTCCGTAAAGTAATATATATATATGAAACGTCAAATTTATTATTATCTCTTTCATCGTCTCTCGCTTGTTTTTTATTTATTTTTGTTACTTAATTTATGAACTTGAAAGTTATTTTTAACGTATATAGTATTGGCAATATTACATATCACATTGAATCATAAATAGTATATATATATTTGCTGCTTAAAATTTACGTGTTAAATAAATGACAGCTCGTTGACTACTCGATGAAGAATAAATAGACGGAATGAAAGATCAAACTTTTTAGAGAAAAATTTAGTTGCACTAATATCGTATATATACATGTCAGCTATGGATGTGAACGATGATCTCAACATTCGCTGCTCTTTTCGTCGAATTCCTCGTCGGTCAGTGTGTTCGCGAAGTGTGTCGAGTCAACTTTTGGCGAGTTTCCACGAGGAAAATAGTTCGTAGGCGCCTTCGTAACGCTGCCAGCAATCTTCCACGGCAATTAGGTTGTAATTTTGGGAGACAAACGGAAGAACGAACGATGGTCGTGATTAAAAATGCGTCTCTCGCCTTGTGCTTTACCGGAAAAAATTCATGTATTTCTGAATTAGGGAATATAAAATTCTTGGAGCGGCACCAGAGCATACAACTCGACGAATTTTTCGCGAATTTAACATTCACGTCGATTTTATACAAAGTCTAGGTACAAGCCAAGTAACAAGATATTTACTTTGTTTTTTAATAAAAGACGATGTAAAATCAAATATATATATATATATATAATTCAATATTTTTCTACATTGATTTTTTTTATATAGTAAATTATTATTACGCTGCGAACGCGATTAAAAATTTCTTAGCGAATTGTCAAGAATTGATAATTGGATGCGTAAAAAATATTTTCTGAGATTTAAAAGTTTAAGTTGTGGTGTTCCGAAAACGTCATGCGAACACTTACGTTGGCACGACTATTCCAGGATTAAGATGTCAGTAGGATATCGCTGCCAGATATAGCTTTTTTTCTCTTTGTGAAACATACATTGCTGGTAAACTCGTAGTCCCGGTCGTTCGCATAAAGTCGTGTAAAAAAGACCGTAATGCGTGCCAGACGATGTTAGAACTGCAGAACGTCGGGCAACGCGCCGATAAAATGTTCCTGCGCGCATACCTTCTCGGTAAAGAGTTCGCCTACTTCTCGAACTATTTGTCGGACGCGGCGAAAATTTCATTGCTCCGAATTGGCGAAGAGTATTTTTTGGAATTGGGCCATCTTTTATAACGAATTCCGTATACGGCGGTTAAGTATATTGGACCGCGCGTTTTCCGGCAGCGAAATAACTCTTCCTTGCTATGCGACGATATATAATATTCCTGCGTTCCTCTTTCTTCGCTGATGTCGAGATGTATCAATATATATGATACTATTTTCTCACATTTATAATTCTTCGCGCGCTCTCTTCTCATTTCTCTTTCTCTTATACAAAGATATATCGGTTCTTTTAAATACATTTATTGCTTTCCATATGCTGATTTTATATAGTCATTTAGTATATTTTTTCAAAACGATTAATGCATCAACATGTGAAGGCGAGTCGCGAAAATACGAAAGGAAACTACAAAAGAGAGAGAGAGAGAGCTCGTAAATAGAAAGAAAGGAGTAACATCCGCCCATCTGTCATACGATTTTTTATATCCTGATATCTTCGTCTTTCGAGCTACGGATGTATGCTCTCGCGCATCTTGAAAACGTTGCGTCTTTTATATTCTCCCGGGTACGTGACTGCATCGTGATACCGTCTCACCCTACTGTCGTGTATTACCTGCGGATGAGGTACCTGTCTGCCCGTCACGTCGATCGCTTTGAGGAACGTAACGGTTTCCTCGACGGAAAGTGAGAGAGAAAGGAAAAAAATTCAGATAGAGGAAAAGAGACGGAGGTGGATGAGTGATAGGAAACGGAAGAACATCCTTTGAGCTTTAATCCGCCTGACAGATTCTCAGCGGTGAATATAAAATGTCTTGTGTTTGATG
Source organism: Nylanderia fulva (assembly GCF_048542155.1). Lineage (NCBI taxonomy): Eukaryota > Metazoa > Arthropoda > Insecta > Hymenoptera > Formicidae > Nylanderia > Nylanderia fulva. The sequence goes on from NW_028189945.1 coordinate 2,986,378, forward strand.
TTAGCTAATGATACACGCTAAAAAATTGTCTTGTAAAATACAAAAATGCTGGATTTGAATTCAGAAACGATTCAATGCATGTTCGGTTTAATGAATGATTTCCATGTGGTTTGCGTGAAGAATCTTTTCGCGCATAAAATATCTCGCGCAAGTAAATTTCGTGGTGTTTTAAATAGCTGTTTTCGAAAAGAATGTCAAGTATCCGGGGGAGTAAGTCAACTAGAGTCGAGAACACGTGCAGAAACAATTCAGCCGTGGCGAGAAATTTTTCCGATCGCGAGGCGATCTCTCTCTGTCTCTCTTTGTTCAAATAACGTCAATATTTTTAGCGCGCCATTTATTATCGTCGATCGTTTCCTTCTGCCGTGCAAATAAAATGCAACCGCCCACGTTTAAATTCGTCGTGGACAAGGCCGCCGTCCGCGTCCGTCTTATTTATAACGCTTAGCAATTTCGTATTCGCGAACTCGTAGAGAATGTCTGGGTCTCCGATCGTCTGGAATCTACCCGTGCGGGTTATTTATTATTTTTTTAAATATAATATGTTGGTAAACATATACCAACGCAAAACTTTTTGCCAACTTCCGTTCATCCCCAGGGAACAAAAGTTAAATATTCTCACCACATAGTTCATTCGCAAGCAAAACATCATATAGTATTTAATATTTTGGGACTTGTTTGCGTGAAGAATGATGTTAAGCAAATATTTTTCTACACGCAGGTTAATTAAGAATTAAAAGAGAAAGAGAGTTTAATATATACAATATTTTCTGTATATTTTTCGCAGTTTTATCTTCATGCAAATTGAAGGTTGTTAAAATAAAATTAATAAAGCTAAAATAATGTTTATAAATTAAAAATAAAGCTCTTATAAGTTCAAGAATAGTTCTTCCTTTCTCATAGATTTATTACACAATATTCGCGAACATGCTCAATTAATTTCAAATACGTTCTTAAAGGCGCAATCCGTTCAATAATTACTTCATCTAAACTTGGTAAATAGTTCGCACATCAGTTTCTTAATCACGCGGCTTAACGATTTACAGTTTGATTGTTTCTCTCCTTTCTCTCCACGTGTATGCACATCTTCACCGATGAAATGTTCTTAATGAAGTCTGTAGGAGAGAATAGGAGCGAATCGATCGGAGAATTTAGCCGAATAAAACAAACCAGTGAATTCCGGAACGAAGGAAACCCGTCGTTGAGAATTCCAGCAGGAATTTCGATCGTCTGCGCGTTTCATTGCTGTCTCTTGAGGGTCTATTGCAAAGATTAAACCTGATTTATTGATGAGTGGTTCCTTGTGTAATCAAAAAATTCATTTTTATTGTAATACGTCGATTTTTTAAAGTAGCAAATTTGAAAACTAAAGCGAGCTTTTAAATTCGTATTTTCAAATAACATGCGGAATAGAATTTACACAAAACAAAATACGGCGAAAAGCGAACGAGCTTGAAATTGCTAATGGAACTGATTCGACGAGCGCAAAGGGGAAAATCAGAATTGGTTACAAACGAAATATTACAATATGCGAAAACCGCGCAAGAAGCGCTAAAGGTTGCTCCTTTATTCGACTATGCAAATACAAGGTGGCTATTGTGACGACAAGCCGCGAGAACACCAGAAGTACTTCAATTAAGGCCGCGCGCGTATAACAATATACAAGGACGTTTGGAATAAAATCACAAGCGAACAACTGTATGCATAATGGAGTATTGGAAAATCGATCCTGGACTATCCGTCGAACTTTCTACTCACAACTTTATCTATTGTCACGTGGAGATAATTAACGATTACATCCCAAATATACGACAAACATTCGCTAAGCTTTTCATCGTGTGTACTATATCATGTGTGATAAAAGCATTAGCTTCCAAAATTTAGTATTCATCAGATATTATACTGTCGTTTCTTTTGATTAATCCGGCATTCTAAATAAAAAAACAAAAAAATGGTCTTATGAATAATTTTTACATATATGTATGATAATAGAGTAACGCATTGAATTTTTTTAAGCACGTGTAAACGCGTTCGCCTAAGTTAAAGCGATACCATAATTTTTACCGTCACATATAATTTGCATATCAATAAATTACCGGAAAAACCATATTAAATTCCTGCGCGAGTTTCATACCGTTTTATAAGCTTTCGGTGTATGAGCAACCTTACTTTTGCACACAGCCATAATAAATTTCCCATTCAGTCTTCCGAAACGTTCTCTTCAAGACCTCCCTCGCGCATACAAGATATGCAAATAAGAAAGGATTGTTATGTGTATGTAAAAGCGAATGACTGCGCTATACAAATTGTTCAAACGCGAAAAAAGCCGTGTTTTCCGTGTAACCATGGATTATTTCGAGACAAAAAGTTATTGTCTTCTTGCGTAATTTTCTCCTTCTTTCATGATATTTATCGTCGTTTACATAATGCATTGGAATTGATTGTGTATTTTTCGATAAATCGACAGAAGTGCCACTTTGACACTTCGCTTCGAATGAAGAAAAATTCTCTCGATTGCATTTCTTTTCTGAAGCTGATGATATTATAGCGATTTGCCGCGGAATCTGTTGTAAAGTTTAATTCCCCCATATTCATATCCTTATCCCTTGCATAATTTGCGCCGCTTCATTGAGCGAATATTACCCTTAAATTCTTACTTTTTCTCCTCTTTTTTGACGATTCAGCGATGTTTTTGCGCTTATCTAACCTTATCACGGCTCGCATGGTTGCGCGCCATCGAGATGAATATTTTTACAAGAGGTCTTCTGCCTCAGAAGATTACTCCAGTCGAATTTTAAGTCTTGCTACCCTTTGCGTTTCCGTTCGTACGGTCATGTAACAAGCCGGATAACATTGATTTACGACAGTACGTGACGACGATACCTTCCAAAGTGCAAGTGTTATCCTTTACGACTGACTCTTCTTTCATTCAATTCATTCTCTGCTTCGTGCGTTTCTTATTGTTCGATCGAAAATTTAATAATTTTATTTATATTATGATTATATTTTTTCGCGAAATTCCAAACATATTTATATTAAATTGATGATAATTATATATATATATATATATATATATATATATATTATTCATTTGATAGAAATAACAATGCGTAAAGAACTTGGGAGAGAGTTGCGAGAGAAATCTTGAACTCATTTGAAACGGTTTTTATTTTCGCGGGTATAGAAATCTGACGTGCATTAAATGTTTTACTCCATTGAAGCGAACGCGAATGTGCATCGGACCAATGCAATGACTGGAGAATGCGTCTAAAAATATCTTCCGGAAAGGATTTTCCTTGCTCCGCATTGCTCCAACACGCAATTGAATTTACACGGCGTGCGGTTTATAACATTGCAACGTCGAGAAAGCCGCGTATCGATCGCGAGAGAGAGAGACTGGTGCATCTTCGCGCGTCATATCTTGTCTACTTTATGCGAATCTCGCACAAGACGGATAAGCTTCTTCCATACGCTCGTCGTCGTTAGACTCGTATGTACAATACATCTCGATGGAGACATTTTCGAGGGAGAGCCAATTTTACCTGCACGGAATATTCTTTTCTCCTTCTCTTCGAAATTGACCGATCACATTATGCAACGCGAGTGGCACCAATTGCGCATTCTATTTCCGTCAAATTCTGCATGCACGCACTCGTGGCGCAACTTGCTGGGGGCATTGTTGCTATCGCGTTACGTAAAACCGGTGTGGGACGGCATTCCGACAATTTTAGCGATTTTGTCACGGTTAAGTCAGTTCCCCGAGAGAGAGATTTTTGTTTCAACAAAATTGTTACTCGACGTGACGTTTCTCCATAATATAATTAACGATAATGACGTCATTAAAAACACATCAATATTATATTACTGTTATAGTTTTAATTAATTTTCTATTGATAATTATAAGGGAACTTTTATATAGAAATTTATTGAATTATTCTGATTGCATAATATGTATTTAGCGTAGTGTTAATTATTTTATCGCGAACGCGCGAGAAATCACGCGGAGTATCGAGGAATACACGGACGGATCTGTCGTGAGATGGCGTATATAAGGTGACAAGTCATCTCACTTGACAGAGTCACGTATTTGCTCACGCCAGGCGCCAGGATGACGCGCTTTACCACTTCTGTCCACTCATTTTTTCCCAACGACTTTACTTTAATCGCATTCGCCATTCATCGTCACTTGTACGCTACCTACCAAGGTCTTTGAGCTCGTATCTTCTTTCTTCTCTAACACCTTCCCTCTCTCGCCCTTTCGCGTTCTGCCTTGGCACGTTTTCAGGGCTAAAAAAAGCAGCGCGCCTAACGAAGGACGGAAAAGAAAAAAAGAGGGGGAAATCAATTTATTATTCTGGCTTGGCCGAGCTCTGTCAGCATAAGTAACGAAGACTCTGCGACATTAAATATTCTTATATGATAACGTGTCATGATAACAATATAGTTCAATGAATAAAAACCAACGACGTTATCGTAGATAAATAAATTTGTGCGTAATAGTGCATATCATTGCATGTAATTATAATAATCTATTATATTACGTGTCAATTATAAAAACATAATATTGATTGTGCATTTGACTCGATTCACCTATATGAATAATTCAAACTTATTCCATGAAATATGCGAGTCTACTTTTTAAGATTACGAAAGAGGCGTAAAGAAGAAATTGTTAAAGAGAAAGAGATATTGTATAAGGACAAATTATTTGATAGAAAAGAAAACGAAGACTGCGACATTAAATATTCTTATATGATAACGTGTCATGATAACAATATAGTTCAATGAATAAAAACCAACGACGTTATCGTAGATAAATAAATTTGTGCGTAATAATGCATATCATTGCATGTAATTATAATAATCTATTATATTACGTGCCAATTATAAAAACATAATATTGATTGTGCGTTTGACTCGATTCATCTATATGAATAATTTAAACTTATTCCATGAAATATGCGAGTCTACTTTTTAAGATTACGAAAGAGGCGTAAAGGAGAAATTGTTAAAGAGAAAGAGATGTTGCAAGAACAAATTATTTGATAGAAAAGAAAAATACTAAGGAGCATATACGTGTGAGAGATGGGAAGGGGATGATAACGAGAGGGAATCTTCTTCCCAGCGGAAGTCGAAAGTCAGTCTCCTTCCTCCTTTCTCTCGCTTCGCGATCGGGCGCTTTTGGCGATCCGCCAACTTCTCGGGGATCCCACGATCATGCGCGCATGTACCAGCATCACCGAATATCCGGTCGTCGTCGTTATTGGTCGGAAAGGATGGAAGGCGATCGAAACTTGCGGGAGGTTGCGATCGCCCTGGGGCATAATGGGAGAAAGCGGAATCGGGGTCGCCGCAATTATCTTTTATCGCGGCGCGTTAACTGCAGAGTGCGTCGAAGTCGGCCGACAGGATTACTCTGTTCGTCAAGAAAGAGATTAGCTCGAATTATAAGGGTATTCTATTGTTCCGACTTCTTCTTCCTTAATTCTTCTTGGACGAAAGTTTTATGTTTTACGAATGTAAAACGTAGGAAAATCGATCGGAAAAACTTCATTTGTCGTAATTTTATATAGAATTGTACGGGTAAACAATATTAAATTAAATAATGCTCTAAATAAAACTCTAAAAGATTTATTTGACACAGATACTATTTTTATAGATTTTTTTCCAGATTTTTTTCTACAGAATTTCAGACAATTGAATTTTTTGAAAGTCACTGTTATATTCTAATATAAAATTAAGTCTTTTATTAAAAAATTGAACGCATAACTTATTATGAAGATTGCAAAGAATTTTACGCGTTATATGTATACAGCTCTGTACATCTGGGAAACGCATTTCCCATATTCCCACCAACCAGCTTCGGCTTTAGAACGGCATTGCAGCTGCAACTGCAGTGTCGGATTCACTCACGCATTCGCAAGAACGCTCGTATAAGGATGAGTTGCTTTTCTGGCTTTGTGTCTCGGTCGATTTTGTCGCATGTGTGTCGCATGGAGGCGTGAATCGTGATGCTATTCGAGCAAGGCGCGGATATTCTGCAAGACCAATTTAGTTGGAATTTAAATTTCTCCCGCAAATTATATACAGCGAATCTATCGCTATGCATAAATTACATTGTCTTCACTGATTCGTACATACATTCTTGCTTTAACCCTTTACCTTTGCAGAAACACTCGCGATGCACAAACGAATATAAATTTATTCCGACACGAATATATTTTACACACTCTGTATAAAAAAACTTTATATTAAAGCCGTTAAAAATTATTGACTAAAAAAACTTGCTATGTGAAAAAAATATAATTTTAATATTAATTTTAATTTAATATTACATATTTTTAATTTTATGTTATTCTTTGTGTTGCAGGTATGTATCAACGAGTATCTCTTGATTTTTTTACGCGATGACGGTGAATCGTGAGTAAATTACACAAATTAATTGAATTTTAATAAATGTATATCTATGATTAAGTTATCAGAATATCTAAAACAGAGTTATTTCTCTTTTCAAGAGGTAGAGTATCTGATCAAATTTATATCGGATACATGTCTCAATTAACGATTCGCAACGTTGGTAAAGTGTGTTACAGTAAATGTAGATGTTAGATATGTAAGATAATAGCATGAGTGTATACTTTATACTATTTAAAATTGATAGTCCCGACTTGATGGATAGCTTTGAAGTCGATTTGTCGCGCTGATAAACATCCGCTTTATCTTCTCAGGCAGGTAGAGAATAGCTTTTTTCAATTTTCATCATTGCCGCTAGATTAAGAGAAGCACTACTACTAGCTTAATCGCGGCGAACACTTGCAGGATAAATTTAATTTATGCCTGCAATTTAGGGTTGTAAGCGCGGCCAGACGCGAAAAATTGCGCCTCTCTTGCATAGTTTGTTGAATTATGAAGGAACGAGAAACACCTTCCGGCGTTTGCAACTGAGAAACAGCGAACTTAACAGCGCACATGGCGATAAAAGTGGGAAGAGATTGCTCTTGCGATATCAAAAATTTCTCACACAGCCCCCGTCAATTTTATTGGTTTTATAGATGCTGACAACGAGTTTTTTTAAGTTTCGCGCTATTGTCGGTCCGACTCTGTCTCTGTCTGTTCTTCAAAAATAGCAGATCAGATATTTATCTAGCAGTCTAGCATATATTAAATCATTATTTTATGAATTTTGTGCTGTTTGAAAGTAAAATGATGAATCAATCTGTAATTTAAACAATTTTTGTCGCAATTTATTTTTGAAAAGTAAAAAATATAATTATAATTTGTATATTTCAAAAAATATAAGAAAAGAAAACCTTTCACTATCAAAAATATATGCATATAAAAATTGTTAAAAATATTTCTGTAGTATAAATGTTGAATTTATTTTTATTAATCTTTTCGTTGAATTAATATTAAAATTGCATATTAACATGCGTAGTTGTTAATTCGCTGAGCAATCTCGTGAGCTGTATACAACGTAAAATTTAAAATTCTCATGTTGCTTGTGATATTCATTGATCTCATTTGACGACAAAGTTGCTTCTCTTCTTTGGGCATCAAGTTCCAAAATGTTCTTTTGCCTCGAGCACTTCTCGCGAAACATGTTCTCAAGTATGTCACGCGCGTGCGCATGCGTTTTCGAAACTGCAGTTGATGTTGTTAGGATCAAGTAATTGGTTTAAAAGCATCTCTTGTATCCCCCTCCCCCTGTGTAAATGCATGATAATTTCATACATTAATTGAAAGAATAATTCTCTTCTTACAAAAATATATATCTATAGTTCATCTACATATCTAAATATTTTTTGTCTTTTTTTTAAAGATTGGTTAAAGATTTAAAACGATTGGTTAAAATAAAAAAAAAAATTATTTTAATCTTTTTAATTTAATCGCTAAGATTTGATACGAAAACTACACAGTCTATAATAGTTTTCCGTCGAATTTTTTCTTTAATTCGATTAAACATTGATTGTATAATTGGATTAGTAAGATTTGTATATTGTGCATTAAACAGAAATTTGTAGATAACGATAAATAATTGAATATTATTTATATGCATATTTTAATGACATTAACATGATGTTTAAAGCGTATATTCAGTCTGTAATAAAATATGACTCGATATCGATCCCATCAAGCCGCTTTACGAGCCGAATCAGATTTATAGTATAGGTACTTACGCGCGAGTTTCAAACGTGAATTGCTCAATAAGAAGGATTAATTGTTAGTGACGACAAATGAGCCATGGCGAGAGGGAATCGTAATGTCTACCTGAAAGTCATTTAGATAATTGCTTGCGTTTATATTGTGCTAAAAAAGAATTATCGCATTATCATACCAAAATTTTATTCCACTGCTATTGAAGTAATTAAATTTACGGACCGTTACGTTAAACGGTAAATTTAATTAATTAATCTATCACACACATATACATTCGGAGGTGTGTGTGGTCGAAGCTCGCTATCCGAAATACGAAGCTTAATTGTAGTGGTTCTCCACGAATCCCGACATAGTCATTAATCAGAACGTTCGATCATCAACTACGCGAAATTCGTGGCGTCGTCGCGTTGCTCTGAATGCAATTTTTTAAAAATGTTACGAAATAAAAGCACGTCGTGTTTCTTTTCAATTGAAATGCGAGATTGAATTAAATTCAATATTTTACGTAAGCGCGTAAAGCTAATTCTATCTATAAATAATCAATAGAGCTCTTTTATGTCATTAACTGAAATCCATTTACAAATTAATACGATAACGTTTACTTAAAAAATTTACATCATATATGTATATATATATAACAGAGATCCGTACGGATAAAATTGTTATTCAAAGTTTTATGTTTTCATTCATTTCCATTTATATAGTTTATGGAAAATATATTTCAAAATCGTGCGATGTTTGTAATGTCAATTTCGATTGCCGACATATCGCGCGGTCGAGTAGAAAGTTCATTATAGAATGTTTTTCTCGGGTTATTGCCTTGGGTATATCAGAAAATCGAATATTATTTCTCGGTGCACGACGTTGGCAATTTTGGTAAACGAGTTTTTACATTACATGCGAAATGCATCTGGAAAGAGAGGGAAAGTAGATTGCTCGAGTGCGCAATAACTGCAAAACAAGTCGTAATTTTCGAAACGTTCAGTAGCAGCTGCTAAGTCTTTGTTTCTATTTGATTCGCCGCAAATACACGATTCTGTACGATCTTAAATTCAATTTTAGATTTTTAGAATCTGCATACGTATGTATGTAACTATGATGTAAATAGGAAGAGACAGGCATATTATATAAAAAGGAATAAAGGATGAGAAATCGCATTATATAAATGACAAAGTTCGCACAAATATGTCAAAAGAGTCGCGTATTAATACGACTTCAAAAAAGAATCCACACATGACAGATTCTATATTTGATTGTTCAAAAAGTATATAAAAATTACGGTTTACGTCTTTTTGATTTTTTTCATATACACATATATAAATAAATGATTAAACACCAAAATATATATCTATCATTAGTAGTGCTTTGGTTGAAAAACGGTGTAGTGTTAAAGGAAGATTAATATTGAACCTGTATCTGTTTTTATATTTATAATGCATCACATCCCGGAGATGGTAAAAAGAGCTTTTCACGAACGCTTCGTTTAACTTTTCATGAGCACGTTAAACCGGAAGCTTGCGCTTATTTATGGTGTGCGCAATTCTATTAATACGTGAATATACATGCAACAGTCGACGAAGTGTGCTGCACAGAAATGGCAGTAGTTCACCTTTCTTGTATTAAAATTGTAGCATAAATCTTATTTAAATGCAGTTACTAATTAATGTAATATTTACATGTATAGATAAATTCTCATATGCTAATTAGTACCCTTACGTCTCTACAACATACATACATATATATTAAAGTCAAAGTTATTGAACACGTTTCCTTTATATGTTATTACATAATAATTATCTTAAATTTTAATATTTAAAAAATCTCCAAACTTACTAAAAATTTTTTTAAAACTCTTATTTCCGAAAATACCTACGTTTTATTTTCATTTTATTGTAATTCGCTTTAACCGTCCAAAAACGGGTTTCCGGAGTAGGTACGCTGGAGGAATAATAGATTCAGTTCTAGTTTTTTTGCCCTCTATCCAAAAATTATAAACGCCATCGTTTTCTTCCGCTGTCTCAGTTGCATATACATATAGAAAAGATACGATCGTTGCACGCCGTTTGTTCCGTCCGCGATTATCGTACACCATCCTCGCATATATATACGAATGCGTGTGCCATTATCCTAAGACCACGTGTTGGGGGAGCCCGAGATATACATACATTACTGCACGCACATTATATGTGCACCAACGTAAATGCATTGCCAATGCAGTAATATGCTATATATGTACGGCGCGTGTACACGCGCGAGCGTAATCCCACGAGGCGGCGAGTAACGGTGCTACTCGTACGAGACGTTCACACACGCACACACACAAGAGAGATAGCAAGAAGAGGCTTTATTAAGCGGTCGGACGAGTAGAGGGCGAGTGGCCGCAGAACGGAATCCAGTTGTCTCTGCGGTGTCGTCGGACTCGAAAATGGAAGACTGCTACATTATACGACGAGCGATGTTTTGCGCGCGCGATTCTAGGTACTGTTTGCTTACATCAGCGTAACGGATGGCTCTCACAGACGGACTCGCGACGGTATCTTTTACGTACGAAAAATGATAATCAGCATCGTCCATGGTGTTTCTTAAAAGCATATTTTTCGACGACTGAGATGGTTGGCTGTATTGGAATTATTCGTTAACTCGTGATTAAATCGGAAAGATATTGGCCCTTCGCCGTTTACGCGAATAAATTAGCTTCTTGCGATTTTTCTTCCGATTCTGAAATCATTTTCGAGACAATAAGATTCTGTAATAATTTTCGAAGAGTAAGTTTTTTTCAAATAAAAAAATTCACGCGTGGGATTTCCCCCGGATGAATAAAAGATAAAAATTGCGTCATTTAAATAATATTATACTCCACGTGTTAACAATTATACTCATCTTACCTTAATGATTGCCGGTGACTCATGTTTATTGTACATTTGTAAGGTTGTGACTTGTTCGATACAAGTGGGCCGAAAATAATATATGTTCGTGTCCTCCTTCGTTTGCGCGTAAAATTGGAAATCTATTCATCATCGAAGTAATTGTGTAATCGAAGGATATCGGAGAAACGATGTTATTTTTTATGTTACGCTGCATTGTCACATAAATACTACATTTGCTGTATTCAAAATTGTCGCAAATAACGTATATGCAATTGTGCAATTAACGTATGTCGATTAATATTTTTTTATCTTTCTGATTCAACACAGAAACGTTTCAAAAGAAATTGCTATACTTAATATTTGTTGTACGCAGGAAACTTTGCAAAAGGCACAACACAGTAAAGTGTATTGAATGAGAAATATGCATTTCTGGCAACGCGCGTTACATTTGGCAACTGTTACTGGAATGTGATAGAAATATGATATATGAATTTATATCCCTCTGCCAAATTTCATGAAATTCAATATCGCGGTCATTAGCACATTATCATTCTCGATATTATGTAGCCTTATTTTTGCAGTTCGCCGTAAGTTAAGGCTTAAATATCGGTTAGAATTGTGAGATGACATTACACATATATTGTTTTCCGAGAAAAAGAGAGGAAGTGAGAAACTAGAGCTCGAATAAATTTTTGATTCTTGGCCAGGAACTTTTAAGCTGACATGTTTATACATAGAATTGTACCAATAAATATATGATGGTATCACCTATCGCCTAACATTCTTAACAATTATTTCGTTGAAACAATTTGTAATATGCTAACATTACAAAGCAGAAATGTGATAGAGCTATATTTTTATACAAATATATACTTTATTAGAGATATCACATATCTTGATTGCTACAGAAAGGTGTAAAATGGTAACACGAATCTTTCCGCAACTATCGTTATTTGCTCGTTTATTATTACAAGAATTTATAGACACGCTTACATCATCAACGAGTTATACGAAAACGTTGAAAGAATAAAATCTATATTATTGGCTGTCATCCCGATACGTTACGATTAAATCGTTTTTCGGCGAGATATAAGCTTTTACTGCAAACACAGAACGCAATGCTTGTACAGAGCGCGCAATCAACTCTGCGTTTATACATAGAACGAGCGAGACGAAAAGTCGAGACGAAAAGCGAGAAAAAATGGATGGGTGTCGGTGCTTTTGAGGCTTTTATATTCGTTCATTCATGGTACATTCACCGACCTGCGAGAACTACTTTTCCGTCTGTATTTTAGCGAATTGTTAGAATGCATCGTAAATATATCGAACGGTATCGTATAACGGTCGAGTATTTTTAATCATTGCGATAACGCTATTTTAACGTGTGTCATATTGTGATATTATATAATTATTGCAATGATAATTTCATAATTATGATTGTCATATATTATAATCGAATATTTGTGCGAATTTGTTATGAGTACCTATATCAAGTATTTCGAATCATATGATAATAATATCGAAAAATATAAAGAGTTTCTCATGTTTTAAATTATAGCTATGAATAATACATATATTATATAATTTTTTGTCAGTCTCATAATTTTTTCTTAAAGATTATTGTTTTAATTTTTTTCAATAACAAGCCTTGAATTTGCACGCGTAACAATTCCTTTACTAAATTCCTTTGCTAAATAATTCACATATTAATATAGTGCATAAATGTTGATATTTTTGGAAATTTATCTTTCGCGGAGAATTAATTTGTTCGCGGGAAAAAAATGACAAATTCAAATAAAGCGGACACATGCGGAAGCGCAGTCAATTAACATTTCAATGATTAATTTATTACACATGTTTTTTCGATTCTGTTTTGGAAAACTGTATTTATTAAAACAGAAAGATATCTCGTTAATTTTTACCTCGAAGTTAATTTTAGATTTGATTGATATACGTAACTATACATTTCAGTGATTACAGAATATATCTTATATCCGCGAATGTCAAAATTCGAGTTTATTTTTAGATTTTTTAAAATTAATGTCCGCATTTTTTAATTAAATTATTTACATTGCATTCTACGTTACTGTGTTTACAAATTACATGTATAATTGTTATTTTACAAAAGTTTACGAGTGTCGGAATTTCTCGAAATGCTGAAATCGCTTAAGCGTTTCCATAAATTGCACATTCGTCACACGAATCTTGCGCAATTAATACGTGATATTATTTAATTACTTTACGGTTAACGCGTATCTCTAATCGGATCACGATTTTTTCTGATCAGCTATAATTGATTGAACGCAGTGGCGTCAACTAAGTGAATCGCGACGATCAGACACGCATCGCCAATTATTGACTTCCGAAATTGCTGCAATTTCAGAAATTTCGGCCGCATTTAACGGGCGTACGTGTTTCGTATATATGTTCTATTCTTAGTTCCGTTTCTCTCCGAGAAAAGTTTCACTGTAATTGCGTTTGAGTCTCTACGGCGACGAGCGTGTCTTCGGGTTCGTACCGAATCTAGAGATGGTAATCGAAGAAAGCCGTCTTTCCGGAGAAGAGAAAGGAAACCCGCTTTTATCTTCCGTCTTCTTGTCCGCAGTTGAATGACTTTTGTCTTACCGCTCCTAATTGACTTTGATGTCAAACGCGGGTAATTAAAGTTTCCGATCGCTCGCTGAACCATTATTGTCGCACAGACCTCGATAAAACAAATATAGCTGACGGCTAAATGGTCTAGGAAAATTGAAAATGTTTGACATTGATTCATCTCGTTTAAAAAGTAAAACATGAAATTAACAAAGAATTTTAATCAACTTATATTATCTGCTATATCATTTATTAATGTATTAAACTTATGTGAGTGTTATAGCAATATCTGTTTTGTTTCCATTATTAGATAGATAAACATGCTTTTCTTTCTTTTACAGAAATAACAATTTTCATATATTATAGTTAATTTTATGTCCAAAAATAATTATAAAATTAACTATAATATATGAAATTATTTTATAATTATTTTTCGACATATTCTGTATAAAATATGAAAATTGTAATTTCTATAAAAGAAAGAAAAACGTGTTTATTTATCTAATAATGAAAACAAAACAGATATTGCTTGTGAAATGTATATAAAATTGTTAATTTATCTAATCAGAATCGTGCAAGATTTTTGACGAAAATGGTCGTGAAAGGACAATACTATTAGGGAGTAACGAGCATTTAACCCTTGTGAACAGGCGAATAATAGAGACCTGAAGTCCCTCGCGCTCCTCTCATTCCATAATTCTCTCTCTCTCTCTCTCCGTCAGAAAGGAGATTCTGACGGCGGACATTGCCTTTATGGTTTCCGATGCTTTGTAGCGCGAAATTCTGTCTGCCGCCGAGCATGATTTTGAATTTAGCGATTCCGTCGTCTGCTTTCAAATTGTGAACTCACGCAAGACCACTGCCGATTTAACACTTAAAGGCGACACATTCTATGCGGTAACTCGCAAATTCTCTCGGTTAATATTTTATCTTTGTCGTGAGAAAAGAAACATTAATATTATTTAATTATTCTAATCTTTTATCATAAAAAAAAAGAGTATAAAATGAAATATAATTATAATACTCTAGTCAAGTGAAACAAATGATTTGAAAATAAGTTGTAAAGTTGTTTTCTGAGTTTAAATTTATCAAAATTTTTGAGATATAACGTTAACCCTATAATTTCCAAAATATATTCTGTTCAAATAATTTGGCGTACGTATACACGTACATACATATAATGAACGAGAGCTAATTACCTTCTACCCTGCTACCTCTAACATTTTCTGCTCTTTGCTAATATACATACGTACATACGTATATACAAAGAACGTAATGCAAGAAGTAGCGAGGTAGGAGATAATTAACTCTCGCGTACGCCGGTTAACGAAGTATGCTGTAAGTTGCTGCGCACAAATGTTCGGACACCTGGCAAGCGTCTGGTCAGTGCGGCAGAAACGCATCCGGGGTTTCAAGTTGACAACCAGTGGCCAGGATAATTGGAGAACGGAAAACAAAGTAGCGTTGCATGGCAACACCCCAGCATCCCTTGACGGCAAGGGATGCCGCCACTATACCGCCGTCGTCGTCGTCGTCGTCGCTGTCATCATCGTTCCCGTACCCAAGGCAACGTGCCCTAACTGCAACCCTTATTTCATCTGTACGGTTCGGGAAGGAACAGTCTTTATTATTCCGTTAGCTATGATTTATGGCGCAGAAGGATGCAGAAGCGGCTATGTGACGTTGTAATAGCGCGATATCGTGTAACACGCGGCACTATACGTTCTTCTTACGTCGTGTAACAAATCGTCTGGCATCTTTCACGTCGTCGTTATACGACGACGCAACGCGTATCTTCCGTACGCAAGATATTCTGATTATGATGCAACGAGACTAATATGACCGTGGCAATTTCTCATGCATGGCGGTACGTATGCGATGGATTTCTTGGCTTTCATTCTTACAATTCATTCTTACATTGTTAGTTAATACACGTGACAGATCGATGAGAATAATGGGAACAATGAATAGAATTTCTTCTGTTCGCATAAGTTGGAAAGGTAAGGAGTAATTCGAGAAACTCTCGGTTCTCTCCCTTTCATTTCCATGTTATTTAATCAGTCGAACTTGTGCCTCGGGTCAACCGATTGCAGAATCACTCGGTTCAAGACCCGGTTCTACACTTGTGTCTATTGTTACGTCGGGTGCGCCTGTTGCATCGAAGCAATAGCAGCAATATCGAGTTATAGAGTCCGATCGAACGACATTCGAGCCCATTTGTCCGGTCCGGTCGCCGCAAATCGATTAGGTGACATTATGCTTACACTCCCCTTCGGATTGTTTTAATGATACTATACATAATGCTAATTATATAATTCTCATTCTTTCTCTTTGCGCGAATTATTTGTCAGGGTGCAAATTATTCTGTATCGAATTTTACGTGTCCAGAAAAATCGCTATTGGTGTTTATCGAATAAAAGATAAGCTCGCGCGGCTTTGTTATGGTGAAAGACAACCGATTAAGGCCTGAATCCACACATTTTGTGGGCGTAATCGCGGCTTTGTGCCATTAACTTGATCCGTAAATTACGACACGCTCGATAAACATACTATACCGCGTAAACTGTGTACTTGATGAAAAAATATAAAGCACAATTTTAAAGTAATTTAACGTAATGAGATCCGTAATATCTCTACATAGTCAATTTACAATTCTTTTTTTTATAATTCTTTATACAATTTTCAATTATTAGATATAAGAGCATCAGCAGAATGTAAATTAATTTTAATTCAATTGAGTGTTTTTCGTGGCTTTATTTGTAATCTCTTTACAAATAATATTATAATTATATTAATATTAATTATGATTTTTTATAATATAAATTTCAATTTCGACTGTGAATTTGATTAATTCGCTTATTGAAATTGTTGTTATGATTCATCCAATATTTAATATGTATTTCGTGCATGATTGGTGGCTCACGTGGTGACGATGAGATTATTGATCGTAGAAACTTTAGCCTAATAGTTGTCAATTTACGTAATTTTAAATCAATTTTTTTCATTGATTTCTAATTAAATAATCTTATTGGGAGCTTTTATTGCGCTTTATTACACTCTAATTGGAAATTATAAAATCTGTTGTGACACGTTGTTCACTCTCGCACAATAATTCCGCAAAGTTATCTATTATATATTAATCAATGTACCAATAAAATCGACTTAATGCAACTCATCATAAAAATTAATCGGGTTAATTTGCAACCATTTTGTAATGAGAATCAGTAACTTAAATGAGAGTTATAAAATTATCCGCTCATTATTATTAGTATGTTATTAAAAATTTCATTTAAACAGAGAAATGTTAATTTTTCAATTATAATGCAAACTTTTTAATTAATGAAACGTTATAGAATAAGTTACGTAATTTAAATTTTATTCACATTTTTATTAACGTGATAAATTTAATACTTTTTTCATCGTTACACATTATATTTTTTTTTCTTTTTCTATTATATATATATATATATATAGCGATATTGTCATGCATTGCTAATGACATAATTGCGCCGATTAGAAGATTGCGTCGAGATCGATTTTCTTTCATCTTTTTTTCTTTGCAAGAGTATTCTTGTATAAGATGTTGCACGTTTTCGAACAATGGTGAATACGGTCTATTGCATTAATATTGCCATTGTCTGCAGCTGTAATGCAACAGCTCTCGACGGTTTTTGACACGCGTGAATAGATCGCCATAGGAACAGCGGAAGTGCTTTGTGGCGTCAATTATTCCACTTTGGCATTGGGGCCTATA
The DNA here is from genome assembly GCF_048542155.1 of Nylanderia fulva. Lineage (NCBI taxonomy): Eukaryota > Metazoa > Arthropoda > Insecta > Hymenoptera > Formicidae > Nylanderia > Nylanderia fulva. Next base: position 3,003,748 of record NW_028189945.1, read on the forward strand.
CTCTTTTCCTTTCTTTCGTAAGATAAAGGGGAAAGCCTGCGGGAGATAAAGTAGAGCTTATCGTACGTGTTTCACTCTCAGAGAGTAAAACTTTCGTCTATACTTAGGAAGTGCAATTTGACAATAATGCAATAATAATTACATGCGTGCATTTACTGTCAGATAAAAATAATTGAAATGACATTTAACATTTTTTATAATTGAATTATGAAATAAAAAGATAGGTGATGTAATATTTGAATCTATAGAAAAATATTTTAATTTCACGAAAAAATTATACGAAATAATTTCTCGCGTGTCTCTATTACAAACATAATAATAATAATATTATTATTTAATAAATACTCGTATTTTTCGAACTGATTTCTTTATCAAAATTGAGCCCGCAACGTTTTTCCTAAATTTATTCACGCGCACTGTCATATTTCGACCGTCGAAGATTCACTCTCCTTTACTCGCGATATTTATTTTAATAACTTCTATCGTGGGAGGATTAACGCTTCGACGGCTAATTAAGCGGTTGTTATTTAAGCGAGCTTCGTTCTACGTCACGCTTCGAAAGTTGCTCTGTTCAAAAGAGCAGTTCGCTCTCCAAGACGTTACGAGAGTCCCGGAGGAGTGCTTCAAGGCTGCCGTAATCGCTCGCTTCTACCTTACGCCCGCAAAACTGCCCTACCGCACGTTATCGACTATTATTCCCCACGGGGGGGTTTCTCAGAATCGCCGTTCGACATCGTTCAACCGTGCACGACGCACTTTCCTTCCGTCACCTTTCACCCTCGTCGCACTTTTTCCCCGAGATATATACGGGAGCTTTTGCATTATGCACCATAGGGTCGGCGACGACGCGAGCGAGGGCGACATGGGTTGTTTATGACTGTGCTTATGGGAAAATTTCTCTTTTCCTTAGCGATAGTCTAGAAAATAGTTTCTTTTCGAAGTGGATTTTAAAGTAAATTTTGCCGACATTTTTTATATCGACAAAAGTTGTCAACGATATCAAGTATTAATTAAAATTTTGTGTAGTGAAAATAATTTTTCCGCATTAATCCATTTTTTTTCTAGCATGCGTGAATAAGTAAAGAAATTATCGCACATTTTTTTTTTTAAATATGCTGCAATATTTTATTAGCATTTATTGAAACAACGTAGATACGTTAATTAGTTTCTACAAATTTGATAAGAAATTGACTTGCTACTTCGAAGCCGCACAATTTTATTTTCACACAATTTAATTTTAAACATATTTTTCGTACAATATGTGATTGTCTTGATTTTTTTATTTGATCAATTGCAAAGATTGCTACATATATTTTAGTTCTTCTTGTTTGCTGCCGCGATTGCGCTTGGGTAAAGCGTCTCCAGAGACGCGAGAGGGCAGCAACCACTATATTATGTACTAAGGGCGCTGCAAACAGGAAGACAGCAGATGGCTGATAAGTGCAGGTTGAAAGGACGTATTCAGGGAACGATCTCTTAAAACGAACTCTCTCTTTTCTTGCAAGACGATAGCGCGATAAGGACAGGGTCGAAAGTAAGACGGATGCCTTGTTTCTAATTGTAGAGTCGAGTTTTACACGGTTAAGTTTGTGTTATCTCTAATTAGATGTATTTGCTCGCTTTTGCCTCCGGGTGAGTTTTATTTTCAGTAGTAAAGAAGATCAATGTAAAAAACGTGTATTTAATTAATCTTGATTGTGTTTGTCTAGATAATTGAAAAGATATTGTCTCTAAAAATTTTGCTCATTAGCTTACGTAAAGCTTTGACAATGCAATTAAATTTTGTTTAATGTTGACCTTATTGTGTTTTGTAAATGTTTATTAATGCGCGTGTTCGATACATTCTTCGTTATGCGTATGACATATACCGGAAGATTGATTTACTGTATCACATTTGTTTTCGTCAGCATCTGATTATATTTGTTGTAATATTGATATTGTAAACATATTGTGTTTGACACAAGTGATCAGTTCGCGATGGGGTTTTGACACTAATAAATCTTTTTTTTTTTTTACTTTTTGTCGGCTAAAATTGCTATGGCACATTTCTCTTTCAGTTTCGGAGTGATTGGATAACGTTTCGGAAAAACACGATGGAAAACTCGCTAAATTATCTATGGGGTGCCGTTGTCGAGTATTGATTTTATGTTGACTTTCATGTTATGATGAGTTGTGTTACTGTCTGGCAGTAAAATCAACTAGAACATAGAACAAGGATGAATAAAAAAGTGAAATAAAAAATAAAAATAAAATAAAAAATGTTTTCTCGTATAAGGATTAATACATTTTTTCTGGATTCAAGATAGCTATCGCTATATTTTCGAAAATACGTTAATAATGGTATTATTATTTTTGTTTGAAATATATGAAATAATGCATAAAATCAAATAAATTCAACTTTTGTTTTCAACTAATATTTTAAAATAAACTCTCGTATTTAACGTATCAGCCAGTATACGTAATATTTGAGAAGAACACAAAAGCACAATATTAAAAATATAAAACTACTGTTTATTCAATAATTAGTTTTATGTGTATATTTAAAAATGTATTTTGCTTGCAATGCTTTTCTCGTAGAATATTATATTTTTATTTTGCTAACTTTTTATTTTGACACTTTTTGCGTAATACTTTGTGTCGTTACGAAAATTTAGTACAGTTGATTTAGTACAATATAGGATGAGAGAGAAAGATAAAAATGGGAGATAGCACTTTCCATGTCCGCCAAAAAAATTTGCATAGAAATTGAGCGGAAATGTTAGATACACACAACATACACACATACACACGACTTGGCACACGAAAAAATAGTGTTTTTATCAAACTTTTCATCTTCGTCACTTCACGCATTGCAGGAATAATTGTAGAATAGTATTGTATTTAATATAACATTGCGTAAAGAATTTATATTTATTATATACTTATTATATTTTACAAATGCATTTTGCCTATTAATTTGTTTCATTTGTAATAAAAATTATAATTGAATGTTGTTTGCAAAATAATTTTGTAAAATATTATAATATATTAGTGGTTATTATAGTTACGGTAAAATTTTATCAGATATCTATCTTATAAGCAAGCAACGTTATCGTGCAAGTAATTTTATTGATTAATAAGATTTTTTATTTTAAGGAAATATTTTTTAAAATTCTTGTCAAAATTCTCATGTTTTAATTTCTAAGCTATATTATACATAAAATATATAGCTTAAATTTTTGAATAAGAGAAATCGTGATTATCCGTAGTTAAATAAACCAATGGATCGATGGTCGTTTATTCGTTTCCACCCTTACGAGCGCCGATAAAAGGGTTGATGGGAAATCTTGCATCCCTGGTCGGTAAACGCGGGTAATATAGGCAGCTACGTTTTATCGGAAAAACGGAAAATCTGGATAACATATCCCAGGTTGATACTTCTATACTGTGCAAGTGTGGATAAAGTTAATTTGTATCGTATGCAAGTAACCAACTTGCATATTTGCATATTTATTTAAATAATCATTGTCGACGATTAACATTTACATACTGTTACACTGAATAATTTTAATATAATGACTTTATGAGAGCAATAATGTTAAAGAATGATATATGAAGGCTTAAATGTTCCGGCTAAATGGTTCAGCATAAATGTAAAATTCAATTCTTTCTATCGCGAATTGAGTGTATTTTCGTATACGAAAAAATGTTACAATATATATTAATGTAAAATTTCTTTCTTGTTACAGCGAAAAAGCAAAATGGTGCTGCTTTACGAACAAATAGTTTGGGTTCGGGTGCGAGAACGCCGCCCTTGGAAAGAAAAAGTAAATTTTCGGCACTCGGTAGACTCTTCAAACCCTGGAAATGGAAGCGGAAAAAGAAATCGGATAAATTCGAAGCCGCTTCGTTATGTGAGTATAATTATATTTATAGACTACGTAACATAATTAAATTAAATTTAATACTTGCAATTTAAATGGTATTTAAACCAGGAACATTTTACGTAATAGAGAGAATTTAATGATAAATTTTGTATTGTGGTTTTTTTTATACCGAACGTTATGTCACAGAAGAAATTTCTGCGTTTTAAAATATATAAATATTATTTAATTTTAATTTATACATTTAACTAAAATGTTTGCATATGGAGGAATGCACGTTAACGCATTTTAATCATGTTCACGTTCTACAATTACACGGTGACACGTTTTAAAGGTTTATCACGCGCGATATCGTGCTGCAAAAATAATCATGCCATTTAAACTACGTGTTACAGATAACACAGCAAACAATATAATGACGTTCGCATTCGTTCTCTTTGTTAATAGCGCTCGAGAGAAAAATCTCAGTACGTGCCAGCAGAGATGAGTTGGTGCAGAAAGGGATATTGCTGCCCGTTATACGATCGACATCGTTTCCGGAAAATGGTGAGCTCTTTCTTCATATATATATATATATATATTTGCTACTATAATTTATTTTTCGATTTCACTCAAAGCCTTTCGAGATTCAGATTCTAGATGCAGCTACAGATTTTCTTAATACAAATTATTTTAGATTATTTGCATTTTCTGTAGCAATTTTGTTTTTCAAATGCATCTTAAATTCCATTCCTTTTTTTTATTATTGTCTTTCTTGACCGATAAAATTTTCGCATTGCATGAAACTTGGAAATCTGCGAATATTCTTGGAATATTGAAATTTGCACGCGGCAGACAGACATTTCCGTTTACCTGGCGCGCCGAAAACAGTATCCGCCCTTTCGGCAGACTGGACAGGAAACGAGTAACGTACCACTGGGGTGTTGACAACTTGCCCTAACCCGGTATAAGGGTCGTAATTGCGTTTTACAGTCGTTACGGCGGTGGACGTGAACTCAATTTCCGCAATTGCGACTAGTCGCGCGTGTCGCGCCAAAATGACGCGATTAATTGCCAAGCTGACTTTCGAGTTCCGAGTCACGTTTCCAAGATTTTTCTTATCGTTTCTTATCCGCGATATTAATAGTAACATATATTTGTTGACATTATCGCGATACGATACCAGTGCTTTCCTTCTTATCGACGTTGTACAAGGCCTTTAGAGTATAGTTTCGCGTTTCATCCGGATGTGGAGCTAGTCTGTTTGTTCGATTATTTGTTATATAGTATTGATAAACGATTTCATTTTTTAACACGTAAAAATATATATATATATATATATATATATATATATTTGCGACGTCAATTGTTAATTTACATAAAGTTTCGAGAAATAATTTTAACCCAGCATTGATAGAAAAGTAAAAGTAAGTACTCTTTTTGAGAAAAAGTATAATTATTATTAACATTGCATACACATTTTTGCAAAGAAAGGTTAGAATTTATTTCATTTATCGAAGGATGGAACAATCGTAGAATTACTGATTTTTTATAATTACGCATCTTCTATAACAATGCTTGAAGATGCACGGCTAATTAGCGTCGAGAAAGTCAGATTTCAAAACGCTTCTTTGATTCTTTTCGCCGTTCAAGGACTATGAAACTTCTCGAGTGATTAATACGTGTTCCCTGTCTTGGGGTACTTAACACATAACAATAGTTATCAGGTATATCCTCCATCAAGGAAACCTTGAGAATTCTATTGATTCCGAAACTACTCCATCATTAGTCATATCTTCATCCGAACAATTCGAACTTTTCCAAGTAAATTTCGAGAGAGGGAGAAAGAATGCGCAGAGCACCTATATTCCACCCTTTGTAATTAAAGTATCTCGCTCACAGTTTCGTCAGATTATCGCGAAAAGTTGCAGAACTTGTCCGCGGCAATGACGTAAAGCTATTTATCAACGCACGTCATCCTGCCGGTGCTACGAGAAAGATACGTTTATTTAAATTAACCGTAAAGTCGATGGAAACTTGGAAATACGGGGTTCTGAGCGAAAGAAGAATGTAGCGAGAGATATCGCGTGGGAGTAAGCAAGAAAAATATCAATATACCGAGATCAGATGTCAGTGTGATATATGGAGGGCTCAACGTCATCATTACTCGACATATATCGAATTCGAATATCGATGTGTCGAAATATTAGCGCTGAAAATTTCTTTACGCATAAATATATGTTTCATATATATACTTACTGTATATTTGTTTATTAATTTGATGGTCGTTTCTGCGGTGAACCAAATTAATTGTATTAAAATTTTAGTGATCCTTTTGTGCACTGATTTCCTGGTTTTCAAATTCTAATCCGAAATTCTAACCCGATTGGACGAAATTCTACACACACCGCGAACCCTCTTGACCTTTGAAATTCTATCCAGCTCGATGTCCAGGGAATCTCCTATGTTGAATTAAATTCAATCCTTCCATATAAATCCGATCCATCTCCCCTTTGTTTTGCTTTACGTAAACGTATTTCGTTTCTTTTATATCTTATCTCGCAAACTCAACTAACATTACACCGTTCGAAGGATAGAATTTCAAACATGTTGCATTGATTAATAAAGCCTAGCGCGTCTTCGTGTTTTCTTAAATACGTAACAAAATTTGCCATGCAAATTTCGTCTAATCACTCTGGAAGTTGATTCGTTCCTAGACGTTTGCGAATGAATATTTCGCTCGAATACCAGGGAAATTCCTTAAGATACAAGAATGCCGTAATTATATTCGGACGAATTGATAACTCAGGATCGAACCTTCTCTCGTGTTGCAGAAACGATAAACGAGTCGGACGCGCAAAAACCGCCGACGCCGCAGCAAGCGTCGCAGCAGCAACAGCAACAGCTGTCACCGCTGCAGCAGCAGCAACAACAACAACCGTCCGGCGGGATCGTGACGGGTGGCCTTGGGGGTGGCGATGGCACCCCTCAGGCAACACCTACGTCCGCCGTTAACGCGCAGCAATCCCAGCAAGCGATACCCTCGGCTACGCCGACCCCGACGACTGCCAACCCGCATTCAGGACCGCCCAGCAACAATCAACCCTCGCCCCATCCTTCGCCCATGTATCCCGGGATGCCGCAGCAGGCCGGCCAGCCCAACGGCAGCACGCAAGGTAAGACCCGAACATCGATATCATTCCCTCTTCTCGCGAAGCAACGGCTTCAACCCTTGGCGCGCAAATTATGCCCGATTTCGGATTTCCAAGTCGCCAGGCGCGAATACATTCCTCGCATAATTTTGTGATACGAGATACTTGAACGATGTGATTTTATTATAGGAATTATATAGTTGTTATTTTAATTGGGAGCGAGAAGACTTCCTAAATTCCGTAGAATATTGTGCTTTGCTTGATAAACGCACTGAAAAATGCTGATAAAATGTTACAGCCGATTATTATAACTTGATGACGTAAACGATTTATTCAGCTGTGCTATTCTGGAAAGTAGATTCTATCGCGCACAGATAAACCAAATTATAGATAGATACTCTCGAGGATTCGTTGTGTATTAATATTATATTCGCGCGCAAGGAAAGCAGGGCATCATAAATTATTTATTTATGTCTTATCTCATTTTTGTTATATGATATTGAAAAGATATTTCGATGTTATATATGTAAAATCGATATTATCGTATATATAAGTTTACAACTTGTATTACAAAGTTTTTCCTTTCGCGAAAGTATTTTTGATAAATTATAAATAATTATATGCGCGAAAGAAATATTACTCTTCTTTAAAGAAAAAGCTTTTGGGATCGTTGCATAATGAGCTCCACTCTTATCATATCGAGCGCCTAAAACGCGCATACATAACAAGGTAAGCATAAGCGATGACCTAATTAGAGAACGTCATGTACCGGAGGTAACATTAATGGACTACCGAGTACAATCGTGGTGCACACTGTATGCTTTGTATGCGCCACTAAATTTCTCGTGAAATCCTCGCGCCTTGCCTTTTGAACGATGTGTCTTGTGCACAATCTAATTCGAATTATAAATGTAAAATGTTCATATGAGTGGGCTGCAGAGTAATTGATGTTTTATATAATTCTCTATATTCTTCGCGCTTTACTCATTTAGGATTTATATCTTTGAGAATAATAGCAATCAAATTATACACACAATATGTGCAGTTTATGTTATATTTAAAAAAAATTTAATCTAAGTTTTATCTGATAAAAGATATTCAGAGAGATTTAATATTTTTTTTTTTAGGAACGCGATTTCTTTCAAAATCTTATTTGGTAATATCACTCATTTTTGACTAATATTTTTAATTGGTATATCTGGTAAAATATATAGATTGTGACCTGGATGTTTGTAAAATGGCACCAATGTATTTTTAAAGTTAATTGAATGACAGTCTGTGGAATAAATAATGATATACGGACGCGTGAAAATAGAAGAAGCCAGTTTCAGTTAGTAATCTTTTTAATCCGATATTGATTTTCCGTTCGTAACGTAGAATTCATTTCTTGCTCTAAATTTTCTGAAAATTTTATTTTATTATTTTGAGATCGAATAAAATTTAGCGTATTGCCTTTCACATATTGAATTTTTAAAAATGTGTAGCACTTATCTGAAATTTCAAACATATACGTCGAAGTTAATATTAAACATTATATGTTAATAAAAATGCGGATATTATCATTAAATAATTAATATTATTGTAAGCATTCTTATTTCATAGCATATACAAGTTTTAAATGAATATTTCTCCGTTCATCGAATTTTTAATTAATTATTTAAAAACAGATAACTCTCTCTTGCGCGAATAAAATCTTGATTGTTTCTAAATAATTTTTGTTAAATAATGTTTAACTGCATAGTGAAATATATTATTTATGAGATAAATATAGTATATACTTTTATCGGTTATTCCATATTTCACTCAAAGCTGCAGACTAAATACATACAAGGTATAGCATGGTTTACACGCTAGTAAATAAGCTTTTACAAACAATCCAATTCCTTGTATAGCTATATATGTAACTACCTGATATCGGGTTTCTTCCGAAGTTTAAACGGAAGCCGTAAAAAACACGTATTATTATTGAATTTATAATGCGACATCGTGTTTATTTCTCCACAAACTTTGCAGATGCTTGTATAATCAACTCTGTCAGCACGAGTCTGATTTGAGGCTGACATATTGACTTTCATAACGCAAAGCTTCTTGGTAATTTAACGAAAAAGAATTATATATCTCGTGCGATAGACATTTTTGTCGTCGGTTCTCTACTTTGATAAATTTAACTTCTTCAACTAATCTGTTGGAATAATTTAATCTTGCGCGACTTGGCAGTTTTCCTGTCGTAAAATAATTTGAATTCTGACATAGTGCGGTAAGTGAAAATATGACAAAGTAGAAACAATACAGAAATATAATATTTAATTTATTTAAACTTGTAAAATTATTGCCTGCACAAAGAAATATATATTTATTCAATCATACAGGCAGATTGCGTGTTACTTATTATTTGTACGTACGCGTACATAGAAATACGATGCTTTGTCGCGAGTTTAATGAATTTGTGACGCGATGCTCACACGAGAGAAATGTGATAATATAAATTTATATTTCTTTTCTTCGTGCGTATATGACGCGAATTTGTTTATTCGACGCGGGAGCATCGTAGAGAAATGCATTTTTCTATCTCTTTCTCTCGCATACGTATCCGAGCCTGCTACTTTTTCCTCTGCGCGACGCGCTATCCGCCGTGACTTACTTCAAAGGGAAGTGCAAAACCGTGCTCTCAAAGATATTTTGCTGCAGCGGGCGTAATATTTCAGCGGCGAGGACCCATCGGGCGCATTTTTCTCGCGCGCGAGGAATCCAGAGAAAGTCGCGCGTCGCTGGCTTCTCGCGAGCGCATTAGGACCGATGCAATAAACCTCTAGCACCTGTTACCGGTGACAGGTTATTTCATGGCGCGGAGTTAAGGGCCAGCTGTCAGGAGACGGCAGGATCGTTAATTCGGAGGGGAAAATGCGGTGACGACGACGAATCAATGCTACCTGTTCTATAAATTGTTTCTTTCCAAAAGTATCATATTTTAGTAGTATATTTATATATGAAACAATGAAAAGTAACAAAATGTAAAATTTTACTTTTCTCTCTATTCAAATGCTTTTGCAAATAATTAGAATAGAAATAAATAACGAAATAAAACATTTCGTGAATTAAAAGTATACAATTCTTCCTTTGTAAAATATGATTGGAAAATAATTAAATTTATTTTCATTGTTGCTATTGATATCATGCTATATTGATTCTTGAACTATAAAATATGATTTTTATATTAAACAAGTAAAATAGATCCGAATAAGGAATCAGGACTTTTTCTCGTGGACTTCTAATAATAGATTTCTGTTAAATCCTTTACTGGGTGAGTTATAGACTCTCGAAACTTGTATTCTCAAAGGACTGAGATTAGGCCACCATACACGCTCGATAATAATGTATCGGAGATTTGCAGGGAGCCTGAATAATGACGGACCCGTGTAATTAATATCCTATGATGGATCTCTTGTCGTACTTGCATCCGAGCAATTTTCGTATATTAATTCCACACTTCTGCCCGTGTAAATATTGTATTATCGGTCGAGATCGGTCTGTTTTTGTCGGCTGGATTCATCGAGCGACGAAAATGAGAAAAGCCGTAGAAAAGAGATAAATCCCCGATAATTCTCATGAAAATTGACCTCGTTTCGCGCGATGTTTTATTCATCGCAACTTTTGTGTCGCGACAACAGTGCGCGTGTATAAAAAATACTTTCATCCGTTTACGTTCGTTTGTGCGATTTTTGATATATTTATAATATTTATTGGTATACTTGCAAAATATATACTTTCCTTTTTAACAACAGGTCTTTACTTTTAAAATAATTAACAATTTTTCTCTGTCACATTTTAAAGCTCTTTCACGCAAGACAAACTTTTTTTATCTTTCCTATTTTATTAATTAAATTTTGCGTTTCTCTCTAAATATGACAAGTATATTATAACGTGCAAAAAGGGAGCCTTAAAAACAAAATTTGCGGTACAATGGTCGTTAAAAAGCTTCCGTAAACGCGATGTCTTTTACCTAACGAGAGACGACGTTGCGCGCGGAGGATTTTTTTTTCTCCTTACGAATGTTTCTTCATCGTTAAACATTGGAAGACGCTCGGAGGGTACGAATTACACGTTCGTGACGACGAGGCCGACGGCAAACAGGGAGCGAAGCTTCGTGTATACGCGCGGCCAAGCACGGCATTATTCGCCGTTCCTCGTTTGCCTGCTCGCGAGCAAGAAACGTAGGCGCAAACGGCGATCGATACATCCCTGCGAGCTTTCCATCTCCCTCAGTCGCCCTCAGTTCCCATCTCCACCTATTTAAATCCGTCTGCGCCTTCCCCCGTGGAAAGGATTCAAATTGGCGACAAAGTCAGCGGATCGTTAACGACCGCGTTCTCGCACTCCAAATAAGATTAACCTTTTGTTATTTCTCGTACGACACGATCTTTCCTGTATCGCGTCAAATTCTAATTTCTTGACAGGAAAAAATGCATTTTTTTTTATTTCGCTCTTACGATTAATTCTGGAAATGTCTACGTGTGTCGGAATTGTTTAAAATCGTTTTTCGAAGAGAGAACGCGTGTGTATCTGACGTTCATACTTTATAGACAATTGAAAAATAGGGATATGCGTGTAGATTTTTATTGGGTTTGTTTTCAGCGAAAGGGCCGAAATACCAAAGAAATACGCGAAGAGTCGGCGTAAAATGCTTTTTTTTTATTTTCAGCGAGATATGAAATAAAAAAAATAGACCGCCATTCGGCTGGAAGTTTCCGCTCCGCGGTGGGCAATATATTTTTTCATTTTCAAGCCGAGAGTCGACAACTCAACCGTGGCTAATGTCGCCGTACGGTCGATAGTCGCGTCAAGAATCGCGTCTAGATTCAATCTGTTCCATCCGTCTGTCTGCGCGAATGTTCCTTATTTTCAATACTTTGTCACGTTTCCTCTTCCAGTTCTGTTTCAAGCGTGATAAACATATTTGTACAGACCTGAAGAGACAATTCTTCTCTCAACATAAATTAATTCCCCATCATCTTATCAATATGCGTAACAATTTTTCAATTTATAATCGAATTGATGATTCTTCGAAGTGCAAAGAGAAATATCAATTTTTTGACATCACTGCATTACATGTAAATGATTTAAAATACATGTCTTTCTGATACCGTAAAATGGATACAGACGCGAGCGAGACGTTCAATAATTCAGACATTGAAAAACAAGTGGCATACTATTTCACTGGGAAAAAGCTCGTGTTTTCCCAGCAGTGTAGCCGTCGCGGTATAGTTTCTGTAACATATAGGCTCGCACTGCAAAGAGACGACGAGACACAGAAAGAGAGAGAGAGAAACGACAGAGAAATGCAGAGAGAAAGAGAGAATGACTCGCGGATCGATATTGACGCAGGGCCTTTATGAAACCTTACGCCAACGTTGACGACGAAATTCACCCTCTTCAAGAGCACATTAGGTAGCTCTTTCTTAGGAATTTCCTTTTTCGGTAAATCTGGAGGTATGTCGGATCATTTACATCGTGATTTCGCGCTTATCACATCCAAACAATATCATCGTAAACTTCCGAAAGAGCTTATTCGCGTAAGACAGTTTCGCGATTAATCGCAATAAACTTCCATAATTTTGAAAACTCTGGCAGCGACGTCTTATATAACAAAACTTTTATATGGATATAAATTTTGAATTTTCACGCCCGCGAGACGTGTTATCGCGAATTTATCGACAGCCATTCGTCAAAGCGATTTTGCGGTGGAGTTATGGAAAATCGATATCGGCCAGGTATATATCCGTCGAAATACAGGCACTGCGATTCGTGTCTCGCGACCATATTATTTTCTGGTTTACAAAATCGGTCCCGATTTGCCCTCCTGCGGCGGAGAAAAATGTCAATGTTGCGGCGATATTGCGGCATTCCGACAATTTTTATCGCAACGCAACACGTCGTTGCGAACGAAAGAGATTACATCATTACATTGCCTTGTCAGATTATAACATACTTGCACAGTTACGGTAATATATTTGATAAAATTTTCCGTTCCGTTTGCTTTACACGCAATCATTCATTTCTTTCCCCATTCGGATAATATACGAGGGAGAGAAAGAAAAAATGCCGGAGGTGGGAAAATAAAACACACGCGATTTTCGTACGATGAAAGTTGCGGTCAGAAAATGGAGGCCGAAATTTCTCTGTCGGGCTCCATTAACGTAACTCAGGGGTGGTTTTAAGGAAAAGTGGAAAATTGAATCGCAACGATAACGCCAGGAAGATTCACTTAACGTCGACAGCGATTTAACCCTTTCAGAGTACTTGCAACGATTCTCCTAACGCGACGGATTCTATATATGGACGAGAAAGATCCGCAAAAGATCCGTAAGATCTGGTAAGAGAAAGCATTTGAATTTTCAATCGGGCGCGACGTATATTTTCTTCTCTCTCCATTATATTCCTCGGCCGTTTCTCGCGACTTCCGAACGATGAAAAATCGCGTGACAAAGTCGCTGCAGTTTGAAAAATATTTCAATGGGGTGATACTTGAAAAATGGCACGGAAGACCGATAAACTTTTCAGGATTAAGAGCGAATTTTTTTTTTTGGATCAAAACGGATGAATTTTGGTGTGCTATATTTCAAAGGAAAATTTTGCTTTTTAGAAAAATCCTTCACTAAAATTGTTAAAAACAACGTGGTATGATGCAGCCATGTGTCAGTTTCGCGAACTTGTGTATATTTCGAGGAGAGCTCGCGGCGATACTACGTCATATCCTAATGCGAAGTTTCGACACAGGGCCTATCCGGGTGGACGGAAAAACTTTCCTTGGAGTTGTACGATGGGGCAGACGGTATTCAAAGTTGTACTCGATTTCTATATTTCACCGACGCATGTTCTAGGTGCATGCTGTTTATGACGCCCTTTACCATCCTTATACGGAAGTAAGGAACATGTTTTTCACGTTTCCCGACATGACCCTATAGATGCTTCCGGCTTTGTTTCTCGTCGTCGCTTCGTAAATTAAACCGCACGAGTCACTGCATTATGGATTATGCATTTAATGATAATGGTTTGGCAGTTTTGCTCGCGTAAATTTAATTCCATCTACTCCGATATTCCATTCCAACTTTGAAACTCGAAAAAGTTCACGCTTGATATGAAAGCGACTTCAAAACTCGGCTTTACCGTATACGAAAATTGAACGGAAAGTATACATACTGTGCAATAGAAAGATATTTGATTGGAAAAAGAACCAACAGATATATTTGAAAAAAAAAATTTGATGGATTCCACGAAAACATCACCACCGACATGATTCGTAAAAAGGAAAAAAACACGTGCACACTAGTTTCAACGAAGGGTCACGTAATACAAGCGACATAGGAAATACGTCAACTCGATGAAAATATCGATCGCGGTTCTCAAGGAAAATACTATAATATTTCGCGCGTACGGTCGAATGAAATAATTTCGCGACAAGGCATGCACGTGTCAGGCGAATATTACGTCATCTGTTCGACTGATCGCGATGCGATCGAATAAGGTGCATCTCGAATCGATCGTGGAATGCGCTCTTCGAAAAGCACCACCTTCTTCGCAGAGCAGTCGAATGGGAAATTCGGCACATCCGGTGAAGTGTTTCTCGCACGTAGGTTTTCATGTACGATAGTTTGTAAAATGTGAGCGAGAAAATAACATCCTGGGCGAATCGTGAAGGGAGATTCCCGGAATTCCTCGTGAATTTTCTATCGCTCTATCGTTGCATCGTTGCGCCGAGAGGTCGACGAACTCTCGAGAGAGGAGGTGCGCGCTTTTACTTTGAAGTAATTCCAGGAGGCTACTACGTAGTTTGCGCGTTTGACATGGATAATCGTACGTCGAGTGGCCGCAAGATACACACCTCGTCGGAAATGTATACACGAGTTTTTTGAAAGCGCGCAACGCGTTCTCGAAGAGCTCTCTGCTGTTTCTACTGCACGTCATTTCCGATATACAGTTGATTCGCGCGCGCCTTAATCATATGCGAAGCGTCATATGGGACTTCAAAGCTTTTTCTCTCTCTCTTTCTCTTTCTCTTTTGACGAGATGTCGACAGATCGCAGAACGACGATGAAATGAGGTTACAGCGATACAGACAGATCACTGAGAGGTTGAAACATTTTTACACAGAGAGAATTTTCTCTTGGAATTTATCCTGAAAATCATGGAAATCGTGGGACAATATGGAAGAATTTTATGAGTTTTCTGATTAATATTTACCATAATGAAAAATATTATTAATGTGTTTTTTCTTATAAATTTTACTATGTTATTCATAATAAAATTAGTTGAACATATTTTTTATTGTGGTATAAATATTAATTAGAGAAACTCTAATAAAAAATTCTTCCAATACCATGTTTCCTGATTATCATGATTTCCGGGGTAAATTCTAAGAGAAAATTCTCTGTGTAAAATTGCTCTTTGCATCGCTCGAGAATCAAGATGTAGAATTGCGGCCTGGAAAATTTTTTTGCGCTCACGAGGGTCGACCATAGCGACGATGTTTTCCGAGAACTTTTTTTCCGGAAGCCGTCGACGCGCTTTTCGCGTAAATATTTTTACGTAAAGTAGTCGGGGTGAATGATGACTGGCGTCGGTGTAAAATGGGTTGCGCGGAATGAAAGACGATGGGAAATGTATCATTCATCCCGTCCGTCTGGGCGAAGAAGATTCCGTCTCTCGAAGAGAGAAATGTCGAGCCGCGGTTGGAATTTTTCAACTTTACCGATGAGACGTTGTTTCTCCGGACCCGTTGTAATCTCTCACGCGTATTAAAGAAACATTTTATCCCATGCAAGATCGACAAGTTTTTACTAAATAATTATATAACAGTTAATTAGAGAACCTTTGCTAGATATGTCAAAAACTGTCTCATATACTGCGTGGAATGACGAACTTTGGCATTGTAAAATCTCGAATAAGACGAAAGTTTCTGATTGAAGGCGGTAGACTAACCCGCTTGACTTTTGCGAACTTTGAGAAGTTTAACTTCAACTCGAGAAGACTGATGTCGTGACTTCTTGTTCCGCGTTCTTCTCTCCTGCTCTCGAAGATGTGCATATGACTGAATTTATCTGGTAGCATCTCGCATAGGAGTTTTATAAATTTGTTGATAAAGTTTTAAAACGCGTTGAAAAATGCATTCAAATTTGTTGAACTAGTTAACTGCATAATTAAAGGATTTAACGAGTGTTCCATAATTTGCAACGTTCGTTTCAAGCGCGACTTTATACTTAAAGTGAACGTCATAAATTACAAACTTGTCGCGTTCCTGGATTGAATTATAATTAAGTGCGTCATGGTCTAAATAAAACAGAATACAAATAAGTACAACAAAACTTAACTTGTACATATACATTTCCACTAAACTTTAACCGAGTTATTATAACTTTGTTGAACGTGCAATTTTCCGTGTAAAAGTCTTATAATAATTTATACGGAATTTTAATGGAATCATTACTTCCGAAATTAATATAAAATACGCGTTAAGTGCAATTAGCAAATCTCGGGCGCAAAGACATCAAAGCAATCTCAAACTAACGTGTCCAAGCAATTGAGGAAGCTTACGGGCGAGAAACGCTGTGTTTCACTTTAATCCAAATGTTGCATATCCCGGCTATTGTACCTCCAGCAAGCTTAATCTGAATGAATCACACACACACATACACGTACGCCGACTTGGACGCTGTCGAATAATTTACATTGCTCGGGCCATTGCGGTAAATTTACAGCCTGCTGGCGCGCGGGTTAAGAACCCTTGGATTACATCGTTTCTTCGACGTGCGCCATCAGCGCGATAAACTTAGCGGTTTTGCACGCCCGTCGCTATATAGTCGGCAAATTGGAAATCGATATGTCGACTCGAGAGAAGGTATGTACGTGCGATATAAGACCCGTGCCGTGTATGGATCAACTATAAGCATGTTTGCACACGCGTCGTCCAGGCGAGGCGCGATCACTTTGAAAACTGCCACCCCTGTAGTGCTACAAGTCGTTTAAATATAAAGAGTCACGTACACGTATACAGCTGATCGCCAGACGATAGCGTCATGTTTTGTTTCTCTTCGTGCGCAATACATCACTGAAGTAATGACGAAATTGCTCAGCCAATGATCCCGCTTGACGATATATTTTTTTTTTATTCTTTTCCGCCCTCGAAATATCCCGCGATACTTGGTATCTTTGTTATGGTCTGAGTTTGGAAAATTTTCTAATATTTTTGGAATATTAATTTTGCATAATTATTATATTGTAATGCGCTCTTTTAAAACTGGTGTCTTTTTTTTGTTCCAGGTATGTATTACAAGTGTTCCGTAATTCTTCGACTCATTGATCTCAGGGATTTCATGAGTGAGTACATCTAATTTTAAAAGAATATATATCTTTTAACGATAACTTTTTTCCTCCTAACTTATGCCAAATGTATTGGATGTGTCTTTAAATTTATCATCTTTTTTCCTTTTAATTTATATTATAAATGTGAATAAGAAAAGCTTCATTTCAACTGATTGTTTACGCGTGTTCTCTGTTGTCTTTAATTGTGAATTTAATATTGTCAAGGAAATATTCTTTAATATTTTTTTTCTCTCGATTTTAAATACTCATCGAATTTGTTCTCATCTCTTTATTAAATTTTTTTTGTCGCGACGACATTCTATTTTTATATTTGTTGCAAGTGAAGATGCATCTACTGTTTGTGAAAATGATAAGTTTCTTGCAATTTTTAGAAAGCTTTTCTCGCGATTTTTTCCTCTCACCGAAATATTGTGTTCTTAGCATCTTAAAGTTTCATTCTTTTACTTTTGATATGAAATGTACGATGTGTGAACTTATTACACCACGACATTGAATATTACAATCAATATTCGATCGCAATAATTTAAATATATATTTTTATATTTTATTAATGAATCGAAAGATATTTGTAAGTGCATCTATTTTAAAATCTAGACGTTTGAGCTAAACGTAAATAATGAAATAAATCGTGTGTTTATTTGTATAACAGACATAGGATAAGGTATGTAGAGGAAAATCTAATCAAAACGACTCCTCTTATAATTAAACGTGCATTCATGTCGACGACGAAGAGAGACGTGCGATTATCAAATTACGTTTTACTCGGACGTTTTAATCTACGCAAATTAAATAACAAAAATTAGTGGTTACCTATGCTGTCATCATCACGTCTTCTGATACTTTGATGAGTACAGCTGATCGCATAGGAACGAGGTTAACGGGTTTACTCGCAATTAATTTCTTAGATCTCTTCGGAGATCAGTATCGCAAATATCTCCGTGAAGCTCTTTAAATATTCGCCTGCATAAGTGGGTCGTTTAAAACGGATCTCTGCGATAGAGAGGAAAATAGAGTAATATTTAAAACAGCTGATTAAACGAGTTCTCGACTGAAAAGACTTTTCTACAATCAAATAAAAATCTCATACTTTCCCGAATGTTTAGTCGAGTCATCGTAAAAAAAATTCGAAAAACTTCTTTCTCTCCTCGAAATACAATTCTCTCCCTCTTCCTTACGATATAACCAGTGAAAAAAAAGAACCGATAATCTCAAACGCGATAAATATAAAACACCACATAATATAAAAAAAGATCGCTCGAATAAAGATTAATGTTTACGCGAGTAAAGCTTCGCCTCAGAGGTTTCCTGCGAAAAAAAGCATGCATTAATAATTCCAATCTTCGGACAGGCAGGCGGTTTTTTGCGAAAGTGAAAAAGTATAGCACGTCTTGTTTCTTTCCGAAAGAAATTCGGGAATGATGAATCGATCGCGAGTCACAACCGACCACCGACGTCGGTCAGCCACCTTCGCGGCAGGTGCACGACGGTGGTAGGTCGGTTATAATCCACGGCGGCGGTTGTGCAGCTGCACGAGGAGGAGAGGGTCAGTCTCTCCACGGGGGTGGAGAGGGCTCGTCGAGAGGGTCGAGCTCGCCCGTCGACGGAGGGAGGCCAGCGCGCAAAGGTGGCGTCGGCGTCGCGACGCCCGGAGAGAGTCAGTCACAAGCCGACCTCAACGCGCCGCGTAACCTCAACTCCTCGGGAAAGTTAAAGCGCGGTTTCGAATGCGGCAGCGGTGCGCCGTCTTCTCCGGGGATACGTCGTGCATGGCGAGTCGAAGGGTCGCGAGACCGCGAGCGTCGTCGTCGCGGAAATGTTGATTCGCTCGATGATAGGATGACGCGCGTCCCGAGAGATTGAATCGCGCCATGCTGGATCGTGGTGCACTCGTGGTGCACTTCCAGAAGTGATATTATTCGTGTCGCGTTATTTTTTCCCTGCCATTTCTCTCTCCCTCGAGGAAGCGAAATCGTCGAGTTCTCTGGCGACGAGTAAGTCTGGAGATGAAGATTTCGAGTCGCTAATCTCCTTCGCTCTTCGATATTATTTTGTATTTATCGGGTCACGTATGTGCAACGCGAATCTCTACCAGAGGGGACCTTTTGACCTTTCGATTCCTGGCTGCGTGACCGAATGCGAATTTCGAAAAAGTGTACGCGAGTATTTCGTTCGTCGGTAAAAAGAGACGCAGAAGGGCGCGCGACGTCGTTTAGCCGGCAGCTCCGAAATAGGTCACGCGACTTCTCCTTTTACATTCGCGCTTGGCAACCGACGACTCCGCCGGTCCCAGCCGCGCCGATACCGGTCCTCATTTTTCCTAGACTCGGGTTAAATCGCGGAAGGGTGCCTTGACCGAGCGATGGCCACACGTCGACCCGGGTATCCGCGTGACCCGGCGACCTAACGTAGCAGCGTAGCTGAGGTCACTGGGTACCCCGCCCGGATGCTACCGTCAGAGAATTTCTCGCCAATAGCGATTTTCGTGTACAAGACGATTTGAAGAGAAACTTTCGTCAAGTTGTACAAAAGTGACATAAGACGAGATATCGCTTACGTATTTAACTTATTGTGAATCTCATTGAATTTTCTTGAGCGATTAGTACCGATGATAAAATCGCTATATTCGTATAGTAAAAAGATATAAATCAATTATAAATGTATATCAGCGTCGGGATTCTTTTTCCTTCGACGTTTGACTGATGAGTTAATTTTCGCAGCATCAAGTTTTGCAAGACTAAATTATGACCGTCATTTATTATCACGCCTTTTAATAGTTCTTCTCTTATACAAAGTATCCCGACAGACTCGCGTTTCTTATCGCGGTTGGTCACCGTCGCTGCATCCCGTTGATAAACCATTGTTTACGTTGCACAAGCGTTGCCCGAGCACGTGCTTGAAAATCGAGTACACGCACGACAAACAAAGCGGCAAGTTATTTACGCGAATCTTTCTCGTAACAAAATTCAGTATTAAATATATCACTCTTAATTATTAATCAATTATCACATAGCTTCTCTGTTAATACAGAAGCTGTTTTGAAAAATATAATTTGTAACAGCTCTTTAAAAATTAATATACATATAAAAGGCAACAAGAGCTAATTTCAATAATATAATTCATCATAATTCATTTAAACTGGCATTAATTTTTCAAAAATACATCTGTCACAACCACCAAGCACATGATCCTCTTAATAATTACCGCATAATAATTTTTATCATTATACAATATAATATCGATTCGCTATTCTTCTCCTACTCGTCGTGATGCAGCCGAAGATATATCGATAGATTAATATTCTTTTCGCGCGCGTAATAATCCCATTCGCGATCGGACCGTCGTACGTGACCGAGAAATTGAATCTCCGGGCTATCCTCGCGAGTGCGATCCGATCGGGCATCGTGATTCTGATCGAGGAAGGATGCGCCGGCGTGCGACGTGGACGAGGACGCACGCTGCCGAGGAGCACGCGACGATGGTGACGACGATGGTGACGGGCCAGTAATCCGCGCCACGGAGTCGGTGACCTCTCGACCAGTCCAGACGAGTGTGATGTTTGATGTTGCAGTGGTGTTTTATGCGGCGACGACGAAAAGGTGTGCTCTCTTTCTTTCCTCGTTTCCTGCCTCGTACAGTATTTGTAACCGCTAATTTGCGCTAATACGCTCCGGTAACCCAATTTCCTCGACGCTGCCCGGCTGCGGATCCAACTGCAGCGCGTCGTCGACCACTACCTTCTCTTTCCACTCTCTCTCTCTCTCTCTTCCTTGTCTCGTTCATCGTATTCACATATGGTTGCGGATTCTCCCCTGGGTTTCTCGTATTCACGAGTGCCGTGATTTTCTCGTATTCATGCGTGAAAGCGAATGCTAGAGAAAGGCAAGAATCGGTCTTAAATCAATGCATCCTTCATCTCGATTCATTCCTCTCTATTTATATCGTTTATTTATTATTAATCCGTTTAAATATGAATAGAAAAATACGTGGCGTACTTTTTCATCGAAATACGGAATGGACTTGCAAGAGACTCCGAGACAATTCACGGTAATGAATCGACGATCCAGACAGCGGAGTATTAATTAGCACGGCGAATCAGACAAAGGGAAGGAAAGCATTTAATCGTCGGTTTAGGCTCGCTAGAGAGTACCGCCGTGGAAAGCTCGATCGATCTTCTAAGTGCGGATAGAGAGAGAGAGAGAGAGAGAGCGCTTTATGACGATGCTCCGGAGTGCTTCATCTCTCGTGGGTGAAGTGTCGACCGGATGATCCGGCCAATAATTCCGAAGCGGAACCGCTTAGTCTAACCGGGCGGACCGTAAAAATGGCGGAAGTCGCGGGTCGATTGACCTTGTCGATGCATCGTGAACGCGCGATATCAAGCCCGGTCTTTAATCATTCCCATCGACATCGCACCGAGAGAGTCCTTGATCTCATAACGCGACAATATATTACGTGTCGCGCGACACGAACATGCGATACGCGGCGCTTATTTACGTTGCGTCGCATTTACACGCACGGATTATTAGCGTGCGATGCAATGTGGTTCTTTTTTTTCTTTTAGCAGTTATCGATCTGAATATTCTAACTTGAATTACGCTCTTGTACGGAGGACTTGTTCGTGCATATCGAGCTTGCGTTGTAATAATGGCAAGCTTGCGCAGCATAATACCTTCGAAAAACGCGAAAAATTACTCGCAAGTATCTTTTAGATTTTTGAAAGAAATTAAATTCAAAATGTTTGAAAATATATGTATATATGCATTATTTACGTACATCTGAGAATACTCTAATACATGAATTTCTGCATATATATCTTACATACGCGCGTAAATTTATGTATTAAGACATTCCCGTTCGTACTATATATATATGTGCATAAAATAGAGATCATAACCATAAATAGATACATAGTAAACATCAGGCAATCAATTAGCCACAGTGAATAAACGTCATGAGTACATGAGTATACTCACAGGATGTATAAATTATTCCTTGAAAAGGGACGATGAATTAAAGAAACATTTTCACCTACTTTCACTCTTGCGTTAATTATCAGCTAAACACTGCTTGAAAATAATGCGTGACCAACGTTCGTAAACAAAAAGTCCCCGACACTCACACGCGACGGTTTTATCTTAACTGGCATATAGGGCCATAAAATTTTATTATTCTGGCTGTATAAGCGCGACAGTTTTCATTTTGCCGACCAAGTATAGACACAACACCACCTCGCATCTTCCCGTAAAATTCCGCGCATGTGCTGCACAAACAGCGCCGGATATCGTGTTAGTGTCGTTTATTATTCTTTTTATTTTTCATTCCGCACGAAATTGCATTAAAACGCTGCGATCCAGAATCGGTTTAATACAGAAATATTAATCGGATATCGAATTATCGAATGTTGATTATCTGTGCTGCGTTTTCATCAATATTTCGTTCCCACTAACAATACATCTCTCCGCGCTTTGTCAATTTTCCTTCCTTCATCATCGCTTCATTTTCACATACGCCGGGTGGGATATACACGATTCAGTGGTGTGACCTAATTTTACAATCAATGCTTTCAAGATCTAAGGGTCTGTAAATGGAATTTCGCACACCCTTTTCGCCGCTGTCGCTCGGATCTTTTTAGTAAAATTTTACGGGTACGTGCGCATATCTAAATGTATATACGCATAATTTAATGACGCATTGTGCCGTTCAATGTTTTCCATAATTCATCGCGTCAAGTTTTCAACGTATTTCGAATTGAATATTCGATTCATTACTATGGGAAAATTAAGCGTGGAATATTGGTGTTTGTTTAAGGGTTGCGGAAAAAAGTTATTGATATCTCATTAATAACTCGTGTCACGGTTTGTTTCAACAGTCGCGAACAATTTGATCGATTTCGACTATAATGTCGGGGAAATTTAGTGACATCTCTCTTGTTTTGTTTAACTTTGATTGTAGTTTTGCTAGCCTCATAATTTCAGAGCATCAGTAGTTTTTATAATAAATAACGTTGTGATTAAAATTTTTAATAAACTCAGACGTGTTAAAAATAAAGTTTAATAACTATGATATTTTTTGCGATTTTGAAAAGTAATTTTAAACTTAAAACATATGTTTATTTTGTACGTAAAAAATATCTGAAAAAAGGAAAAAATACGAGAATAAAAACTATATTAAAGTATATATTTTATTTTTAATTTATAGGTTTTTTTATTAAGTCATATACATTTTTTTATTAAGTTACATATATAGAGTTTGTTGCATAAATTAACCATGGTATTTAATTAAGGAATTTTTATTAGGGTGCAATAAAATTTATATACGGTGTTTTTACGATTGCTGGAGGATTTGTCTCGTCGCGCTTATCCAGTTTGTTTCGAGTTTTTCCAATCTAGTAATAATATAGATGATCATTTTGAAGATAGGCGACTATGATTGGTGCGCTCGCATAGCAAAAGAGATTATTCTTTTATGTGTTTCTCCGGAAACAACGCTTTACGCGATACTTGGCGAAGATTTTTGAGATGGTCTGGATTCTCAGGAAGATGCTTTTCAGTTACGCATTGTTCTCGAGTGCCGGAAAGTACTTTTCTAAGGAGATCATTGCACACAAGTAGATACAATTCATGTCGTAAAAGAGAGACGCGTTATAGAAATATATAACGACTGTTGAGGCACCTTCGGATAATAAATTGCGACGAAAAGAAACTATATAAAGTGTTATACGATTCTATGTTTACGCCGCAAGCTTTAGAAAAAGGCTACAGAAAGAATGGGTGTGCTTTAGTTTTGCTAGCCTCATAATTTCAGAGCATCAGTAGCTTTTATAATAAAAAATCATTGTGATTAAAATTTTTAATAAACTCAGAAGTACTAAAAATAAAGTTTAATAACTATGATATTTTTTGCGATTTTTAAAAGTAATTTTAAACTTAAAACATATGTTTATTTTGTACGTAAAAAATATCTGAAAAAAGGAAAAGCAAGAGAATAAAAACTATATTAAAATATATATATATATATTTTATTTTTAATATATTTTATTTCAATCAAAGTTTTATCTTTTTACGATGTAAAATGTTACATATTGATAAAAACTTGTTAAATAAAAATGATTGTTTACTGGTGCAGCGAAGCGTCAAATTGTAATTTAAAAGAAAGTAAAATTGCGAAATTAAAAAGCACAAAAATCATATCAATCTTTCTAAATTTATCGCTGATATCGATCATGGTCATCGGTGAAAGAACAGAGAGACTCTGACTCGGGTTTATATTCGCTCTTTACAAACAATTTACACATGATTTATATGCGGTCTTCATCTATGCGGATAATATTTGCACCCACCTACACGCGCGAAATGGGGAACATTGACGTAGTTTAATAGCAATATAGTCAAGCATCGAGCGGATTAGTGTGTAAGCCCTTGCATCCCGTAATAGACAGTCGCAGAGATGCCATTGCGGAACGTATGATATCTCGGGAATTTTAGTTGACGAAATATCACCCTCCTCTCTCTCTCTCTCTCTCAATCCTCTTCGAATATTCCCCCGAGTTCTCTCGCGCGCACGTGTTTCGCTGCTGGCCACACAATGACTGCTATATCGTGTCGCACGTATGTCGGTTATCCGATAATCAATCTGGGATTAACGTTAACTAACCTCTAACGATTTGCTACCTGTTTCTAGATTCTATTTCTAATGTATAGGCGCCAGAAGGAATTTGTGTTACTTAGAATTAATTAGTTTGAAGGCTCCGATATATAATCGAGCCATAGAGTTGGTGATGTATAATTCTAAATTTATTACGAGTAACGTAGGAAGACTAGAGGACGTTATGATTTTTTTTTTTGTATAATGTGCACTTTCAAACTCGTTGGGAAAGCTGTAGGCAAGAAATCGTTAAAATCGCGAAACATGCCGCTCGAGGGTGACCCAACGGGGCTTCCTCTACCGCAGTTGTATGCGTTTCTTCCGTTTGTTCGTCGCCATCGATGCACGTACATGCCCTCGTCGACCTGTTGTCGAAGGCCAAGCACAAAACGTCCGCGCCGACGTTTCCGGGTCAAAGTTCAACGAACGTACTCCGCGTTACCGTACCGTGACGTTCGTGGCGCGCGAGGGTAGTTGACACGTATGTGTAACACGCACGTGTATACCTGTGTGCGTGCGCGCACGCGAGTTGCATCGGCGTAAATCTCGGAATAGATCAAAAGAAACGTCGTCTCGATGCGCGTATCGCCTTTGCATTACAAAGCGACCAATTTTTCCGATCGCGTCATGCCTATCAATGCCAACTCCTTTTCCTCGAGAATCTGTATTTTAATCGGTCATTTTGTGCCGTCGAATCCGAGCATTCATCGCTTTCGAATTATGGCAAAAATCTTTTCTCGCGTATTCGGGTATAGTGTAAATTATCTTACATTTTTATATGCAAAAAAAATTGTCATTATTTAAACGCGTGGAGTGGACGGATGAATAATTTGATCTAATACGAAACAATATGGAAATATACATGTGACAATAGCATGAAAGTTTGAGCTAATTCGAAGAGGTTGATGGCAATTTTGGTTTCTCGAGCATCCTTTTCGCGTACGTCACGAGTCTTACGTCATCGGCCAAAGTATAGATAGGTCGGCGAACTGCGACCTGGATTCGACGGATGGATAGATTTCACGCATTAACTGACGCGAGACCGCGGGGCAATTCGGAATTCATCGATTCGAAAGCGATTCGCAGCGAGAGCGTATCGACCTATCGACTTGAAAAGATTTTTTTCCGCTCGATTTTATAACGCGCGGCGTAACTCGCCGTAAAATTTAAGCAGCTTGTGGCGTTTCGCCCGCTGAACTTTCTCATAAAATCTGGGAAGGACCCCGAAGGGATCAGCGCGAAATAACACACTGGTCGTATTTCTACATTTGTACTAGTTCAGTTCAGTTTATATTTTTATTCCTCGTCTTTCCTCGGAACCATTCTCCCTTGTAACTTTTATTCTTGTCAAGTAACTTGTAGTAAAATAACTCGTTACGAGAAAAGTTCCGAGACGTTGAAACATCTAGTAGAATCGTGATTCTATAACCTGGGAGGAAGAGAACTGAATCCATAATTTGAGAAAATGATGCAGCTTGCAGAAGAAATAAAGTTAGTTCGTAACGCTTGCAGCATCGAGAGAAAGTTACTAATGCAATAAAAAGTGACACGTTTTAACTCTTTGATATTCAACTTTAGTCTTCAAATCATATAAAAATTAAACAGACTATGCGCCAGATGATTAATTACTAGCTACGTTTTTCTTTCTTTTTTTTTACGTGGAATCGCTTATTTAATCTTCCGAGGTAGAAAGAAACGAGATAAAAATATCGAGTGGCGCCTTTGACTGAGGCTTTGCTGCGAGGCGAATGAAAGGGATAAGCATACCTTTTCGTCCGTCATTTCCGCACGCTTTTCTTCGCAGTTCAATGTCAGTGGTTCAGTGGCGGTTATTTCCGTGACAAAGCAACACTATAGCGGTTGACGGATCGTTTGAGTCCTGATCAAGCGTGAATTTGAAGATATAATGAATATTTATGTGAATTTATGCAGATTCAATTGCAAGTTTAATGCAGAAAAGACTGACTGGGGCTGATCAGCTGTTGGCTGCGTTGGCTGATTAGTTCCTTTTGAGAATTATCTTTGATAGGACGCTGTTATTCGGATAAAGCGGATCAGAATTTCAATCATCGATTGATACCGTGATAATGTAAATATTTCATAAAGAATTGTTATTTTTATGAATTTTTTAATATAATTTAAATATTCTTTTTGTAAAGCAGAAACCGAGTTGAAAAATTAAGCTATAGCACTATTATTAAATGGTAATATATATATATATATATATATAAATATATGTTTATGCATAATACTATCAGCTTATGCTTTCAATATTTCTCTGAATATAAATAAATGACATACCTACACAATATGTTTAATATATATATTAGACCCAATTGAAATAATTATTTATGAAATCAACATTAGAGACAATATCGATAATTTGAAGATACGATCTATATTTTCTATACAGAATCTTTAAATTTGTGTCTTCATATCTTGTCGATATTGACATCTTCGACTTTTGCAGTATTGATAGTGTGTACATATCTAATAAGTATACTTGAAACGCTTCGTCAAACGAGATACGCGGCGACGCTCGTGTCGAGACCGATCGATCCGTTCGCCTACGACGAATGTATCTTCCTCGGACATCGAGTCTAACGAGAATTGATGGAATAATTGGTTTTAACTCGCAGAGTAGACGGGGAGATATTCAGCCTCGTGGACGTTTCCGTAGTACGCGCGCGGAGTTAAATCCAATAAGTCGCACTGAGTCGTGACGTCGCGTTCTCACGATGTAAATCACCGTTTTCACCCTCGATCCACCCTCCGGCTGCTGCCTGCATCGCCCCTTGAAGGATAAACCGCACGTTTCTCTTCGCGTTGCATACCGAATGGGATTCGGCCGCGAATGGGATCTCGAGATTCGATTCCGCGCCGTAATTTATGTTTTTCTCCTTACGTTTTCCTCTTGGCGCCGCACACGTAACTCTCTTTATCCCCATCTGCCGTAGAGAACTCGGAGACTTTTTCTCGTCTCTTTTACCACTTGTCTGATTCTTGCCTTTTCTTTATTGCCTTTTATCTGCTTATACGAGTAATTGATTAAATAATGAATCATTTTATTAAATTTAGGCGATTATGTTCGCTTCGATTTATCGCTCAATTTTCTTTAACGCGGTGTGAAGTTTTATAGATTGTGGTTTTTTGCAGAGTTGACATCATATATACAGCTCAGAGTATTATCATTAACCCGTTTTTTTATTCGTTTTATCGTTTCGAACATCAATCTTCTTTCTCGACAGAGAGAAGGATAGGTATTCAAAACTGATCACTCAGCTCCCCCGTTTCGCTTTATCTGATTCTTTTCTACGTCAGGGGAGTTTAATAGCTTTTCCGCGTTTTATTCGCAATGTCCAGGATTCGTGAATCAATGTTCTTCTCAAAACAGAAGAATTTTCACAGTGAATAGCCCGATCGTTTAACCACGCGATCCACACGTTTGCACGAGTCTATTTAATGTATTTTATCACACGCGATCTCTATTGATTAAATGAGAAATGTCTTTACAATATTTTATTTCATATATTTCTCCATTCCTATTTTTATCGTATTTCTAAATTACTTCTAGGCATTTAAAATTATAGCATAGCGAGCTGTCGTTTTATATACGTATTTTTTCATTTTTCTATACGTTTTTGCCAAAGAAAAATTGATTTTTAAATTATAAACGGATATATAAAGATAGAAAGCGATTTGGAATGAGTTAAATTTAGAACACATTAGTTTAATTATTTCGTACATATATATATATATATATATGTATTTTATAAAAATTCAAATTATTTTCGCGCAATCAAATCGAATGAATTTCAATCGTAAATTTTTAGTCACTTTTTTTTTTTATCACAATTGTTCGTTATATGCACTTTCTGATTTGCAGTTATATGAAAAATGTAAATGCGGACAACTTGCGTTCAAAGTATTTTCGAGTAAAGCTACCGTGAATATAAGTTTCACGATATTACTGCCAAGAGAGTGCAGTCAGTGTTTTGTACGTGTGTGTAACACATGTATGAAATTTTGGTGCGGCATGAATAAAATAAAAATCGCTGATGCCATCGGAAGTGCTATTGGAGATAGAGAATGGATAACGTTTCGCGTCCAAGAAAGTGTCACGACTGTAACTTTCATACCGACGTTAAGGCAGAAGCATAATGTATAAAGTTTATTTGAAATATTTCATGCTGAAACTGAAGCTTATAAATTATGAAATTTTTTTAGTTGTGGATCGTTTCGTATATCTTTACACACACATTTTTCAAGACTTCTTATATCTGTTCTTTCTCTCTCGGTCTTGTCCGTCTTGCACTTAAGTCTGTTTCCCATTTTAATCTTTACAATTACAAATATAAACGCAAGTGAGATCTCGGTACATTAACAAAGCAACAGAGGAACATCTCTTTAATTGCAAATTGCATAAATTGTTGTTTTAGCGACGAGCGTAATTGGAAGAATGAAATTGCATCCGACTGGAAGTCATAATATACTTACGTAAATTTTATTGACTCGAGTTACAAACTCGAGAAAAAAAATAGATTATGCTATAATTGATGCGCGACTTGCGCTTCGTTAACGAGCGACAGGGTGTATTTTCAAGATATATATGAAAAAATATGTAGGTTAAGTTCGAAATAAATTTCGAATAATTTCCGAACCAAGTCTCTCTCAGTTTCGTACCGTTTTCCGAATGCGCGAACATGTGTGTGGGTTGAATCGAAAACTTTAGAGCGTACAAACTTCGAAAGCGATATCGCGATGCAGGTTAATTTCGAAAACCTATTACGCGACACTATAACTTGGTTAATCGTATACAGAAGCATTTCGAGTAGTCGAGATAGGAATAGTTTGCGAATACAATCGCGCTGCTTATATTACCAAGATGTCACAGTAATAATATAGTTGTTTAACGAGGCTAAAAAAGCGTCGGAAATTATCCGCACGTGGTCAGTTTTATCTCTGACCAAGATAGAAACATATTAACAAACATTTATTTTCTTATCTGGCCTCATAATATACTCATCAGATATAAAAATTGATTTTATGATTAAATGACAATAAAAAACCAAGAGAGAATAAGACAAGGATAACAAAATTAACGCATGCGCACATATTGTTATAATTTAAATTAATAAAAATATATACAATGCGAAATGATAAAATATTTATATAATCCGCATTTATTATTAAAAATCAGAAGATTTCACATAATCTCATTTACGAATTGATAAAAGTTTATTTTACGCTATCTTATCTTTTTCTGTGCGCGTATATAACTCAACAAAATTTGCGCTGGAAGGAAAGCCACTTATCATTCTAATGGAAAATTAGCTGAGTTATGGAATGTGCTAGACAATTTAAGGAAGACGGAGGTCATAATAAGAAAAAGCAAAAAAAAATTAATATCCGTATACTTGTTCTAGAGATAAAATTTTGTTTTTATTTTGTGTGTTATTTTATTCTTTCGAAATACTTTAATTTTATTTCGGAAGACAAAAAGATAAATGATTTATATACATATAAGAAATTATCGTACACGATTTTATCATTATTGAAATATAATATATTATCGAAAAGTACCGATTAAACTTTTTTGTTTAATGAAAATTGATTATATATACAGGTTGAAAGCCAATTATATACTGATATTGAGTGTTTGTAGTATCGTTTACGTTGGCGGTTCCATTATTAAACAAATTACACCAATTGCATTTTGCATCAAAACACTATATCAAAATTTAAAGCCTAATTATTACCATCTCTATTCATTACACATTATTATGAAGCCGTACATACACAGAATTATTATTATTAGCAGCATTATATTATACATATTATTAATATTATGCGATGTTTTATCGTGATTATCCGTTTTCTTTTCATTAATATATGATTTGTCGGAATGTTTTTAATTTAATTAAAAAGAAAATGAAACAATTTTTCTTTAATCATGCGCATTCATTGGCAATCCTGTTTAAATATAATAATATAAAAAATTTACAACGTCTCTAATGCTATTTATAAGAGGACAAAAAAGATAGAGAGGAAGTATATTACAGTTGGCTGGGTTTGAATAAATCTGTATCATGAAATAAAAATCTACGAGCAACGGATATCATTTTTCCTTTGCTCGTGGTTGTCCTCCGATTATTGATTTTTCCCGCATGAAGTTTTTAACTGGAGTACTTCTTGAATTTTACTTTCTTAGATTTGAAATCCAATAATCCCTAATTGGGTCCCAGTAACGATATATTATTGTCTACCGCTTACTGTTCTCGACACGGTTTCAACCTCTGAAACCGCAAATAAAAACTATTTTCCACATTGTGATCACGATGATTCGGCGACACACTTATCAAATAAAATATCGCAGAAATGAATATATGATTGTACATTCATTTATATACGCACATCAATATTTTCTGTAATATTCCGATTTAATTTTAGATCTCTCGAGAGAAAAATATTTTATTTTTTCAAGATATAAAAATATACCATTAAGATGATGCAATTTGTTTTTATCGAAATAAACAAGAAGTCAATGAAGGCCGAACTAAAAGTTTTATTATAAAATTTATTTCAGAATAACATTATGCTAATTTTACAAAGACAATCGATTTTTTATATACACCTACTGTTTGACATATGTATTCTATCTGTCTCTATTTCTCAGTTAATTCTTAATTCGAATTGGGCATTGAAATAATTTCAGAATATGTATTATGCATGCAACTTTCCATTCCAATTTCTCCAAAATTGAGTTACTTGAACTTTCTAGTGGTACGGTAATACGATTGTGGGGCGCGCAAAGTAGCAAAGCTCCGCGTCTAGTCAGACTCGATGGTCGTCTATATCAGTGCAGGCTTCGCGTGCAAAATTTCACATCGCAATCATTCGTCTGCTGGAAAAACGGTTTGCTGTCTTTTGTACGTACGTGTTCACAAATTACATGTCGTGTCTATACTTCATATAAGTAAATCGGTCTCGGTGAGAATCGTAAATCCATGGATATAATTTCACTGAAATACTTTTCCGCGTACGCGACAATATCGAATAATTTATTGTTCTTTCTTTTTAATTAATATTTCATTTAAATAAATTTGATATTGTTCAACCAGCTGTGCATTCTTTTGCTATATTGCGGAGCCGAAGATAATTAACAACGCAGACAGCGAATATAATTGAACGAAGCTCTCGATTCAATTAATCGCCGTACTTACGAAACAATATTCACTAATTTTAGCGAGCGCATTGATACGCCGAATCTCCGCGCATGGATCATGAATTGTCGGTCGCGTTTCGCGAGAATCACGGAACCGAGATGCGCGTATAAATTACATGGGATTAATTAACGCCACGTGTAAACGAGGAGCATCGGCCAACGGTCACGTATTTACCGAGCTCGCGAGCACAAACCCGATTCTCGTTTGGCACGTACCGCGATCGATCCCCCTAAGCCGCAGCTTCCGCTAATGTATCGTGACGAATTGCGAGCAGAAATATAGCCGCTGATAACCAAGATAATTAGCGGCGGTCCACTGATTCGCGGTAGAATACGAGAATATCTGTTGTGAGCATCGACGACTTTTTTCGCGTTAAATATACATATATACGTTTCACTTTTATGATTAATCTCCTTGCGTGATCCTGCTTTTCAACGGAGCGCTAAAAACTGACATTTCCCAGGCGAATTATTTCAAGTGACAGTTCTCCGCCCAACCGTTAAATGTCGCGCGGTCACGGTAAACTCGGTTGCTTCTTGTAGGAAATAACTTCAACGTGTCTTCCTAGTGGATGAAATTTATAATACGCAGAGAATTATGTAAAACCGATGAGAGGGGATCAATGAAAGTCCATGTAATGGACAGCGTCGCGGAAATTTCAAAAACGTCGCCACCGTATTCATTTCCAAAGTTGCGACGATTTATGTATGCGAAATACGAAGCACGCGGTTTACGTCCAACTTTATATATAACGTATATATGATTTAATCGACCGTATATATTTTTCGGCGTGAAAGCCGTCGGAAATGCGTTCGGAGTATATTTTACGCGCGGAAGAATATTTATTAATTAATAAAAGCGTGTATCCCACGCAAAACACCTCGTCCGATTCTGTCCGCCCTCGCTTCGATTCCATTAGATTAACGACATTAATAAGTGATTCCGTATTTTATCCGTATAGCAGTATTAATGCGCGCATTAATCACGCGCGTCGCGTGCTGGAGAAATAGCCGCGTTGCTCTGAAACCCCAAAAGTCCGGTATATACTGGATGTTGACACGTGCGACAGGTTGCATGCACGCGTGTGCAAGCTTAAACTGCGAGGAGTAAATGCAATCAGAAATAGCATGTTTCTCCTGTTTTATCGAACGCCCGATTTCGTGCTTTAACGAATCACGTGAGTTATGGTTAATTAATAATATGAAACTCTTGTAATAATGTATGTATTTTTTATTAATTGTTATTTGAAAATTAGTTTAACAATTGAAGCACTGCAGCGTTTGAAAAAATATATTTTTTTTATATTAAAACTGCGTTGCTTGTATAAAAATTATTTATATTCAAGAGATACATGAGCTCGAAAATTTATTGTAAGTGTCAAAAAGTCAGTTAATTTAAATTTACCAGAAATAAAAGTAAATCAGATACAGATGCGCTGTTTGAACATACATGTCATATCTGACAAGAATTTATATTTGTCGACATAAACCTGCATTGCACATATAATATATACATATATAGGTGTAGCAATCATAAATGGTACATTATATTGTTTTTCATTAAGAAGAACACCCGCGGATTAATACGTGAAACAGTCGCAAACTGGATGACCTGATTTTTAAAGCTGTGTTATCGTTACGCACCGTTATTCTCTTCTTTTCAATTTACACTAGAAAAAAGGACAACGATAAGCTGGTAACCGCACAGTATATCGCGAAATTGCATTGGCAAGAAATATAATTCATTCGCACGTACGCAAAGATAGGCAATCTTATTGTAATTTCTCATGCAACTGCAAAACCACGACAATGTCCCGTTCGAATCATCGCGAGCCTTGACTGATTTCCGGTCACGATTGTCTAGTTCCGATCGTCGAAGTGACGGAGATACAATTGCCGGAAGAAGGCCGGAAGTGCGGATAAAACGTTAACTTCTACATTGATGTTGTAGTTTATCTTGTAGAGAGAGTTTATTTTTGTTCATTATTTATTTAATAATTGAATTTATTTAAACGACATAGTTGATGTATTTTACAAAATATTACAAAATTATTACGTTTTTAGAATTTCTGGCGTATTAATTTATTCTTAATGAAATCAACAATGAGAAATCTCGTTACTTAAATCGGAGCAAAATATTTTCTTTGCTCAAGTTATGTAATCAATAACAATAAGGTTTTAAATAATACATTTTAATAAAGTTTTAATTACGTTATTTTTATGGATAATCGAAGCTTCTTCTCTAATGGACAATTATATCTTATAATGCAAAAGATACTTTTTTCTTTTACCGCTAATACGTAGGATGACGTCGAATGTTGTAATAGCGTATTGAAGTACCATCTATCACAAACAACTCATTCTACATCAATCAGTAGAAGTAGAAGAGCTAGAGTTGACTATTATGGGCAAATCGCTGACAGTGTCCGGAACTTGCTCAAGGATTAATTAGTAGTGATTAGAATAGGAGCTCTTCCCAGAGAAGAGAATTTCCACTAATTAATTGCCTATCCTTACGAAAACGCCACAGCTTGTCAGAACAATTTCCCAACTCGGCCACTGTCTCTCTTCCTCTTTCTCCTATAATTACATCACAAAGGACTGAACAACCCTCTCATCGCCAAATTTCCTTCTTCCAGCGTAGAGTAACAATCGTCAAACCGATCGTCGTAGCAACAAGCGACTCGACAAACTTTGCCAATCTCGCTTTCCCGTCATGTCATCCCGAGCAATCGCGTTTCGGCCGATCTGTAATCACGAGGCATCGCTTACGCGGCGATCGACGAACCGTTAATCTCCGCCGATCCATGCCTTTCGTCGCATGACAGTGCTGCGGCGGATCCTCGTCGGGGCCACGCCTGAAAAAGCGAGCGGGAGATCGTCGTCGTCGTTAGTGCGCGATGTGCCGCCGGCTGGACACTTCCGGTTTCGCGATCTCGATCGTCCGGCGCGCCGGTGAGACCTGTCGATCGTGGAGAACGTTGTCGGCGAACTCCTCATCGTCGTCGTCGTGGACGTCGTGGACCAGGGCCCCGATTCTCAGGCCCCTCGGATCGGTCGCGCTGCGCTCCGCTCGGCGCCGCTTCGCGAGCTGAGGTCAGGCCGGAGGATCCTGGGCGACGGCCGCACCGATGATGGGATTTATTATGGGCTGCACGTGTTTCAAAGGTACCACCCTGTCGCATCTCTTCCAAGGTTCGTACTGCTTGACGAGCGAGCTCTCGCGAAACGTGAACCACTATGTTGAGCTCGAAAACCATCCTCTTCTCTCTCATTAGTGATTGCACGATGTGTGTATTATGTATACGTGCACACGATTTGCACAAACGGAGATGACACTTCACAGTACGCGTCTCACTTTAGACACGTCTACGTTCAACGTCGAACATTGAAGAATCATTACTTTTTATTTTCCTATTTCATATCAAAGTAAAACGCGCGATCTTTTTTCATCCAATTATTGAGAAATCTTGAATGCTGAGTATTAATTTATAAAATTATTTATGTATATTTTGCATTTATATGTATTAGATGATTATTTAATGCTGATAACGCGGATAATTTATTTTTACGTTGTTAATCGCGAAATAATACAACAGTCATAGTCGCAGTTTGATATAATACTTAAAAATATATGGTATCTCTCTATTTCTATATTATATGTTATCAATTTTTACTTTTGATACATTCTATATTTTAGAATTCGATAAAAAATACACATTATTGTTTGCACATTTATTCGAGATTTATCAGGATATCAAGTTAAAGTTTAAAGTGATTTTAAAGAGATAAAATTACAAGTCCATTTATTATTTTGAATAATATATCAGTCATAGAATAATATAACATTATCGCATTAAATACATATGAAAATACACGAGATATGTCAATATATTATTTTAAAAAATCGAAATATGGAATACGGAATGTTTGTTGAAATTCTTTGCACGATCTTGTTGTTTATGACTCTGGAATATTACGATCGTAATCGCGAACGTAGAATATTCTTTTATACAATTTAGTTGGTTAAAAATTATTTATGCTTATCGGAGTGTATAATCGATACCCCGTTCCGATAAAACATTATACATATATTTTGTTGAAATTCATCAAACTACGTGCTCGGTCACTCGAACGAACGAGGGATGGAGGGTGAGGCGCAAATATCAAATAGCGTTATTTTCTGCACCCTCTCAACGCGCACTTACATGTACAATATTCACAAATTTACACACGCGCGTATCTATATCCGGAATCGCGAGCCGAAACTATTTGACGCTCGTAAATGGTCACGTGTTTCGCGACAACTGTCACTTCCACAAGTCAGCGCGGTTCGCATTCTCGCTTGCTCGTACATACGTATATGCGCATATACATATATGCACGTGCACGCCTACACGCGTGAGCGCATCCTACTGTCTCGTTTTACTGTTATGTACCGTCCCGTATTTACTGACACGCGGATATCGTCGACGTTTCTCGTAGAGGCAGCGAAGTAAGGTCGGAGATACGCGTCGCAACGAGAGACTAATAAGATTGTATATGGAAATTGTTTTCGCATAATAATACCGCAATATATTATATATGCATCACATGTTACTTTTCTCTGCACTTAACCCTTCACGGCCGGAAATGCGCGGGTGAAAATTTACATATTATACGCTAAGCACTTTCACATGTAACGCGTATATAGATATTGTCGCGATAGATCCGGAATCTGCTTCAAAGACAGAGAGTATCTCTGAAAATGTTTTCGTCTCTCTCTCGATAAGTCGGTTACTAAATTGTTACGACGTAATAAGAGTAAGAGAAGCGAATATTTTCATCGATTAACAGATTTGAAGATGTAGGTCGGAGAGTTAGATTGACGTAGATCTGTATAAGTGGGTTAAATTATATTCAGACGAGAAATATTAATATCGGCAGTTTAATATCGATTAAATTACGGGTTTTAAATTCCCTCAGATATATACGTTGAATTTTTTTTCTCGATTTTTGGACGTGCAATCCACGCGTGGCGCGAGATGACACTTGGCGGGACCAGGTATTGACATTTTTATATTCTTCCGTCTGGCACAACGATGCCATTGATCACCCTGCTGTCACGCAGGTGAATGCATTTCGATGGCATTATGAAAGCGCTTCGCGTGGAAAACAATACCGCCGTACACGGTGTGAAGGCACCTTGTGTCTCTCGCACACACGTGTATTTGTGTGTGTGTATGACGTATTGCGCGTAGGTATGTCATTGCGCTCTTCCTCGCGCGACGTGCATAATAAATAGGGAATCGTGCTATCCGCGACGGCGTTTCCTTTGTAAGCAAATTAGGTGCGTCGGCGTCGCCGTGGAGGAGGAAACAGCAATGCGCACCGTTACGCCAAGCATAATATAATAAAACAAAGTTTTACCTCGAGGAAGATTTGCTTTCGAGGAAAATTCATTCGGAAATTTGCAATGCTTGCGATGGATTTCACGAAAATCTAAATATTTGCATATTTCCTCGATAGAAATGTTAAATTAAGAAGAATTAAGAGAAGGGTGTGAAAGATTGAAGCTTTGTCAAGATTGAGATTTCAGGAAATTATAAGTTCAGTTTTAAATTTTTTAACGAAATAAAAATATATTTTAAATTCTTGCCATGGAAACACTTGCGACGAATTTCATGAAAATTCGAATATTAAAATATTTTCTCAATAGAGAGAGAAATGTCGATCACTTAATAAAAAAAAGTCTGCGAAAGATTGATTTCAGGAAATTGCAAGCTCAATTTTATAGTTTTTTCTATTTTATCAACGAAATAAAAATATATCTTAAGTGACAAATTTCACGAAAATTCGAATATTAAATATTTTTCTGGAATATAGAAATATCATTCAATTAATAAGAGAAGTATGCGAAAGATAGAAAGCTCGTCGAGATTGGTTTCAGGGAAACGTAAGCTCGATTTTTTATTTTTTTCTAATTTTCCAACGAAATATATAATATATCTTAGCTCTTGTGGAATTTCTTCTTAAAGAATATATCTAATAATTCTACGACGCTTTTTATGACGCGATCAGGCGAGATTTACACACGAGTTAATACTCGACGTCTTCAGAAAGCTCAATCAGCTGCATCTTATTGCTTTATTGCTTTCAAGCTCGATCTTCTGCGATGCTTTATACGTGGTGCCGTATCGAAACGGGAAATTCTTTTTGCATATTGCTTGTGAGTCGTTTTACATGAATATTTGATATCCCAATTGTGAAGCACGTAATTAGAGTATCACGTTAAATTATGTTCATCAAGTTAAACGCACAGTGAGATTGTCGTTGAACATTTTCAAGTTTTCATGCTCCCGTTCTTTTTCGAGTATCGTTCACTTCGAGTGCGACTCGGTTGAGAGTAAAATTACATAGTACAAGAGCTAAAACACAGAAAAACGCACGTATAAAAGCTTATTATCACGCTGCTATATATATATAATTAAAAGAAGCAAAAAAGAAAAAAATATTAAAAGAAGCGCAAGAAGTAAATTCGGTGTTTTGTACTAGTATAATGTATAATATAATAATTTATAATAATTATATCATAAATTATATTAAATTATATAATTAATTATATAAAAGTATTTCTCGTTACGAAGAAATCAACTAATTTTTAATCATTAATTAATTTGTAATCAGTCAAGTTCGCAACTTATGCTCCACGCTTATTCGACGAAATTGATTTATGTGTATTGCACACGTTTTATATCGTAAAATTCGGCGCTCGCGGTAAATTTAAGTATGTATAGCGTTTATTTATATGGCGCGCGCCATGATTTTGTAATTCGCGCGCTGAGACTCGAACGAGCAAGCAATGACGTCAGACACTCCGTGTATCTCGTCGCGTTTAGTCGGAGACTTGTCATCGCGAGAAGTACTATTAGAAGTTTCAACACGATTATCTATGAACAATTAGAAATTATGAGTTCGCATGATTAATCAACTTCAACGACGATGTATGTATGTACAACTTTTATATATATATATATATATATATATATATATATATATATATATATGTATGTATGTATGTATGTATGTATGTATGCGTATGTTACGTTTCAGAAACAAAAGTGGCTAGATAAATTAGGTTAAGTCACATCAAATGTTATTCTAAGTCACAGTTTCCTTGGCATCATTTATTTAAGCAAGTTTGAATTTATACTTTTGCTCGTGCTTTGAGTTTTTATATTATTATAAAACAGTCGGCAGAGTATTCTTGCTTAATATTACTTTTTCGCTATTTTAAAATCTTATATTTGATTTCGCGAGGTATCTAATCTACATTTTACATCTTAATTGCTTTCTAACAACGTGTTCCTAACGAGAATGTTCTTGCTTTCGTCGTTGTTTGCTTTAAATTCATATCCTTTTAGATGTTTATTTTCATTCTGCTTGTATGTGTGCGGCAGGAAAAATTTTACTTATGTTATTTTAGATGTAATTTCTTCGCGATGTGTGTTTTTTCAATAAAACGATTTCTTTAAGAGCGTGATGTTGCAATGATATAATTAAAATGATATCAGATCAAGACTAGGAAGAAATTGAAACAGATGTTCCGACAAAATTATCCTATGATTTTATCGGCGCGATTTGCATGTAAAAGTCATTAAAATCTAAACGTGTTTTGGAATTTCATGTCGAATTAGTACAACGAATCGAATACATTCGAGCAACGTGTACGTGGTGTAGAAAAATCGCAACTCTACGTTGGATGGCGGCCAGATTTGTATTGATGCAGAATTGCAGAGTGTGCTTTGATAAAATCGGACTTAATTAATTCTAACCACGTGTTGCAATACGACAAGTTTAATGAATTTAAGTGGAGTTGGGTATTATACGATGCTCTAATAAATTTCTATAAAATCGGATTTTAGAAATCGTTTTATGCTACTTTTTTTTCGTAATTCATTAATTAAATCGCGCAATTTTTATAATTTGTTAATTGTATTTCTTTTCTCTCTTGTTTCAGGTATGTAATTGCAATCATTTACAACATCCGTTCATGTACTATGCTTTGGCTGTCGACTAAAATTTTGTAAGTACAAAGTTATTTGTACGATAAAATTTGAAAATTTAAAAAGTTTAGAAGAAAAGTAGTACTAGAAGCTCTCCAATAATGACACGAAGATTAAAATGACAATATTATGAGATATTTCGGACGTGAAATATTCAAATTAAATTTATTTTATTACAATCCGATCTTTTTATGTAATCAATACTTTAAATTTTATTATATAAATAACGCGATTATAGAGAAAAATCCAAGTAGATAAAAATGATAAACCGCTAATTAATTTCTTGTTAATGCTATATATTAAGAGGTAAATTTTGGCATTGTTGTTTATATGCATATATTTAACAATTCAAATAAGTAAAATTCAGTATGTGTTGTGTGACAATATATTGTGGCACTTAACTGTTTGAAGGGTTTAACATTTAACCTTTCTTAATATTGATCAAGTAAATTTTTCACATATGTAACATATGTTTACAAAAGTTTAAAATGTTATATGTCGTAGTTTACACATTATACAGCTGGGAAAACATGGCTATTATTAGTTTCACTAGAGGATTTTATTCTCTAAAAACTTTATTCGTATATTAAGCTTTCGAGAAGTTTAAATTAATTTTTTGAAAAAAATAAAATTGAAAAGAATTGCTTCAAAGTTTCGAGGAAAAAGTTTTGCTTGTTCTAAGTTATACAGAGAGAAAGATATATTTTTTTATTTAATATATCTTGTTTAAGAGAAAAATATTCGATAAATGTTTCTTCAATTTAATCCAATTATTTTCATTGTGAAGACAACAGATGTAAATCTTTTTATTTAATTCCGCGAGGCTTAATATATTCGAATCTATTTCTGTGTCTGGATATTTTCAACCTTCTTAAGACCGTGCATAATATCGATTTAATATTATAGAGTTAGTATTTCCCTCTTTGGTCTTTCTCTTGCTTAGCTATATCGTTTTATGTATAAGCAATTCTTTCAACCAATTTTCTTCTATTTTTTTTATTTTTAGCACTTAATTGGGGAAATTTGTCAAATATAAACAGAGTCGTAAAAAAGACTCGTATTCATTTTATTACATTTGGTAGATCTCTTCCGTTCTTTTAGATGATGCATGTCGCCATCTCTCACAAGATTCAGAGATGCTTACTTACGATCGATAGAATCTCGTGTAGGTTTATCATGGCGAAAAATTGAATTATTACATGCTAAAAATTCTAGGGAACTAAATACGCGATATTATTGCATATTCCAAAAATGAAGGAGCAAATTTAAAATTTCTGCATAAAATTGTTTTTTTATAAGACTATATGATAAAAAATTGTACAATGGATATTTTCTTCTTCGCATCGGCTGCCGGTAAAGCTTTCCCTACAATCGATTGTAGACCAGTACCGCCAGCTGATTCTGTCCACGTGATGTGGCGCCTCCGTGTTTGCTCGTGGAAATATCTCGTGTTGCCGAATTATTGGAGCAATTAAGGTATTTCGCGTTATTATCTACCTAGTATCAATTCTAAATTATGTCCCAGATCTTAATTAGAACGCTAGATTATCTGTAGATAGTTATTCTCTCTTCTTATAATACTTCTTATAACGATTTCAATGTTGATAATACACTATTTATCGCGACTGCTTAATTAGTAACCTTTATGCCAATTAAACTTGGAATCAAAATTCTCCAAAAACTGGAATTAACTTACGCAGAAAGGGGGAACAGAAAGATTGTTATCCATTAAATTATAATCGTACTTTTCAGTTCGTTTTTCTGTTGGCTTCTTATATCGAGAGCGCAAAAAACGATAAATATGATAGCGATTTTCTATAATTAACTATCTTAATCGTTACGAGAAAGTGATCTCACAAAATTGACACATGAAATAATGAAAACTTACTAATGAAACCGTCGCCGACGTGATGCGCATGTTTTAATAATGTAAATCTCGTTAGGTTTTAAGTACATGAGACATCTTCCGCCTGGAAAAAAGAAGTGGCGAGAGAGACCGACCGCTCTATGCATTATCCTGCATTAATAAATTATTCCGCGCGTTGACTTTAATCGCTTTTCACGATCGATTTTGCTGACACGATAAAATTTTCAACCGGAATCCGGTTACCGGTGGCTCGTATTTTTTTTTTTTTTCTTATACTCTTTTCCTCATTCAATGCACGAGGACGTAGTCTATGTTCCCGTAACGTCGGTCCATTATTTATCCCTATTATCGTGGCATTTAATGGTACCGCAAAAAGATTACGACTTTAAATAGATCGACAAATCGGCAGACCGTCGCGCGATCGTTGACCTCGACATCCGGAAAAACTAGGGCGAATCAAGACAGAGAAGTATGCCGATTTTTTTCTATAACCCGCGTGATTGTTCGCGCGGTGCAATTAAAGCCAATCCAGAATTCTTTCGCGAGGAGGAAGCTGCGAAGAACGAGAACTGACAGTTTAAATGCTCTAGTTCCAGGACTTTTTTCGTTAAACGAACTTTAATTAAAGCCAGCGTGAATGACACGACGACTCGCGTGGAAGGGATCTCGAATTGACGCGTTTCGAGCGATGATCGTCCCTGTCTAGGAAATTGCCCCGTTGCACGTTTCATTGTTATTTCAATCTACGAGTTAACAATTTGCGTGCACGATAAAATGTACTTTTATAGTTTTCGGCGCGTTATCGCAAAATCGCTTCTGATTAAGCGGGAGACTTTGAGATTTGCTTTAGGTTTCTCGGTAAAACCGTATTTTCCGGCGCGAATTAATCCCTTGGGAATAATGTGAGGAATAATTAATTTTTAATCCTCCCAAGCACC
The DNA here is from genome assembly GCF_048542155.1 of Nylanderia fulva. NCBI lineage: Eukaryota > Metazoa > Arthropoda > Insecta > Hymenoptera > Formicidae > Nylanderia > Nylanderia fulva. The sequence continues at coordinate 3,046,838 of NW_028189945.1, forward strand.
GTAGTGTTATGTAAATGTTGTTAAATTTTTCACGGAAGATGAATGAACAATCCATTCTTCTAACGCAATATTAATGTAAGTTATATTTTTATGAAGTTGCATATACATATGTACATGGAATATTTATGAAAGTACATAGTTTAGTTACCTGAAACACTGTATTAAGTTACATATCTTGTTAATATTTTTCATCTTTTCATATACGAATTGTATTATGAGAACAATTTTTATTACTATTATCAACGATAAAATTTTTCTTCACTTATTGATATAAGCGATATCTTTTATTTTCGTTAAAAGCGTTTTAAAAGAATCTGCGATCAAGTTAACAATCAATATGTTTATAAATTCTTCCGTTTTGCGTTAAGATTGTTTGTTGATTGCCTGGAAAAACATTCCGAAAAACTCGGTTCTTCCGCATTAAATAACATTGCCAAGCAATGCGCGAAGAATTGCGAAAGCGCGAAATGAAGCTTTTACAGTTTCATGGGCAGCTTTCGACTGAACAGCAACTGACTTTCATTACTTCTCACTCGCTGACCTAATTCTCCGCCACGGTTCTCAGCACGTTTCGCGGATCGAATTATTTATCAGCGCAGAGCCCGTACAATCGGTTTAATATATCGACTTTCTTGCTCGAACATCCTTCAGTCGGTCCTTAGATTCGCCATCGCGGTCGCGATGGGGAATAAATTATTCCGTCGGGAATTACGAACGATTCACCATCGATCGATCGCGCTGTCCCCTATAGTAGACTGTCAAAATCGCTGTTCCTTCTATTTCCGAGGACTCATTTTGTCAGACGATTACGTAAATTTTTATCTCCCTGGTGATGTATTTCGAGATCGTGTCGCCATCTCCCAAAATGCTCTATGCCTGCTGCCGAGGTTCGTATGCACTTATCGTCCTTAACCCACATCACGTGACGCTCTTAGTCCGCGCGTGGCGCCCTTCGAGTATCACGTTTCCCCTGGAAGCGCAATCGATGGCTACGTTCTCTCCCTTCTGTAACACGAGCTTTTATTTCCAAATCAGCTGCTTTCTATTTTAGATTGAATTTCCGCGATGCGATAATTCATCGATCGTTTCTCGTTTTTAGCGGGCCCTTCTCGAGAGGAGGCAGAAAGAGAAATTCGAATATAACGCGATCTTCCCACTTCGTCATTTATATATATATAGACGATGTACATGGGAAATTTACATTTAAAATGAACCGAATCGAATTTACGCATGTTATGCATTCTAATCGTTTCTATATCTACGTCGAAAAACGGCGAAACGGATGAAACCGTAGATCGGTTTTTCCAGTTGTTGTTCGATAAATTTTCATTTACCGATTAAAATCGACTGTCGCGACAAGTTGAGAGAAAGTGCTCTCTTTTGTCAGGCCAAAAAAGTTACCGAGAGACCGATATCGAACATCCGTCGAAACTCGTCTCTAAAGCTCTCGCAGCAAGAAAAAAAAACGAACACGCTTCTTCTTCGCAGAGCCATTCTTTAGCGGCTTCCACCGAGCTTTACCCGACTTTTCTCGGCGGCCCGAATAAGGGGGTCACTCGGTATATATGTTCCCCCTAAAATCGAGCGAGAGGAAAGATTCGTGACCCCATTGCATTCATTCTTCCGATCTCATTCGAGGCTGGTTAACGCTGCACCCGCGACGAAACGATTTTCAGGAACGTTTTTTCAAGTGCTTTGAACGTGCTGTCTATTATCCGGTCAAAAGCTCCTTTTCCGTCGGTATTTCTTATCTCGCGAACACCCGCAGGCTCGTTTACTTTTTCTTGGTTTTTCAAGCCGCACTAGTCTGCGTTGGAAAGATTCGAAACTTTTCCGAAGACGCATCCGACAGGCGTTGCCGTTTAATTATGGTTTTTTCCCTCATCTTCGCTCTATATTAAAAAGAGATGAATTCAGCTCCGAAAAATACTTTAGAAATCATTATTCGCAATTCATAAAAATATTTTTTTTTTTTTTTGTACATTTCATACATATCAATTTACGATTGCAATTAAATGTTTCTGCTTTAAAATAATATACATGTATATTATATTATTCGAGTATATTTATATTATATATTTAACATACATTATTTTATATATGTATATATAATATATACTATGTATATATAATTATATATATATATATATGTATATTATATATAATCGTATTATATTATTGAGAGAGATATGGAAATGGAATTTGAATCGTCGACGCGCGATGCCTTAATAACGAATCAGTAGTAAGTATCGATCGCGGCGGAAACTCTTCTCACCGTTCATTACCTCCTGCCGGACGCAGAAACGAATCGCAAAGGTACATTACTCTCTCGCGAGTGCTTCGAGATTCATTTGCTTTTTCCGTTTTTCGCTTCGGTCCAGAGTGGCCGATAGAAAAAGCGAGGAAAAGTCGGAGGAGATATACAATGACGTTCGGAATCCTCCAAGGAGGATCTCTTTTGATCGGAAACCACTTCACGAAGCGTGTAGGTAGGTACCCTCGGAAAGGTAAATGAGAGAATCGCGTCGTAACGCGACGTGAAGGGAATTTCGTGGTTTCTAGTTATACGAACATGTGTAATTGATGCCTCGCGATCGATAGGAATGCTGCTCATTATCCGATAGCGGTAAAGCGATTCGGATTTCTCGGCCTGTCGATTTTTCGAAGCATCTCGCGTGTGATTGATACCATACTTTTCGGAAATCTTTACATGCGAGCGCCAAAAGGCATGATTTATTACGATAATATTATCGTTACGATTTTATAAAGTCTTTTACAGTCTCCTTTTTCAAATTCTATGAAAGACATGAAGGCTAAACGTAGATTTCTTTCTCAATGCAACTACGAGAATATGGAATATATTTTATAAATGTAAATGTAATATCATTAAAAAAATAATTCTCTCTTAGAAAGAGAGGTAATTTTCGAATTTATTTTTCATGTTAAAGTTTTAATATATCTTTTATATCTAAAAATATATATCTAAAAAAACTTTGAAAAATTTAATGAAAGAATATCGCTTCAAAATATATATAGAAGATTACAGAGAGTAATTGCATTTGCATGACGAAATTGTGCGGATTTAAAAGTTAAAACATAGCTCATCAATTTGACGTATCTACTGCGTATATCGAAATTTATGAAATTCCTAAACCGATTAATAGCGTAAAATATTCATGCGAAACATATTTGAAATTGAATAACAGATTTTCTCTAATAAAATATAATAAAATGTTGCAATAAGTTTTCGTTAACATTATTTGGCTACAATATTTTAATAATTGAGTATTTAAGGCCGAATAATAAACGTTTCGTATTACTGTCGAAATTGATATTTCACTAAAACATTTATCGAATTTCATTTAATAGAGAATATGCTTAAACATTAATATCTGTAATAACCGTTATAGGTGCTATTTGAAGCTAAAATTTCCATATTCATTGTCCATGGCATCTAGTACTAATGTTTGCATAAAATGTTATCAAGCGTAAATACAAGCAAGCGTTTCCCGCATGCGCTTAAATTTATGACAAACCAGAATAGATTATCAATTTTCGTCTAAAAGTGAGAACTGACCACGGGATAATTTCCACACGGAATAATTTCCACACTCTGTATATATAACAAGAGAGTGAGCTCTCTATTAAAAATCTTTAAATTAAAGAGAGAGAGAGAGAGCGAGAAAGAAAGCTATTGCGTCACAAAATGTAATTCTGATGCAGGTGCAATTAATCTTCCTCAGCTTTTACAGACAAGTCCAACGTGTTTATGTCAGCCTTAATTGCAATGCATAAACAGTTTAACAATGCTCATTTTATCATCAATATTTGATTATTCTAATGCATTATCTGAATTACTTTTCCCTTCATCATCATATTTTCTACAAGCATAAAATTTATGTAGAATTTATGGTCTTAATTACATAATTTTTAATTATCTTAATTACTTCGTTAATAGAAAAAGCAAATTATAAAATCTTAATTTATTATTTGATGCTTACAAATTAAAAGCTAACATAGAAATATAGACGCGCATACAAAAGCTTAGAAAAAGTATTAATTGAAAAATCTGAAACAAATAATTTAATCACAATGTGTACACGTTCAAAATCTATTGAATGAACTTTAACGCGAGTTGCCCTTTTATAACTTATTTTTAATGCGTATGAAATAATAATTTTGAATTACGATTGTTACCGCAGCGGTCTTTGTGCATTGACCTGCAAATGGCAAAATATCAATAGCAGAAAATAGCAAATTATTACTGTGACGTGCATGTACACGTTTCGTGACTACAATTAGTAAAATTCGCTCGACCAACGTGGGGGCGTTTTGTGTTCTTAGGGTTTAAGGCTGATTCATACTTTTCCACGCTATACTAATGTGCGACGTAAGCACATTATAGCAAATAAACATTTAAAAGTTAATTTGCGATACGTGTGCAAATGTTCTCGTTAGCAAGAAAGTATATTTTTATCAGAAAAATATTAATAAATACGATGTCATCTGCGCCACAATTTAGGCTGAGTATATATACAATACTCGTTCTCTGTTCTCTAGTCAATTTTTCACGGTGCACCATGTATTCATATGTACATATACACGATGCGAAAACAACAGTTTACATTATAAACATTGTTTGTTTTTTATACTTTATGTTTGCGGAAGAACGTGAATCAGCTTTTAGCAGCGTGGGTGTTGGTTCGTGCCGCGATACGCGAAATGCCGATATTCCATACATATCGACACCGACTGGGAATTACCTGACACCGGCTAGGAAATAATTATCCCACGGGCTACACTAGTTATACCGGAAGCTTATTGGTACGTGAATCGTACATTCCGGATGGTATTTTCGACGCGCTATGTGCGTCACGTTTAACGGGCGTTTAATAAGTTTGTATTTCTCTCTCTCTCTGCCTCTCCCTTTCTCAATACGTTTTAATCCCAGGATATCAGTAACTCGAGAATCGATTTTAATTGGATCTTTCTTCTTAATTAGATTTGGGGTCAAATTAAAATTTGAGCGGTTAAATTATTTCGGATAGCTTTTACATTTTGAAATATTCTATTAAATATTTGATAATTTTTAACTTATAATTAGAGTACATAAATCATATCTGAAATTACAAGATAAAAAATATTTTGCATTGTTATATACATATATATACATATCTTACATTATATATATCTAATTTATCAAATAATGCGCGGCAGGTGTTGGTGAAGTTTACTCGTGGATAAATGTTTTGTACTTAGATTAGATCACCTACGTTTATACGTTCATTAATCATTCACACAAGCCATCAATTAAATTTAAGCGTTGATACTCTTTAAGCAGACAGACAGACATTTAAGTAATTACTATTGTTTATGGGAAATTTGTGAATAAAGTGAACGTACAGATACACTTTTTTTTAATTACATTATTCAAGCCATCTGATGTTCATTGAAAATTTATATGCCAATAGTTTTTATTGAAATATTTACTGAATTCTTTATATATTTTTACTCACTATTAATAATAGAAAGATATTTTTTGTTAGAATATTAAAGCATCGAAACATAATAATAATTAATCAATATTTTCCAAATATAGTAAATAATTCTTAACAAAGACTCTGTCTTAATAATTTATTCTTTACCTCATGACGCAAACTTGTAGCTGAACAAATGTGTATTTGATATTTACGGAATATAGAACACATTATTAGAGAGAAAAATTAAAAGGACGTATTTATATGTATGTAGGCGTTAATTACAGAGAAAATGATGACGTTAATATAATGTTAATACGATGCCAGATATAGATTGATTTTCATTTATTTATATTATTGGTTTTTATTTAATTATATATTAATTGCGAAAGAAGAAAATTATACAAAAAGTTTTCTTTTTTAAAGAGACAATTTTTTCACAGTAAAATGTAAAAAATGAGAGAAAAGTAAGATCTATATTTAAAATTTAAGCGGTTCATTTGCTTCCAAGTATCATTATTGCAGGGGTGTGATAAAGGTTTTGTAACAAAGATAGAATCTACGCAGGTATTACGATGAAGAAGATTCAATTAAGATCGAGGGTAGTAGCACGATTTTAATGAAGGTGCAACCTCGAATCGATAGACTCAAGAAATCTGTCATGAAAGTATCATTTATGTAAAGAAATAAGCGTCATATTTTATGCGTTGACATTTTTAAGCTTTTTGATGCCAGTAATAAATTATATTCTTTCATCTTACAATATTTGCATTTTGAAAGAGATATATTTCTTACAATCTTTTATGATTATTGTGTACAATGGATTTCTTGGTAATGTCTTGAATTTCTCTTGAGTTTTCTAAAGCTTTTATTTTAAGTTCTTTATCACTTTTATTTTGATATCTTGAAGAACTTTTAAAAATATTATTAATTATATATATATTTGAGTGTCAAAAAAAACTAAATATTTTTTTCTCAGACGAAAAAATTCTATAAGATACAATTTTATTCCTTTGCATTTATATTCCCTTTTGTATTTATCAAACATCTCACGCTGATTTGTTCAATCTTCTATTTTTACAAATTTATAAAACAGAAAGAATCTTTATATCCGCAAGAATAATAAATGATGTAAATATTTCATAGTAAAATAAGAATATCATTTAATTCAGGACATCGCAGTAGGACTTCATCACGGGATATATCGTATATCCTCCTTTAACATCGTGAATAGATTCCGGTAAAAAATTTGGTGACATCCGTCGTACAATGGACGCGTTACCGGGATCGAAAAAAAAGAACTTTTAAAAATATTATTAATTATATATATATTTGAGTGTCAAAAAAAACTAAATATTTTTTTCTCAGACGAAAAAATTCTATAAGATACAATTTTATTCCTTTGCATTTATATTCCCTTTTGTATTTATCAAACATCTCACGCTGATTTGTTCAATCTTCTATTTTTACAAATTTATAAAACAGAAATAATCTTTATATCCGCAAGAATAATAGATGATGTAAATATTTCATAGTAAAATAAGAATATCATTTAATTCAGGACATCGCAGTAGGACTTCATCACGGGCTATATCGTATATCCTCCTTTAACATCGTGAATAGATTCCGGTAAAAAATTTGGTGACATTCGTCGTACAATGGACGCGTTACCGGGATCGAAAAAAAAAGAACTTTTAAAAATATTATTAATTATATATATATTTGAGTGTCAAAAAAAACTAAATATTTTTTTCTCAGACGAAAAAATTCTATAAGATACAATTTTATTCCTTTGCATTTATATTCCCTTTTATATTTATCAAACATCTCACGCTGATTTGTTCAATCTTCTATTTTTACAAATTTATAAAACAGAAAGAATCTTTACATCCACAAGAATAATAGATGATGTAAATATTTCATAGTAAAATAAGAATATCATTTAATTCAGGACATCGCAGTAGGACTTCATCACGGGATATATCGTATATCCTCCTTTAACATCGTGAATAGATTCCGGTAAAAAATTTGGTGACATCCGTCGTACAATGGACGCGTTACCGGGATCGAAAAAAAAGAACGATCCCGCGGTCGACGATGATGTATTACGCGGAAACGGCGACACGTGTCGGAATCGTCGAGGCTTGCCGCGCGCCGGGTACGTTTCGCCCACGTCGCGTCGGTGACGTGACGGCACGGCGGCTGCCAGGGCCACGAAATTCCCGGGACGCGCGAGTCGCGGCGCGCCTGCACCGCGCCTTGCAACTGCAGCTGCAGCTGCAGAGCGCGCGCCCACCCGCATCCCTGCCGCGAGTAACCGCAAAGTCACGCCGCGCGCGATCTCCTTAACCGCCCCCTGGTGACTTATTCTGCCGCGAGCGTTTAAAGGACGAAGGGTTTAAAAGGCGCTGTCAAGGATCAGCGGAAACAACCGGGCTGGGAAGGCGCGTGGCGCGAGAGAGACGTAGTTATAGCGGAAATGCATTTCCGACGCTCGCGCAATTCCTCGTGAAATTATTGCGCGAATCTACGATTAAAATCGACGCGCTTCGTCATTCAAGAGAAATTATTTTTCATAAAATTATATATAACGTTATAAATAGATTTCCCTTTTTAAACACGTGTTTGTATATACCTAATACGCAAATTTAAATCTGGAAAAAAATTGTTTTCACGGTTTATTTCATTTATATTTTTTTCCTTTATCTGGTAACCAAGTGAAAATAACATGTGCCATTTGATTACGTATTCAAACAACTGGAAATTTCTGGGAATTTATTTTTCTTTGTGTTTTAATTTTAATACTATGCACTTTGCGGACATTCTATATCGAATTCTCTTTTTCTCTCTCTATCACTCTCTGTGAAAGCATACGCGAATATAAGCGCAAAAATAATTGCTCATAGTAGTATAATATAATAATAATACAGTCGGTGCTTGGTAAGAGACAAGGCGAATATCAAGGTCACACCTGGTAAGCTTTCCCAGATTTCCCAAAGAGCTCGGGTAACCTTAGCCATATCTTTACCGCATATCCTTGGGTATATTAGAGATGTAGATCGTAATTCAGACGGCTTCACGGATCTGCGAATTGCTTGGATATTCCGCAGTGCAATGATATTACGGAGATACTTGAAAACTTTAATCTCTTTACGAAACGCGGTAGATTAAACTGTTGTAATGCAATTATTGTAATATAATTAATATGGAAAATTTCAGAAATTACAATCATCTATTACATATTACATCGATCGATATACTGCTGTATAAAAAGTAACAGCGGTAACAAAATAATGTTGTAAGCGAAAGAAATGTAGCATGCTATATTAATAATTTCTTTTGTTAAATATTTACTATTTAATAATAGTTGGAACAAAAAACTTATATTGAATTGCAATAGAAATATATACAATTTTACAGTAAATTTCTCGAAATCATTTAATTGTACTGTTATTTGTACGAAATAAGTTTTCTTCTCGGCAAAAATACTTGTACCATCGAGCTCTCAAATACATTGACGAACTAGTTAAAGAAGACACTTATCGAAAAGTTGCACGAATCTCCTCTTTTTCGCGCGCGAAATTTTTGCTCGACCTTCTTTCTTCTTATCGAGCAGTTTTGCGAACGATCTTAAATCATCATATATCTCGTAAGGATCTTCTCGCGCGTGTGTTATCCTACCTCAAGCAGACGCGTCTCTCGTCGCGAAGAAACCTTCTAACTTCGGGCTTTCGAGGAGATTGTCATGCGAACGAAGTTTTCCCCTACTTTGTCTGCGCCGAGTAACGACGTTCTCGATCGCGAACAGAGAAACGTAAAAGGAAACCCTTCTGTTCACCTGTTTTTCTTTCCTTTTCGAGTGTACCAGTCCTCCTTCTATATTCTTCCCAATCCTCCATGTCACATCGATATCGCTCGTCCTTTTTGGACGGGCCAAAGAAGGGAGGATCTTGTTTCCTACCCTGGCTTTTCGCGAGATACGCGTAAAAAGGACGATCCTTTTTCTCGTCAGCGAGAGAGCGGCTTTTCGCGAGATGCGCTCTTTCGTACCGCGACTAATGATCTTTGTGATTGATATTGCGTCTGTACGTTTCGCGTTTTCAGTATCTCTGCTATCTCCGACAAACGAAGAACCCGCACGTTGGAGTTTTCGTAATACAGGTTTTTCCATCTTTGAGAGCGAAAGAGAGAGAGAGAGAGAGAGAAAAGAATTTAATTTATTTCGAAACGAGATATTTCTGCCTGGCATCTGAAATTAGGATATATATAGATAGCTTTTTCCTCTGGGGAAGAAAAAGATACGGAATTTCTTTTGTTAAATTCTGGAAAAGGTACGAAGAGAGAGAAAGAGAGACCGCACAAATATCAATTAATTAAATTGTTACGAAAATGGTCACCGGGGACTTTGGGGGATTCGAGGAAAAATAATCCAATTGTCCAATCTCTTCCCGGCGATAGATCACGCGGCATTTATACACGCGCGAGAGCAACCGATCGCGTCCACAATGAGTCGAATTATCGTCGAGATTTATCGACAGTATTGAATACTGCGAGCCGGAATGTTGGTGCGCAAGCTTGGCACATCGGAATCGTAATTCTTGCGGAAGGACGTGCAGCCGTTTCGAAAGCGCGCTGCTCTCGAGAGCTGCATCGGAAATTCGCGTCGGTTCTAAGTGTCAATCGATTTCTGTTCGGACACGCGGGATGTAGCGACGGGAATGTAAATATGCGCTTCTGTCGTATCTAAGAGCGAGCGTCGTATCTGAGGGTGGGCGGCGTTTGTATTATAAGTCCGGGCTTGTCGCTACCCATGTATGTTATGTATCGTATATAGATGTAAAGAAAATGAAAAGTTTGAGTTCAGCATATCCATACATGTGACAAGAATAAATTTATCATAATATATATTTAAATTGAATTTTTTTGTTGAAAAGTTTTCTCAATTCTATTTGAACAAATAACGAGATAGGAGAACGATACATATGGTATATGGTTTATTCAAGCGTTTTGTCCTCAACAATAAAGCGCATTACAAAAGCAGAAAAAGTTTAGTCCACGATTAGTCCAGATAAATGAAGTGCACTGTATGTACGAGGCGATTTACTGATTCGATTTTAGATTACTGTTTTCGCGCGCATGCATGTTTATCATCATCAATTACGCGAAATTTGATATTTATGTCGGGTTTTGTACGCATCTCATATTTTATGTTTTGCCAAGCACACACATAGTCATAATCGAGAGCCACTTCAACGCTCCCGCACATTAACTCGTGGATAATTAGTAATATTGCATGCACTAATATTTGCTTGACATTCTCGAGGAACAATGGTCCCCATAGTAATTTACATACACGCTGCACAATACATTATACTCGAATTCGATTAATAACTTGGCAGTGCAATGCAGGCTCTGATCTGACGTGGAAACTTCTCGCGCGAGGTCACAGCGAGACATTTGGCAAATACAATACAATATAATCCGGGTAATATCGCGTATAAAAGGACTCGGCGCGACACGTGTGCTCTTATTGCGTTCTATCTACTTACGTATACAAGTTCAGTAAATACCTCATTAAAATAAGTATGTACGCACGTCGCGCAATAAGTAGCTAATGTACTCCAATGAGAGAAACTCCAAGTATATATATATATATAAATCAAAGTAAGGAAATAGACATTTTTATCGGAGCGGAATATATTTTTCTCTCAAGCTTTGAGATATACGAGAGATTAATTTTTTTTAACTATGCGCTTCATTTTTTTGTAATGATATTAATGCACGAACTTTTATTTTATTTGGGTTTTTTTTTTTTACAAAGAATTTATTACATTTTTTATATTTCACGCGACAAAATATGTGCGACTTCTAATACGCCTCGTGTATCTGAAAATCGAAAATCGTTTTGCATAATGTGTCACTTTTGTAGGGAGCTATTCAGCGAGCGATGATCGATCATTCGGAGGCTATATTAAAAGCGTCGGCGGGTGTTGTAGGGTATTATTACACGGAGGGCACGTATTTCTTTATTTTTTTTTTTGCACGTCTATACCATCATTGATATGTCGCGACCAAATAGCCAGAGAATTTGACTAAACCTCGTGACAGTGAACGATGAGCTTTTTTGTTTAGCCTATAAACTCTCGCATTTTATGGACACGTAGTGTCCAACCTGACAAGTTCGTTACCACGATTAAGATCTGCATCATTTGCCAGTAAAATAAAAAAAGAAGCACTCGCGCGCTCGCTCTTCGCTGATAAATAATTCCTTTCCGTTACGGAATTACAGAAACGAGGAGATTTGTTCTCTTTCCAGGAACTATTCTTCTCGCGGCTAATTATTTTGTTGAACGCGATGACGTAAAACAGTAATCGTATTACGCAAGAAGCAGTAATTAAAGTTAACTTTTAATACGAGCAATTAAAGAGCAATTAAATTTTTTTATTGTTTATGCGCGTTATAAGACAGCATTATAAATAGCAAAATTTTAAACTTAGCTAAAAGAAAAGCGCGTTTTTTTTTTTCAATCTTTTCGATGCGCACACATATTCCTTACGGGGAGATAAAAAAAGTGATTTATGTGAGTTATATTCATGTTTTTTTTTTGTTTCTGTTGTATTCATGTATTTTACATGGACTAAAAAATTCTCGGAAATAATTCTTTACGAAGTAAAATAATCTCTGGACGAAAGAAAAAATAGACGTTGAAGAAACAAATATGAAAAGACAAAGTATTAGCTCTGTTGAGGTATCTTTTCAGGGTAATTTGTACATAGTCGTAGCAACGTTGTTTCGGTAAAACTGTTGTAAGGGTGGCTATTAGTCGAAACAACGAAGCAGTATGCCGCTCGTTTCTTAGGTCGTTTGTTCTTTTTCCCGAGCATCGATGCAACACGCATTTCCCTTCTGGGGCGGTGCATAAACCGCCGAGAGAGAATTCCGTAGCATTCGGTAAACGTGACCGTAAAATTTATGAGCTCTTTCAGACTCATTCACTCACTCGGTAACTCTGTTCTGGTACGTAGTTTCCGTATTCTGTGATGAAAAATTTCATAGACTGCGCAGACGATTCGCGTAACGCTCACATTATTCCCAAATGAATTTAAAGGGATCCATCAATCAGATGATAATTTCAATATCCGTCAATTTTCAACGAGACATTTTCCATCTGAATAAAACAATAAATCAATTTATTCATTTTAATAAAATTCATATGTTTTGCGAATTGCGACATTATTATACACATAATACAATTTATCATTGCACGAATAATTGGTAATATAAGTTTCATATAAGAGAGAGAGAGACATCGATCGATTAATTAAGGAAATATATGTATATTTGTTCGTGACCTACTTGTGCGAGCGAGGAACATTTTCGCATACGAATGTCTCCGCGAGACGAGAATTTCCTTCAATGCGTAGATGGGAAGAAAAGAAAGCGAGAAAGAGGTGGTGAACTCCCAACACGCAATAGAAGCTCGCAGCTATATAGAGCTGTGCGAAAACGGAAGCTGCGAAACCCGTTGAATACGAGACCGCCGAGTGCTTCGTAATCTCATTTTCATCACCCCGAAAGGACAGCGATAGTGTTAAAGATTAAACTCCCGGGATATTCAAACGAAGTGCCAATCGTCTTACTAGCACTTGTTGGCGGTACGAAATTTGCTAACATCCTGCCATCTACCATCTGGTGCCAATTGCACGCTGAATTATTCTTTTCCATCTCGCTGACGTATTTTGATCTCTCGAGATGTTGATAGTACTCATTCGTTTTATACTTGAAATATTAGATTTGAAAAGAGAGTAAACTTGATTATTTCGATTTCGTTAAGAATCGTCTATTATATTTAAAATTGTGTAAAATATATTTTATACATTCATACTTTTCAATTAATATACACATATTAAATAATTATTAATTTCAGGTTATAAAATAAATTCAGTGAGAAATAATAAAATGAAAAGGGGATGTCAATATATATACCATATATATATATAAAACTGATATTATTTTAATTGATTTTTCCCCGGAAATGATATGAAAAATATTTATACAAAATTGATATTGGTTGTCTCAGATCAACTATCAGGAATACAATGAATATTTTATAACGTAAAAACGTTGTATAGTGAATATAATACATTATAAAAATGTGGAAAATGTGGAAAAATAAAACATGCAAGAGCATGCTTACAATTTTTATTGATGCGTGGTGTGAAAGCTTACCATTAACGTACATAAGTAATGCATAATGGATCAACGTGAATAGAGCGGTCCGACATAAATAGCTTATGTGAAAATGTGAATGCGAAAGTAATGTATATCGCGCAAAAAAGTTATCCCCGGCCATCAGTAGTCTTTTCACGCGCCGCTGTATTTTCACGTCGATATGCGTCGCGTCCAAATGACGTCTCGGACCCAACATTAATGGTCACCGCGACCTTAACCCGGGCGACAAGGTCGGGAAGGTTTCTCTGCCGCGACGACCTCGTACACGCGGCATATTTTTTTCGCAGCCAGATGCGATAGAAAAGCGAGCGGAAATATATATATATGTATATAGCGATTCACGATATTCGACCTCTTTTTCTGAGCTTTCGCGAAAGATTTTCGTCGACGTCGTGCTTCCGGACACGGGTTCTAATCCGTTCCCGTCGACGCGAAGATCCTGCGCTGGAGGATTCTGAATTCCACTTCGACGAACATTCTTCCGAAATCTAATTCTTTCCGAAGGAATATATATATAGTATTGAAACTGTCGAGAAAAATAACGGAGAGATGTCATAGCGGAAATTGGATCTACTCTTGTTTCCTTAAACGCTACTCAATTTCTCGACACGACAAGAATATTTATATCGAGAGATAGATCCGATAGATACAATTAAATCGAAAAGAAATGTCGCATCTCCATTTTCTTCCATTATATTACGTCGCGCGATATTAATGTAACGGGTATATATATATGCGGGTATAAAACACACAAACCTCTATATATATTATACCTTATCTTATTTCTGATAGGAGATACTACCTCGATAGAATACATGTTTTCGTGAAACACGTGTGGTCCCGAGGGTCTCCCTCGTTCCAGCGGAACGAACGCAAATAAGGATACCGCGGATACGATCGGAGCCGAAATATCGGCGAAAGAGGATGGATGGAGGAGACAACGCAAGGAATAGGACGAGGTTGCTGTAACGAGATGATGCGAAGGGGGCGGCATAAATCCATAATGCCGTAACGCAGGCCGGTAGATTAGCCCGGTTGACAAGAACAAACGACCCGTAGCGAAGCTCACTGTTGATACAAGTGCATAACGACCACCGTACTCCGCTTCTGCCCCTTTTGCGCTGGCGCGAGACATCCGCCATTGATTTATCGCGCGATGTTTTAACCGCGACGTCCACAGAACGCGGATGAGGAACATCCCAGAACTAAATTGGAATACGAATATTCCATATGTCTGTAATATTGAAACACCCTGTGGTCGGTCCTCGAAGGAGATCGCCGCTGTTCGTTGCTAGCGAAGGATATAACGAATTTCACGAGACCCACTTTTCGTGGTGGAACTTCTTGAGATTAATCGGAGAGCTAGTTTGCGCGAGTTTATTAAACCAACTTTCCGACAAGGTGGCTTTTTGCGACGTACTGTTTTATCACGAATGATACGCAAGGACACGTAAAATGATCTGGCCTGGGTGAACAGCATCAAATTGCGCTGTTGTATATATATATATATATATATATATATCAAATCAGCGAAATTGTTTTATAATTAATTATTTTATATTTATTCGACATGTCAGTTTGTTTAATCGAGCGACTTCTTCATTTCATCTATAATTTATTGACAATATAGTTATAGTGTAGTGCAAATAAAAAAAAATTCGATCAGAATCCGACAGTGATATCACTTGTGAGAATGTATGTGTTGAGATATATTCTGCTTCCTAATTCATGAAAATCATGATTCCATTAAGATGGAACTTGGAGTTCCATTTATATACGGAAGCAATGCGGTTATCGGTTTATGTATATAATCGCTAAATTTCGAGTTTCTATCAATTGGAGCATATCCTTAGTGGTCTTTAGCCGATTTCGCGATCGTTAAATTCGACATCGATGACGATAACAAAGTCCGTATAGGTGGCCTTAATGTATAGCGACGGTCCAATTTGATTATTGATATCGGTCAAACTTTGATTAAGTCTCGACTACGAAGATATCTCCCGGTAAAGTGTATTGGATCTTTCGGTATTCAAAACAGGCGCGCAGGAAACTAATACCATTAGGTATACTGGTAGCAGCACTCGATACAGGAAAGGACCGATCATAGAATTTCATTATATAAAATTATACTTTGAGCACAGCGAGTATAACTCGTTGAAAAGAACTTTTCGAACGATAATAATCGCTTCCCGGGAAATCGTACAGCGAATTATTGTTCGCGTCATCTCCAGTTTGATAAAAGGATATGCGAACGATAAAGGAGGGTTTATAGCGTCGAAATAGCGTAAGGTGAAATTTTCGGTAGTTAATAACGAGCTGGTTTTAACGGCCTTTCAGGCTTCAGCATTTACGAGGCGGGCTTTATATTTCAACCGCGCCATTGTATTATCCCCATGAAGTCCAGATATTATCGAAGCGATTACAAGGGGCGTGCGTTTCCAAAGTGGTGGTTGCGCGTATATCGAGATGGACGAGCAATGGTGAAAGTTATAACAAGGTTACAGTTTCGGGAGTTTGTCAATGTTAACTCTGAGCACCGATTTAATCCTAATTTTGAGAACGCAGTCCAACTATCGACCGCGATTTTATAACGATCGTTAATTGTCATTTTGCCAACCAAGTTCCTACAACAAATATATACGGATATTTACGCGATAAATACAAGTTTAAATAATACTATCCGCCGAAAATACTTTCTTGCTCTCCAAGTAAATACAAATATTTTAAATTATTTTAAGCGCTGGAATAAAACAATTACAAAATCGCGTAGTGTCGCGGTTCGATAAATTTACCAGAAGATAAGATAAAAGATAGTTTGCGAATATACGTGACGTGATACGGCAATTGCGCATGTATGATAAAGCACTTAACTCAAGGTAGATTACATCCAGTCATCTGTAGTTCCGTGCAGCATAATCATTAATGCAACGCTTGGTGCTGAAGGAGAGCTCCGTTTACAATATTATGTATTTTTGTGCGTTAGACACGAATCTGTAGATTCAAATTGTCGCTTTTTAATAGGAAAAATACAGTAGATTTCACCGTAGAAGGGGCGGATTTTAATTTGCAGATTCATATTTTACGCACAAAAATACACAATATATTGTAAAATTTCAGCAAAATCGGAGAGAACTCTCCTTTACTATTACATCAAACGCTTTTCTCGCTGATATCATGTGCATATATGTGTGACAGATGCAACCTGATGGCGCACGCGAGACTCTGTATCCTCGGAGGAGGAATCGAGAATGTTTAATGACGGTGCCGCGCTTCGTAAATGCCTTGTCTCGGCGGAATTATGCTGAAACGATGATTATAATTGCGCCGAGCGTCATACACATAACGAGGATTTTACATCGTAGGTCACATATCTCGATACATTTACAGAAAGTGTAAGCCGGAAATATATACATATATACGACGGAAACTGTAGACGAGACACATTTCCCGTTTTATTCGTTTTTCCGCTTTTCCTCCCAGGCTGTAAAATATCCACTCTTCGGCTTCGCCGTCGTAAACTCGTCGTAATTTTCTCCGGAACATCGTGCTCAAGTCGCAACGATGAGTTTGCGTCGCTATTATCGCGAAAATCAAAGACCCGTAAAAATTAAATTAAAAAAGATACATGAGAAATTTTGCTTCTCTCTTCTTTCTCTTTTTTTGTGACATACTTTATTTTTTAGATTCTACAAATATACGTTCTCTTATATTTATTGTAATATTTATTGTTTTAAAAAGGCGTATCTATATAGCCATTTTAATTTACTCCGAAAAAAGTTTTTTTTTTTTTTTTTCCCAATTTGACGCGCGACCGAGTATCAAAAAATGTCTCTTTCTTCTCGTCAACGCAGAGAGATTCAATTTAGTTGGGGGATTTCGGGACTCGTGATGGACTCGTAAAGAAACTGCATGCGCGCCCAATAACAGAAACGACGAGCAACTCCGCCGAGAATGCTTTCATCGAAGCAGTTTTCGACCTGGCGACCGAAAGAGATCTGGACGACCGCGAAAGAGAAAGAGAGTGTGTGTGTGTGTATGTGTGCGGGACCAAGAAGAGAGATGCCATTACCCTCGACACTTCGGGGTTATCTTGCCGACACCCGGAGTTCCTCCCAGGAGATTCCCTCGATCGTGCCCGCGAACTGGGTTAGCCCCCTCGAGTAACTTCGGATGCTTCCGTCTGCGGGATAAACGCGGCATTGTCGAAGATGGAAGGCGATGTCTTCGGCGATAATATTTGCCCTCGAGGTAAATCTCGCGAAGAGGGTGGAAAAAAGGTGGCGCGAATATTTAATCGAACGAGATCTTAAGTGCTTTCTTCTCGTTATAGTCGCGATTTTAATCTTCGTTTACACTTACCCACTCTTAGCTCGGATATTAATCGCTTCGATACTAATCGCTGATTATTCTTCGCGAATAATGATTTGTATAATAATTTTGGATGAATAACGCAACGCAGAGATGCGAAGAAGTAAGAATTAATGTAAGATCGTAAATAAAGTTGTATACTCGAGAGTTTTGCGTGCGTCTAAAGTGAATGCTCTATATATTGAGATCCTTGGGGAGACGGAGGCTAGGGAGAGATAAAGTCACTCGCATAATTAAATTTGAATTGGCGCTATCGATGTGTAGATATCCCACCTGGATTCGTACATACTTATTCAACTCGCATCTCTTTCTCTCTATTCGTTTATCAGGAACATTTTGGACCTCATTTACATTTTAATAATCTGCCATATCGGACAGAATTATAAGGAATAAAGTTTTAGTATTTAGATGTGACTCTGTAAGTAATGTTGAGTTTTAGCATTTAAATTGCATATTTTGTATCGTCGTGAATAATTGAGCTTAGAAAGGAACAGAGGATCGCACTAATAATCCGCTGTAGAATCCTCGCGGGTGTTTAAACGCCCATATTAATAATAATCCTTTCCGTAACTATTCGACGATAAGAGCCGAGCAGTTTTTAGCGCGTCGCGATTCGAGTAATGAAAGTCACGATTAAGTGCCCTCGTATATATAGTCCTGAAATTTTTCTTATTCCCATATATACCGAGCCGCGAGAGTCGCTCGCGCGCGTGCTTCATCTCTCTCGTAAAAACTAATTTCCCTAATTTCCACGTTAATTTATGCAAAGAACGCTCCGCGCGCATTACGACGCTTATCCCGAAGCCACATTTTAACGTTCTTCCAACACACTCTGAATAATCCAATACATCCGTCGGTTGACGTCATCCACGCCAAACACCGACAGCTCGGGGTTCTTATGCAAACGAGGACAATACATTTTTAATTTCATGCAAAACCACGCCACCTGCTGCTACTGCTGCAACAGCGCGTTCGCGACGGGAACGAGTCGACATTTCGCCCGACGCTTTACTGACCAATCGTTTTCTCGCAATCGGTTTGCATTTTCCGGCCGAATTAATCGCGCGGTGAGCGAGCGTCACCTCTTCACTATCAGAGAGAGAAAGAGAGAGAAACTGCATATACCACGCCGGATTTACTAATGACCAACCGGGAAGGCTGTGTGACTAGAGCATACACTGGACCATATTGATTTTGTCCTGGAACTCTCGGTGAATTTTGATACGTGATTGTTCACATAAGCTCATCGAATGCGATTTTTTTAAGAAAGCATCGTTCTGTAATTTTATTTATATTTCTAATAAAAATAAAAAATTTACATTGCGACAATTCTTATAATAAATAACGAAGAAACGTAGTGCAATGCTTGGTAGGCTATTTAAAATATGATATAATGAAATCGAATGCGATTTTTTTTACTTACGATTATAAGAAGCATCGTTCTGTAATTTTATTTATTTCTAATAAAAATAAAAAATTTACATTGCGACAATTCTTATAATAAATAACGAAGAAACGTAGTGCAATGCTTGGTAGGCTATTTAAAATATGATATAATGAAATCGAATGCGATTTTTTTTACTTACGATTATAAGAAGCATCGTTCTGTAATTTTATTTATTTCTAATAAAAATAAAAAATTTACATTGCGACAATTCTTATAATAAATAACGAAGAAACGTAGTGCAATGCATGGCAGGCTATTTAAAATATAATAAAATAAAATGATATATTTAAATTATATTTAAAATATGACATAATGAAATCGAATGCGATTGTTTTACTTACGATTATAAGAAGCATCTATAATTTTATTTATTTCTAATATATAAAAATAAAAAATAAAATATTTACATTACGACAATGCTTACAATAAATAAGTAACGAAGAAACGTAGTACGATACATGGTAGGCCATTTAAAATATGATATAATGAAAAAGGAGCGGCAGGAATGAAGGAGTTATGTACTATGATGTAAAATATATAGACTACTGTACTTTAATCTTACTTTTTTTTTAAATTGTTATAACTTGCCGAACTTATGATTCATCGATAGAACCACATGACATGCACGACTATTCGGAATTAGGTCAGAACTGCTCAGCTAATTACGGCCAAGTAATAGATAATTAATGGATAACCGGCGACACGGTGAACCCGACAGTTATTCTCGTAGGGACAATGCTCACAGATGTCTGAGCAGGATAATAGTATTATACGGGTTCATATAACAAGAATATTTTACATCTGTCTATTTATAAAATGTTCTTCATTTTAATTAGCAATCTCTCCGATTAAGGGATTTTTTTCATCATTTATTAATGTTATTATAAAGTAATGGCGCATACAAAAAGTATCTTTTTTTTTTTGTGGACGATTGACAACGAATTAAGCCTGCGATTGTAATCAACGTACAATTAGAACAATTTGGATGCATATTGACAAATTTTGCATGGATGAATAACGTCACGCATGACGAAACGAGAAATTTTCCGAAACGAGATATCGTGTACACCTGACGTTTCGGCCGAAGAATCGAAAGCTTTCAGGATTTATCAGTTCACGCTCTAATAATCCGATGCATCAATAGTCTGTCCCGCGCTTTCGTTTGTTCCGCCATTTATCGTCAAAATGAGAAAGCACTGGCCTCTGTTAAATCAATTCGATTCGCGGACGCATCATCCTCGTCGCGATTCTAATTACAGGCGTCGATGGCAATTTTTTTACGCGAATATATATGTAATCGCTCGCTCTCTCTCTCTCCCTCGATATTCGCGCATTTCTCATCTCTTAAATTATGCGTATACCTGATCGCGATGATTGCGGAGTGGTTAAAAGCACCGTGTGGACGAAAGCGTTCACTCGTGGAATGAAAAAGCGCGCCTGAAGAATCTCGCGCGAATGATTGAAATTTAATCTTATTGATTTGCGCGAGAAGAGAATCTGCGAGGGAGAATTAGCTCGCACGCGCGAGGCAGAAACGGATATGGATCGAAATAAGCTGAAAATAATCTGTATAAATCCGAGTATTGGCGCACGGGAGTATCGGAGCTTTTCTTTGTGCGCCGAACCGAATAAAGCAGGTGCGGAAACGACGATTGTGTAAAAGGTTTGAAATATCAAACGTTTGCGAGAAAAATTAAAGGAGAGGGAAAAAAAGCGTTTTTCCGGTACGCCTAACAAGGCTTACATAGGAAAGCTTTTTTTTTACGAGTGCGCTTTTTTTCTATGGAAAAATATGGAAATATGGAATCGCGACTGTATGATATGAGAAATGTCGGACGTAGCCGTTGATAATGAATTGTGTCAAGGTGCAAAAGGCAATAACAAGTTGGCCTCGCGTATTGTCCGTAAAATCACGAGCTTTTCTGATGTCGCGTCGCGACGCGGAAAAGCAGTTTGAATTGAATTGAACTTAGCCGTGTAACTGAAATGTCGTTTAGAGAGAGTGATTATGTGCTGACTCGAGAAGAAGAGAGAGAGTCGTATTGACTCGAGGGACTAAATGACAGCTAAGGAAAGGAAAGAGGATAAGCGAGAGGATAGAAAGAATGGGAGACGAGAGTATACAGAAATAAGCACAGAGTCGTATTTTGTTAAGAAATTCCTCGACGATACTTCTTTCTTGCATTTCGAGCTCTTGTTCAACCACCTGCGCTTCCCATTCGCGTGTAAGAAAGAAAGAAATCTGAGGAAAATATCTATTGACTTGGTAAACTCAGATTTTTCAAAATAATTTTTATCCTAAATTGCTTTTATATTGTAGCATACGAAAGACTTTACATTTCTTTGTGTGTTCAAGTGACACAAATATTGTCAGTGTTTTTTCTGAAAGTTATTTGTTCTATTTGAGATTATTTATTGATTCGGAATAAACATTCTTTTATTGTGGAATATTATTTAAAACTTATTCGAGGCTTTTTTAACATTTTTATGTGTATGTTCGAAAGAAAATATAGAGTCAGTTCTCTCAGCCATGGATAGAAAATATGAGGTCGTCTAATATACTTAATGCAATCTGCTTTTTAATATACCTAATACAATTTACTGCACCTCTCGTGATGATAATGCTTTCACGCGTACTTATTACTATCCAGATGGCAAAGAAATTCGTTTGTGCATTATTATTTAAATATGCTTATTTTGTTTCGCTTATTTAAAATGAGTCGAGAAAATATTAGGAAAATATGAAATATTTTTAATGATAAATATTGTTAAAATATTAATGAAAAAAAAACATTAAATCATATACAGGAATTGTAAAAGAATGTTTATTCTCGGAGTGAAATAGAATCTCGTAGACACAGACAGACCCAAACATTATTTGTTTATAACATCTCGATAATACGGGAAGTTGCTCAAAATTATTCAGTTGATTGCGAACCTTTAGCTTGAATTGACGGTCGAAATTAGTAACTATGAAAAGAGAAAAAGAGAGAGGGAACAACCTGCTGTGGATAGCAGCATAAATTGTATACTACGAGAGATATACTGTAAGTACTTTATAGCACGAATGCCTGTGCCTAACGGCTCGTATATCGCTCTCTTTATTCTCTTCTTCTCTCTTGACATTATTACTTGAATTTTTAAAACAATTAAATTCAGAGTCTCTCAAAATTGGTTTCATTTAAGCTTTAATATCCGAATTGCGATCGCTTTCTTATCTCAGTCGATTACCGATTTGTCTGTTAAAAATCTCTGTGGCTCTGCCTCTCGAGAAAAACGGAGAGAAGAGGATTTTTTTGTCCCTAAGCTTGCACACCAAAGACAATTTCTGGAGTTGCTTGCGAGCGCGACGAGGTACCAATCCCCCAACTCTCGTTCTTTTCGTCGACTGAATATAAATGCGAAATTTTCACGCCTCGGATGAGACGAAAAGGACCGAAATCGAAAGGGAGAGACAAGACCGGTCTCTTTTCGAGCGAGAGAGAAAGCGGAGTTATACCTCCATTTGAATTCCTTTGTATAAACGTTCGTATATGCACTCATCCCGCATCGTCGTCTCCGCTTTTCTTTCTTTTTGCTCTTGTAATGACATTTGATATGGAAAATTCACGACGTATTATAGACATCGAGAGCGAAGTTAATTTCGCATAATACACTTGAGACCATCTGAATTTCAGAATTAATTTTCAAATCGATTCGCAGAATTAATAATAATTAACGAGCATTATGAATATATACTGATATGCTAATGATTATACGCTATTATTATGTATTAATCGGGACATCGAGATTACATAAGCTGCGAGTGGAAAGCTTCCCGAATCTTTATACGCATATGTTTATTATCGCGACTCTAAAAATAAAAATTAATTTGCAATATTTATTTTTCAAAAATGCTTTATTTAATTACGATTATTGAATTTGATAGAAATTGCTTTTGGAGTGAAATCAAAGCTTTGCTTCGTGAATGAAAAATTTTTATTAAACGAACAAATTTATTTTTTTTACGAGAAAATTGCGCGAAAATAGCTACGGACGCACATAGTGTTATTTCATGAATGATATGCTGCTCGATTAGATGTAATTATTCAGAGCTACTCCACGTGCATTGATACTCCTGATATTGCGTAGAAGCCATAATTATTCTCGCGATCATTGATTGACATCAAATATTAAACAATACGCCTGTCATCGAATATTGCTGGCGAAACTCTCGTTTAGATATATATATATATATATATATATATATATGTAATGGAAATAATGCATGTCAAACACTCGAATACAATAATAGATCATATTAACGATTAATTGAACATTGCCCGAGGATGAAAACGATATCCGGGCGACAGTGTATCCCTTTTTCTTGAAAATTGAATAGTTTTTTCGCCCACCTATCTACGGAAGAGTTCCACGTAAACACACTAATTACACAAGAAGAACGAAGTAGTTGACTGAAAAAAGACGAGACAGCAACGAGCGAGCAGCTTTCTGTTAGAAAGATTTCGTTCAAATAGCGACAACAAAAAAATTGTGCTTCCGGCAGATAAGTAGCTCATTTATTGCAAAATCGTATCTGATTCTTTTTTTATCTTTATTTTTTTTTTTATGAACTTTTTATGACATTCTTCTTGCGTTGTATCTGCAAAAATTATATTTAAAAGAATTATATTTATAAAAAGGAGACAATATCGCTAATGCATAATGCGTATTTATCTGAGAGAATGCAAGAAATAAAGGACGATCGCCGTGTGCCTGATTAAAATATCAAATCGTACATTAAAGTGATTTTGGTAATATAATTTTTGTTCAGTCGCCGTATAGGTATATAAGAATATCAGTGACGCGAATAGATTGAAATGTAATGTCCGCATGAGAGATTTATTGCGAAATTGCAGCGTTCGAATTATTCCACTCTCTTTCTCTCTTGACATTGCATTTTTTAAATAAAATATTTTATCGCTGAAATTGGGAAAAATTGCGGACGTTATACGATCAGGATCACAGGGGTATATGTGTGTTAATAGATTCTCGAGCGCGCCATATGCGCTGTCGAGTAAATGGGTTACGAGAGCCTGCCAGACCACAATCCGCGCAGAGCTTAATATCAATTACTAATTGTCATTAATCTCTCTATTGCTTCTGGAAATGCAGTCTCTCCTGCGTCTCCTGCGTCTGAACAATCTGCCGACGTTGTTGTAACATTTATGACAAACATTCACATACGCTTATAATTTTTTTCAAATTCTATTCCATTATTGTTCACCTTTTTCCACGTCATCCTTCAAACATTTATGTTAAATTTTGAAAAATATGAGACAAAATTCCAAGCCTTTTTTTTTTTATGGAAACAACAATACTGTTTGAACCTTTCCTAGCAACTTCCCCGTCGAGCATCCGACAAAACACTCGGTTTCTTCTTTCTCTTGTTTTTGTTCGACAATTAATAAGTCGTTTCAATCGCTTGCTTCTGTATATATTACAACAGCGAAATGAGCCGGGTCGACTGAACGTGCCGCATTGCGCTCCCATAATTCGAGAAATCTCGCGGGCGTATTTTCTCTCTCGGAACGATACTCGCAAACTCGCCGAGCGCATAATACATCATTCCGGAGTTTATCTCGCCCCGACGTGGCGCGTACACACCTCTCGGTCGACTTTCCGCGCGATTCCGTGCATCGATGGAGGGAGGTAAATGGAGGAAGGGTGCCTTTTCACAGATGGCGAAATGCTTTCCGATTATCGCGTCCGTGCAATGCGCAGCGTGCGTGCAATTGCAACGAACCGTGCATTATCCGTATACGTGTATGTGTATATTTTATGTTATATGTGCGTTATATACACACACTTCTCTTCTTCTACCTCTGCAACGTCACGGGTCGCGCACAATTGCACGGCTGCACATTGCTGCACTCCGATAGTTATACGCAGGGTCTCCTAAAATCAGACACTCTGTTAATGGAGAGATTCCCAAGGTTATTTGGACACAATTTTTTCTCGGCAAAAATGTCGAGGGAGGTCGTCATTTTTTGCAAGTTTCCAATTTTTACCATCATGTATATCTTTATAACTAGACTTTGAATTAAAATTCTGAAGAATGTGTAATTTTTTCTTAATATTTCCACGCGGTTTAGTTTGCGAAGAATCCCTTATTTTCAATCGCTTATGAATCGAAAATTATTGGTGCCACGACATTTTTGTTGAGAAAAAATCTCTCCATTAATAAAATGTCCGGTAATTTTGGGACACTCTCTATAGAGAAAGAAAGAGAGAGAGCAGTGCAGATATGGTTCAACTTAATACCGATCCTCGTCCACTTTCTTCATTGTCCGCGAGAGGGTTAACCAAAGGCGATACCGATCCCGGCATTAATCTCCCGAGTAGCGTTTGTATTGTATGTTTACATTTAGGAAAAGTTAGGAAGGTTATTGAGTTGCCGGGATATATTTCGCTCGTTTCTCAGCCGCGGGCGCAATGTTTAAAGCTGCGGTAGGATTGTGGCGGAATATTCAGAGTTAGTCGTCTCTTGACAAATCTCTCTCGCGGTATAGTAGTATCTTTATTTCTCGTAAACTTCGACGATTATTTTTCTTAAAAAAAAAAAAAAAAATGTTTTCTGCGAATATCATACGATACGAAATTACGGCGTTAATTAATTACACGGTTAGTCGCGTCGTAGAAACTCCGGCGCGTTAATCGACGCGACATTTAGCATTTGGAATTTCTCCCTAGACGTCGGGTGTGAACTTCTGCAAATCCGCCTGGAGCAGCAGCAGAACGCATATATACATAATATTGGTTCGGATAGTGCTTAAACACGAACTAGGTCTCGTGCCAATCCTGAGATATACGGAACACGTGTAATCCGTCTATGTGCGGGTTTCGTAGTCGAAGGCTCTGAACAATTTAGCTGCGGATTTATGACATAGAGAGAAACGAGCGCGTAACAGTATTCGGAGAGGAATGACGATTACTGTTGATTAATAGTATATGAACTTTTTTATTAACTCGCGCGAGATTGGAAATCTACCTTTCCGTAATTGGAAATCTACTGGTCTGATAACTAATTTCACAGTCGCTGCCCCGACTAATTTTGGATAGAAGCGATGTTCGCGTGTCACGAGCCAACCAAAATCCATTTATTTATCTGTTTCATCATCATTTCGAATTTCCGTTACTTCAACCCCGAGGTTAACCCTTTACGAGGTTCCTCATCGCTCGCGCTGGAAATCTTCGTAAAATTGGCTTCAAATGAATTTCGCGTGATCTCGTACGCCTGTCTTATCCGAAGGCCGCGTAGCTAGTTTCCAAGGTTAAACGATTTTATGGTAGACGTATGACGCAGATGGTTGTAACGTGAGACTGGAAGGAAGAATTAAATATATGTTGAAAAGTAGCCAAAGGAAATGAAAAACTAAAGTTCTCTGTGTTTTCCCAGTTATTTACGTAATTGGATAAATTTCGAAAAAATATACGGTATATCTGAAGAAATTCTCCAAGAGCATTTAAATGTTACTGTTCTATAAACTCGTCGCAAGAAACTATCTCGTCTATGTTTATCTAACAAAACGCGGCAACAATCTCGGATGCGCGCCGCGTAGTTTCCGGAAGACACTACTTTCGCAAACGTTGATTTAAGAGTTCCTTCTCGCGTAGCGGCGCAATTTTTGTCCTGAACGCGATGAATACCGGCAATATGTCTCGTGGCGTATGTACGGGCGGAGAATAAGTAAGGACATATCTCAGTGGCGGTGAAACTACGAGACCGAGATGGTGCGAGTAGGTCGTGAGTGCTTTCGACATTCTTGAACACCTACGTCGCGAGCGAAGGAAGGAGAGAGAGTGCGCGCGAGAATTCCGAGACAAGATCTCATCGCTTTTGTATTAGATTAACCTTGGAGGAGGCGATGGGAAGGAGCTTTCCGGAACGTGATCGCCGTAACCTTACCGAAGAAGGAAATATTTCTCGTCCGCTGTATAGGACGCTTCCGCTTCTCTCATTCTCGCCCGTCGGCGATTCCGGAGGAATAAAATGTTGGTGAGACAGAGAGAGAACTTTCACGACTGGATGCTTTCAGAGCGCGGGAGGCGTGACATTCTGGTACATTCGGAGAAACGATCCTTGGATTCGTGCCTCAGGGTAAGGGAGGTTTCGGGAAAATCAGGATCCCCGCGGCGATGAGAGGAAATCCCGTGACAGCGGCGTTGTTCTCGCTCGCTCTTTCTATCTCTGGTCTAAGTTTTAAGACATTAATTACGGCTGCCAAATTTTTTCTCGGTCGTTCATGTCGGTTTTCTCACTTTTCCGTCGTGTACGCTTTCGTAAAAATTTTCCGCGATTAGCTAGGAATGATTGTTTTTAAGGACGTTGTAAATTTTTCTCGTGAATGCTAAAAATTATCGAAAGAATTTTGTCGACATTATTTTATATATATATATATATATATAAAATAATGTCGACAAAATTCTTTAGATAATTTATATATATATATATATATGTTTTATTACGTAAACACATTCAGATATAAATTAAACAAAGTCTGCTTTAAAATATAATTTTAATAAGATCTTTATGTATAAATAATTTATATAAGGCAAGAACACATTTGTATATTGTGTTTAAATAAAACAATGGAGGTGGATTGTTTTAGCAGAATATATCGTTATTGTCTTGTATCCGCAGCTGCAGTAATTTGTGTTACTTAAACTCGTTTGCTATCTACTTGAATTGTAATTAATTGGGCTCGTCGAACTCGAGCACCACTTTCTAGTAGTAGCGGTCAGATACAGTTCAGACAGAAGGATACACAGCGGAAGCAAACAATCGCCAACGATTTAATGGTTGAGTGTTAGACGATCCAAGCTATAGACAATAATCATTCCTTCGAACAGTTTTGCAAAATAAAAATGCGTTTTTTTCACATGAGAGTTATTGAGTTGTAATATTTCTATAATACTGTTCTTTAATGTATAATATTTTATCATTATAATTTTTAATATTTATTTCTCATATTTAATACATATTATAAATTATAATTTTTAATGTTGCGTAGAATGTTTTATATAAAATTGGAAATTTATCAGAGAAGAAAAATTAAAATAATTTATTTAAAAATTATTTAAAATAATCTGTTTGCGCAAAAAATAATTTGTTCGATTAGCTTCGTTTTTTCGCATATATCAAAAGGGAAATTTCACGATTGGGGATATTGATATGTTAACTCTCTAAAGCGCTTTAAAGATTCTTTTGTCACGGCGGAGACGTGGAATTTCTTTCGAGTTGGAAGAAATATTTAATCATTGGAATTCTATGAATGCGTGACTTGAAGCAGATGTGCATCGACTCTTTTCTCGCGAATAACAAAAGACGAGGATATCGATTGATCATTTTCTTCAGGCTTGAAAATTTTTAGTATGCATTGCAGCGTCACTGACACTGACATTACGAAATTTCGCGGAAAGAGGAATTTACGAATCATCTTTACTCCGTTTTATCTTTCGACCTATGTTATTTTGACGCAGCTGAATAAAAATATCCTTTTCATATTTTTAATCCGCTTATGTGCTCTTTGATTTTATTTTATATATAAAAAATACTGCATTGTAGTCATGTTAATGAAAAAATTTTATTATTACGTTCTTTTTTTAGTTGCGCGTTATGAATTTATGTTTCGGGAAATTAAAACAAAATATAGAGATTATATTAAAGAAAAACATGTAATTTTAGGATAAAATTTTATTATGAAATCACATATCACGGAATGATTACGCAACATTTTCCATTCTCATATTACTATTGAAAATATAGAGGAAATGAAAATGCGATATGAAATTGAAAACTGAATGTCTATTGTATTCTCTCGCATCATGAAACCTCGTTGCATTATGTAATAGTCATACACATTCGATGCGAGCGCATTTTCCGCGGAGAATCAACGGAGGCGAAAAATTGAGAGTGCACTCAAAAAATTAATTTCATATTCCACGTGCCCCCCTTGTTCAGTCGCATAAACTAATTATTATTACATAACACTGTAAACACAATACTGTGATTGCTTATTGTCATTTATATATTAAGTATAATACAAACGTCGTATAATAATTTCTCTCTTTTATTTTTGTTTCAGGTAAGTGCATTACGTGTTTGTACTTTTGAAATGTTTGCACACATTTGCGAGGAAAATCGCAGCAGTACACATCAGCAAACGTAAGTGACATAAATATTTATTATATCCCCTTTTAAATATATATATGTATATTATGTGTTCCCTTTTAACAAAATAATTCATCGTTTGCACGTGCGATGGATATTACCAGCATTTTTCTTGATCCAATTGTTTATTGTTTTTATGACTCATTGTTTTTTATCAAACATACGTGTTTCTTTTCTGCGAATACAAATAAAATATGGCAAAGTCGTCGTTCGTCGCACTTTTCTCAATGAAGCTGCGTTTCACGGTAAGATTTTAGATCGCGGGTTTTCAAGATGTCGTCATGTTTTGATTGTCATGTCCGTTAATGTTTATCGAGCGATGCATAGAGCAGACAATTCGGGAACTATGTTGAACGCGGGCGTGGCTTAACGCCAACTAAGGCACCGCATTATTGCGGAAAATATAGTATAGCGACGAGCTATAATGCGTATATCGATGATGACACCGCACACATACACATATACGACTTTATCTTCATACCATGGTGCACGTGCGAGAATAGAGAAAATTATTCGGAGTTGCACATTATGCTTAACGCGACTGAATGAGCATTATTTCCAGCGCTCGAGCGTTATTTACGTAATATCTGCGGTGATTTAGCAACTGAACCAACATCCGTTAGACCCTTTACGGTCTGAATAGTCAAGGACGTATTCGCGAAAAATTAAAAATTACCCTTTTCCGTCCGGTATAATTTACGATCGTGAAGATTGACCTAGCCTAGATTTCAACAGGCCGCCTCGAGAAAGAAACTGGGATGGGAAGGTATATTATAAAAAAGAAATAAGAGAGAGGCAATCTTTTATCGATCCGCAGGGAGAAGGTTTCAGCCTATAACAATTCACACGTATCTATATTCGAGGAGAAGCTCGCTCGTGAATCAAGCCAGGTCCGCGTGGAAAAATGCTCTATATACCGACGCTCGTAAACATTCACCCGTCGACGCTGTGTATCGTCGTCTGTATATTTGAAATTTATTCCTCGATCCCACGGGACGCGAACGACAAAATATTCGCATAAAAAGGGATTGCTTACGCGAGTGAGGTAAGACATGTTTTTAACTTTTCGACACACAAAGGCGCGTTTCGAATCCGCACGATTTGTTCTCTTTTTTTTTTTTTCTCGTAATCCATGTCGTTCTCAAAATTGCCTTAGCCCTGGCTCGAGCGTGTCCTTGACGGCTGCGGATATAATCGTTCATTTTAGCCGTCGTGTTCGGGGACGTTTCAGACGTGCACGAGCACTTTGTTCCTTGAATGAGCGAACCAGCGAAGTGCAGGTTGTTCTTACGCTCGGAGAAAACGGGAAGAACGATAGGATGCGGAAATTGGGATTGGGAGACGCGGAGTGCTTGAAATAATATCATAAGAACGCCGACAAATATTTTCGCGCGAATTCTCGTTATACCGTAGAAACATGGAGTAATTGGAAAAATTGGTAATCTTTCATTACGCAAGCATTTTTTACAATTGCGTTATAACAAAGACCGCGATGGAAGAATAACCGATTGGTTATTAATGGGGTCGCTTTAGAGACAAATTCTAAAAAAGAGAGACGTTAAAATGTTGGAAAAACATTTGGCTTTCTATTTTCACGGGTGTTAAAAAAAAAAAAAAAAAAAAAAAAAAAAAATTACCGCTCGGTTCAAAGTAACCGACACATCCTGCGAATACATAGAATACAGAATGTCGAGAGGTTCTTCCTTTAGCGGAAAAATCAATTAAGACCGCGCTGAGATAATTGCATTACGTCACCGCGCTCAAGAAGAATTGTATCGCAGGTACTGCTCGACGTTCGTTGCCACGAAGGATTATAGTTGAATTAATAATTCGAACGCGCGTGCGAAACTGTAGCAGAGAGAAAGAGAGAGAGAGAACCTCGGGTGTGTTTGCGCGCAGCGGAAGTAAATCTAATATGATTTTTTTATTTCTCGACTGGCGCGAAGGAGAAAACGTTTCCGCGCGAAACAGTTTATTTTGCTTAATGTCCGCGCGGAATTAATGGCTCGTGACATTCGCCTTTCTTGCGCGCGCAAAATCGCGACCGTCTTTCCGCAGCGCGAATCCCCTAATTTATAAGCGAACAATTCGCGATCTATTCGCGCCTAATCGAGATTTATTTCGGACGAATTATTTATACTCGAATTAACGCTCGTATTATCAACGAGAGAGCTATTTTCTAATTACTCAGGAACGTAAGGAACGTATATAGGACACGATTTGCGAATATCGAACGGAGATCGAATATCGATTTTTATTCCAAATCGGCCACGCGATCATTTTTCCTATATCTCCGCGAAAAACCGTCGACGATATTTTTCCGCGTAATAGTTACTCGCGTGTCGGATGATAACAAAAAGCGTGAAAAACTACCGATTCCCGCATATTTCCTCTCATTACTTTTCCATCTCGATTTCCGGCGAATTGTCGAAAAATTTTCGCTTCGCGGCAAGAGAACAATGGCGCGCTATTATCACCGATATTTTTATATGGTTCGCCACATCCGTTTCTATATTATTCACTCGGCGATTTTGAGACAATTTTCCTGTGGAAATTCTTGTATTGATGGAATCACATCAACTCACGTCGTTGCGTACTTACGTTAGCGAAGATAGCGAACTTATAACTTTGATAATAACTTTGTGAGACGGTAGATTCAGAAGACGATAACTAGGCCGACAACAAAACATTTTAGCCGCGCATATCTCGTTTAATCATTTAAGAAGCATTTAACAGTTTTCGGGGAAAACCGCAGTGAAAACCGATATTTTAGAACTATATACGCATTGCGGAAAATTTCCGCGCGGTGAGTACAAATGTCAGAATTTGTTAAACTATTTCTTCCTCGCGATGCGAGCGAATTTATCTTCTCGTTATACCGAGCAAATTCCACATTTTACGATTTCAATGCACACGTGTTAAATAATAATAACGTTTTATTAAGAAATTGATTGCTCTGCGCTTGATGCTTCTTATTGATTCTCGACATTTGCTCGATTAAATTTATAGGACATCGTAAAAAGACTTGCGCGCGGTAAATCATAAACTGTCCAATACGTTTAAGGTTTTTACTTGATTGAATGCCATTTTTAATATTTCTATGCTGTCAGTTGTGAGAGCATATATGCATGTAATATACAAATAAAATTTGTCAAAAGTCACAAGACATTTTTTATATAGTAAATTGCGAATTAATATTTCAATATAATCGAAAAGAAAATTTTGCGGTGTATTAAAAAAATATATTTATTTAACTAACATATTTGTTTTTTTATCAAAATATAAAATTATTATCTTTAGTATATAGAGATATATCCCTTGATAGAGGAATATTTGAATTCGCAATCAGTCGAACCATATTTTGATTATACGTTGAAAAAGCAATTCGATCAATTCTGGATTTTGATGGCTATCACATATTTCTTATGGCATATATATATAAAGGATGTCTCGGAAGAGTTTATCGGAGGTAGAAACACAGCGTTGCTTTTATTTTTGCCCAACATTCTCTTGCAGTTTTTATATGATCGAAAATCGCGAGGCGTTGATAGACAGTTTTCAGACTACGACCTGATTGAAAATTCGAGTCCTTTTGCGGATTCGCGCGTCCTTTGCGAATTTTACGACACCCGATGGACATTTCGATAGCTTCTCTATTTGCGTACACATGCCCAACCACGATCGTACGTGTTAGACGAGCGAGAGTGGAGGAGTAAGGAAAATGAGGTGTAACCGGAAGGAGGCTAACTCCGAGGATTGGAGTAAGACTCGGAATAAATCGATAGCTGCATGCAAATTACATGCGATTCCTACCCGAGGGCTGCTTACAAACGTAAATAAGAGCATGCACGTCAGATCGCTTACCGAGGCTGACTCTCGTAACTCGGTAATCGACTTGGCGAAGACGCTGAATCTTTAATAGACGACAATAAAACTTAACCAATTCAACTGACGTGATAGTTAGGTATTATGGAGTCGTAAGCGAAAACTCTATGAATAATGAAAAAATGCACGCTGTCTCTTTCCTGACTCGTTCATACTTATATTAGTGTTCGCTTCTTATTTCATAGAGAAAATTATATAAAAATTAATAATTAAAAGATGACAATATTTTGAGTGCGAATTTGAAGGATTTGTTTCGCCTTCATAAAATTTCGCGTATATTTAGCGTTCGTTTATAGATGCTTCGAATATTCGTGCCGGCGGGATGAACACCGTCAGAGCGATGATTCTCCATCATTCATGGGAATAGCCCTCGACAGTGAAGAACGTACCGATGTATTTTATTTATTAACCGAATTTCGACCGCAAAATTGCCGGACGCGGCCGCGCCACAGATATCGCCGATCTATAGGTACGAACCGATTTCAATCTAGGATTCAATAGGCCAATACGCGAGACGAAGCGGGCAGTTATGAATTGGAGCATGAATTCTGAACGAAACTCCTCCGATGACGCTATTGATACTTCCGTCGCAGTATCCCTGGCACGAATCGAGTCTTGCACCGACAGGATTGATGCATTGCTTGCATTTAAAATGCAGGCATTGATGTAAAAATAATATTAAGATCAATTTTGAAATATTAAAAAAAATAATACTTCAAGCACACGCATACAAAAAAAAATGATATAAGAAAAAAGCATAATACATTTTTATCATATTATAGTGCCTTGAAACTAGAACAGAATGTTTAATTTTATTTTCACATACAGAGATATTTTTTCATTTTCGAGTAAAATTGATTGTTCTAATTTTAGAGTATTAATATCGTAGGTACAAATTGACGTGAGATTTGATCTGTTTTATTATCAGATATTCGTACATAGGATTTTCGTGGATTGTCAGATTTATTATTGTATTCACATTGTTACAATACACGTGGATGCAGTTTGATAAAAGGATCCCGCTTGATTGAACGTTACAAGTAAACGTGTAGATCATGGTTATCGTTAATTTGCCCTTCTTTTGTCAGTTTGTTTCTAGTGGGCGTTCGAAAGATTGGGTGGAGTTTCATCTGCCGAAATCGATGTAGAAAGGGAGGTCAAGGTTTTAACCTTCGGGAAAATTCGCGGTACTGCCATTCTGTTTACATCTTCCTTTTTTCGCGGTTTTTTTATTTTTTCATTTTTTTTATTAGATGTACCGAGGAGTTTGTGACGTTCGTTTACAGTTGCTCGGTCACGTTGCACGTCGTTGCAATAGTCGTTTTTGAAGAAGAGAGAATCGTAATAAACAGCTGTCTCTGTACCATAATTTTGATATATAAAAAGCTCCTACAGGATTTTTAGAAATTATTTTTACGATTTCCTGTTATTAAATATTGTGTCCTTTTGGAAGAGCTGAAATATTGTAATCATTTAATAGTAACTGTTTTATACTCGTATATGTATAGTTGTAATGAATTTATGAAAAGCAGATTTGATTTAGCAGATATATGCGCGAGATTCGTAAAGTGTCATAACGACATATTCGGGTCAAAGCAGGCATAACGCATTCGTGAAACAGAATAATATATAAGAACTTAAAACACCGCAGATTAATTTCTCTCTCTTTCTTTCTCTTTCTAGACGGTGTGATAGAACCGAAGATGATTATTCATTTTTGATAAATTTTCAGAACAGCTTTGTCTTTTTTACTCACTTCATCCGATACCTTAGAAGTCTTAGTTTCAGTTTTAATAAACTACTAGTGTCATATCTGACAGGTAATTAATTTCTATAACCCAGAGGTAAAGATAAATGAATCAAAAAACTCGTTGCCATTCTTTTTTTCTTCCTTCAAACACAAAATTTTTAAATTAATGAATATTTAATTTATCAAAAAAATATCTATCGATCGAAACGATAAAAAGTATTATTTTATCTATTATTTTCTAAAGGATTATTGCAAATAAACATTTGAATTACTTATTCTTTGTTATCATATATGATGTATCTTTTTTAAATATATTTTATTCTTCTTGAACATCGGCTTTACTTAGTTGAGCAGCATCTTTATTTCTTGTCTTTTTATACATATTTCGTCCTTTGATGTAGGAAGCTTCTTTTCGAAGAAGGCAAAGTAGTCTGTAAGGGAATAAGATAACATCGTTAAGCCAACTGATGATTATCGTTGACCGAATTCGCGTTTTGCCACCTCCGTCTTTTTCACAAAGCATGATGGGGTAGCTTCTTATCTTTCTTTTCAAGCTGCTGATAGCTCGACATAACTTTGCTACCCGCCATCAATTTATTTCCATAAGTTGGGAGTGCCGGCAATGAAGGGAAACGGGAAAGGACTGCAGGTCCCTCCAAATCTCCTTGTGGCTTTTATAGTCCTTGAAACTTTTCTCTCTCTCCCTCGGGCGTTACATCGGGATTACTCAGCAAGATGGCGCAGCTCGAAGCATTAAAGCACATGCAAATTGTTGCGAAACCATTTTGCTTTCTCATTTGAAATTTTACGATGCAAATTATTTATAATGGCCCAATTCATTAATAAAATGTTCTTATTAAAATGTCTAAATCGAACAAGTATTCATGATTTTTTTATCTTTTAGTACATATTTAAATATATTTACGTCCTTCTGAATTCTCTTCGACTTTCGAGTCTTGGGAAATAATCTGTTCCGGATTACTGAAACTTTACGTACTCTAATATGTTTTATCTGTTTCAAAATTAATTCTCATCGGCATACCTTATGTTTCTGGATTTTGCTGTTGGCAGCTACTAGTTTGTTCCTGTCTTTTATATTTATTATAGAAAAGGTCACGTTAGTTTTAGTTCAAGTTCAGATTAATCGATCACAAGTTCGGTTATGGTAGAAAAAGGTACATCGAGATACATTTCTTGTATTAACTTTCCGCATTAAATTTCTTATGAAATTTCTTTCACAAGATGTTTACATTAGGAGACATTCAAACTTGCTCCCAATCATTGCAACTGTAAAGTTATAAATATTTGCCAAGGAAAATTTGCCCTTTCGTTTTTCCTCGAATTTATCCGTAAATAAAATATATATTTTTTCTCTATTACACTTGTGAATTCTTTCCAATATAGCGTGTCCTATCAAAGCTTTTTTTTCAATTAAAAAAATTTTTTTATAAAGATTGTTCCACTATTATTTCAAGATATATAGATATATATATTTATTTTACGTATTTTTTATTTAAATAATATATATTTTTATATTATTTTAATATTTCTGACGAAAATACAATTGAAAATATTTTACTATCATCATAATAGTTAAAAATTGCAAACAACTTTTGTCTGTCACCATTCTTTAAAAATTTAAAATAAGTATATATATATATATATATATATAAAATATAATTTATTTTTGAAATTAATGATTGCGTTGTATAAAGCAGTATCGTAAACAACATTAACACATGTGTCTCGAGAAACGAGGTAAACTGCTTTCGTTCATACGAGACACGTGGGTGAACTCGATGAAACAATTAGCCAAGCGATGCATTTTCTCACGAGTTGAGCTGTTCCGAAGCATTTTCTTTCTCCTAGATTGCAAAATAATTGTCTCATTTCATCCGATGTCGATTTGATATCTCACGTGTCCGCCCACGCTTTGGTTCAGTGAAACTTTCTATCAAGACGTTGTATACTTTTTTCGTTTACTCACAAGGAAAAAGAGAGAGAGAGAGAGAGAGACTGCGCGACACGATTGGAACTCCTCCACTGAATTTTTATATGTCCCGCGCAGCTGAGGACCGGCGAGATGCACTCTCGCGAGAAAATGCAGTAAAATAGAGGTGGTGCGGAAGATCGATGAGAAATTAAAAGAATGTCAAGGTTTCGCAAACACAATTTCTTCGCAATATTTCCTACCTTTGTCGAAGAGAGTAAACGGCTGTAAGCAATTTGTAATAACGAAAGATAAATATTTCCACGTCATTTCGCGTTTGATGCAACAATTGCGATTATGGAGAGAGATCTATATTTTTTATCGAACAAATGGCGCATAGAATTAAGAGAATAGAATAAAAAAAATTAAAATTAAATTAAAATAATGTCAATTAAGTTTAAAATGTGTTACTTTTTTACCGCACAATTGAGAGAAAAGGGAGAGAAATAAACTCTGCTATTTTATTTCAAATTAAATGCACTCGTGATAATTAAATAGACTGTACTCCGAGTTACAATTGCATCATGATAATTGTTGTCTCAAAATTATTGCAGCATGTGCAACGTATAATATAATCTCTCGTCACATATTTTTCATCTCTCGACAGAGAGAGGAATAAAAGGTAATTTATGCAATCGCAAGAGTAACTTTAGCATCAACACGCGAAATAGGTATTACTTTTTCATCAAACAATTGACATGAGAGGGAGAAATTTAATCTAAAAAAAAAAAAATTCAAGTCATTTTTCACATTTGGATCGATTCCCTCCAAAGAGAGACTAACGAGACGATCGTGATCGATCAAAGCAGGATATATATATGTATGTATGTATGTTCGTACTAACGAAGGATCTCTCTAACGATAAAATATATATTGGGATATACCGAAAGGAATTTGATACAAGTTACTCGTGATGTTGATGCCGATTGATCGAATCACCGAGGACACGAACGGATAACGAGCTCACGTCGCAAAAGAACGACGAATAGACTGAAATAGGGGATGGAAAGATCAGAAAAATGACGCGATGTATAGAGACGTTTTGATACCGCACCCGCTATTGATTGGCGCGAGCAATCGTGGCTTCGATATATAATATATATATATATTTTTTTTCCTGTTATCGGAGACGTAAAATCGGATAAAACCGTATTCGCTTTTCGGAAGCTTATATTTGAATATAATACATACCATTCGTGATTTACCTTCTCTTCCCATCCTGACCCGAAATATGTTTTATTTGATTAGATTTGAATTTAAAAACGCGAGTTATATTACATCTCGGAGAGCACGAATCTTTGTATAATCTCTTAATATAAGTTACAAAAATATTTCATTCTGTGTTAAAATAAAAAAATTCTCCATATAAATGATAAGAAATAAAATAATGTTCTTGATTATACGTAATAAGCATTGTCAATTACAATAAACTTTGAGCAGAGAGTGAAATCAGAATTATCGAAGCGAAACACTTATCATTTAGAGTTTCGCGATGGCTCATTATCGTCCGAACTTAATCATGCGTTGTAATCCAAACTCCCGAAACTGATTGCATATGCACAGGACAGATATTACCGAACTGATAATATTGCGTTTAGGCACGTTTGCATAATGTACGTTTGTATTGGCGCGAAGAGCGTGAAGAAGAGCCAGCTTGTTTGCAAATTAAATAAATGCTCTCACACATGACAATCGGAGAGATTCGAATTTAGAGGAACGTATTTGGACCTCGATCATGTTATTCGTCGGATAGAATGGCAACACCCTGTATCGCGCGTGTCATCCCGTGTGTTAATAAATCACGCGCGTTTAATTACGCCATCTCCATTTAGCTGGCGCGAGCTGGCGTCTACCTTTCTAGGAGAAACGTAATCAACGACCATTCTACGCAATTATGCGATTCGGTTAAACAATTCACGACGAAATGACGCTCTCGCCTCGGCGCGTTCTCCTAACTTTTGCCCCGTTGATATTGCTAAATGCATTTACAACACACGGTATTTATACGTGCGAGATGCATGGAATTATTTAATTATTTTCGCTTAAACCGTTCGACGCTTATCGCGCCTCTATTATACGTAATTGCAATTTGCTGCGAAACGCAATTGTAACAGATTTGCATGCAGATTTAATGAAGTTTTTAGCGTCGTTGTAATGATAATGTAAAATCCGTCCGACCATGTATCTTTCTCGTGAGGGAAGTGCGGTACACGATTTTAGAAAAGCAAGAGACGCGTTTTCAAAGGAACTTAAGTACTTGTAAATTGTAAAGGGATCGTTCTTTTTAAGTTTTGTGAGACAGCATTTTCACCAGCGTGTGGCCAGATATATAGTCTATTAAAAAGACGCGCATTTCCGCTTGGGAAAAAGGAAGAGCAGAAAAAAGATTGAATGCGGGCAAAATATCGTTGACATCGCGTTTCACAAAGGCTTTTGCGAATGCAAAGTTCGGCCGATGTCGGCCCTGACCGAGTTTCGAGAGGAAAAGGTAGCCGCCGATGAGAGACAGGCCATGAAATAGACAGCGTTTGTTGGACATCAAAGCTTAGAAGGGCGGAACAGCTAAGCGAGAGATGTATGTATGTAGTTGCTATTGACCTTGACCGAATTTCGACCGCGAGAAGAAGGGTGGCTCGTCTTTCCAAATTTTTTCGTCCCAATGACTTCCGAGTCACAAAGACTTTTTTTTATCAATTTTTCAAAAATTTCCAAAATTTTATATTGCATTTGACAAGTAGAAAACAATCAGAATTTATTAGCAAAGAAATTTTTAATTAAAATTTTTATTTATTTAACTTTAAATTATTCACATATTTTTTACTGTGATAGAGACAAATATAATATGAATGACAGATACATAAAAAATATAGATATATAATAAATCGCTTTGCATCTGTCAACACTTTCTCCCATTTCAAGAGGAGTTGAAACAATTTCAATTTTTTTAGCGATCCATTTTATTACGGCTTTTCATTTGACGTATAATAATTCCGAATATACATATAAATTCAAGAACCGCTCTCGATGTGTACAGTTTTCTGTTTCTCTCCGCGTATATGTGTCGCAATTTCGAAAATATTTTTCCCGTCCGATCGTTCGATCAAATAAAAATATAACAAGCGAGACAGGCGAGATTCCAGATATAGATAGACAAGTCTCCGATGATACTCCGAGTCTTCGCGTCGTGCAAACATCTCGGTGTCGCGCATCAGGACACCTGATGATCGAGCGGCTCATTCATCCGCGACTCGAATAACCATTCACAGGCGACTGCCGGGCGGCGTGGGTGCAATAAACATGAAATGCGTCGCCTATACACGCTATCTCATCCGCGTCATGTGGCGTCGCGACGCTATTTCGGTGTGCGTTCTCTCTCTTTCTCTCTTCGCCTGTCTGCGCGACGCGACGTCATTGACTCGCGCAAAAATACATTCACCGCGATATCGTATACAGCGCAGTCGTGGGCGGACTAAAAATCCCTTATATAGAACGTTCTGACGGATGTCCTTTCAGCCATAGATTCGTTCACGGTATTAGAATCGAGCTCCCATAGCGACGATTCTTCAATGAAAACGACAAAGTTATTCAATGTTGAGAATCGAGAGCTCTTACATCTCTCTTAACTTGGACGAGCCAAGTGGAACGCGAAATCGCCTTCTTACCCGATTTATCTTTAATCTAATGAGAACTCGATAACTTTAACGTATAGTTGCATAAGGATTAAGATTTTAGAATTTGCTGTGAAATATATGCATTTTATGTATCGATCTTTTTTTTATTGTATGACTTTTCACTAAAGGTTCCATATTAAATCAAGTTTAATATAAAAATTCCATATGAAATTAAATTATTTTCAACGGGCGATTTACGTCAATGCGTAAGCTTCTGCCGATCCGAGGCACGTGCGCGCTTTTGACGTCACGTAGGAGGAAGGAGGAAAAAGCGATTTTCTGAAATCTTAATGGACCCAGTTGTAGCCCTGACTTTACAGCGCATGTATTTATTTAGTATTTCCATCCTCCCCGACCATACGCACATTAAGCGAACCCTTAGCTTTTAACTCGGGATGAAAACTTTAATCGCACGTGCGCAACGACGTGTTCAAAATTCTTGAAACCACGCTTCGAAATGTTTTGCTAAAAGTTTGTTGCACGCGCGCACCGTACATCTCGTTTAACAGGATTGCTTGGCCCGTTGTATTAATGTTTCTGGCGGGAGGAACGACGGCCAATTTTTACGTGTTTCGTGATGTTACCTAACTGAATGCAGCGTGTGTCTCGGTATAGTGAAAAATTACATTTCTTGCATTTTTCAACTTTTATTTCATATATTCCCGCAGTTTCCTCTGGAAAAATGTAATATCGGATATCGCAGCTGACAAGTTTAATAAAATGTTTGGTAATCGCGATGCGAAGCTACATACGATGCGTCGTGAAAATGAAATTAAAACGGAAAAACTTTTGTCCGAGAGTGAATTCTGATCGATCGTACTTTCAGGACTATCGAAAAAAATTTTTTTTTTTTTTTTTCGAATTTTACGTGAATTTTCAACGTGGGAATTTTCCGTCGCGGAAAGATCAAAGGACCGATAAATACATTACGTAAGCACACGTCTTGTGCAACCGCAGCTGATTCTTCGCCTCGTGTGCGGAAAATTCTACAGCCATTTCGCTCGTAGAAAAATTCAATCTAAAGATGACTGGCACGAGTTCGTATTCTTGATGTGAATTTATGAAAGAAATCACGCGACGCCGCATTTGATCGAATAATTGAAACTTCCATCGTACAAGCATTTTACAATTTATAAGTAATTACACGTAAACCTCGCTCAACGTATTTTATCGATTCTTTGATGAATTTGAATTAATTCTATGCCGATTAAAAAGAAAGTTTCACAATAATTAAATCAACGATCTGCATAAAGTTTATTGCAACACAATTTTGAATATGCATTATTGATAAAATTTGTTTATAAATTGATTTAAAAAAATTGTTTCCTGAAGTGAGAAATATCGAGGTATAAGCGTGGTTTTCTCCACAATCACTATTTTCCGTTTTCACCTAGAAATTATTCTCCGACGAAAACTTATTTTTGTAGAAACCTCTTTTTCGCGAGATTTATTTTTGCAGAATGGCAATAAAACGCGAATTCTGATTCAAGATTTATTTACTCCAAAATAACTTTTTGGTTCAGAGTTACACCTGCGAAAAATCCAGATTATCGCTATTTTATGGGTAATGTATGTGTCGTCAATGATATGTGCATTCAACCGCGACAGAGTCACCATAACACATATCAACGTATATACTCGTACATTCGCGGGAAGAAATTTACAAAGAAAATTGCAAGAGGTGGCATCCATAAAAGATGAGAGAAATGCTGAGCAAATAAATTTGTCACACGAAATAAAAAAAAAACAAAGCATCCGTCACACTTACGATTGCGGTGTGGGGGCCCCGGGTATTATTTATCGCTCGTGCACTTTCATGTATAACAGAAGAGAGCGTCGGAATTTTCTCGCAAAGCGAGAAACGTCCGACAACGGCGTAAAAAGTGTTGCATCGTCGCGAGACAAAGTAATTAATTACTTCGCGAAGAAGAACGGCGGATATCGATGGCAGTCGGATAATTGTTTTTTCCACGGATGACCGTAGGGGAGATATCGGAATTTTTTTCGCCACCGACAATCGCGAATTTATTTCGTTCGGGAACATCTCGTCGGCTTGTCACGAAAGTTGTTTCTTTTTTTTCGACGAGAAACATGCATTTCTCTCTCTCTCTCTCTCTTTGTCTTCTGCTGAAAAATGCAGTATTCTGTCAGACATCAAAACATGATACTTTAGCGATCTGTCTTGTACAAGAAAAATACAGTCGTCGAATATATATTTTCGTCTAACAAACGCGTAACTACTCCAAAAAGTACTAATTTTGTAAGAGACCGTTTTGTAAATGACTAATTAATTAATTTCGCTCCGATTTAATTAAGCTTTATTTTTAGAAACTTGTATTATAATAAAAAAAGCAATTATGTGCGTTGGGCGAATTTTTGCAAGTTACCTGATTATGATCGTCATCTCTTCAAAGATCGCAGTTGATATCGCGCGCACACATGCAGATGATGACACTTTCATTAACGAGCCATCTCGCGCATAATGACCTCGTTATAAAATCTAGAAATTCGTTTTAGCGAAAGCGTTTGCTGGAGGTTCTTCAAGCACGACTCGAGTCAAGTCGAGGGAGTAGACGTTTCGTGGCCGCGTTCATTTATTTTCCTACCACTCCCCTTCCATTTCTTGCTTTTTTTTTACGGCCGGCATAAACTCGGCTTCTTTACGATACATCCCTTTTACGATTTTTCCCCGGAAATTGCTTATACACGACAGCATCTATAATATATATTTTCGTTTTGATCGAAGGTAGGACGGCGCTACTTTAATTGGCTGCACAAAATCGGAAATTCTTTCGAACATATAAATAAGTCGATTCAATAAACTTTCGCTTTGCTCTAATACGCTAGGTGTTGCTACACGCCACTTTGACAAATTATTAAATATGACTCTTTAAAAATGTACGAAATTGACTAAAAATATAATACACGTTTAACATTTTTTTATACAATTTATTCATGCATTTCGAAGTTGATACATCTATCGCGACATACTTAATCGGCGGTAAAAAATATATAATATGAAAAAATGTATTATGAGATGAACAGCCAGTTAGAGAAAGATTTTATTTTCTTTTACGTTCTTGTAAATCTATTTGCGCAGCATCTGACTTCAATTCCCGACGAGTTTGTTCGCGTCTGATACTTGTAAACTACAGAAGGTTCCATAAACCGATCTCTCTATTCACTTTCCCTTATCCCCAGGAGATCTGCTGTAAAGCAGTCTTCTCTTGCGATAGCGGTTATCAAAAGCAAGACCTTCAAACTGCCTCGTATAAAGGACTCGCCGTTAATCGAGAAACTGGATAAAGGAGCGAAGGCTATGAAAAAGTGATCTCTCGCTAATATCTTGTTGTTAAAAGACAGTGCATTATTCTTATCATATTACAACATAAATAACGTACTATATATCGTGTATTATTAGAACCGCGTTTATATCTGAAAGGAAAAACCTCATTAGAATGGGATACGACCGGTTTTGCTTTTATTCAACCGAGAAATGTTCAGAGAAATTATGATCTCTTGACAATATTACGTCCCGACATTTCAAGGTTGAACGAAGCTTCGACCTTACACACAAAGCCCGCGTATCATGTTATCATTACCGTTCGCAGAGACAGAGCAGCAACAGCAGCAGTCCCATATAGGATTTTACGATTGGTCTAATATT
This sequence comes from Nylanderia fulva, assembly GCF_048542155.1. NCBI lineage: Eukaryota > Metazoa > Arthropoda > Insecta > Hymenoptera > Formicidae > Nylanderia > Nylanderia fulva. The sequence goes on from NW_028189945.1 coordinate 3,091,539, forward strand.
GGCCCAAAAATGGTTGCCATGTCATCTATATTGGCGCGATAATGATGACCGTGATTGGCCCAGCAATGGGATCATTATGGAATGATATACATATCAGGCCAAGCATTGGCGCTATTGCAAAGACTGGCAATTCTATATGGGATTTTACGATTGGCCTAATATTGGCCCAAAAATGGTTGCCATGTCATCTATATTGGCGCGATAATGATGACCGTGATTGGCCCAGCAATGGGAATATTTTGGAATGTAATACATCTCGGGCCAAGCATTGGCGCTATTGCAAAGACTGGCAATCCTATATGGGATTTTACGATTGGCCTAATATTGGCCCAAAAATGGTTGCCATGTCATCTATATTGGCGCGATAATGATGACCGTGATTGGCCTAGCAATGGGAATATTATGGAATGATATACATATCGGGCCAAGCATTGGCGCTATTGCAAAGACTGGCAATCCTATATGGGATTTTACGATTGGCCTAATATTGGCCCAAAAATGGTTGCCATGTCATCTATATTGGCGCGATAATGATGACCGTGATTGGCCCAGCAATGGGATCATTATGGAATGATATACATATCGGGCCAAGCATTGGCGCTATTGCAAAGAGTGGCAATCCTATATGGGATTTTACGATTGGCCTAATATTGGCCCAAAAATGGTTGCCATGTCATCTATATTGGCGCGATAATGATGACCGTGATTGGCCCAGCAATGGGAATATTATGGAATGATATACATATACATATCGGGCCAAGCATTGGCGCTATTAGCAAAGACTGGCAATCCTATATGGGTAGTAGTGATAATACGATCAAGCGGAAGTTGATCGCAACGCAGGATTCACCCTCTCTCGTTATTCGCGTCTCAGCGCCGTCTCGTCTCTCTCTCCTCGGCTTGCAGTCCGGTTATCAGAGTCCAAGGTTGGCGGGGCTTGATGGAGTCGACTCGACTCGACGGTAGCCTATACACGTTGACGATGGACCGAGGGAGACAAGCGCGCGTGGCTGCTGCCGACTAGGGCTGGCGAGAAGGGGTATATAATGATCGATACTGCTGATACTATAGCGCGGATCCCGATCGTGTCCGTTCTCTCTCTCTCTCTCTCTCTCTCTCTCCTTCAATCCGGAACGCAGAACGGCGAAATTTTCCCTCCACCTACCCTCCGGCCTTCCACTCGTTCTCTCTTCCTCCCTTCCGGCAGCGCCGGCGCCCCCTCGGAAAATGAAAAGGCCCCTCCACCGCCGAGTTTTCCCCAGTAACGATCGGTTCCCTTGCCCGGGGTACGGAGTAGCGGATTGCACGCCGGTCCCTTCCCTTGCCCGCCGCCCTACGACGGTCCCTCTGTCTTCCTCACGATCCCTCGTGCGATCCCTCTCCACCTTTTCTCCTACTCCTTTCTCCAGCTGCAGGCACGAATCGTCGCTGTCTGGTGCCCCGTGCGTATGTCTCTAGGGCTCGAGAATTTGCGCGCACATTTTTCATCCCGCGGATTTCACATCCGATAAGGATACGACGATAAGGGATTTCGAAATATTCCATTTTCGCGTTATCCCATATCGTTTGATACGTATGCACGCGTAATGGAAAAAAAAAATGTTTTACCTGCTGGAAGGAAGTCGTACATTATTGTTTCGTACGAGTTATTGCGACTTTAAACATCCTCTCGAGTTAGGGGTGAGATATACGCGCGTGATGAATAATGAAGCGGATGCGATATGTACATGTATAGATACACGTGACCGGTAAGCCGAGGTATATGGAGTGTACGTGTGTAATGTACGATCGAACGTTGTGAGCTTCAGGCGTAGGAATACGTGGATTATGCAATGTAAATATTGCGATTGTGCAGATGCCCGCGGAAATGCGGGCGGAGAATTAATCGCGGTTGCTCGCTGCGTCCGTCACACGATTATGTTTTTGTTACGTCAAATATCGGATAATGCGAATAATTGTAGCCAGATTGCTATTGCATGATTGTCACTACATGATAATATAGATTTCCGAGAAAATATTTGTTAAATTGCCGTTGCACAATTGTTGAGAGTTTTATGCCAAGTTATAGGAAATTGTAGCTTTAGATTTTTCTTCGCAATTTGATTCGCGCTGCTACTCCTTTTCTCGTTTTCTATTTTTTTTTTATTAAGAAAAGAGGTCTATCTAATATTCTTTTTTTCACGTTAATGATTGCTGTTTAATTCATAAAAGTGTACATACATGATGAAAGATTATCAGAATTACACAGACATTTTAATTTAAATATATGTACTTAAAAATAATAAGGCATAATATATTGATGAAGGATATCATCCTACGTCCTCTCTATGCTCGCTTATTTGCTTTCCCCATTTGTAATTAGTCATTAGTCCCCGTTTAATTTTCATTCGCATTCATATTTATCACATTGACTTTTGCAGCTAAATGCACGATGTATCAATAAATGTAAAATTAATAAACATGACGTGCATTAATTATGCGTACGTATATTACCGATAAAATATTTATTATAATTTACGCATAACATATATAAGTGCCAGTGATCAGAAATAAATGTATAAAATATAGAGATGGAATATAACGATGTTGAACTGTCGAGTATAATTAAGTGAAAAATTTATAACGATTTTAAAATCTTTTCAGAATTACAATTTGTGCGAAATAGTATTTTATATATAGGTATATCAAGATTGGATAAGAAAGATATGGAGTAAACAACAATCATATCAGCAAATATATATTGCTTGATTTATAGTATCAATTGCATCTAAAAGAATTCAACCTTTCTTTTCGTTTCTACAATATTTACGACAAACATAATTTATATTAAATAGTATTCATTTAATTTTTAACTATTTTGTTATGATTATATGTAATAAAAAAATGCCCCATCTAAAAATTGACATTATATTTGGCATAAAATCTGTTTGAAAAATATCACTTTCTACACATTAACGTTGACAATTTATGTCGAAAAACATTACTATTTACGACTTTCGCATTATTTCTCGAAAGAGACACTAACAAGATAATATATAGGATATAACGAAGAAAATTTCTCATGTTTACTTCGCTATGTGTCTGACATAAAAACAAGCTCTCGTTCATAATAAAAAACAAGATGAGCTAAAAATCAATGAATAAAAAATAAGAGTTTATCTAAAGTTCTTCATAAAATCACCTAAAAATTCTCTTTAAAATACACGGATAGAAGGGCAATGTAATATTCCGTTAATATCCAATTTTGATGCTTATAAATAACTGTATATAAATTCTCACATCATTTCAAATATATATATTTCTTATTTTTACGCTCACACAAGCTCGCTTCGCGCAATACGCGCGAGAACAAATCTTAATTTCTGTCGCGCAACTGCGTATCCGGTTGAAACGCGCCGTCTAGAAAGTTATCGGTGCAATTTGTTCGGTATATCTCTCAAACAGGGTCCAGCCCTGTCTCCACCCTTTGGCATCCCCACCTTGTTTCCCTCTTGCAACCACCAGCCTGAACGCCCACGCGTCTTTTCGGCCGCGCCGAAGCGGTTCGTCGGAGTAATCCTACGCTTGTATCACTTGCGCGCGCAGCCGCGCTTAGCCGGTTTCGACTACTTCGGCGCGCGCCTCGCGGGAAACGGAGAGAGATGAGCACGAGTGAGTAGTAACGGACCGTCAGTACGGGACACGCTCTCGCGAAGAGCGCATCTCACTCAAGAAGGGATATACTTGCTCGCTCGTTCACTTTCTCTCTCTATCTATCTATCTATCTATCTCTCTCTCTTTCTCTTTCTCGCTCGCTTTCCATCAGTCTACGCGCGCGACTGGTGATCGATTCGCACTTCCGGCGTGGGTCGACTTGGTTCGATATATATACGGTGATTCGTCAAGGTCATACTCGATCGAGAGCCTTAAATAGATCGGTGTAATCAGCAGGCACCAAGCGTGTCTACTTCGCTCATTTCTTCGTGGACTTTCATTTCAACCTCTTTGTTGTGAACATTAATGATATATAATATGTCGAGCTTTCGCAAATCGTCCATCTCGATCTTAACGTTTTGTTGCGCCAATTTTGGTTCTCGCATAAACACGTCGCAAAGATCAACGGTGGGAGAAATCACGAGAGTTGAGTTTCGTGTAAAGTCTGCTTTTTAATGTGAGTTTTTCATTTGATTTTTTCATCATGCTTTTTATGAAACATACAAAGCTATCGTTTTGGAATTTAATTTATCAACACCTGTCGTGTTCCGTTTATAATTAAAGAGTTGAAAGCCATTGTTTTTTAATTAACGAAATTGAATTAATGTCAAAATTCCGCGTTATTGCGCCCGATATTCATATTCAATAGCGTTTAATCAAAGTGACACAATGGACAGATAAATTGTAACTCTTTTGGAAAGAATCTCCAGTGAGCTTTCATAAATAATATATGAAGAGTACGAAAAAAGAAATATATATTTCATAGACGGAACTCGAATGCGCGACGAGGATGTAGGCGGAGACATTAAAGTTTCATAAATGAAAAGTGGCTGACATGGTAGCAGTTTAATATAAATGTACTGACTCATAAACAATTTAAGTGACCAACATGCATATTCTACTGAACAATATCGAAATCTATCCGTTCAAAATCGGACGCGTCTAGTAGATCGAAAGGATACTTCCATTTTTAATCTTATCGTGAATATCAAGTGACACTGATATATTTCGTTCTTATTCGACAAGTATATAAAGCTCGAAGGAATATTCGCGACATTCGAAGGAGACTTTCGTGAAGAATAAAAATGTCAATATAGCGTCATTATATGTGTGTAAGTTTTAGTATTATTCTTAGCGACATTATATACTTTTTGGTACAGATTTTAAGCAAATTTTCGTGATCGTAAGCGTCTGAAACACGTGAAAAATTTCGTTGGCCGAATTCTTTACGCGTTAACGTTTGTTTCTACTTGTGAACAGCTTTTACAGAGAATGCGATGCAAATTCCGGAAGCTCGTCTATGTAGCATTCCATGGAAAAGTTTGAAATTGCGCGCAGCCCTGCAAACAGTTTCGATCGATCGAGAACACGTTTGATTTTCGATATATTTAAAATACAAGACAAAGCGCACATTGAATTAAAAAAAAAAAAAAAAACTATGAGGAGAAAATTTTTGAAAATAAACGAGAAGAATTTTGTAAATATAAAATCCGATTAATCTCGCTTTTTTCAATGAGATGTAATGCTACGAAATTGTGAACATTATTGAATAAAATAACTTCAGTTTTGCAATATCCGCATTACCTTTATAAATAATAATTTTGTATATGAATACGGAAAATGATTTTCACTCTTCAATCCCTGTTTTAATCACGACGCGAGTGTTTCTCACAATAAAAGTGAACCACATGTATCTAGAGACGTATTTAGACGGGGCAAAAATTAAATTGTTTTTCTGACCTCAGACTTTTAATTCAGCACCACACACAATGAGGATTTTTAATCTTGAGATAAATTCTTACTTCTCGCCTCAGAGAAATATTTATGCTCGATAAAATCTAAACTTACCCTCGCGCACGATTCATTTGATTATTATGTACCGATTCGCGAATCAAGATTATCGTGAGAAATACGCGAATGTGTTTCGTTTGTTTCGAGTCGAAAGAAACTCATTTGCTGATAAAGTAAGATTAATTACTAGACACGATTAAAACTTTTGCACTGAATACAAACGTTCTACGCTTCTCATCTTCGATTTGTAACAGTACCGATTTAATGTGACACCCGTTATTAGAGTGCGCAACTGGTGATCGTTTTAAACTTGTATCGCAAAGCTGTTTCGATTACGCAACTATTGTTGTCGCCAAAATGACATCTCTTTCTCTGTCTTTTTCTTTTTCTCTCTCTCGCGACAAATCAATTGGCCGCGGTATTGCAGCAAAATGTGAATCAATATAAAACTGTTATCGGCAAATATAGCAATACGATATAGACCGAACTATATTTAAATGAATCGCGAATGTTGATAAAAGTATTTTATTAAAAAAAATATGCTCCTCTCTCTTTCGTTTATGATGTTCGACCGCGAAGTTTTTGTGTGACATCAATCCGCTATTTTATGTCGCGCCTACATCCTCGAATTTAACTCCATTACGCTGTCACCGCAATTTCGCGAATCATTCACATTTCATCGCGTTCGCGTTTCTCGAATTCCACCCTATATCCATAGTCACAGCGTTACGTCACATCGATACCCTGGAATTTAATCGTGGGAAAAACATATATATTCTTTCCGAAGCTCCCGCCATGGCTTTCCACGTGGATTAACGGATCGATCGTTTGATCGAGTGCGAGACGACAATTCGCTTCCGCCCATCGATTCTCGGCCGAAATATATCGGGACGCGAGAACTCTCGCCCGATTCTCCCATCGTCATCCGGTCGCGGAGCGAGTTGGTTGGACGGTCGAGAGAATACCGGAGCGAAAACGAAACCTCGTCGGGAAGACATGAGCGGGGTCGGCTTTCTGGCGGCCGTGAAAACGTTCACGCCCGGCCGTCGGCGGCGACGCTGCGAGAAGCAGCAGAAGATCCTCGAGCTTCCGCCGGGCTACGGGATGCAACCGGACGTTGTGCCCTCCTGGGACGCGGCGCCACCCATCACGCCACCCGCTGCATTTTTGCCCCCGGGCTACAAAAAGGGCTTTCCAGGTGAGCTCGCCCACGTACAATATGTCGTTCTCTCGCGTCGCGAACAGATCCCCTGCTCGTGTATTTCACGGAAATAAGGAGATTTTTCCTTCAAAGTGCCTCCATGTAAAAACAATCATCCCTTATAAGGAAGAACTGGATATTTAAATATTTATTAGCAAGACGGGCACAATTTTTTTTTCTTATATATTTATATGTAAATATATTGTATATTAAAATTATTTTTCCTTCAAAGTGCCTCCATGTAAAAACAATCATCCCTTATAAGGAAGAACTGGATATTTAAATATTTATTAGCAAGACGGGCACAATTTTTTTTATTTTCTTATATATTTATATATGTACATATAATGTATATTAAAATTATATAATAAAATTATCTCATTTTAATTATATAATTTTATTATACAATTTTTTTGAAGAATAAATTTGTATTTCACGGAAATAAGGAGATTTTTCCTTCAAAGTGCCTCCATGTAAAAACAATCATCCCTTATAAGGAAGAACTAGATATTTAAATATTTATTAGCAAGACGGGCACAATTTTTTTTTCTTATATATTTATATGTAAATATATTGTATATTAAAATTATATAATAAAATTATCTCATTTTAATTATATAATTTTATTATACAATTTTTTATATGATTTTTTTGAAGAATAAATTTGTATTTCACGGAAATAAGGAGATTTTTCCTTCAAAGTGCCTCCATGTAAAAACAATCATCCCTTATAAGGAAGAACTGGATATTTAAATATTTATTAGCAAGACGGGCACAATTTTTTTTATTTCTTATATATTTATATATGTACATATAATGTATATTAAAATTATATAATAAAATTATCTCATTTTAATTATATAATTTTATTATACAATTTTTTATATGATTTTTTTGAAGAATAAATTTGTCACGGCTCTTTATATTATTGAATAAAAAATTTCTCGTTTATTTAGATTAAATAAGATTCAATTTCATAACTTTTCTTAACATCACTCCGGCTGTGTTTTTCTATGCAAGTCATTCTCAAGAATGCAATGAGGATAATGTTACACGTGTAAAATGTTGCACAGTGACCTTTTCTCAATTAATCCTTGATTTAAACCGAATAATACTGCGAGAGGTAAACTGCTGACCAAAAATTTGTAAACTCTCGGATAATATTCGAGTATTAACTTCAATGGCATTACACGCGCTATACACACTGTTCAATTAATTACACTGCATTAATTACATTATATGCATGTTAAACTAAACTTTGATTATCAATTACCGGCATAAGCAGCAAGCTGCTGTAGGCAAGATTTAAAACCCTTTTTTAAAATTTTATAATTAATTAGATTAATAATACTATTACATATAATTTTTCTTTGTCAATTCCTTTAATCTTAGAATCGAAAGTTTAGGTCATAATGAAATTATACCAATAACGTATTGTGAAAGAAAAATACAAAATTCGTTAATTAACTTTCTGTGACATGCAACCCACATTGCATTCCCCACTGTTTGGAATAATTAACTAGACTAATTGTATTTCCTTTGCAATACCTCCGTTCCTGGATAATATAAACGCACGTAAGAAGATTTAATTAAGCAAGCTTAATGCACGATTTGAATTTTCACAATTGAATCTCCTTATTTCAAACCTCCGCGAAAAGAAGCGCTTTGTTCGGTCGCCCGTTATCACGTTCATTATATCGATTAAATTCGATGCAGGAAAATACGAGGAGAACGAATCTGCGAACCGGTGCGATAAATAAGCGCGATAAAGCCCCCGTTATTTAAGGGAAAGGCAAGAGCAGGGTGGATTCGCGAAAGAGGGCGAAAGCAACACGACGTAGGGATTGAGGAAAATCGTTTAAGCGAGACGCGTTCCCGACGATATCGTGTATGTGTGTACGTACATCTCGCCCTTATTTTCCGCGATGTTTCTCGGATCGCGTTATCGTAAATTCTCTCGAGGCAATACCTTGCCGCTTCCTTGCTTAATCCTTATTGCGTCTCACTATACCGACGTGAACGTCGCAGTAGCTCGGCTTCCTGTTTTCTCTCCACGTTGTTCTTAAATAACTCTGCATCTTTCTCGTCTCGTAGTGTGTGATTGTTGCATCTAGAATGTAACATGCGAGCGACTTTTCAGAAATACATATATATTTTCTTTTACTTCCGCGGATTTACTTTTATTGTCACATTTAACGATGAACTCAATTTCGCGCTATTTTCTTCATTGCGATCTCTCTTCTTCTCTTTTCGCCTTTATTTAATATATTTAATATATATATTTATTTAATATACTATATATATAAAAGCGATACTCGTTTATTTTTTGTCTCTTACATTTACTTTTTTTAATTATCTCGACAGTTATCGCACGGTCTTAAATTAAATTAGCCAATTAACCACGACTTGAAATTTCGCGATTTTATTCCGACTTAACTTCGCGACTTACGGCGCCGCGGAAATAGACGGTGAATCTTCGTCGCGTCGCAATTTGATTTTTCAATCTCGCGTGACTCGGTTTCCACGGAGCAAAAATTTTATCGGAAATTTTCCGATTGGCCAAGCAATTGCCTCGTGGCATTGCGAATACGTCGAGAGCGACGATAGAAATGCTGTTGATCTCGGAGCAAAGTAACGGGGAGACGAGATCTAATACAGGAGGAAATATCCAAGTTCAAGTTCACGGCGGAAAGATAATTTTCTCGTCAGCTTTTCACTCTCTTTCAGTCGTAATTTGATGAAAACCACCATTTTTTTTTGTCGAATCAACCGCGAGATAAATCTCACGGATAAAGAAAACTGACACAAATAACTTATATAGATTTTATTTCAACGAGAATTCAAAGCTTTGTCTCTCGAGGTATTTAATTGCGCATTAAAAAATTATGTCACATATTATATTTGCACAAAGGTCGTGCTCGACGTTTAAAGGAACTTTATAATTACGCAGGAGAATATTAAATTTATTCAATATATCATTATATAATATAATGAATTTTAATAAAAAAGTTTCAAGCGCTCTAATTTTCATTTAATTGCCGTTTTTTCCAAGAAAATATTCCATCGGTTAGAATATTCTTTTTTTCTCTCTCTCTCTCTCCAACTTTTTCGTACGTTGATATCTCTTGGTGGTTTTTCGCGACGTGACGCGATAAAGCGCGCGTACGAGAATTCCCGAATAATTCGCAGCACGTGCGAGCCGACAAGATCTCGGCCGAGTAGGCGATTAGGTCGAGGTCTCGGTGATTCTCTCTGCGGTTGGCGCCGACCTTCTACTTCCCCTTTCGAGGTTGCTTCGAATTTAGCGAGATTATTAACGTCGGACGCGATGACAACTGGGTCGAATTTTTCATTGATGAATCATGAGGCGCCGTTCGCACGTTCCTAGAATTTTGGGGCTCGTGCGTCCCAGTTTCGTCACGGTTTCCGCGTCCTTCTGCTTCGTCCGTCTGTTATCTCGTTCGCGGCATCGTCGACTAAAATACGACATCTGCATTGCTGATGATAAATCCTCTTCTTCGTTTATTTACAGCGCTTCGGGTGAGGCCACGTTGCATCCCACTCTCTCTCTCTCTCTTTCGAGTAAAAGTAAGATTCGCTCGATTACGTCTCGCTCGGATGATTAAACTTGCGCGGAACTATCGCGGGATCAAGGCATTAGAGTATACGAAACGAGATTGCATTTGTAGTCATTTTTTACAAGTCTCTTTTAAAGAAATTGCATTAATATTAATTATTTAAAAGAAAGAATCAGCAGAGCAGCATTGGTTAATTTTTCTTCCCTTTATTTATCTCTCTAGCAGCTTTGAAAAAAATTACGGAAGATATCGTTATGGATTTTAATGAGCGAAACAAATAAATTGAGAGGCACGAGGAAATATTGTACATATATCTAGATTTTTCGATGAAAATGTTTCAAAAAATTCTCTCGGATGATAAATATAAGAAAAATAGATACACGTGTTTTATTTTATATTTTCGGGAGCGCAAGTAACGCGGAATCTGCGAAATGTGGGCGGCAAACGCGAAATAAAAGTAGTTACATCGTAACTCTTTGTGCGAGAAAAACGTGCTCGCAGACCACCGACACGGATTATACATATTTCGCGTTCTTGCTTTGCGCTAAAACCGAAATCGATATCGCACGCAGATTTCATCAGTGCACACTTCAGTCTTTTATCGGTCCGATCCATTATTATGATTGTAATACACGAAAGACTCGACCGCGGAATATATGCAACGTGCAAATTTTCATCGATTGTAATTCGCTCGCAAAATTCGTAGACGTGATAAATGAGCTTTTTGTGTGCTCGCACGTGGATTACATATCCAGCCCGATTACACAAGCTGCTTATTTTTTTTTCAAGACTTTTAATCCCACGTTTGAAATGCATAATAAAAGATATTGGAGATATAATTATCGGCTATAAGAAGAAGCATGGAATCAAAGTTCAAAATTTTTATACACTCTTGCTTGTATTAATTTAGAACTAATTTCTCAACAAAACATTCTTAAGAACCTAGTATAAATATACTCAAGATGAATTTTAATTTTGAATCTCAAACGTCAATTTGCATAGAAACTATTGTATATATGTTATTAACGAGAAACAAGAAGTTAAAAATTCACATGTATATTTAAAATCCAATTAAATTTTTTTCACGTTTTTCGAATTACATTGCTACGGGCAGACATATAATTCAAAATGTGACCTAATCGAGCTTTTGTTGAACTTGTGCCCTTTTACCGAGCCACTCGATGTACTCGGTAGTTTTTTCATCACGCTCATATTTGAATAGACCAACGGTCAACTCGTTCTTATCATTGATCAGACAAAAACTATTGACGATCCTCGGCGTCATCCCCATTTTTTTATCGCCCACGTTAAGATTCCGACACGCGCAAATAATGACTGGCTGTCGTCATATTGCGTATTAAATTGTTCGCACTATTAATACAAAAATCATAAATTTACGCTATTGTTAAAAAAAATCGAAAGAAACTGCGAAACTGTCCAAAAATTATTTAACGTATATTAGCACAGTTTTTTGTCAAGTGTATTTTTCTTCTTTTTTATTGTTAGTCACATACTCGATTCTTTTAAATAGAATTTGCTCAACGATGATTTTTTTCCTGAGATGAAATCTCACGTTTTGCACTTGCAACAAAACGACCGAGTAATTAGCGCTGTAATTACTCAGATAGTTGGGTAAGGCGCATAATTATCGCCCCGGTAATTATTGATAAACCCTGCCATTCGCAGGGTTAAACTAATCCGGTGAGGATACGAGCGCATAAGTACTTGGTTCTGTGTGTAAGGTCTGCGGAAATTGTTTCTGGTTTAAATTAATTCAATAGCGACGGAATTTCACAGCTCGTTATAGTTTGTTGTTGTTGCCGCAACTGACTTGAAAAAGCAACGAATGTTCGGGGAATCAACATTACCCACATTCTACTTCAATGTTTATCTTTACTTACTTGCTATATAATTATCTATATGTAATTTAACTTTAAACTAATTTAAATCTCTAATGTTAATATATCTAATTAATATAATAATTTTCAAATATATTCAACTTTCTCGCGGAGATTGTCAGATTTTAATTCTCCTTCTCGCACGAGTTATAATATTATCGAAGTTCGAAACTACAAAGTTTCTTTGTGTAATTGTAAAGGAAAGACGACCAAGCTGTCCGGTTTCCTTGAAACTTGAAAAGAGCTTATTGCAAACGCGATTTTCATATGTGTAATTATGCGCGCGCGAACATTTGACAGTTCGAATATCCGAATATCACTTAAGTAAACATCCCACTATATATACATATATGTATATATATATATATATACGTGTGTATATTCGAAGGCACCGTGTATGTAGATTAACAACTCGTGCAGCTGACGGGTTTAAGGACTAAAGCAAACAGACTGGTTCATTTCTACGACGATGTAACTCGTGCATAGAAATTCCTCGTTATAAAAGTAATAGATAGTGAGACGAGATGACCCGAACCTGTTATTTTATCGGGAAGATTATGAAAGCGGCACGTGCCAAAAATCTTTCGTTAATCATTATCGTGCAAAAAAAAAAAAATACATATATACCCGACAGTATTAATGTTAAAGTTCTTTTTAACTGAACTGGCTGCACTAGTTCAGAGTTTATCTTTTTCCTTCCAATGTGGAGTAAAAAAAAAAAAAGAGAATAAACTCGAAACTAGTTCAGCCAGTTAAGCTAAAAGGAATAGACCTACTTATTATCTGCTTTGTAGAAGTTTGAAGAATCCCGAACGATATCGAGAAGCAAACGACGCGCGCAAACACACGATTCTAAGAGACGATACGTATATACCATAATCGGCCAACAATATTCGCATAACGAGCATTTATGAGCATATCGCTCGTCGTCCGTCAGACAGTACAATTCCGTGAGAGAGAGCTAATACCCTCAGCTCGCCCTTTCATCCGCTCTAGTGATTTACGTACGCGTGTAACGCGCGCCGGTTAATCCGACGAATCGGACGTGTGCGTGTCTGTGTATACCGACCAATCAATATATTAGCGCGGTAATATGTGTGTGTCTACGTGTACCCGAGTAATTATACGCAGCACGTAATCGAGCGCGTTCCGCGATCGATATATCGGTCGCGAATAATTTGCGGAACCGGGCCGTCGTGGGAAGACGCATCACCGATGCCTCGTTATTATATATATATATACCGCCGGTGATTTCCGCAGCTGGTCGAGGATCGGTTAACGCACTATAAGGCGAGTATACATCGAGGTATCATCGATTAATCTCGCGGGCGGCGCGACGACGATATCTCGCGTGTTATTATTAATCAGGGGATTATTCTCGCGCCCGCGTGCAAGAAGGAGGACGCGATTTAATTTAATACACGTATTTTCGATCCGCCTAAGGCTACGCCCGCACCGTTCGCAATTAATTTGATGAATTCGGTTTGGTTATCCCGCGTCCCAAATTCGCATTTCACAGATGGCCACCCCTATTTTCGCTCTTCGTCCCCTCGGAGTGTCAGTTGACCTTATTTAGCGCGAAATGAATTTAAATTAATTCGTTTGATTCACGTTCGCACAAATACATTCGCGTAAATAAATGGTAATTTATTTTAATTGAACGTGTCGTGCGATAATTATGACCCCGGCTCTTCTCTCTCTCTTTCTCTCTGTCGCGTGGGTCCCCTATACCGATAAGTAATTTTCCGTTAAATATACGTGAGAAAAAATCTCTCTGAGAGGAGAGGTGTCGAGAGGTAGACGCAGAAAAAAAGGCACGTCGCCCTGTCAGTCGGTTAATTAAACGCGCAGCGAACGCTTTATTAATCCGAGCTTAACAGGCAGCCGTCAGTTGTGCGTATAACACGTCGTAGCTTTGCGTGGGCGAATAAACTCCGACGTTTTTCGCGCCCGTATTTTCGGTCTTCGACACTTTAACTTTAATTGCGAGCGTCATATTACTAAGTGTTATAATACATCGAATCGGTATTTTAAAAAATCTATTTTTTCAATATAAAATCGAAGAGAGACGACGATAGCTATGGAAGGAAATGTGTATCCAAGAGATATGACGTCAGGAACGGAAAAATATTTATCTTCCAAGACACGCGCGGAATATGGAATTTTTTTCCAAGCTTTTACGTAATAATACATACTAATTTATAATTGTTAGTTTTAATTGCTTGCATTAATTTCGAATATTTGTAAGAAACACGACAAGTTGTCGAATAATAAACATCTGACGAGAGATGTACACGGAACCAAATGTCAGAGATGAAAAATAAATCTGATCGGATTAAATCTTTTTCTCTCTCCATATTTTTATAAACTTCTGTCTCACACTTTTGAGATACCTCTTTATAAATACATATGTATTTCGCGCAACGCTCGAGAGATGTTACATTATTTTGTAGCCACGTGGGCGTATTCGTCCGTCCTTTCGTCCTCGGTATCTAGATTACTCTCTTGCGGCACCATACATATTTTATTGAGATAGAATAACATTGTTAGCCAGTGGCCATACCATATCATGCCTGCAGCGACTAAATAGTCGTTTGCGCTTGAATCGAAATAACATTTGTTAAGCCTCCGGGTTTCGCTGATATCTATCCGATGCACGCATTGGATTATAGGGCAATCATAAAGGCGGGACTGAATTATCAATATCGTTGTTCTTGTTAAATTGAAAGTCATTTGTTAAAAAAAACTATCTATTGAAATTAAGAAAAAAATTGTCTCATGCGCGAAGAGGAGCAATTTCACAAAATCAACTTACAATTAAAAAAAACACGAATTATTAACGCAATTTTGGTTGTATTAAGAGCTACTTGTATGTAGAAAAAAATGATTATCTGTTGAAATTAAAAGCATTTTAAGGTCTCATCTCGGCTTGATGTAATCATATTTATACAACAGAAAAAAAACAATCAGCACATTTATCACTGCATTTTACTGATTGCGACCACGTGCCACGTGCCGATTTTAATTCACGCGACGACGACGAAAGATGAGCGACATTTCAATTAATTCGAATCGTGAATACTTGGTTAAATCGTGCGTTATTCGCAAACACGTTTGAAAAAGCAGAGTGCTACGTTTTTTCTCTTTTTCCTTTTTTTGCGTACCGTTTTTGCGTAATACCTCCCGGCGAACGCGCGAGGTGCAACATCTCCTGTCATTCATGCGCGCAATTTCGCGTAATTTTTCTCTCGTACAATTTTATCGTTCACAATCTGATTGTTGACGTTGACGTTTTATGTGGGATCGCATGTGTGTGTGTGTGTGTGTGTACGTACGTGTGCGCGCACGCGCGAATGTTATAAGTGCATATTTACATGCATCTGCACTCTGTACAATGCCAAATGGCACCCTGTGGTTTATGAGCATCCTCGGTAAAACGCGCGAATTACGCGACACAAAATGCGCATCGTCGATGAGATTCTAATGTCCGGGACGGCTGTTCCTGTCAGAATTCATATAAATTTGAATTAATAGTCGCAAAGCCTTTCTCTCTTTTTTGCGCTCTGATGCTTCAAGTTTACCGTTTGCAATAATTATATTGATCAATTAATTTTTAATATATGTTATATATAGATTTAATGACTTTGAACCGATATCAATTGCAGCTGTTACATATTAAATAAAAAATTATTCGAAATTTTAATAAAAGAGGAAATGTTATAAATTATATTAATAGAGAGGAAAAGGAATGTTTAAATCTGTGTTATGTTATATCTACGTATTTCATTGAAATCTGCGATGAAGCCACAATTATAAACATTACATAAATAAACTCGCTATTTACGAAAATATGTGTAATACTATGAAATGATTCTTCGGCTCGTCAACAGGTGACTCATAGATTTACTAGTTAATCTTTCGACGAAATTGAAACTGTGGGTGATTATCGGTCTCGTTGGCGGACAGGCAGTGATGACGATGGCTAGACTATTAAATTAATGCCGCAGCCGTCAGTAGTCAATCATCGCAAGTTTGCGCGACGGACGTGAAATTTCGAAATCACTTTCGCATACATAAAATATGTATATATATATATATACACTCTCGGGACGTGTTACATGTACACACGTACGCAAAAACGAGCGTTCGCGAGGGAGATTGTTGGCGACCTAGCTAGCTAATTGCAGCCACGATAGTTGCGCGAGCGACATCGTCCTTATCGCGCTCTCCTAACAGCTGAGGCCGGAGCCAGAGTTTTAATTGGAAAAAAGTAATTGGCGAGAGTGTGTCATCTGCAACATAGTAATACCGCGCTATCCTTTTTTCGTCTCTTTTCGACGACGTTGCTATGTAAGAATTCTCGAGGAGAATCCAGGAGCTACCCCGGAAAGTCGTGAAAAAGCGAACAAGAATCGCGAAAGTATCAATTAGATTATTTTTTTTCGAGCGCTGTAATTTTCGCGAATATAGATCTTTTTTCAAGAATGTATCAAGTGCGCTCATCGTTCAATTTCCCAATATAAATTAAAGTTTATAAATAACGAACCGACAACATTTATTCGATAATATCATTCAAATCTCAACAGTGAAAATCAGAATAAAATAAATTATACATTTATAGAGTTTATAATTGCTTTATTTTTTTAAATTAATCTTGATTCGCGAATATGTATCGAAAAATCATTATTTTCCTGTTCTCGAGTGTGTCGAGTGTGTGCGAATGATAAACAGAGCCGCGATATATCAACAGTACATACCTATGCATCTGCTAGACGATACCAAGGCTAAATAGTTTGTTAATTCCTTGCCGAAATATTTAACGCGCCGGTGGTAAACACAGTCGCGTTGTCATTCGATGAGGCTTGAACGAGAAGATAAGAGCTCCGCATATATTATCACATTATCACACATTATCATGCGAAATTATCGAAATTAATATTTCTCCTCCCTCATTTCTTTTTCTTTCTTTCTTCCTCTCTTTTTACGCCGCAAATCGCATTAAACGTTTTTCTCGTCGCAGCTGCGGCGACTCTGCGCTCGCTCCTCGCAGCTGTTCCCAACCGTAACGCGATAAAAAGGAACCCGCCACTCACACGCCGCACCCGCCGGCATTAACCCGCACTTTGTTGAATATCGGGGGTTGCACGGGGAGGTTTGCCGCGTCGCATTGTAGTCCGGAGGGTCTCCCGGATGCGAGACGCGTAAAAAGTTCAACGGAGGAGAGAGAGAAATTTCTCTCGCAGCTATTATGAAAATCTCGATATGAAAATGTAGTCGGCGCGGAGAGAGAGAGCATTGGCCTGAAATTTAACATCTCCCCATTGCGCGACGGAGTCGATGTCATTTTTTTTTTTTTTTTTTCGTTCGTTTTTTCCGCGCCGACTTCTTTTTTTCCACCAACCAGCTGCTTTTTCCACTCTTATCTCCGCTGGGAGCTCGCGTGCCGCTGCGTCGGCGTACACATTACTCGTTACTGTTGCGAAAACAAATATACCCAAAGCCGGATTGACGTTGATGAAAATTCCCCGACGATCTATCACGTGTAGTTTGCTTTTTTCCCATGCGATTATGCGTTTTCCAAAGCGCTTTTTTAAAGTCGAAGCGCTGAAATGAAAAAAATCGAACTAAATGAAACCGCGTTTACTGACTTACATATTGTTTTTTTTTTGTAGCTGACGATAAATTGAAGATTGTATTTTAGATCGAACAAAGGGAAGAGAACTCGAGTTTGTGCTGTCATATTTAATATTCTCCGTGGAAAATATTTGCAAGTAAATGTTTTCTCTCGCGTAGAACAATTTCTGCTAATGAAGTTACACTTGTACATAAATAAATTCTCGTGGCATAATCTATCCGCGAGAGAAGCTATCGATCTTACCACCTTGAATGAACTTTTTGCCCCTTGCACATGTACCGTTTAAATCTCATCTCGAGTTCTGCCAGCTGCAGAACGAACGACGTCTTATTTCGCACGAGGCTTATTTAGTTGGCTAATTGCTGCTATCCCGAGACAAGCGCTACCAATTAAGTTTGAACGATGACAACAGCCATCCTTGAATCGCAGATCGGACGTTTCGTTCTCGTGAAACGATGGTGGAAAATGCGAGCAAGATAAAGTATCCAAATGAAGGCACGAGTAACATTTTCCTACACCTAATAAATCATCTTATCTCTCAATTCGTCTCGCTTGAATTACGACTATCAGGTTTCCACCGCTGTATTCGAGTTATTTAACACGGATTAATTACAGTTAATACAATTCGATGTAATTGCGAAATTATTACAGATGATTGATTGCACTTTATTTCATAGCTGACCGTGACATATTTCGTAGCTGCCTAATGGAATCGCGCAACGTAGGAATTGTTGAATGATTTATATGTCATTTAATTAACATGTCTGACGCCACAGACAGAGAAAATCCGATAAAATATAATCTTCCTATATTCTCTATTTTACAGTCTCTGATTACTTGCGGTTTTTTATTTTAGAAACTGATCTTGCTTCGACATCAAGCGCGACAATAGCTCCGCGATTCGCTCTTTTGTTACGCTGTTAAACCGCATGCAATATTGAAATTTATATAATTGCTCAGTTGCGAAACGCAATTAACTTTTTGAATCGACCTAATTTCGCAGCAAAATTTCTTCCCTTTTCTCTCGCATACTTTCTTTCTTCTCCTCGCTTTTCAGCCCGCTTTCATGTACATGTCAGCTGGTAGTCTCTCCGCAAAAATAGTTTTTCCCGCGGCCTGTCACTATTGTCGGCAAATAACGATCTTTCTCGCGTAACTCGGTTTTATCACGATCTCGTGGTCGATAGAGATAGTTGGGAGAGAGAGAGAAAGAGAGAGAGAACGATGACACGTAAGCACGCCTCGAAACACGCGATACATACAGACAGATAGCGAATGACGCTCCAATTGCGGTAATTGCGGATATATAACGCTATGTCGACGAGCTGTCTGTCGACCGGTCGGGTTATCCATAATAAATAGCGTTTTCTTTTGTAATCAATGCACGAGCGTGCTCCAGCAATCCGCAACCAGGTCAATCCGGAAAAGAGAAACGAGATTGCGAGTGCGCAATTAAAATCGATCATATTTTTTTTTACTATCGAAAAAATATACTCGTCTCTATTATATCCGAATATCAACTATATCGAACAAAGGAAAAATGCTATTTTTATTTTGTATTCAATCTCTTTTTTGGTGATTCGCTAACAACGACGTCAATGTGGCGTTTCAGTAGCGTTTATTAAAGTGTGATCGCTCTCGAAGCTTTATCAAATATTTATTACATGTGTATACTGCAATATTCGCGCACACAGAGTTATTAATATCTCCGTTGAATCAGTATTTAATGCAATATTAACAAAATATTACAGCAATGTGCTTGTAAATATTCGACCTTTTTTTTAATTAGCGGCAGATATTTGCGCGTATTAGATTAGGAATGAAAAAGGAGAGAAAAATCAGTTATAATCCCCCCAGATAGCGTTGCATAATTATTTTCAAATTACACTGAAAAAATATTTGTGTAAAATTACATGTTTATGGTTTTTTCGGCCCAGCATAATCATGCAATATTGTTACTCATATGAAAGATTACAAATTATATGTAATTTTATATCAAATATATTTTTATATATTTTCAAGACTTAAAAGATTCCACTGAACATGGATTACACATAGGAAATGCTAGTAATGTATAAGTGCTATGAAATAATGTTATAAATAAAATTGCTAAATTTATAAAATAAATTCTGATAAAGTAAAAATATTAAATTTAAAATTACATCTGATTTTTCCATAAAAATAGTCATTTTACGTATATTTTATATATATTTTTGCATTAATATGTATTTTTATTTTAAAAAAATATGAAAAAAATTACAGTGATAATGAAGTAATTTTTCCAGTTTGAACAAGTAATTTCTTTGTAAAAGTACATGGGTTTTTTTCAGTGTATATCTATATAGTTATTGCCAGTTATTATTATCAACTGTTTTGATCGTTACGTAAGAGGAGACTCTTTGACGTACGAGGCGCGCGCCGATGACGTCGCATACTTTTCTCGTGATGTAAGACGGGAAAAGCGCGCTCCCAGGTAGAGGCGAAAATGTGGTCAACGACCTCGTCAGGTGACGCACGTCGGGGTAATCTCGACCGCCAAAATATGTGTGTCTTTGGCTCGTTCCGAGGAAAGCCGTCCATCTTGCGCGGGCGGTAAAGGCTTGGATACGAGGAAAAGCGATGTTTAACTTTGGTGTAGATCCTTCGGGGTAGATTCTACTGACGTACTAACGTGCCGGAATGGCGAGAGAACCCGAAGTGAAGAGAAGACTTACGTGGGAGAACGGGACTTGCGAAAATAAACCCTCTCTCCTTCGTGTGTGCCGAGGAGAAAAGAATTTTCTATTTACTCTTATCGACTCCGGAATTAATTCCCAATTTTCGTATATTCTCGTGGACGAAGCGAGAGTTACGTAATAATTTTTTCTTGCACGTGAGAAAATAATAAAGATATAAAAAATAGATATCTCTTTAATCGAGCGCGCGATTAAGATTTTGCGTGATCCGTGAAAGATAAATGCGAAGCTTTAACTTGCGAGAAACTAAAAAAGAAATTAAGAAAATATGCTATATGAAATATTACTCTTGAACGCTTAAGCTCTTTAGGTTGTAAGCTCTTTAGCTACGTTTCTGAAAATTTACTGAGGATCTCCGGAACTATGAAACAAGCGTTTACAACATGCCTGACTGAAAGCGTTTCCACTTGGCGACGCCGCGAGATAATTCTGACTTTAACCGAGAAGAGCGCTCTAACGAACTTGATGTTTCGAGCGCGCTGGTAACGACCGAAACTACATAATAATTGTGCAAAGTGGCGCTTCAAGTATTTTCTGAATTTGTTGGCGATGTGTAGGAGGCAAGACAATTCATTCCTGTATTGAAGAAGTTACGAAGAATAATTGTTGCAAATCCTTCTTTTTGTAAGGAACGATGCGAGAGTCATCTTTCGATCTTCTCGATCGAGCTTTTTCGAAAAAGTCAAGCCCGAATAAATTAAAGGCTGATGTATAGGATATGTATAGATCCATCATATTTTTATCGTATCATAATCACGAATATATCATGACGGAATCTGTGTAGATTTTTCTGCAAAAGAATCTTTTCCTCTATCGCGTGATATTAAAGTTTATCGATACGACAGAATGAACTATAATTTACTTGGAGGGCTATAAATATGTTTGATATTTTCGAACGTAAGCAACGGAAACGAAAAAAATATTTAGTAAATATGAAAAGAGACATGTAGGCGTGCTATCGATTAGTGACAATAAATAATTATTGTTATTGCATACTCTTCAGGATTAAGAAACGTAATTATATTCAATGTTACACTCAATACTATAACGAACAATAAATGTATACGTCGGAAAAGTTTTAGTTGGCGGCTCCGGCGTGGATTTTCATTTCATAAAAGATTCTTCCCACGTGTGTTTCGCCGTGATGGAATTTCAGGAATGACAACTACCTGGGACGTGTCGGTCGAGTAATACGGACGACGACGAGGGTTTCGCGTCCGTGTAATTTCGTTGAGATTACTCGTCCTTGCAATTTCACCCAGCAGCCGGCGGCCGCTTTATCAGGGAGAACGGAGCCAGATAAAAATGATAGTCGGCGAATCTTTCCGTGGGAATGCCACGCGTTTTTTCATCCCTCGTTTCGTTGATGAGGAGGAAGCGTTATCGCGCTGATTATTCGGCTCTGAAAAATACCGCTGGTATTCTTTGTGTTGTTGCTGGCCGAGATGAGGAAAAGAAGGGCGGCCAACCCTCTGGAATTCCTTTTACGTATGCATTTCTCTTTGCGCGCCAACTCGACCTTGCGGCCTAGAAAATTCGCGTCCGTTCGTTAGAGACAGCTCTCTTCATCGTCCAGCGGTTTTGCATAATCGCTGTAATTACAAGACGCATCTGTGCATTAAACAACTATTTTTCCACCACGTTGCTGCGTGATTGATCCAAAAATATCTTTGCGCTTCGCGCAAAAAGTCAGTGAACACGAATTTGCGATGTAAGAGACAAATTATATTATTCGAGAGAATCGAGATCGAAATCGGGGAATTGCAAAAAAATATCGTCGGGAGGAATAAAACTGTCAAACACTGTCAAAAATATCTGCATATATATGGTGCAAGAATTGAAACTCGTATTACTATCTTTTTTTTATTTCTCACGTACACAAAAGTGACTGATGGCGCGACTGGTGTTGAATGGCAGCTCGCGACGAGACGCGCGTTTGATTACGCTATCTCGTCGAGTCGGCGTATTCATTTCCACGGACGCGCACACGACAGTGGTGTACGGTTGCAAAAACAAAAAGATCTGTGCATCTCGCACGTACATTGTTCGCTTGAACCCGACCTTCGCGTCGCGACGCGGCCAAAAATAGAGTCTCGGTTTTCTGTGCAAAAAATATGCGAGCGTAACATTAATTACTTTAACACTGTAATTAAATAAATATGTACTTTACACATAAAACGCTTACACATAAAATGTTTAAAAGGGAAAGAAGCTAGTAAGCTAATAAGAGCTAGGCGCAGAAATTAGGCGTGACAAATTTGTTTTAAAATTTTCTTTTCTTAATTTTAACGTTTCGGTCCTTCTTTGGAATTTTTAGCAGATCGATTAATAAAAAAAAACCATGAAAAATTCTTTATCGGTACTTGTTTAGTACTTGTTTAGTTTTTGAACAGTATTGAGAATTTTTTTGTCGATTTGCTAAAGATAGTCCAAAGAGATAGTGTCCAAACACACACATTAAAATTAATTAAAAAAGATTTTAAAATATTTCAAGATTTAAAAAGATTTAAAAATTTATTTGTTAGAGTCTTTTCGTTTTATATTAATACAAAGAGTTGTTTTATCTCATTTATCTGATTTATATTTAATCATTTATTTGATGTTATTTGTAACTCAAACTTTGTAGAAGTCTTTGTGGAAGTCATCCAAAGCCTGTAAGACATGGTTTAAGAAATTTAAAGAAATAAATAAAATGGAGTTTCGCGAATACGATTTAAATTGTAGCTACCTATCGAGCTCGACCGCATGCAATCTAGATAAATGAAATTGCAACCGCGAATTAATCGATATTGACCGCGATTAGGTCGTCCACGAGTTTTCGCACACGTGGACGATGATATTCGAGTTCGCGTTAAACGGATTCGCTCGGGATCTTTTAAAAAATCGTCATGTTCCCGCATATCGTTACATCCTAATGAGCGTCTCTCCGGATATTCAAATGTATCCTGCGCGAAATCCCTTGCCGGTTCTCGTAAAATTCCGCCGCAGTTTATCCGCGGATTAATTGCGCCGTCGTGAAGAATTTTTAATTCCATCGTAAAAGTGAGAAATAGCTTCTAGCACGCTCGTATCCAGCGATAATTGTCGTGTTTCATCGACTAAAGAGGGAAAGGAAGGGAAGCGCGAAAATAATCTGCGTCGCTGTTTCGCTTCGGATTATCTCGGAGATTTCGAAACCTCTCGCGTAAGAAAAAAAAAAATATATATATATATATATGTTCAACTATTTGTACGACGAACGACAAATTTACTTTACGTTATGGTAATTGAAATAAAATCTTTTAGCGCGAAAAGGTGTGAGAGCTTTTGCGACTAATGGAAAACGGCCGGTAGTCTAGAAATAGTTTAGAAAAGCGCAGCTGGTCGCGGAGGCGATTAGAGAAACTTCCGGTCTTCTTTCCTCGACAAAGCCGTGTTGAAATTCCAAACTGCTCTGTCTCTCAAAGATCGTAAGAATTAGATCTCCGACGAGAGGAGACGAGAAAAGTCGGATGAAGGTTCAAGTGCTCTCCAAACTCGAGCCTCCGTAAACAATGCTTCTTTACAGATAACGTTGGCTTATTGCACGCGTTGTCGACTCGAATCTGCAGTTTACTATTACGGTTTGGGTAAAACTCGCGGGGAATAATGGTCCCTCTCTCGTCTGCTCAACATCGTAGTCGTCCTGCGACAGAGGAGAACGTTAGAGAGACCTCGCTCAAGAATTCGCTCGCTCTTCCGCTCGAATATGCGGTACAAAGGATGCCGAAAGGAAGGAAGGAAAAGCTCAGCGGGCGAAAGTTATTCTTGTATACCTTATATATCTTATTTCCTCGCTTTACGTTTCCCTTAAAATCAGGTATCTCTCATCGACATCGCGATCCGCTATTTCTGCCGGTTAGATCGGTTTCGACCTGTAGCAAGCAAAGCATCAGCGGTGTTTGAAATGGAATTTTACGGTATTTGCTCGAAAGTTTTGTCTTACATCGGAGCGAAAGCTCATTAAACTAACGTGCGAAAAGCGCGCACGTGCGCTTCGTGACTAATTGCTCGTTCGTGGATCGAAGACGAGGTTTAAGGCGCATAGCAGGGTGCTATAGGAATATTTCACGTCGTGAGAAAAAAAAGGTGGTCTTGTTTCTCGCCCCCGACACCTTCGTATAAATAGCTTTCGTCTATCTATATCGCAAGCTCTCGCGATTCTTAAAGCTCCACATCGTACAATGCGCGAACGAGATGATGTCACGGATCTCCACGAGTAGATATGTGCGTGGTTACGCAAATATTTCCAGCAGCTGGCGCCGCAAGAAAAATATCAGTCCGTTGACGTCACGGAAAAAACGTCACATTCATATTCCGTCGTTGTAACAACATCGCATTTCTCGCATTTTCGAAACGTCACTTTGCCTCGGCGTGACCGATCTTATTATCGGGTGCATTTTTTATATATCATATTCCAGTCTCGTCCTTATTTTATATTTTTCTTATCGAGTAACAAATTGAAAAAATATTTCGCATAAATGGGTCGTTACTTCAGGAGCGAACTTCTATTTATCGAAGTGAACAAAAAAGTTAATGTAAACGTATGTAAAAAAGAAATGATTTTTAGTTGGTCTTCTCGTTCTGCCAGGACGCTTGACAGATGTTGCTTGCAAATAATTTTTGCTTGAAAACAATTTGCTCATTTTGCTTGAGAACTAATTTTTTCGAGAATTATTTTCGACTGTGTTGTATTGTTGGAAATAAAATAATACGCTTTGTAATTATCTCTAGTCTCAACCCAGACACTGTAAAGTGAAAACTACTCCTTTTTTATAACCAACTTTTTTGCTCATTTCGAAACATACATTTAAACGAAAAAAAAAAAAAAAAACATGCGGGATGCATTAACGCGAGAGTGGTTTACTAACTTATCTTCTTTCTTCCTTCTTTATCTTTCGGTCGGGTGGAACGCGCATCTTGATGTCACAAAAATTAAGCAATTAGCATTGAGCTCTCCTCTCACCGTGCTTTACTTCGAGTATATGCGTCGTCTGATTCTGACACGAAACAAGGGAAATGAAAACGTACCTCCTTGTAATTCCTCGCTCGTGGTTTGGCGCGCGTGCGCACCAAACGGATCTCTCTTCATTATGCAGCTCGTCGCTGGTCCGCGGCATAATTTATTTCCCTCGTTTGTTAAACCGAACACAGCCGGGGCTGTGCAAAGCTGCCGCGGCAAAGAAGACGCCCAGAATCAGCAGCGACCGAGAGAAAGAGACGCTCTCGCAAGCGTCGCGACAAAGTTTATGCGCTTCTCACCTAGCGAGGTGTGCTTTAAGTGCAACGCTAAGGGCCGTGATATAGGCCGTTTCGAGGGACGTATAATCCCGTGAAATATCGCGATATTGTGTCTAGAAATACACGGCCGTGTGCAGCAAGAGTGCACCGAACGCGATAATATGTGCGACGTTATCTCGAAAATATATACCTATAATTTCACAGAGTACTTTGGAGTACATTTTGATCGTGACGCCAAAGTAAAACCGAAAGATATGTATTCTCGGAGAGAAAATTCTGGCAGAATTCTTCGAGTATAAAAAATCCTTGGTTACGACAAAAGAGAGTCTGCCATTTATTTTAATCGCACTATAAACCTATATATGTCACGGTCGAAGCTCGCTGGCAAATACTATGGTTTACGCTCTATAAACAATATCATTGCTTTAGGCGGTTAGCCTACACGTTGCAAATTTATGTAAATATATTAGACTTGGTTCTCTCCTCTATCTGAAATAATAGTCTGTGCGCTTCTCAGAAATTATATTGTACTAATTAACAATCAACATTAGCATCTTCCCTTTACATATATTTTAATTAATCTCTTTGAAAATATATCGCTTTACTTAAAAATTGATGGGAAAAAATTTGAATTTTTATTCAGAGGCATATGAGAGAGAAAAACACCGACAAACAAATTAATAGACGAAGTTTCCAGTTAATTTGGAAACGTCAATTTGCATTCGCCGAAAGTCGAGTCGCGTTACGCGAAAATCGCGTTAGTTACACACGCGTGCTCTAGTTTTTTTTCGCACTCACGCAGTCGTAATGCGGAGAAATAGGAGTTTCGTCATAACCGAATTCCTCCGTACGTAACGCAGCGTAACGGAAATGTTGCCAAGGACAGTGGTGCTATTCATAGATACCATTCGGTGTGTCGAAGTTCCAGATGCATCGGCCGAGACTTACTTGCGAGTGAGAGCGACTGTGCGTGCACTTGGCACACGTTCGCGATGCTATTTGTATGTATGCATATATATATATACACGCCTGAACTTGGACACATTTTACGTGCACTTGACACGCACACACACCGATGCAAGTTCCGCCTGAACGGAACTTCGCCTCGAAGTAAAGCACGATAACCGATCGAAGGATTGCATCGTCTCGCCAGGAAATTGCAGCGACTGCATTTTTTCACCGTAATTGTTTACTAGATGTTTGCCATGCGATTTCCCGCGATCGAAGAAGATTATAGATCGGAATTTGTGATATCTCGATCTCGAACACGAGCTATTTCTGTTGAAGGGAAATGATGATGGCGATAATAATAATAATAACAAGGCGCAAAACATCGATCGTTCGAAAATACGAGGCTATATATCAGGCCTGGTAGCCTACGGTAATAATAGTAAATGGAAGGCCGTCGCATTGTATGCCATCGTGAGCGAGGGAGGCCTTTCGACGGAGTCATCGATCTATTTTCGTCCGCGTATACACGAAACCGCGAGTTTCTAATTCCCGACCAGTCTCGCGTAAGCTTCGAAACGCGTCGGAGGAAGAGAGCTTTCGCGCGGCGAACGAAGATACATTGGTCGCACTGATGGATCGTGTGTCTCGTTCGTTTTAACTTGTATGCGGCAGACTGCGACGACCGGACTGCTCGGAGACTAATTGCGAAATTTGCGGAGACTGTTGGAGTCCTCGAAATTAGGACCTCGAAATTGCGCAAGTCTAAGTCCGCGAGACCAATATCGCGCACTAATCACTCATGGGCCGTATTGTTCATCTTAAGTGGCGAAGTAAGTATGAGCGAAGTCTCAGCGCGGACTAATTTTGCGCGAACGTGAGCTGTTAAACAGAAATTTAATATCCCGTATTATAGGTAAAATTACACGGACAAATTTTCTCTTAGAATTTACCCTGAAAATCATGGTAAATAAAAAATATTAATATGTACATGGTAAATTTTACATAGTAAAATTAATTGAATGTATTTTATATCTTATCGTGGTAGATATAATATTTTATATTGTGACAAAGATTAATTAGAAAAAAATTCCTACGCAATTTTTCCAATACCATATTGTTCCATGATTATCAGGATAAATTGTAAGAGAAAATTCTCTTTGTGTACAGTTCATAAAAATTACAAGTGATTGTGATGATAATCCCAAGAGCGACAGCTGTCAAATAGTGACAAAGACTTTTTCGAGAAATTATTTACACGGAATTTTTTTCAACAAATGTGAAATGTTGTTTTACAATAATTATACTTGGAACCTTCTGGGAATGAAAAAGAATTGAAATTAAACGTGCTGTGTCAGCTCAACGATAAACTAGAACTACTGATGAGCTATATTCGCTTTCGCAGTGCTCTATGTTGTTGACATTATTAGCAGCTTGTCGAAAGAACTGACGCTTACTTGTCGTCGTGCCTTCGGAATTCCATTGGCGTCTTTCCAAAACGACGTCAGCGAAGCTTCCGGGACGTGTAAAACCCCTCGTCAAATGGCAGAATCGATTTTTATTCGCGCGCGCAAGCAGAGCGTATATATATTCTTTCGTAAAACCGAGATCGGGTGATTCTTCTTTTATCCTTCCGCGATTTTCCGTGTCCTCCTCCTTTTTTTTACAATTTTTCACGACACATACTCGCGCGTCTTAATATTTATCGGCAATCTATAGTAATTCATCGTCGCTCTCCGACATCCAGTTATTTACGTCGAGCCTCTTTGTGATGTAAAAGAGCCGCTAAACATAGGGAAGGCGCGTGTATTTTTGCAGGAATATCGATTGCGCTACTTCAACTTTGTTGTGCGAAGCGAGGGCGATTGACTTTCCTTCGATTGTAGACGCATCAATACGTTTGATCCCGAATTCCATTATCGTGGAAGATAGATCTCTGAAACGCAATTTCTGCGTATCTTTCCGTCTCTCATTGCCCGCGCCATATCGAGGTATATTTGAGATAGGATTTTATTTCCAGCGTCAAATAGCATTTTATTCAATCGCGCACCTCTTTGATTACGAACGCATCCGATCTACAGACTTATTGTTTATTTCCATATTAATAATCAATGATACGCAATATTGCACTTTGTTTTTGATAACGCTTATCTGACGTCAAATTCTATTTAAGATTTTTATGCCAAACATATACATGTATATGCTTTTTATGCAATGCATATATATTTCTTTGCATAAAAAAGAAATATATTTTATAGATACATATATATTAATATATTTTATTCTAATGGTTTATTAATGCATTACAAATTACAAGTTATTATAGATCTTGGTAATAAACTCCGTGTAATAAAAAATTTAACGAGAAAAGTCACAGCTACTTTTCATTTTATATAACATCTGTGCGTGCGACTTTTTAATGAAAAATTAATTGCCACAATAATTAAACGAAATCTTACACGTCGCTCTGAAATTAACGAATATTTTCCAAGTTTTCCGACAATCAATTATGGACGGAACGAGACACGCCTTTTTCATTATTTAACAAATTAATAAAAGATGTACTATATATATGCTGTAGTAAACGAATGAAAAATGTTTGGTACAACCGTTCGTTGTAACATCGAAATACCCGATCGTTTGAGCCATCGATGGAATCGGACTGAAATGGATTTCTGGCATCTCGAAAAGTCGGCACCGATTGATTTATCGATGCGTGTTGCCGGGTGCAAAGCGAATTTTTGAGGAACTTGTACTTGCCTTTAATCGTTACCGGATCGGAAATGTGTCAAGTTCTTGAAATCCGCAAAACGAACGGAATAAAGTAAAATCCCGGTCGGCGGGCGATCGATACAACCGGTCGTGCGAGAAGCTTTTTGTTCCGCTCGCACGTCGCGTTCGAGCTTGGAAATCGACGTGTTCGTTTTTTCCTGCGTGACGGATGTCACGAGGTGGGCTTCGTGGCGCATATGTCGAACTTTCGCGACGGTAGATAGATTTTCGACGGCAACCAATCAGTAGAGCGACCGTTCTCGGAGGACGAGGACGGAAACGTAATTTGAACGAAGAGTGGCCGACTCGTTAAACAGATTTTACCGTAACTCGATATGTGCAAACATTATTTAATGCAGAGATGAGGCTGAGATTTTTTACGAACTCGTAGGTCATTTGAGATCAATAATATAGAAACACAAAATATGTCTAATATAAAGGATTTTAATTTTACTTTGCCATTGCAGCTTTCAATTAATCTTTTTACTTACAAGTTATGTGTCAAGCTGAGATATTAAATATTATATATTTACGGTTTATTAAAAAATTTTTTAAATAGTTAAAATTACACGAGTAAAATCGCACATCGCTCCTCGTAGCTACATCAACAGCATCGATTGAAAGAGTGACACGAAAAAAATATTCCATCTCGCCTATGATGTGACCGCGATTCAACGGCGAGAAAGCCAAAGAAAGCCGATAAATCACCACGATAAATAAAATCGATCGAAAAGCAAGCTTGCAGAAGCGAGCGAGCAAGCCGCAGCAGGATTTTTCGCGGGAAAAAAAAAAGCGCGATCATCCATATTTATTTGCGCGCGAATCTGCGAGGGGTCGAACTTTTTCTCTGAGCGAGCTTATCGTCCTTTCGCGTGCGAGCTTTCGAAAAATTCACGAGAGGGCGAGAAATCGAGGTATAGGGGGTCGCCATCCAGCCGTGTTGTAGCAAAGCCGTCTTCTCTCTCTCGCTCACGGTTCTCTGACCGGTGTCGAATTTTTTTTTCTGTTGCAGAGCCGAAGAAGGATAAGACTGAACAGAGTGCGAATGGCGCGTTATCGCCGAGCGAGTCGCCGGCCGCGAATCTGGGCCCGGTCCCGGATTCCGGAGAAGGCCAGCATAAGCCGAACAGGCCGAACACCCTCGAGGCCAGGGTGGTAGCCAGGAGGCTGATCTTGTTCGACAGTGAGTAACACACCCGCGTGTGCGTCCGGGTATCGATCGATCGGTCGTCGTCTCGTCTCGTCTTATCGTCGTCGTCGTCGTCTTCGCTCAGAGAAAAGTTCGACGAAATGGATGGTATCGGTGGAGGCGATATACGTCACGCGAGCGTATCGATTTTACAACGAAGGGTGAAATAATGGGATTGGCTCGAGTATCTCGTCGGACGAGACTCTAGGAGGAAGGGAAGGAGAATAACTTCGCTTAAACAGCCTAATATAATTTTCCCCATAAGCTAATAACACGTGAAAATGTATATATATTTCTCATGAAACTTCTTAATTGAAAATTAAAGCAATTAGTATTAATCGTCGTAGATTTGAAGCACCAGGATACTATTATTACATTCTCGTGAAAACAGTCAACAGCTTTGTTTACACGTTACTTAATTTGGCGTTCACATATTTACCGAAATGAAATTCTCTCGTATTCTTGCTTTGCGTACTCGTATATAAACGATGCAAATTTACTTAGCCCATAATTACTCGAAAAACTTTCCTTGTGGCTGAGTATAAAGTACGTAAGTTCTTCACGAGTATATATATATATCAGCTGGCATAAACTTGGGTTTATATTTGTTATCGCTATGCAGCGCTTATAGAAAGTTTGGAGAAGAATTTTCTCTTCAG
This sequence comes from Nylanderia fulva, assembly GCF_048542155.1. NCBI lineage: Eukaryota > Metazoa > Arthropoda > Insecta > Hymenoptera > Formicidae > Nylanderia > Nylanderia fulva. The sequence goes on from NW_028189945.1 coordinate 3,122,897, forward strand.
CCTTGAGGAGCATCATATTGTAAGCAATAATAACATCCTTTTATGCGATAACTTCTGGCCCGACTAAGAGCGATGAGTCCTCGCGAATTCGTTGCCGCATGAATGCAATTATCATTGAGTGTATCACAGAAAGTTTCGTTATTGGATTTAGTTGTCCCTTTGACGAAACTCGGTATATTATTTATCTCTCTGGCAACGTCTACAATTTAATAACATTTATTAGGGGACCGAGGGATCAATAAAATGCAGATGTGTAGAGATATATACGAGTCATATCTGTCGCTTTAGTCGTCCAAAAACATCCTTTAGTTACAGTAACGCGCGTTGAAATACAAAATTATTCAACATTGTTCCAACATTTCATTACTCGTGTTACCATATGGTACCTGGATATTAAAATGTCGAGTAGTATGAATATTTAATTTAACTAATAAATTAATAAACGCGCCACAACAAACAGTTTCAGAAGAAAAATCGATACGATAAAGATTTCGATTTGCCATTTAAGCGATGTCTTTTTATATTTGTCCGAAGGAAGGGAGAAAATAGAATTTTTCCTCGAAAAGAAATATAAACTTCCGAAGGAAAGTTTCGCGAACAAATCGGGAACATTTATTATTATCAGCATCCACCTGCTGTCTACCAAACTAATAATACACCGTTCGGGAAATATATTTATTCAAATAAGTTTTGACACGCTCACATCGCTGCCCGATACTTCGCCCACGACGTAAACTTATACGATATAGCATTTTGATATGTTGCTTGAAATTTTCTCTATAAATTTCGACCACGCTGAAATCAAATATACGTTGAAATATGCGCTCGTGATTAAGCGCGACCAGACCCGGTCTTCCCACAGGGGAATGCGTGGTAGTCAAAGTATCTCGTTGGTAACTACCTGGAACTTGGTTCTTTTGTATGTCAGAATTTAGGTACGTGACGTTATCGAATGGTCAGCTGCTTGCATCCAGCGAGTTATTTAACATTCCGGACGAAAAAATTAAATTCCGAAGAGAGAAATAATTGAAAAAAACAAAATGTGAAGGCCGAGCGTGCGCGCAAATTACAAAAGCGAGGGTTTCAACGTCAAATTAAAAATTCCGCCCGGCATAGCTCGGCGCAGCCTGATTTAATAATAAACAAAATTCGAGGAAGAGTCGCGATGAACGCGATGTTTCGCAAGCCTGCTGCCCTCGCGATTGCATTCGTCCGGCTTTGCCAAGATATTGTTGCTCCTGCACCGCGCGATGAATCATGTTTCTCTCGAAACGACTGGCGCGAGAAACTCGGAAGAGCGGAGTTTCTCGCGCGTATTCGACAGAGAAGGGAAGACCTTCTTTCGAAGACTGCTATCATCTGTCACGTCGTTCTTTCTACTTCAATAAGAACGTCTTAATTCTACGATCCAATATAATTGAAAGAATAATTGTGCTAACTTGACGCAACGCAACGGAACGAGATTAACTAATAAAACAGCAGTGATAAGTGCACAACTTTCGTCTACTGAATAATTTTGGAGATTGTATGATTCTCTCGTGTCTTAATTCGCGTCTTTCCTTCTGTTTTCAGTGGACAAGAGGGTGCTGGATCCGCCGAGCGCCGACAATCAGCAGGTTATCGAGAGGTGTTATCCATTACCACCTCAGAATACCCTGATGTTGTCGGAGCTCCCGGAACCGCCGATTCCGCTGAGTGAAATCGGCCCTATACCACCCCCGCCCATGTTCAGTTCCCCGAGTCCTACTTTGCTGGCGAGACAACGGCAGATCCCGCTTTCGGACTGCGAGGATGAGGGTAAGTGTCCATAATATAAAGCATTAATTAATAATGCTTTAGACGAGGAGAGTAATTGGAGCAATTATAATCATATGAGAGAATATCATCTCTCTTCTCTCGCTTATTAGAATCCGCTCTACTAACACGATTCTAAGAATAAATCAACGTTTTCGATATCGACGTTCTGCCCTCTTTCAATCTCATTTCGAATTTCTTACGCACAATACCGTAATATGTAAAATAATGGCCGGTAATGAGGCGCATATTATTATGGAATTATTTAACATTGTTTATCTCATTACCGGCAATTTAATTTCATCGTTAATTATCGGTCTGCGCTAATTGATGACCGCAATTCCGTGTTGCATTGATGTACTTGCTTCTGTAATGATGCATGTCCAATTATCGACGACTATCGATCGTTATGATTGCGCCACCGAAACATAAATCAATCCCCTTCTTTTCCCTCGTTGTAACTTGCCGCGGGTATGTAATAATTGTATAAATCGGAAAAAGCAATCAACTCGCGTGTTTGTATATTTCAATTAATAAATAATAAATTCATTTATTAACGCATAAATCATATTAAACTTGTCCACTTGAATTTTCTGAGCTTCGATGAAATGACCATTTCATCTTTTTTGCGACGCAAAAATCCAAGTTTGTATTTTCACGTATAAATCTCAAAGGTCGAACAATACAAAAATCAGATTTTGAAAAGGCTCATAAGAGCCCCCGGGTGCAACATACTTGTTTCTAAATTCTTCTCTAATTCTTTTGAATGCTTCTTTCGACTAATTTACTCTTAATTTTCATATTCTGATTTATATATATACCTATCAGAGTCTTTCTAATTTATTACAACGTCAAAGAAAATAGTCGAAACGCGTCTGAAGATTACCCGTTACGTTCGATAGACGAGGAAGACGTCGACGTCGAGGAGGAGGACGACAATATGTACGTCTTCAGGGTGTCGCAGCCGGATCCGGCGATCGACACGTCCCGTGTCGAGGAGATACCGGCGAAGGAGCCCAAGTTCCACGCCGTGCCGCTCAAGAGTGTCCTGAAGAAGCGAGGTTCCGGAAGCGGACCCGGCACGCCTCAAAACACGCCGACGCAGGAGAACAGGCCGCTGACGCTTCGCCAGGAGCTCCATGCCTCATTCAAGTTAGTGCTCTCCTCCGTCGCGCTAATATTCGCTTTACAGTTGCTCGAGTATATCCATCGATGCGAAAGTGTTTGAGAAAAAAATATGGTACAATCGAAATTATTTTTATTGCGCGTTCATTTCTTCCCAAAGGGAAGAGTATCAGAGGATGGTAAAAAGTCACTTACAATTTGAATAATAATTATGCGAGATTTTCAAGATCAGCTCTTGAAAAGCGTTGCGATCTCTTTTTAGCATTTGTGAAAAATTCTATACAAAAATGAGGAAAATCCGTAATTGGGCAAAATCCATTTGACAGAACTTGATATATCTTTTTTAAAGTGGGCTTCAAAAGATTATGAACTCCGATCGAAGAGCTTTCGATCTTAAAATACATTATCCCTTGCGTTTATTGTGATTTATCGAGATTGTTAAAGGAATTTGGAGAGCGAATTTCACTTTAAACCGACGTTATATAGCATTGCCAATAATCGCGACGGTAATTAAGAGGCAAAAGCGCGGAATAAATGTAGAGAGCGCGAGTATTTGCGGATTTCTCTCCAACACTTCTCGCATCGAAACTCGAAACTCGCCGTAAGAATCGGGCGCTCTTCGAGAGCCATTCGGTGCAAATTTGCACCGGGATAATCCGCTTTCTCTACATCGGCTTTTCTTTAATTAAAAATCGGGGCTTCCGTTCTCGAAAGCCTTGTTTTCTCACGAGTCTCGTGAGCTGTTTGATACCGAAAACATCGCGTCTGCAAACAAGCTTCGAGTACACTTCACTAATTATTACTCTCTAATGAAAAGAGTAAAAAGTGGACGTCGAAGAGTCGCCTAATTTGTTTCGAACGTAGCCCTTTAATTTCCCGTCTCGCTGCTTGTAGTTTTTGCATCTGGCATCGCCTGCTTGAGCGAAAAGTGACGTAAGAATCTCTCGAATCTTCATACTTAGATTAAGACAAAAATGTCTTATTTAACAAGAAATATTATTTTTATATTTGATTAATATAAATTTGTGAGAGATATGATTAGATATGCTCGCCGCATTTTTTTACGACAAACTTCGAAATGCGAGACGGACTTATTGAAGGGAAACGTACGCGAGTAATCATGGAATGTACTTCGTGCACCCATTTTCGCCATTAACATGTCAGTCACTAGTAAAGCATCGTATTTTTCTTATGCTTAACCAGAAGGCCACCGTTGAGGCCTAGGATGAGAATATGGTAATTGGGCATTGGTTTTAATTAAGCATGTGTGCGAGCCGATATTGTATATATTATATATACATTATATATAATTTATATACGTATATATTATATTAAAGATAAATATATATCTTCTCCTTTTTTTCGACGTCTTCTTGACGACGCGCGGTTGATCGCGAGAGAACCAAAATGTTCTAGTCTCCGATTTTTTTTTTCTTTTTTTCTCTCGGTGACTCCCTACGCGAGCATGGCAATGTTCGAACGTTTTAAGCATGAGAAAACCTTAGGGAAATCCATGAAAAATCTCTCAGCCTTACGCTTGTCACGCCGCATATACATTCGATCACGCACGACATAGAAGCCGCGTCGAATATCGCGCGAGATGGGTCGAGAGCTGTTATTTTCCCTCTCGCGTGATCGATCGGTCTCGCGGGTCATGCGATCCATTATTAGTCGACGATAATTACGTAAAGAGAGCGACGAGGAACTCGTCATAATTATTTCGCTCTCGTGTGAGTATATAATATCAATATATCATTCTTTCAATATATATACCTTTTTTTTGTATATATACTTATATCTTGGACACTGATTTATATCTCGATATTTTTATATTTACGTCTCGTTAATTCTGATATATATTTATATAAAGCATGTAACCTTTTTTCCTCAAATATTAATAACTGTAATTATTGCTGTGATGCATTTGATTCTTGTAAATATTGTTTTTCACCAGATTGCAGAAACTTTTTATATATTAATTAAATTGTGAATTTCAATTTTATTCTCGTTTCTAATTTATTTCCTGTTGTCGTGCAATCTCTCTTTCTGCAGAAAGTCAGAAGAGAATTTACAAACAAAATATTATCCTGCCTTTTTTATGACACAAGTTTTATGCAATTATTTCGCGAGATCGTACTTTTATCTGCGGAAGCTTTATCGAAACTTGAAAAAAGTCTTAATGCTTTTAATACGTATATATGTAATATTGAATTAAATAATAAATATATTTTATAGAGATTCGCGCACGAGAATCTTAAGCATTTAGTTATTACAAGAAATAATGCAATACTGCCGATTTTTGTTCGCATTAAATTATTGCAGCTTTTGGCGCTTTCAAGCTCGCCGCCGGCTTCTTAACGTTGTTGAAAACGCTTTGAAAATATTTGGCCCGAAGCGATTCGCTTCTGACGTCACGCATTACACTATCTCGGCTATCTCGAAGGAAGTAAAAAATGTAGCGTAAAAATGTTCAGTAAAAACGAGAACATAATTGGCCCAGAAACTGTGGCATGCTTTTCGCGCTTAGATTTCTTAACGATCTCTTTCACGAAATTTTCGCACAATATCACTACTTTATAGAAACGTCTTTAGAAGCGCAACACAACGTGAATATTGAAAGTCTTGACAATTTACCGTCGCAATTATAATATTATGAGAGAGATTCTCATGATAAACTCACGAGAGAAGAGAAAATTTTAACTTTTTGCCGAGAACATTGCGCACACAGTTAAAGAGTGGCACTCGGTGCTAAATATTCGTGAAATGTTTTCAGTCTCTAAGTACTCGGAAACATCTTATTCTCAAAAGAAATTTCACACCGCAATATCTTTAGAACTTTAAGTTCAAAAATTCTCGACGCGCATTGAAAGGCAGCTCCTCCGATCGATTCGAGAAATTGCAAATTTAATTCAAACACGTTGAATGCCGACTTATTTCAATTATTTTCGTAATTATTTTAATCATCGGTTCTCGGAAAAATTTTATACACATATTTTTTCGTATCGGCAAAACGCCGACGTAGTTAAAAAAATCAGGCGATACAAATCGCAAATGAGATTCGTATTTGCATTCATATTTGTATTTCAATACTGCCTAATAAATCATTTATTTGAAACTAATAATATTGAGTTGATGTGAAAAATATTTATTTAATATAAGAAAATCCTTTTCAAAACAAATAAATATATTTGTTTAAAAAAAAAATAAATAAATATTTATTATATGAATAATTGTGTTCGGTGTAGGAACACATTAATTTCCATGATTATTACAATCACTGTGCGTTTGTTAAATTTTCGCAAATAAATGTTCCACCTCATCCCGAATACGTCGTACAACACTGACGGTGGATCGCGCGCGGAACAAGTAGTACAATCGCGAATAAAGTTGGCGCATTCAACGTGTTGTCGAACTGGTAGCAGCCGGACTTGGACGCGGATATCTGTCGTTTCACATGGGGTGTCCCGTTGTTTTCAACTCGACACATGTCACACACTATGCATTTTCTCTCTCTCTCTCTCTCTCTCTTTCTCTATACCCTCCTTCACCCATGAGCATATCCCATCTTTCGCATCTCTCGTTCTCTTTTAGCACCGTAGAGTAGAACATTGGTTCACGTAGCGTCAACCAAGCGGACACGCTACCCCGAAACGTAAATTAACAGATCTTTTGCACGTCCCGTTCCTCGTTCTTTCAGCAGTCGACCGGTCAGATTCGGCCTCACTTTGCCCTGCACGTTGGAGAACAAGGAGAACGCGCGGCCATATGTCATCAGGGAAGACGCGGATGGCGATTCCGGCGACGGACAAGTCCTCTACAGGGAAGATTACGATGACGAGAAAAGTAAGTCTCAATTTATTGAATTTTTTAAACTTTCAAATTGCACCCCGCGACGTAAAGATGTCTATTGACACTGTCATACGTTCGCGTTTTATTATTCAATCACGCATCAATAATGTAGTCTGATGCATAGTTGTTAATTAATATAATGCATATATATGTATAAATGGAACGATTACGATGACGAGAAAAGTAAGTCTCATCTTCGATTTTATTTACTTTCTAAACTTACAAATTGCACTCAATGACGTAAAGATGTCTATTGACACTGTCACATGTTCGCGTTTTATTATACAATCACGTATTAACAATGTAGTCTAATTCATAGTTGTTAATTAATATAATGCATATAAATAGAATAGGTATTGATAAAAGCAAATAAATTATTAATGCATTAGAAATAAAAGAACCAGCTATGTTATACACATAGTATATCTTGCTTAATTAATTAATTAATTAATTGTTGTATTAATTAAATCAAATAGTCTGTGCAAACCATGTATAAAATATATCTCAAACAAAGAACGTAATGAGTGAGCTATACTCATTATGACACAGTTTCTCGCTTATCGCGAAATAATGGAATAATTTTGCAAAATTCCATTTTTTTTCAACGTTTTTGCCACATGCATTTGCCTCTCTCTCTCTCTCTCGGTCATCAATTAGGCAGATTAGTAACTTTATTTCGTCCCGTTGTCGAATTTTAACGGATTCGCTGTGTGTGCATTACGAAAACATGGAGTTGCAGTCGTGTACCAGTGGAAAATCAATCATCTCCCCGCGGAAATAAATATGCCACGACTTTTTTCAAGAAAATTCCTATTAAAATTCTGCCGCAGTCGGACGCTTAAATCACGTGCGCTTGCATACGCGCGTGTGCATCGCGATAAAAATGCAGCTACATATGCAAAAGGCCTTGCGCACGAAAAAGCTAGGGCTATGTTTATTTCGTGCTTTCGCCGTCGAAGTGTATGAGGTTTCAAATTCTCGACGCAAATTCAGTGAATGGACTTCCGAACGGAACATTCGTAAATAGTTTCGCGATATAAAGTTCGCGTTGCCTCTCACTCTTTTTTTCGCGTTGGAAAGAGAGACGCGAAGGATCGTTCTAAATCTCGAAGAATATAGTTTGGAAAAAAGCCGAGTCAGTCGCAGCTGCCAGAGGAACTTTGCGGAACGCAGAAACGAGGGAAAAAAGAAACTCGCGAAGAAACTTGACGGACTTCAAACATTTGCGAAAGTTGAGAAAATTCATAAGAAGGTGGAAATTTTGACGTGCCAGCGCCAGACAATCAGTATGGACGCTCTTTGAACAACTCGACATACGTATATTCGCGTCCGAAATTGAATCTGATGTTTATTTCAGAAGTATATCGCTTGCAATAATTTTTTTATAATAATAATTTTAATTGCTGAATATTTCAAAGTTTGTAAATGTCATATATAAATATATAACCATACAAGTTTATTATATATAAATGTATAAATTCTACATATGCATATAATGCAGAAATATTTTTTAAATATATTTATTTTTTATATAATACTTTAAAATAGAATTGTAAATAACAACACACAACTACGCACTTAGACAGCGCGCATTTTATTTATATTTCTAATAAATGATCTAATAAGAAAATCTGTTTGATGATCGCTTTATCGCGGATTAAATGTCTCGCAGGAAATCCGAGCGGATTTCCCAACATTTTAAATCAGCCTTCAGCGACCGGACTAATTATATTCGCGCCGGGTCGTACGTATGTATACGTGTGTGTAAGCGAATATTGAGAGGTTTATATTAATCCCCGAAGATAGCTGGCAAGAGAGTGTGTCGCTCAGTATGTTCCTAGTCGTTCTTTAGTCTGGATTTATCTCGTAAGGGGCTTCTCGCTAAATTATTATCGAGCGCGTAGGCGGGAACGATCATAAAGTTACTCTCTTAAATCCGCAGAAGCTTAGAAAATCCTCCATCGAAAATTCATATATCCGCTGTAAAATTAATTCTCTCCCGACACGAAGTGCGCGATCGAAGGACTCCGGCAATTTCCGGAAACGCGTAGTAGTTTGTGATTCCGCGAACCGGGTCAGTGCTGCGAAAGCCAATGCGGTAATTAATATCCCTCTGGGAATCCCCCCAATTTCGATTACGCTTGGAACACGTTTCGGGCGAAGCAAGCTTTTCGTACGCCTCCACCAATTCGGGAAGGCGAAAGAGGCGAGAGAGAGAGAGGATAGAGTGATGACACGATGCTGTCGATATGGACCGCGTCGACGGTGTCGATCGTCTGCGCCTCGATCGAGCCGGTCGAACACGCCCCGTTGTTGTACCGCAGCTTCAGCTGCTCGTCGATCCTGGAGGGTAATTAGCGATCGTGACGTACGACTCTCGGACGCGAGATTAATTAATTTAAGGCCGATGCGCGATTTCACGTCCGCGCGAGATTCATTCCGGCTCTCGCGTTTTAAAAAATTTGCATCTATGATTATATTATCGCGTCCTCTTATAAATGACTTGATCTTTGAGAGGAATTTTGTTCTTGTTATTTAAATTAGCTCTTTGACATTTTTCTCTTTCGCGCAATCAGATTAATGAATTAAAAGACAATTTCGATATCTTCTGTTTTGACAGGCCGTTTGGCAGCCAAGATTGCGCGCAAGGAATCGCTTTCGCTGAAGCTCGCTCTCAGGCCGGATAGACAAGAACTCATCAATAGAAATATCCTTCAACTGCAGTCAGACAATGAGAGGCAGGAAACGAAGGAGGCGATTGGTGCCAAGCTCATCAGGTGAGAAAATTATTTTGTCATCTATCACGTCGTAATCTGAGACACAGTATGAGATGAAGCAGTAAAAATTAAAATTAAATTGATATTTAAAAAAAATAAAGCTCTTGTAACTTAATATTCGTATTCCGGATCTGTCAAACAAATTTGGCATATTTAAAATTATTGTTTTGATAATGACAGAACTGAGCGCGTACATTAATTCCGGAAAAAATCGATTTCCCTTTTGTTTTCATCGATATTCGTCTGTCACGACTGATCAGGCTCGCCTGAAAACGAGCTTGAAATAACAGCTGTCTCTTGAAAAGATTACGCGCGGATAATGGGACGAGCGGTCTCGGCCGCGGTGAATCACATTGTTTGCACAAAGTGGATGCCCCTTTCCCTCCTGCGAATCTTCTCTCTTTTCCACTCTCGAAAGAAGATTAAAGTGGCCGATGAACTTACACTGATTTACGTTACCATTCTCATTTCAGGCGGCTGAGCATGCGGCCGACTCAAGAGGAACTCGAGGAGAGAAACATTTTGAAAAGTGAGTTTATACTTTATCAGTTTTCTCATTGATTACGAACAACGTTCGCATGAGATTTTTGAGATCAATACTATACACTATTTAGAAAAGCTATTTTGAAAAAAAATTTAATTTTCTAAAATTCAAGAATTACACGTACATATTTGCTTTAGCTTGATAAAACAGTTTACTTTTCACAAAGACTGAAATTAAATATGTGTTTACTTTGTGAAATCGAATGGGATTAAATTTCGAGTGTTCTTTTTTACAGAGCAAAGTCCTGCCGAGGAAAAAAAGCAGAAAGAGGAGAAGAAACGCTATCTCCTGCGTAAGTTGAGTTTCCGACCAACCGTCGAAGAACTCAAGGAGAAAAAGGTGATTATAAGCGGAAAAAAATAATTTCTTCGTAAAGCTTTACAAATTTTCGTTGCCCTACATATGTTCTTTAACATTTTACGATTACACAGACTGATTACACGTATATATGTATATCGATTGCAAAAGATAAATAGCTGAATTTAAATTCAATCGATATATTTTATCGTGTCTTATTTTACGGTGCTATTTTCTGATAAGGGCTTAAAGGACTACGATAAAGCGCTATAAAAACGAAACGCAATATACCTATCTTTTTCGTTCTTCCTGCAGATTATTAGGTTCAACGACTATATCGAGGTAACGCAGGCTCACGATTACGATAGAAGAGCCGACAAGCCCTGGACGCGGTTAACTCCGAAGGACAAGGCTGCCATTAGGAAGGAATTGAACGAGTTCAAGAGTTCGGAAATGGCCGTTCACGAAGACAGCCGACACCTCACCAGGTACTATATTTCACGTTTTACGAATTTATAGTAAAGCCATTTTGAAAGTACAGTTTGCACCCCATCAGCATTTGATCAAAGCAATCCTGCCGAATGTGCACAGTATTTTGAAAATTGGGTTGAAGAAATTGCGTTATATTACTGAACATTGTAGACTCGATAAAACTTGATAATTTAACGTACAAGTTTTCTGAACTTGAAGATTAAATCACAAGAAAAAAGCTTAGTTTACCAATACTTCAGTAATTATCGATCGCATGTAATTGAAAAGTTATTGACACTTCGTATCATTCGACTAATATGAATATGATATGCATAATTCGAATAATTATATACCTTTTAACATGTACTTTTCTGTTTTTTTTTCGCAGGTTCCATAGGCCATGACAATTGCAATGTGTTGAGGTGCTACAGTGTGGTGCGGGTATACGTGAAGGTGCAGTGTGGTGGCCTCGTGTTGAGGCTGGATAAAAAGAAGGGTATCGTGGCTCTTTCCGAATTTAACGGCGAAGTGCGCGATACTCCGATCGGTGACGGTGATTTCTTTGACGTTGCTGCGTCGTGTCGCCGTTCGTCGTTGTCGCCGTAACATCATTCACCGGCACTTCCTCCGTCATCGTCATTTACACACGTCAGCGGCGAGCGCCACCACGACGTCGACGAAGATTGTGATAGGGTGACCCGCCGTCTCCGTCGAAGAGGATGGGTGGCGGGCCGCTCGCCGATTTCTTTTCTTAAGGGTCGTTCACACTCGTGCTTAGCCGCGCAAACTAGCTCTTCGTTCTTTCCAAAACCTAATCTTTTTGAGTCTCTCTTCGGCGCCGACTCGAACGACAATGTCGTTGCAGTGCATGCATCGAGAGACGAATCTCTTATATATTCTCAATATGCTCGAAATATTCTTGAAAACTGCGCGGTGAATTCTGAAATAGGTATATACTGCGCGTATCTTCTTCCGCATTCATTGAAGCTTAAAAAACTAATATTTAACTTCAGATTTACTCTCGAAAGCTTGCCGCTGTGAAAAATCAAAATGCTGTACAGAGTAAGTAAAACTTTTTTATAGAAACGTTTCTCAGTGTGTGTTCGCGTCTCGCTGAATAAAATCAGAAGTCAATTTCTGATGGTATATCGTGTCTCATTCATAATTGACGTTTTATGTTATGAATTTTATAAATTATTTTTTCTCTTTGTTATGTATAAATTTAAAAAATTATGTGAGAGGGACGTGAAAATGCGAGATTACGTCTATCACGAATATGTTTTAGCGATAAAAAAGTGATACGCAATCGGAACGCGTGTCACATGCATATATCGATGCGTGAAAATGTGTAGATTAGTCGCGCATATAAGATTAAGCGCGAGAAACTTTGGCATAATTCCATGGACACTGCGAGCGCACGCGTGTGAACATACCCTTAAAATGTGTAAAACACCATTTTGCAATCAAGCTAGCTCATCAGTGTCACCTGGCATCATTGTAAATGTAAATCGTTTCAAGTTTCGAGCCATCGTAACGCGTAGATATGTGATACGTCTTGTTGATATCACTCGAAAAAAAATACTCGAATCCTATTTAAAAAAAAAAAAAACATTCAAGAAGAAGAGATACATCACATTACAAGCGATATCTCGTAACTAACATCGTCGTGAGTTGAGTTTAGTTGACAAAAAAATGTTTTAGTATTAATATTTTTATACGTTGACGAATATATAAAAGGCAAAGGAAAAAAGTGTTTCCGCAAAATAATTTTTCGATATAACCCTCGTTTTTAACGATTAAGAGTCTATTCGGCTGACGTCCGAAAATGTGATTTACGATAATTCCATGTTCTTACGATTTTGGCGCGATAATCCGCGGGCAGAGTATTCATTGCTTATGACACATTAACACAATTGCGTGCATAGTTTATTGAGCTCTTCGTACGCGTCGCGCGAGGAATGAAAACAGCCATTCGGTGTCTACGACAATCGGTCGACTGCTCGATCGACACAATAACTGTTTTCCTTTACTGCCAGGTATCACTCTCTCGTGGAGCTGCCTTGAGGAGCAAGCGCTTACGATTATCTAAAGAAAAAAATATTAGATATACTCCGTTTGCGGGAAATCAGAGATGCATTGTGCAATGTAACTTTGTACAGAAGTACATAGCGTGTATATTAGTGATTATTATTATTATCATCATTGTTACGTCTCTCGATAATCTCGCTATAGGGACACGCTCTATTGTCCTCGTTAATTTCAATCGCGCGTGCGCGCGCGTTTTAATCGCAGCAATGTTAATAAATTTCTTAAGAGCAAAAGTACGCGTGCTAGTTGTTGTTCCGTATTCGTCGAGTACAAATGTAGTAATTAATTTTATAACGGTTTGGCAAGAAGAAAAAATCGTTAAACATATCTTCGATAAATACGATGTATGTTTGCTAAGCATTTCGAAAAAAAAAAAAAATAATTTATTGATAGTAATAAAGGAAAAATATATCAAAATCGAATGTCTCTCATAAAAGTTTATTATTAATTTATACTCGCAGAAACCGGAACATCAACACTAATTATTCCGCTCTTTGTAAAAGCAGTTTGCTGGGTGAATCGTAGTCCTATATAGTTCTGTCTATAATGCAGACGAAGAAAAATTGAATTAGGCAGAAAATTAGCGTTAATTGATGTCGGTGATATGACCGGCTCGTAGTGTCTAAAATCGTTCGGCCCGTTGTTCTCATCGGAGGGTAGAACGAAAATATTCGCGTTATACAAATCGCTAAAATGTTACGCGCAAATTCGTATTTAGATTCGCAGCTGATCGAAAGAACGAAGTCAAACGATAAAGATAAAAAAAAAAGATGAGAAAAAGAGTGACGAGAGAAGACACGTGCCTCTCGATGTGCGATGTGTCTTGCACGCTTATCTCTGGAAGCTTCTTGCATCTCCTCCCTCCGCTTACCCTTCCCCAGGTTTCTGTAAAACCAACCCTCTTGCTCGCGTCACTATTGACGCGAGTAGAGAGATTCGTCATCGATCATCCCTCCTTATTTTGGAGAATGGTGAACGAAACAAGAGAACATATTGCGAGCTACGAAATTGCGCGATGCGCAAATCCATAGCTGTGGTGAGTAAAAAAGAACAAGTCGTGATCGAGATTCTACTTTCCTCTCCCGTTTAGAGATCCTAGTTTTTAACGATCGTCCAATGGGGTGAGAGGATCGGTGTGTAATGTGTCGATCTTTCTCTTAACCCGTCGGTGAACTCAGCTGTTCGATATTAATTCGTCAACTTCGAGGTCGTCGAAGGTAAAAAGGACAAGACACCTCTACCTTCGGGAAATACCACGAAGAAGCACGTCATAAGGAACGTCATAAAATAATGAGCAGGGAGATTAAAGTGTCTCTCTCGTTCCATTGGTCGAGCGCTGTGGCTACCATGTAGTCGAATAAATATATCCATTTCCGGATTGTCTGAGCCGGTGTAAATGTATACCCGTGCGCGAGTAACATAGATATGTGTGTGTGTATGAGTGATGCGCGAGGAAAGATTATGAACAAATATTTTAGGAAGAGAGTGGTCGAAATTTGAGTGAAACGTCTCTGCCAACAGTCCTTTTTTCTCCCTGTGCTACGTTCGAGAACGTATTTTTGTGCATGCTCACGTGTGTCATATATACTATCTGCATATACATTTTAAATATAGCCGACGCCACTTGAGTCATATATATCTATATATAGTAGATTAAATTAGAAAAATGCCAGTTGTTTCAATGTCAAAATACATTATTAAAAAAATAATGATAAAGGTATTTATCACACGGCGGAGAGATTAAGCGCTCTTATTAAATTTTTGTGAGCGTGAATAGGTAACAAAATTTTTATTTTTACGTTTAATTGCAATTGAATTTTATTTATTAGGAAATTTAATTTTAAACTCTGAAAATATTTAACTTTGCGGCGTTTTAATGGCTTTTCCGTTAAATTATGAATCAGGAACAATAGTTTTCAAATTTTTTAAAGGGCGATAGCATGTTACGCCCTATACGCATAATAAAATTTTTCACCACTTAGCGAATATCAGAAATTTCGTATCGATCGTTGATCTTTGAATGCAGGTTTCGACGGTGAAAAAAAATTAAAAAATTTAGACAATATTTAACATATTATCAATAGATCATGTGCGCGAATAAATGATTGACTGTTTCCAAATAGAGGGTCTACACATTTTTGATCTAGAGAGACGTTCTCGAGCGTAAATCTGATATATATCTTCACATCTGTTCGAAGCGTCCACTCTCTGAAGCGTAAAACCCACAAGGCAAGAAAAAGTAAAAAAAGCACGCGAAACATACGTCTAATAATGTGAATGATGATGATTTTATGTACATATTAATAATATATTATAAATATATAGAAAAGAGCCCACACACTCTGCTACACGCTACGCGATATTACGCAATGTGTATGTATATATATATTATATATATATATATATATATATATATATATATATATATATATATATAAATATAAACGGTGAATACTTATATAAAATACTAATTTTTAGATAACTACGCGCTCTAAAAAATGCAAAACAATACACCATATACATATATAAATATTATACATATAAATAAATGACGCGTACAAGCAGTATGTGCATTTTCCAGCACAGATAGATAGTTGGTATTTTGTGTACAAAAACTGAAAAACAATTGTTGGACATTCTCTGAACGGCCGCGCGTATCACGAGGGTTCAAAGGGGATGAAATTACGAAATTCAAATTCTCCGTTGCAAATCGCGTTGACGAGAACAATTATATATATATACGATTGATTGTGCGGAATCGCACTGACGCGCGTCACGAATCATCGATCCCCGTAGTTACTTCATGTATCGTCGTCTATCATCTGTGAATGTAATGATATTATCCGAGCTTAACGTACCTACTCTCTCTCGTTCGCATCCTTACTCGACGACGCGCGTCCGAGTCGTTTCCCTTTTGTACATCGTGCAAATTATTCATCGTGACGTTTATTCTGTAAGCGAATTTTTTCACACAGAAATAAAGAGAAGAGATCATCAAAAATCGGCTGAATAATTCCCTTCAAACGAGTCTGACAAATTTCGACGAACACAGTTTCACTCTGCTAATTAAAAAAAATAATGTTTTATCTATATTTATCTGTATAAGAAAAAAAAATATATATATAAGTCTCTCGCGTAATATTTCCGAGAAACGAGGCTGTACGAAGTTGTTTCGCGATTTGCAGAATAGCGGAAATCCTGCGCGATATCCGTAATAATTGTCAGGTTGTAAAAAAAGACAAGTAACGGAAGTGAGTTTGTCGTAATCACTGAATACATACAAACACACACACACACACATACACACAAACGGACAATTCTACTTGTATTATATTATCTTAACGATAGCGAAAAGCATTGTAATAATAAATAACAACAATAAGGAGTAATAGCAATTTAAGGATGAATGTAAGAAGAGAAAAAAGCGCGTGAGAGAGAAAGAAAAAGAGAAAATGCGTGTATGTGTATGTTGTATTGAGAACAGTGGGGAACGCGAACTGACAGTTCTCCAGCGGGATTTTCCGCGATGCTGAGGAACCCCGAGAGGTTCGCGATCACCAGAATAGGCTTTAGGGCGCTTTCACGCTGGATACTCCGCCGGACTCTCCGATTTGCTTAAATAAAGGGTAAAATGGTCCGGATGACAGATGAATCCGGCCCCGAGTATCCGGCGCAAGGGCAAGCAGCCTAGAGATTTTTACCAAAATGACTCCACGCCAGATGACGGGGGGTGGAAGCAGTTATAATTAGATGTAATTCGAATTTTCGCTCTGTTTCACGAGCGAAAATACCCTCTATCCCTTTCCCACCATTTTTTGATAAGCAGCGATGTGCGTGAAGGGATCGCTTCGGCGATCATTCGTACGACTTTTGACGATCATTTTGCCGTTCCGTGTGGTCCTGTAAATCTTACCTTCTGTTCCGTCGATAGTACACGATCATCGAGAATGGCGTTTCCTGGGAGAAAAAACGACGGACAAATTGTCTCCCGCCTTTGCTCAGGGGATGAAATAATCTCCCCCTATCTCTAGGAGGTCATTCGCGCGTTTCGTGTTTCGGGCGCGAAAGATCATCATTAAGGATAGATCATCGAGGCGTTAGTTAGAACAAGTATTCTCTCTTTCAGGATAATACGGAAGCGCCTGAATAATTATCTCGTGCTTATATAGCGACGTAATTATTCGCGTCTCGTATATTATTTGTCGCTGCACGATTTATGCATGCATTTTTCTTAAGATGTTAATTTTTTCGCGCCTGCATAAAGCGCGGTTTTCTCTTTCTATAATATATAATATATATATATATAATATATTCATAATATATATATATATATATATATATATATATTATATATATGTATACTTGTCAGTTTGTCCGTCGACGTTTCATCCCTTAAAGACGTCGTTTTTCGATTCGGTACACTCGGCCAGTGATCGATCGCTGACGCGCGTTGCACGGGACGTAATTTTGGGAAAATTGTATTATATATCGAAACCGAAAAATCCTCTATATGTAAGAATAATAATGTATATATGATTATATATATATATATATAAAAACTTGAATTAATTGCACTCTCGAGAGAGCAGCTGCCCCTTGATCCAATGAAGAAATCGAGGCGCACCGAAAATCGGACGGAAAAATGGAGAAAGAAACGAAGAAATTTATATGCGCAGATACGTATTAAAAAAAAAAAAGAGAGAAAGAAAGGAAAAAAGAGAGAAAAAGCACGTTGTTCTCGCATTCATTTCGAAAAAATGCTGCGTTCTAATCCATTTTTGTTTCGTTGTTAGTTTGTACGCACTACGATTATCGCAATTTATTGTATTATCGACGAGATAATGTAACAAACAAAAAATACTGTTAACTATTCTTAAAAAAATTAAAACTTTTGTAAACTGAAATCATACCTGTGGAGTCGGCGAAGAGTTTACTTACTTGATGCTTCCTTTTCTTTCAGGTACTTACCATCTAATCCTTTCAAAACGAGCTGCATTAAATTTATATATGTACGGAGAAAAATAGTAAATCATATATCAGATAGTAAATCATATATCAGAAGTATAAATCAGAGTAACTGTTTGATCAATAGATTTAATTGTCAATATTCCTATTGGAAATAGTTGGTGAATAAGGACCCAAACAACACCAAGTCCAAAATTGACGTATAAGATATCTTTAAGATGTTTTTTTTTGTATCATATAAGATTTCTTTTAAAGTTTCTTAAAGATTTCTTAATGATATCTTATATGCCAAATTTAGACTTGATGGTCTGGGGAGGGATCTCTTTTTCATTCGGGAATATACGGATGGAAAAGAGTGAAAAGCTGAAATAGAAAAATCAAGATACGTTTCTATTTAATATATTGAATTTTATCACATATTGTTATACCTGAGTAATGTATTAAAATTAATTGCATTCTTTAGGTCGTTCTTTTTTCGAAAATCTATTTGAGATTCGTTGAATAAATTATATAATTAACTTACGAATCCATCGCTCCAAATATGCAATCAATATTTATATAAAAAAAACTATTCTAATGCAAATTTTATCAAAAATAATTTGCTATGCATTATACATTTCAAGCGTGCGCCTTGAAACATAATATGCAATAAAAGTATTTTTAAAAAGACATACGTATACATATATAATTAGTAATTAGAGAGAATGGTATATACACATTATACTATATAATGAGATCATTGATGACTCGTTTGCGTAGCGTCTGGAAATGACTCAAAATTCGCAAATTCGTGATCAAAGGAATCCACCTTTTGTTTCTGTGTTTTCCATCGATTACTCGCCCTTAGAATCCGGAATGGCGATTCCTACACGTGAAATAAGAGATGGCAAATCATTTTAATTATCGGTCCCCAAACTTTTTTTTTAAATCGAGAAGAACTCGTTCTTGATTTAATCCTTTATCGAAATAAAATATACCATTTTTACATTTTTTTAGAGCAGTAATTTTTGATCATTGAATAATTTAAGCAGTGCATATTATAAGGCAGTTCAACTTTTTTTATATTTTGAAAAGCAAAAGAATTCAAATATCACATCTGCCTTAATATCATATTAAAAAAAGCAAGATTATTATTCGTATCATTATAGTTACCTTATAATCACTCACCTTTTTTAGCATGTAACTTTGAACGTCGTAGCCCATGTAAAAAGCGATCCGCTGAAGACTCAGGAGATTTCGGAGTCTGAGACGAGGGTCCGGTTGTAGGAGCCGTTTCAGAAGATCTCTCGCTGCTGGTGAAATATCCGCATTCGGTGGTAAGGTGCCCGGTACATTCACGCAATTCAGATCGTCTTGATCAGATAAAAAGTCGGACGATAAAGTGGACGGATACTGTAACAAAATTATGCAACATTGCAATTAGTTTTCCAATCGATAACTGATTTCTCTCAAAAACACGATAATTCTATCATTATTAATTATTATTTTAGCATTTTGTGATATTTTATTTATTTACGTCATTATCTTATAACATTGCATCAACTGTTTTAATTGCAAGTTAGAATTCACGACTGCTTAATCCCTCCCTATTCGAGATATATTAAAATAATTAAATTACCACGATACCAATTTTGCTCGTCGAAGAGAAAAATTGACATCAACGATAAAACGACGTTATCGCCTATGGAGCCGAGATTTAGTCATTTAATGAGGGGCCACGCACCCGCACTCGGAAGAAACCACGAGGTTTGCGGAAGGACTTCTTTTTTTTTCGCCACAGAGCCGCAAAGGAGGCGGGGGATCCATAAATATCTCCTTTTACGAGAAGCGAGAGACTAGGAGAAGCTATTACCGATGTGTGGATTCCGGCCTGTCTAGTCGCGCTGCTTCGTGTACGGCCGGCATACCACACAGGTACACGTACAGGCAGGGTCAACGGCCACTCGCGACCCTCAACCTATCCTATCCGCTCGTTCGCATGTCCCTCCACCGTGTGGTACGACCTCGCACGACCTCGCGCGGATTTCTTCGCGCGGCTTCGCGCCTCACGTGCGCCGAGACGTCGCGACTTTGACAAGACACGTCAAAACGTGCGAAACGGGACTCACGTTGGAGAACATTTTCTTTGTCGAGAAGTTGTTTTATACCTCGCACCTCGTGTGTGTCCTCTCTTCACGGTTGATTCGCGAAGTGCGCATCTCGGTTTATGTACACGCAATCCTCGATATGCTTCCTTATTTAGAATCTGGTCGCCGGGTTAATAAAATAGTGGCTTGGATTATTGAATATGTGGACTCATTTGTATATGCAAAGGATGAATTTTTCGGAATTTTTTTTATCAGCGACGTGGACATTCCAAGATGAGATACCGAAGAGAGAACGGGTCTCTCCTAATCAACGCATAGCTCCGAAAATGATTAATAAATGCCTGTTAATTATTCTTCTGCGAGAAAGATGACCGCGAGCGAATTTGATTAATTTCCATATAGATTCGTCTCCGGTTTGGTCCTCCGGCAAAATATGCGCACACTAATCGCTAATTAGCCTCGCTATTACACCGCGTGGTTTTCACATCGTTGTTTACAAACGGAGCCGAGAGAGAAAGAGAGAGAGAGAGAGAGAGATGGATCCACACACACACCTGAGGTGGCTCCGTCAGGTCGTTGGACCACGCGCGGCGAACGGGATATTTCAATTCGATCTCGGCGAGGGAACCTTGACCGAGAGAATAACGGTACGGAATGATCATTACGAGATCGTACACGGTAACGTGCGGCTTTTAACGCCGCCGTCTCTTCTGCATAGATCGGTCGAATCGTCCGCCTCGTCGGCGCCGACAACCTTCAACGTCCGCGAAATGGATGGATGCTGCGGACACGAGGAGGTGAAAGAGTACGACGGGAGCAACGAACCAAAACGTGAATTAAGACGAGAAATTAAGACAGTCTTAATTATTCTATTTTTTTTTCTTGATTCACTTATTCGCCAGTTCATATCCGAAGCTCCTGTAGACCTTTGTATGATGATTATTCGTTTCGAGATACATTCGTGGCTTCTCAATATGCAGACACGTGCGAATGAGCGTTAACGAGCGGTTCGTGGTACACGTCCTTCAGGATTAAGATGTATGGATTGAGTTACAACGTCTGCGCGCCGGTTTACGTTTACACCGAGACGTAATTTCGTAAAATTGTACTTCCTGCCAGGTGCTGCTGTGACGACAGACTTCTACGTACAAATTATGAAATAAATCGCGGACACGTGCAAAACAGGGTGATAATTTATTTTCTCGACGAACGTAATGGAAATAAAAGTCAGGCCATTATATTAATTTCTAGAATAAAGAATAGGCATTTGTATTTTTTCCTACTTTTGACAGTCGAAATAATTTTATTTCGAATTATCGATAATAAATGCAAGAGCAAGGCTGATACTTGAAAAATTTGTCAAACTCATTTCATCTCTTCTCTCGAAAACGAAGAACGATATACATATACACGTATATGCGATATGTAAATATATTTTTATATATATGTTTTATGCTAAATGTAGCCGCTCGCGAGTGGCTAATTGTTGAGCAAATTCAAGCTTCTGCCCGACTCGATCCTGCTGCAAATACCTTCATTAGCACAATATACTTTTCGCTTTTACCTTCTAAACTCTAAACGATCGTACTTTCCGTGTATATATACACTTTATCTAAAAATAGTATATTAATGAAAAATTTAGAGGACATACATTCTGCTTCTCCGTATACCTCGAGTATTCAAATCGCTGATTTGAGATACAAATTCCTTCTCTCTCTCTTTTCGACATACTTTGCGGTCTGTAAGATGTAAAAATACCTAGGAACGCTCTACAATTTTATCGCGAAAACATCGAGCAAAAAAGCATATACACGCGGTTTCTCGTGAGAACTTTTGCGGTAATTAAAGTACCAAGGGGTTGAGAAAATAAGATGCAAATTTACAGAGATCAAAAAGATTCTCTTCGTTTTACAGCAAATGTTTCTTTCTTGGCGTGGGAAAAATTTTATCGCACATGTTACCCATAAGAAAAAAAAAATATACTTATATGTATATCTTTTCGGGTCATCTTGTGCAAAGAAACATTAGTATTCTAAAGATTGAAAAGAATATCTTTCATCTCACATACTCTTTCGTACTATTTTTCTATTTATTTTTCGGATATAATTTCTTCTGCTTAGTATTTATAAGATTTATTTAACTCGTTAATCACAATCGATTAATGGTTTAATGTATCCAGTCAAAATTTTGAAATTAATTCCAAGTATTCGCGCCGCGAAATGCGGTCGAGACGGTAATTAAATTTTAATTAAAACGGGCAATAACCGATAAATTAAGTGTCTTCCTCCATCTGTTGCGAACGCAACATTAGCGTTCACGCAGCACGCATCGAAGATGTGCGTCGAGCGGATGTCACGAAACGAAGAGGAAGCCCCAAGATAGGTTTATACTTATACCATCGTATTTGTAATTATGCGTTAATCCCCGTACACACGAGCGAGAATAATTAAAGACTTGTCTGCGAGAATCAGAGAAGACAAGTCATATCTTTTCTACGTTTACGATTTATTATGAATATTAAGTACAATATTAATATTTTATATATATGTATATAAAAGTGGTGATTTTCCACGATAATCAGGTTTAAAAAAAAATGATTAACAAGATAATTAATGTCCGTATAACCTTATATGCCATGCTTATTTTGAATTCACCTTTTTCTAAATTACATTCTTCGCAAAATGAAGTCATGTTCATTTCTGAAATTAATATCATTAAAATGAATGCTATATAAGAGTCACTCAACAATCTATAATAAGATCGTAATTGGGAGATTTACGAGAGGATCGCGATGAAGCAAAGAATTTGCGAGATCGATGCTCGATAACGCGATAGAGTAAAGAGCATCGTTGTCACAGAGATAGATGGAACAAAGGGTCTTCGATGTCACATCCAGGAATCTCTGCGGAGAGAAGACGAACGACGACACAATTGCCCCGGAGTTCGTTCCCAATGAACAAAGGGGGAACATCTAATCGGATCGGGAGATTGCATCGATCAAGTCCTCGAGAGACACA
This sequence comes from Nylanderia fulva, assembly GCF_048542155.1. NCBI lineage: Eukaryota > Metazoa > Arthropoda > Insecta > Hymenoptera > Formicidae > Nylanderia > Nylanderia fulva. The sequence continues at coordinate 3,145,911 of NW_028189945.1, forward strand.
ATGTTGAGCGTATCCTAGAAGAGAGACGTATTACGGTGGTGCGCAGACTTGTTTCTTGTCAAGGTGCATCGACCAGAAGGCCGGTTCTATTCCCGGTACGACGATGACGGTGTTCTGTCACGGCGGCGAACCTGTGCGAAAAGGTAAAATCTGCAAATAGCAGCCGGCGATTATATTATGAATCCTCTTCACCGGTATCGACTTAGGAGAGAGAGAAAGAGAGAGAGAAAGACGCGAGAACATCGGCGAGGCTTTGTGTGGACTCTCCAAATATTTTACAACCTTAACTCTCGCGCTGTAATATATGCACGATGTTACATCGGAGAGAGAGAGAGAGAGAGAGAGAGAGAGAGATTACGTAAAGCCTCTTAGCTCGAAATTGAACAAAACAAGGAATAAATCTTCTAAAATGCGCGCAGAGAGAATTTCGTAGGTAACGAGAGAAAATAATAATTTTGCGATAAAAAACTGCAAGTATAAAACAAATATACAAGCATATGATCGATTTAAGATTCAGGCAACAGTTCTCAAGAGCGATGCATACATTAGAAAAGATTTGTCCAAACACTTTGCACGCGACTATAAATAAATTTTATACTCGTCCCATCAAGTCTTTAGGCTCAACTCATTTTCTTCTAACAGTACACGCAATTAGAACCTTGGTTCAATTACACGTTATACTCATCGACGCCGATGTACGGCGAAAGAAAAGAATCGCACGGTGCACGCGAAATCGGAAGAGAAACTAAAGGAAGACGACGATGTGAAGAAGAAGAAGAAGAAGAAGAAGAAGAAGAAGAAGAAGAAAAGAAGAAGAAGAAGCGTACAAGAGGAACGGCAGGGAAGAAAAAGCGGAATATAGCAGCTATATATGCGGGATGGAATAAGGAAAAGAGGAGACCTCTCTCGCGTATGGGGAAAGAGGAAGAAAGACCGGTCTCTCTCGTAGTTAGCACACGGCAGACATTAACTTCCCATTAACCGTCTGCCATTAGACGGAAAGGCCGCCGAGGGAAAGAGAAGACTCTCCGGAGGAGGCCCACTGCGCGCTGGCGCCAGGAGTAATCGCCGGGGCGTATTAGGCGCCTCATGCAAAACCCGCGTGCAAGCTCCCGATGATGGCTATTTATAAAACCGCATCGCGGCAGCCGCGATAAAACCCCCTTCGTAACGATGCTCGCGATAAGGAGGAATAAACACGTCCTTCGACATAATCGGACGGTGCCATTGACTCGTTTTGACCATCTTCTCTCTTTCGGGGAATTTAAATAGGCCGCACTTTTCTCGTTTTTTTTCATAATTTTTGGGGGAAAATTTATATATATATATATTATACACTGGGTAAATATAAATATGTGCAGATTTGATTTAAATTTTAAACTAGTTTACAAAGTGACCTGGCTTACAATCTGTCTACAGATGAACCGCTCTATGAACGTATCTATATAAATGTTCCATATAGATTAAATTTAGCTCCAGGTATTTTTCCGTGATAAATCATATGTCCAACATATTATCCGAGTAACGGCTGATACACAGATGATCCGTCATACTTCTATCTATCAATTTTCTCCTTCTCTTTCTTTCTATATATACATTTCTATCTCATCATCTCACAGCTGGGAAAGAGGCCGGTTGACGTTTACGTAGCCGGCGAAGATGTCGAAAAAGGAAAGAGCCAAATGGAGATTCGAGCGCAATAATAATCAGCCAGTCTAGGCGTATAATAATTATCGTCGACCACATCGGCGGAATTCTCTCGCTTGTACGTGATATCAGAAGCCGCGTATTTACCACGCGGATAATAATCTATGATCTATAAATAGTCTCGCGGCTGAGAAAGAGAGAGAGAGAGAGAGAGGCATTACGCTTCTTCGTACCAAAAGAAGAGCTAAAGGAGCAAGAGCCGTGTAATTGCACACCAGGTGGAAGGAAGATAGCGGGCTACAGCCTGCGCCGCCTAGATTGCCATTCCTAAGAAATGGAACGGCCGTATCCGTTCGTTCGTTCGCCAATACCCATTTGCTCTGGCTGATATTTAGGATCTATAAATATCGAAAGGATACGAAGAGGGGAGGATGAGACCGTTCGCGATTTGCATAATCCAGAAAAAAGCGTCGATCCATCATCATGCGATCACCCTGGACTTTATCTTTTACAGGGAACACGTTTTCTTTCCTATCAACAAATACTATTATCATCTCGAGAGGATGATCCTTTACCTTCCCGACGTCGAGCTTCTTATCCTCGCGCAGTGATCCTCTCGAAAATTGATGAAGAATTCATCAGAGGAACCAATAAGGAGCGTATACGATAATCAGCTGGATTCCACGCGACAAGGTAGCAACGATCGTCGAAGGGATCCGCGATACATCACCAGATACGGATAGCCGTGTATTCCTCTGGAAAGCTCGAGGAAGAACCGAGGGAAGAGAAGAGTCGGCGAACGCAAGCACGCACGCACGCCACGCATACACGCGATCGCAAACATCGCTGGCTCGCAGGTAATACCGCGAGATTCTATAAATAGATCTCGGCAGAGGAGGCACCGGTTGCACGCCAAGTGTCTATCGCTCCTGCGAGATACAGGCAAAAGAGGACCGGCCGGTTCAACTCGGATGCCTTCATGGCGAGCATAGGCGCCAACCGGGCAGACGCGGAATCCTAGTAGAGCCGAGACGATTCGATGCGAAACAGGGATTAGATCTCAGATGGAACGAGTGTGTGTGTGTGTGTGTGTGTGTTGGGAGGAACGACTGACTGGCCGCTTGATTGTATAACGTCGTTTCGTCGGATTCCGATAAAGACGGCTCGTCCCGTGATACCTCGCTCGGATTCCCCTGAAAGTTCCTTCCTTTTTTTAAGCGACCGGTGATAATAACCGTGAAATACTCGTTTCGCATGGTTGGGTAACGTTAACGCTAATTCGAATTAGTTCAGGATTTTTTATCGCGACGTTTCAATCTTTTAACATCGCAGAAATGTGCGACGTGTCGATACGCTTCTTGGTCTCTCTAATGAATTCTTAATCAGCGCGAAGCTGCGGGAGGACAAATAAATATAATTCAAAGAGATATCGAAATTTTACCCTGTACTCAATTATCAATTAGAAGCCCTTACAGCTCCGAATCGCGCACGTCGTCGTCATTAACGTCCGTGTCCTTCGCGAATCCGATATTATCGTCGTCGTCGATCCTGTCAAGCGCGATTCTGCCAGCGGGATGCATCCGGCTCGGCGGCTTTTTTACCCCCCGTCGTAGCTTCTTCTGCGTGATCATCGAGATCCTGGACGATATCGTTGCGCGCACTATCGTCGACTCGTCGCGTACGCAATTTTTCAAACCGCGAAACTCGCCCGCGATATAGGAGCGGGCAGAAAGAGAAACAGGGGAATGAATCTATATACAATTAAGGTTGCGCGGGATGGCTGGTTTGCCTTGCGAAGGTTTTCTTGCGTCCTGCGCGCCGTGGTGCATAGAGGTGCATCGCGCCTTTCGGAGCTCTCCTCCTTCTGTCGGCGCTTCTCTTCTATTCCGAAGCGGCTTTTTGCGCATTACTTCGCGGTCGAGCCAAGGGCGCGCTAGAACGCATCGCGAAGATGCCGTCTTCAAGATTCAGCGCGAGTATGAGCGAGATTTATTCGGATTTATTAGATTGCATCGCGGGATGCAGGATGCGACTCGTAAAAATACAAAAAAATTAAATTAAAACTACCAATCCTGTTGAAATATATTTATTAAATATATTAAATCAAAATATATAACATATAAGAAAATATTCTTATTAAAAATATAAAAATCTGATTAATATAAAAATTGTGTAACGCGAGTGTGTTCGTAATAACAAAAAGTAAAGCAATTATAAAGCTATACATATAGATAATAATAATGCAGTCGCGAATGTGCAAGGGAAGAGTGAAGCTCGTGAAGAGAAGACGCGTTCATCGTCTTCATAGAGAGGCTTAAAACATTATACCACGTCGAAGATAACATATGGCGGTAAAATCCGACTCCTTTTCTTCCCATCAGATTGACGGAACGATTAAGACGAGAGAGGCGGAGAGCTGGTTCACCTTGCTTTCTTCCTCGCATCTTGGAAACTTAACGTGCGCTAACCCCTCGTCGAGACGGTTTCATCCCACGCCAGGATGCTGGATATTCGCGAGAGATTTAACGGCGCTGTTAATATATTGTAGTTTACGGGACGATGGTATAAATCGGGAGGCGACAAAGAAGAACGACCGAGATATTTCGAGAAATATCGAAACGAGCGTCCCTCTACTTCGAGGTAATCAAAGTCTGATTATCGTTTTATGTCCCCGCAGCTTCTTTCGTAATCGAACGATCTCTAACGAGGATCCCGGCGACGTAAGACGCGCATATACATGCAGCGGCAATAAAAGAAGACACCCTTACGCCACGTTTAATGGCACGCACCAAGAAGGGTAACGACTGTTGTCGCGGTCTGAGTTCGACGCGAGAAATAAGATTGCACTCATTGCGGCGAGCAACCGTGGTTTTTAACGGCGACATTAAGATATCGCGATAAATGATTGCCTGGTGCGGACCGACTGGAAGGGTAGGTACGTACAAACGCCATCGCCGACAGCGAGACATTCCTCGGAGGAAATTACCTTTTTTATGGCAGCTCTCCCTGTTATATATGCTCATGCGTGCGATTAAATCAAATGTGTTTCCTCAAACGAAAAAATATCTAGAATATTTATTTCAAATCGAACCTTCATTCCAACGCTACTGTCATTCTTAATTTTGTAATTTAAAAAAAAGATATATATATATATATAATAAGATAAGAAGAGAGTCATATATATATATATATATATATATAGAGACTTAGTGGATGTTGCATGTTTGTTAAAAATCTCTTACATCTCGGAGTGAGAAAAAAGGAGAAAATTTCTAAGAAACAATTGTCAAGTTTCCCTTAGATTGAATCAAACTCTCTGAACAATCGTGAGTGCGTTCTCTTCGCTGGACACGACACGCAAGTCACAAGACGTTAACGAGACACGGGAAGGTGTCCCGAGAAGATGGTCGCCCATCAAGACGTTCCTTTTCCTTCCGCTTAATAATGGCACGGACAAAGAAGGGTGGCTGCTCCGATAGTCACGCTCCGGGCAAAGCGAAGTGGTCCCCTGCAATCTGCACCGCACGCGCATTACGCATGTTTCTGCGGATGCATTCAAGGTATGCCCCATCTCGCTCCCTCTCGTTCTTCCTTCGTTTTCATCGAGGCGCACCGTCGAGGCATCATTACGCCGAGATGGTCCTCGCCTTCTTTTCTTCGTTCCTCTTCGACCACCATCATCCACCGCGATCGGATCTATTTATATCGCAAAGCGCTGGACCGTGTATCGGCGGAGACTTCGCCGTGGAAAAGAAGCGGGTAATAGGATGCGGCAAAAGAAACGCAGCCTTGTACTTGTTACTGCTGGGCTCTTCTTCGTCGTCGGCGTCCTGTACGCCACTTCAAGGAAATATTATTACGGAGCGATATGCGCGCGCTACGTCGCGCTTCGTGGAAATGTGGACTAATGGAAGCAGACGGGGAATTGTCACGTAGATTATGTCGTGAATGCGATTCCGAGACGAGAGATGAGACTCTAACATTCCGGGAGCGACTATCCAATCGAGCCAATGTATCTTCCGCGAAAACGATCATCGTTAATACCGCGTAATGTCACCCGGGGTATGAAAACCTATATCGTACGATATTTAACCCCCCACGTAAATGAACGATAAACGATTCTTTCCTGATGGAAAAATATTATCGATATTCCTTTTTTTTTTATTTAATTTTTTTTTTTTTTTTATTCTCCAGGGGTGCGAGGATTTAATCCACGTAGAAAAATCCCGCGGCGTCTTCTCCTACGCTAGCAGCGTATCGTATTTTTTTCGAGGGAAGACAAGAACGCGGGACCCCGGCCACTATATATCACGGGCCATCGGACGGCAGAAGTTATTACCGGGCTTAAGAGTTCGTTGGCTGGCTTTCGTCGGTGGGACCAGCCCGCGGGCCCCGAAAAGTCGTTAACAATGGTTATACCAGCGACGAGGGTCGTGGTGTCGGAGAGAGGAAGAAAAAGAATAATAAAAGAGGAGAGGAGACGAGAAAGCGAAATCGAGTACGAAAGGGATCTCTCTCTCTCTCGGGCGCGAGAAATATGGACGCAGGGCTCACGAAAGGATAGGCTAGTAGAGAGGATAACATCGGGGCAACCGAGCAAGGTGAAGGTCAAGGCTTCGCGAAGCGTGGCGAAACAAAGCGCAAACAAAGCGGAACGACAAACCACCGCGCGAGCGAGAGATTCCCAGTCGACAAAACAATGTGAATCTTCATCGTAAGGGGAATGCTATAAATCCATTGAAATCTCTCGTGATCTCTGTTGAAAACCGAAAGGAGATCGACGTTGCGTGATTGTTCGATTATAACGTATACGTGCCGAGATATTGAATCGTTTAACGACGACGACGGGCCGCAGGAACAGGTCGGCGAACCTGGCGAACGCCAAGCAAAACCTCGAAGGTCGCGCTCGGAGTCTTCCCTTGGCGACCGGTCGTCGCATCGCCTTCGGGAGGGTGACTCTTTTTCTTCTCGTTCATCCACCTTCTCCTATCGCGCGGTCCTTCTTCTTCCCCCGCCTGTCTCCGCCTCTCCTTCGCAACTGCATCGAAGCACCGCTCACATGACTGCACCATCTTCTTCTTCTTCTTCTTCTTCTTCTTCTTCTTCTTCTCGATCTCCCTTCTTGTTCTTCCTTCCTCTGAGCACACCGCGAGACCGTATACGGGGATTTGCGTCGATACGGTTGCAGATCGTCGAGGAGAAGCTAAACCTGCTCTTTCTTTCTCTCTTTTTCTCTCTCTTCTACTCTTCTCCTCCAGTCCCAGTTGTTCCGTCTCTTTTACTATCCTCCTAAGCCGCTGCTTTCGAATCGACGCCGAGTTCTCTCCGCTCTCGTACTTTTAGAACGTACTCGCGCGTCGAACTAATTGTGTTTTATGACCGCACGGCTCAACTATGTGTATAACATTAGGATTTTCTTCTTTTTCAGGGAGAGCGCATATATCTGAGTTATCGCATCTGAATAATATTAAAGTTCCAATCCCTACGGGTGTATTTATTTCTCTTCTACATAGTCTTCGCTACGGGTGAAAGAAAAAAAATGATAAATGAATATGGGGTCTTTGAAATAAATTAGCTTTCGAAGCGATTTCTCGAGTCGCTATGTTAAATAATAATAGGAAATTATCATCAGACGTCAGGATCTTTGGCTGATCATCGGCGAAACCTGAATCATTCATAGTCGGAGTTCTTCTATTATTTTTTTTTTTTTTCGCGCACCGAGTGAATAGCAAGACAGGAGGAAAACGGTCGCCGAACGAAAGAAAGGAGTGGAAAATGAAGAGAGTCGGGGAGAGAGAAAGGAGATACAAGGAAGGGAAACGCGATGTGGCGCGATCTAATTTAATGACTGGCGCCAGGTTTCTACCTAGGCACCATCCGTTAATCCTGATGTGCGCCTCGTTATTTCTACACTCGTCTCTCCCTTTTTCTTTTCCATTGGGTCTTGCGTTTATTTAGCTCGACGACCGCCATCGATTCCATATCACGATAGACGCGCTAAACTCGTTTCGCGTCCTCCATCTCTCTCTGTTTGTCCAATACGACGATCGACATTCTTCGCGACTTTTGCGCATTCGATGTAAACTGCTTTCGAATCGCTGATAACGCGTCCTTCTTCGTGTAATCGCTGAAATCAGCTCACCTCGTTCGCCCGATGTCATTTCCCGGGCATCATCGGCGATGAAAATATCATCCGCGAATTAGGTAAATGTGTTTTTAATCTCGCAACGCGAGATTCGTGAGAGAAATAATGCGTGTCTCAATAGCATTTTGAGTTCTGATCGATGGGTATCGCAAAGTTGCGCCTAGCCATAGTTGATAGATAGAGAACCTTTCTCTTTCATCTCGCTACGCATCCACTGTAACGTCTAACATCTCTCGACGATTTACTCGTTAAACAGCTTACGTATCACGTGGATGTAACCGCCTTGCCGCACGTTCGCGTATTTTATCACGCAAATGTTAATTCGCTTGAAAAAGTCTCCCACATATATCAAAGGTAACGCCTTTAATTAGTGGCCACGCGTGAGAAACGTCAGCGTATGCGACGTCTTTTCCTTTCTGTTTAAATGCGCAATTAAATCCAGCAATCGCTATCCTAGAATTGTACGGACAATCTGACAGTATTACAAATGTAATACATCTTATACTTAGAATTAAGAAAATGTATGTTTTGCTAGAATTAAATTGTGTGCAAAGCACGAAATTTGCTTGGTACATTGCCAAGATTTTTATTTTAGGAATAAATCTCAATTTGAGATTTTAATTCTTATATTTTCCTCAGTTAATTTTCGCTATTAATTTGCTCGTTCTAAGTATATATATTTAATATTACAGAGCTTTTAGTGATTTAATATAAAAGAAAAACTGTACAACGTATAGTATAATTTAATTTAGCTTAATTGTAATTTTAATCTTATTGGGTTATTTATTTTCTTTCATTAGGAAAAGAACTAATATAAAACAGTATATATATATATATATATATAGTTTACTTCGCCAAGAAAGGGACGTTTGGTTTCCAATTTTTCCTGCTCACGTTCATCCGTCCATTTATCCATTCCACTTGCTGCTTTATATATTAGTTCTTTTCTTAATGAAAGAAAATAAATAACAGCCTGCTAAAATAAAAATGACAATATTGCAGAGCTGCTTTGAAAACTCTTAAAGTAATAAATCTGAATTTTCGCGATGAGTGTCGCGCTTCGACGAATGATAATTTTTCGAAAGGACACGAATATCTATACCGTTAAAGATCGCGCCACGCTCCATTAAACCCCTCGGCTTGGCCGATCGCCGATTCCTCCTCCGTGAACTCCGCCGGCGGGATTCTTTCTCTCTCGCATGGATCACGCGTTCCCGCACGCGCTCGGCCCGCATATGTTATACGCGGCCGTGCGTGTTCCCCGCCATTTTCCGGAGCACTCGCTCTCTTGGCTCCGTTGTTTTGATCGCGATCTAAGTATAGACGTTGCGCGAGGGCAACGTGACATCGATGGCCTGGATTCGATCGGAAGAGATCGCGATCGACGGCGAGTCACGCGATACGCTAAAGTCCTCAACTTTGTAATGTTTGCTCGTCTCATTCTCAAGAGGACATTAGCCGTGCATAAATTAAGCGATCTGTGTTCTCATAATTGTGCGCTGGAAGAAAAATGCGTTGCTTCATAAGGAGATAATAAAGTACGATATATCCTCTCTCTTTCTCTATCTCTCTATGATAAGATAGGAATTTTAAGTGCGTTTCTCTAGAAACAAAGTTTCAACGTCCTTGTTCCAATCTCACGCGTCCCTGTATTAATATTAATTTCTTTTGCGAAAAAACGTCCAGAGGTTGAAATAATAAATGAATTAAAATTCAGAGAGGAGAATATATATATTCCTCGAAAATTCGCCGAGGAAACATTGTTGCGTCCCGTCAGACGAGAAATGACAGGACGGCGCCGGTGTGACTTATCTTCGGGGCGCGACAGGAGTTAAAGTAGCTTATCGTTAATATTATTTCTTCAAACACGAATTCTCGTGAGATGTTGATGAAGGTCGTAAATTTTGCCGGTCCACTTTACAACGACGGCAATATGGGGGGATCGCCGATTCACGAATGGGATAATGATGCGATTTAGGCGAACACCGATGGTCATTTTTCGTCGCCGAGACACGACCGTTCATCCAACAAGAAGAGGCACGAAAAGGGGATAAAAGATGGAAAAAAGGAGGGAAAAAGAGCGGATCGCGCAGCATCCGGGGAACGATAGTTCTCGAAACTTCTTTCTCGCCCATGTCACTCCCTCTCGGCACTCTCGGCACTCGTCGTCGACGACGCGTTGAGTACCGCGGTGATAAAGGCGAGAGAACGCCGCGCGAATATCACGATAATCAGCCGAATGATGGATAATGATCGGGGCGGCTGCCTTTCGCGCCTCGTCTCCCATACCGGTCCGGCCGACCATTATTCAATTGAATTCAATGCTACGTCGACTATTACGGAATTGACTTCGAGAACTTTCTTTCGGGCATCCGTCTCGCCGCACAGACGCTACTTCCGTCGACAGACTCTACGAGAAAGGACCTGTAAGCGAGCCCGGCTGTTTACGCAAAAATGTAGAATAGTTTCGGCAATTCTATACAATCCAATTTGATCAGAACTTGGAAATTTATCCATATATTTTCGCCGCTAAAACATCTCGTATCATTTCCAAAAGTCATTTATTCAATTTGTCTGTCGATCTCGCTATCAGTAAATCTCCCGATAAGGGGTTCCTCGCGTGTCTTCTCTCTCTAAGTAGGAACTTTATTATTGCTCGGGTGGATTCCGAATCGATGCTTCGATTCGCCACATACCTGGTCCCCGACGACGATGAAGGGGCACCCAGACGGAAACTCGCGCCGGTGAATTTATCGTCGCAGCACCAGGCAAAGGCATCGTCAATTCCCAGTAGCGTAGTCGCGTCACGTAGCGTCGGGTACACGAAGAGCAGAAGGCGGCACGGCATGGCCGAACCCCTGCCGGTATTTCCTTTTTTTTTTCTCTCTCTCTCTCTCCTCTCTTGCCTCTTCCGATTATGCGCAGCGCTAAGCTCGAGCTGACTACTGACATTGAGATCGTCCAGAGAGAAAGACGTCTACTGTACTTCGCACTTCGCACCCGGACTGCTAATACGGTCTCCCGAGACTTCCTATGTCGCGGAGAGACGGAGAAGTAGCTCGACAAAGTTGGAAACTTCGCGACGTTCGAGGGAAAAGTGTGCGAATTCGATATTCGAAGATGATAGAACGAGCGAGTGATCGGGAGAAATATCAGACGAATCTAGATCGTGACGGATGAAATTTATTCCAAGTTTAATATAAGTCGAAATCAACTTTTTATAGACAGAATATATGTATGTATGAATAAAAAAAAATTTCTTTTTTTTGCATATTGTATTACAGCCTACAATTTTCGTAATGTAAAAAAGAGTAAAAATACGTTCCATCTTTATATAGTGCTTTAGTCTGTCAAATTTAATTTATACTTTGTCAAAATCCTATAGTGCAATCTTTAACCCAGGTCTAAGACATTCGATGCAATGTTATTTGCAAAATAAATTTTCTCGAAGCAAACAGGTTTCGTTACATGTATACTGAACGACGAGATTAAAATGTATACGCCACGTATGATAATAACACGGTGATTTTAAGTTAGATATCTTCAACCGGTTAATCCAACTCATTCATCATTTATCGGGTAGTCTAGCAATGTATTTTACGATATATTAATTATGCGTCTTAATTGATCTAATAACAAAACGCAGTTTCAACGAGGAGACTCGTTATCTAAGCCTTGAACTTTTCAAGCAAACATCGCGAAAAAAATATAAAAAAATTTTGCGTAATGAATATTTATATATGATGCATGATTATATTTTCTATCGTCAATCTTTCGTGTCCTTGTTTTGATCGAGCAATGGTCTTTCAACTTGCATCACTCGTAATTAAATATCGTAATGAAGTCACGTGTCTCTTACTGGTACGCGAAAATATCACGGAAAATGTCAAAATCAAATCATCAGAGAAGTATGATTAATATAATAATTAATTTTAATCCTAGATTAATTTTTGTCTTTAATTAAAGACGTTAATTAGAAACGTTTACGCGAATGCACATTTGGGTCATTAAAATAAATCAGATAAATTTTTTTATCTTATTAGATAGGCATCTAAGTAATTGTAAAAAAAATGATAAAGAAGCAATTGTCTTCTTCTTTATAATAGAAAATTATAAAGCAGATATTTATCAAAGATGTCTTCATCTAGATTCATATCAGCGTGCTAAAATTTTTGGTAATTCTATATTGTTACACACGTGTACCTTTAAATTTACAAAAAAAATAACGTAGAATTATTATTATCAGAATAACGTAAATTGCTCGTATAAAGAAAGAATGAAGTGCTCTTAGATTTCAATTAAACGATAAGACGAAGATAAAATTAACAAATCGTTTCAAAGTCATGTTTAAGATCAAGTTACATGATGCATTACGTTTGATATGCATAGTCGAACATCATGATCTTCCGATTAAAATATCCACGGAAATGATTATAGACAACTCGGTAGAACTCGAAAAATTCGGGTGATAAAAAAGCGATAAAAATAAAATTATTTACGATCGAGACGGTCCTAGGATCGAATTTACAGTTAGCTAGAGAGTAACGGGAAAGAAGAGAAAGATGAGAAAAATTTTACTATTTCTTCTACGCAGTTGTTCTCCGATAGAGATTTCGATCTGATATTTGTGCATCCCCAATACTTTCCTAGACTCGAATTAACGTCAATTTCGTTCCCCACCAGGTATCTTAATCAATTGCGCTCTAAGCACTCCTTATACGGTGCGAACGTAATTAGTATGCTTTTCCTAATTGACAACGTTCAAGGTTGAACTAAACGGGCAGTGTCATCTTCCTTATGTTCATGTTTAAACAGCGAATAATACTAAATGATCTTAAAGCGTGAGCGGCATGAAAAGAGTGAAATTAAAAAAAGAGAAACGTTTACACGCATCATACACTTTTGCCAGAATCGATTCAATTAACGATCATAAAATATTATATACAAAATGAGTCTTATGGATAGATAGAACGATTACTTTACACATATATATATACATTAATGCATAATATGTAAAGTTGATTAGAGCGCCCGTACTCTGTTAATGCAATTGATTTTTTATTATTCTTCTCGCGGCGTTAACTAATATCAGCGCCAAACGCCATGCTTATTTCGTAATTATCATATTACTGCGTATTTAAACCCGTTTTCTTACACATACGCTAACTGCATACTGCGGACTAATGACTAAGCTCTTCGCGATACACACGCCAGTATGTATTTATGTATGAGATTGATTTCAGAATGCATTAGGTATAAAAACAACAAGATGGGTTTTTTATCGTCGCGATCTCTCTCAATTGCATCTTACCAACCGTTCCAACTAAATGCAAATTAATCCTTATTAACTGTCATAAAACATTATTTTTGACAGATTAATTGTTTTATATCGCGTTTTTCTATTCGAATACATTTCATGCGTCATTAGAATATTATTATGATATCTATTTTGTCCAGGAATTATATATATATATAATAAATAGTTATATAGATATGAGCGAATGTATATATAAATATACGAGGGCTTCTTTTGCTTATCAGGAGGATATGCAACTTTAGGTAACTGGTATGCAAATTTTATACTCGCGCGTTTTATATTGAAACTATCTCTAAAATCTATAAATTGAAAAAAGTGCAATGGATTCCATTCACGATCGGGATTCCGCTTATCGTCAACAGTGCGCGTCCATTGACAAAGTCACGAAGCAACATCGCGCTCGGAATATCGCATCGGATCCGATGAATATCGCGAAAACTCAGACTAACCAGGAAGCATACTGACGTCTCTCTAACATGCTGTTACGACGTCGAGGCGGCTAATCCGAAATGGGTTTCTATTAAATTCCCCATCGGCTAAAATACGAAAATATTTTTTTATTATTATTGTCTTTGCTTAAAAAACTTTAGATTTTTCTTTATAAATTTAATATCGTTTTCAAATCTATACACATTATCGTCATTGTGATTCAATATTCTGCTGTCGTTATTTAAAACCCATATAAAAATATTTGACGTCAAATTGACGAAGACATTAGATGACGATTAAAGAAAAAGTTTAATAATATTGATCAATTATTTTCGAATTAATTTTAAAGATGATTTACTTGTTTTGTTATATACAAATATGAGTCGGAATACGAGATACGAAGAAAGCATAGTCACACATTGTCAGACCCTATGAAGAGTAATAATCCTTGAGCAAGGGATGAATCACTTCCCTCTTCGTTCTCGAGAGAGATAAATATGAATTAAACATCTCTATTCAAATACATATTCGCGTTAATCGACGATACTTATACGCTGAAGAGCGTGGACCTTCATCCGAAATAACCAAAAGAGACGTATCTGCCACTCGAAGCAATATAAACGGCCTTGCTGGCTATTGTCGAGGTCGCAAATTCCATATTAATTTGCCTTTATTTACCTAATGTGGCATCGGTATTCGGTTATTTTCATATAAACGTGAAAGAAAGGCAAACAATCTTACGAAGCGAAATCAAAATAATAATAATAAAAATATGATTTCACAAACGTTTTAGATTTTAATTGTATTAATTTATAAACATATTAGATAGAGTATCGATGAGATGAGCTCTTCGATTACATTAATTTCACGATTTACGACGTATCTTTTCCTCTAGAAAGCTTTTTAATCCGCAGTTATGCGAGGAATCGTTACATGAATCGCGTGTTGCAAATTATTCTAACAAACAGAGTTCTATAGTGTGATTTAACCACGGACAATCTCTGTACCCTATCATGCGCGCTGTTGCCTTCGATCCAAGTGGACTCCAAGGCCTGTTATTTGATCTGACCCTAATAGATACTCTTGTTTGTCTCTCGAAAGATAAAAGGAACCTTTTGTGAGTACTCGCTGTTCAGGGACCCTTTCAAAGAAGTTTGACTTAGGGTGATTGTGAAGTAACACGCACGTTTCCTAAAGGGCTTACGGTTGTTAAGCAGTGGAATATTACCGGGGACCATCGAGGCGCAGCGGGAATTTTCCACTAGTTGTTAAAAAGAATTTCTTCAAAGAGCGACATGTTAAATTAATTTGGAACTTTAGAAAGAGTAATAATCGGTTTATCTCGGGTAATCAATACACTTCGGATATATTGTGTTGTCAAAAAAGTGTAAAATCACGCTGGATGTTTCTAAATACGAAAGCCACTCTCATATTCCTCCAACAATTGGAATGCATTTCATTTTTCGAATTTATTCTCTCAAGATTTTTAATTGTAAAAGTTATCCAAGGCATCTTTTAATCTTTCCTCTCTGCCAAGGATATTAATTAAAATAAATTAAATATGTTTCGACATAAAACACGATCTCGCAGATATTAATTAACCCAACATTATTATTATTATAACATATGTAAATATTATTTGATTATATGTTTAATTAATATAAGGTCACTGAATATTAGCTCGTACTACACGCTGCATGAGCTTGAGAAATTTTACTCATTGTCATTAATTGTCAACCTTTAAGCCTAAGAAAGGCTCAAGTAAAGGTCGAAATTCCGTGGTATCTACGGAGAGAGACATAAATATACTGCGATTAATGTACTGCAAATATTTTATAACAGATATACCCAACAGCTGCTATTAGCCTATCATCAAATTAAATTTCTTTCTTTCTTGTTTTCTTCTACTGTTCTCTTTTTCTCTTTTTTTTTTACTTTCTTTTTAAGACGACCAATGTACTGCATCGGTCACTCGTTAACTACGTCACTGAATCGACGTGACCCTGAATGCAAACACGCTAGTCAAGTTCGCGGTCACTTCACATTTCGTGATCACGCAAAAGAATGACGTGGGTTGCATCACCGACGATCGTCAAATGCAAATCGAATGTCCTCAACGACGGGCGACGACGCAAACGATTCGTTGAGATGGACCAGATGGATCGGGCAAAGTGCCCGATTAGTTGAAGGAGAGAGAGATAAGTAGGAACCGATTTGTGCACATGCATACGCCTTCGATCAGACACACGCATTGTAATTCATTGACGCGCCAGCTGACCAAGTATGAATGAACATATCGAGGACTCATCATGCGCGCCCGTATTTTATCTCATATGTGATACGCATAAAGATCAGTTTCATCGCTCATTTTTTCATTTATTTTTGTCTTCGGAGTATTAATAATTTTCCTTTCGATAAATTCTTTTAGAAAATAATTCTTAAATTAAATTCAGCTTATTTAAAGCGCATATTAGCAATGCAGCTGGATTTATTTTATATCGAGAGAAAAGGGTAATGTGCTGGAACGGCTTCTTATGGCACGTGAATATATTTTCTTCTTTCTATGTAGCGTAATTCATTGCGCCGCAGCTAGCACCGCGTACAAATCGATTCATTTGTCAACCAGTTTCGCTAAGGTCGTGCACTATATAACGAGACCGCCGTACCGGGTACGGGTTTGCATCGAGGTGCATAACAGAGAAACGCCTTCCCTCACGATCGACGAAACCTGTCTTCCTCTCCCATCGTCGAGAATTAAAGGCGAATCTACATGGTTTGCTCTCGATCGTCCCAAATTAATCGTCACACAAGTAGTACAAGCAACGTCACGATTTATAATATATATATACAACCCGATTGATGCAAATAACGATAGTCGATTAAAATTTTTTATAAAAGAATTCAATGAATTATTTAACGTATAAAGCCGGGCGAACTTTTTCACCCTTAAGAAAAGTTTGTTGCGACTCTAAATTGGATACGCAAATAACTGTCGTTCGCGGCGGAGCCTGCTATTAGCGTGTACATCTAATATGTGTATATGCGAGACCTTATAGCGCGAAATATCCCGCCCATCGAGTGCAACGTAGGTATACACCTGTGTCAGCATGCAAATGCAACTATACTCGCGGGGGACCGGTTCGTAAAGGTCGAGCATTATACCGAGGTCGTTTTCTCCATGAGTGAAGATCGATGATATCTGGCCTATTTGCGCGCGATGACGTTCCGTGAATAATTACATTGTAAGCATATTTTATAAAAATTGTATATAGTTACTTAAGTAAGCTCTGTTAAAAATTTACACTTATTCAACTTCAATTGCATCCACTATTATAACGACGAATTATTTTAATAAAATAAAAATCAGATTTTTAATATTAAAAGTATCCATAATTAAGTTTTTACTAAATAAATATATTATTCGTATTATAATTGAGTTATATTTCAGGATTGAAAATAATTCAAAATAATTTGAAATAAGAAAATATGTTACGCGTTGAAAATGAGCTTTGGTACAACGAAAATTAATACCAATTAATTTTGATGTTAGATGTTAGCATAAAAAATAAATTAAAGATATTATTTATAGGAGAATTTACGTAACGACTACATAAAATTTGATTCATGCAATGTTTTTTCCTCTATTATTAGGCTTTATTGAGGAAATAGAAGAAAACTACACGCGCGCGAGATTGATACGATGTAATAGTCGATACATATCATTATTTATATTGTAGGAATCAAAATTTACGTTGTAGTTTCAAGAACTCGATGTTATCGGAATTATGAGAATTTTACATTCCGAGAAATATAAAATATGATTAATTGCCATTATCAGAGAATTAAAAATCTATCGCGCTTAATCCAAGTACGGAATCTTGAATAAACTTCGTCTTTTTTATTATTCAAGTTTTAAAATATGATATTTTGCATCTTATAAAAATCCTTCCAAGATCGAAGCATCTTTCATTAAAATAAAATTAGAATTAGAATTCGGTAACTAGAATCGAATTGACAAAAATACGATAAAATTAAATTTCTCCTTGATAGAAGAATTTGAGCGTAAAGAAACACGAGGGATGCGAAATTTCCTGAATCTCGACGCGGCTGCATAGAGACGCATCTCGCGCTCAGAAGTGCAACTTCGGAGAGACGATCGGAGCCGAAGAAGAAGAGAAGGAGAGAAAGACGGGGCAGAGAGAAGAGAAAGACGAAGGAAGGCGAGAAAAAGTCGCGGACGTTAAACCGCCCGCTCGCTCTCCACCGGCTCTTAGGGTAAAAAGATAACAGAAGAGAGGTAGGAGAGAGAATAGGCGAGGGAGAGTAGAGGATGAGTCGCGCGATGAAGAAGGACGAAGTGAGGCTGTGCATGCAGGAAAGAACGATGATGCAGCCGAGAGAAGATCCAGAGAGGGGAATCGGAGAAAGAAGAAGGCGTCGTGCCAGGCCTGTTCTTTCGAGGTCGCACGTACGTCCGTATAATACTCGTAATACGTGTAATACGGATAATACCTGTAATACCTGTGTAACGCATTATACATCAGCGTGCACGACCGGCCGGCGGCAGGTGACGACGACCGATCGCACCTTCGCGTCCTTGCGGCTCTCCTTGCGACTTCTCGAGGTGAGAAGACCTCTCTCAGGTGTCATTCACGAAAATCGCGCCTCATATCTGCATTTTATCGTAAGAAGCGGTCGAGCCAACGATAGTTTCTAGTAGTAGTCAGAAATGTCATCTTTCTTACGATTTCAACAAGTATTATAATAAGATGCAATTTAATTCGACTAAAAACTGGCTATTCATTTATTGAAAATAAGTACACACTACGTTTCGACCCACATTGTGGTCCTTTTCAAGTGTTGCTCTTATTCAGCAATTACATTAATTAAAAATTGAGTAGCTAACAGATTGTCGACATGACAGGACAACTTTCATGTTTCTATTTTTAATTAATGTAATTGCTGAATAAGAACAACACACTTGAAAAGGACCACAATGTGGGTCAAAACGTAGTGCGTACTTATTTTCAATAAATAAATAGCCAGTTTTTGGTCGAATTAAATTGCATCTTATTATTTGTGAAAATTTTATCACTGGCGATCAACAATTAATTGTGAAGTATTATAATGTCATAATAAATTACTAATTTTAAGACTTCTCGAGGTGAGGAGACCCTCTCAGGTGTCATTCACGAAAATCGCGCCTCATATCTGCATTTTATCGTAAGAAGCGGTCGAGCCAACGATAGTTTCTAGTAGTAGTCAGAAATGTCATCTTTCTTACGATTTCAACAAGTATTATAATAAGATGCAATTTAATTCGACCAAAAACTGGCTATTCATTTATTGAAAATAAGTACACACTACGTTTCGACCCACATTGTGGTCCTTGTCAAGTGTTCTTCTTATTCAGCAATTACATTAATTAAAAATAGAAACATGAAAGCTGTCATATCGACAATCTGTTAGTTACTCAATTTTTAATTAATGTAATTGCTGAATAAGAACAACACTTGAAAAGGACCACAATGTGGGTCGAAACGTAGTGCGTACTTATTTTCAATAAATAAATAGCCAGTTTTTGGTCGAATTAAATTGCATCTTATTATTTGTGAAAATTTTATCACTGGCGATCAACAATTAATTGTGAAGTATTATAATGTCATAATAAATTACTAATTTTAAGACTTCTCGAGGTGAGGAGACCCTCTCAGGTGTCATTCACGAAAATCGCGCCTCATATCTGCATTTTATCGTAAGAAGCGGTCGAGCCAACGATAGTTTCTAGTAGTAGTCAGAAATGTCATCTTTCTTACGATTTCAACAAGTATTATAATAAGATGCAATTTAATTCGACCAAAAACTGGCTATTCTTTTATTGAAAATAAGTACACACTACGTTTCGACCCACATTGTGGTCCTTTTCAAGTGTTCTTATTCAGCAATTACATTAATTAAAAATAGAAACATGAAAGTTGTCCTGTCATATCGACAATCTGTTAGCTACTCAATTTTTAATTAATGTAATTGCTGAATAAGAACAACACTTGAAAAGGACCACAATGTGGGTCGAAACGTAGTGCGTACTAATTTTCAATAAATGAATAGCCAGTTTTTGGTCGAATTAAATTGCATCTTTTTATTTGTGAAAATTTTATCACTGACGATCAACAATTAATTGTGAAGTATTATAATGTCATAATAAATTACTAATTTTAAGCCATAAATTTATAAATGAGACAAGATGAGATTAAACAATCTTCTTAAAGACGGTTTCAAATTATATGGTTTCTGCGATGTACAGTTATTGAAATTGCCGAAACTATCCTTGGTGCAGATTTTTTTAATGACGATAATCGATGCCGTATAGAAAGAAAAAATTACAGAGATAGTCACGAGGAGATAAGAGAGAAAAAAGTCGAAGGATGACGACGCTATTCGGAATCATCATTTTGTACGCATCGTTGGTGCGTGCAGGCACCTGTCTGACAATGAAAGACGATCATCAACGATCGATGAACGGGATTACTTTGATTATTATCAACGTCAGTGTGTTCGCGTCCTTCCGAGACATAGAAAATCCCACTTGTCGCCTTGTACACGCGGCGCAATAATTATCGCAATCATTCTCCGAGTCGCTCTGTTAATTCCGCTGAATAAATTCCGCGAAATAAATTCTGCAAAATCGCGAGACATCGCGAATCTACATCTAATTTTACCGCCCTTAAATCATAAATCGCGCGTATAACTTATGCACACACATAGTGCGCCTGCATCCAGTGTTGCGCTTAGATGATTTTAAAATTAGCTAGATAAATATGAGATAAAAGTATGTAAATTCATCTTCGATAAGATGAAGATGATTTTGTTTTAAATACAATATATCGAGATGAAAGATAAAATTATATAGCGATTTATTTAGATAATTTTCTAGATAATCATTTTTAAGACTGCTTATATGTAAACACAGTTATAAAAAAAAATGTAAATTATAAAAGAGATATAACAATATACGTATTCATATTTTTATTTATAAGTCTTCATCGCTCACTGTTTAAATTCTACTATTTATAATTATTTTTATGTGCTACGATTCTAAACCGAAATTATCTGAAAATTATTCTGGCTAATTTAAAGATAATACTTTCTTTCTCCAAGCTGCAGACATAGATAATACATATTTTTATTATCTATACAAAGATAAGATGACGCCAAAATTTCATCTAGATAATCCCCAATATAATTTTATTTAGATACCCGCAAACCTCTGCCTGCATCGATGAGGCATATATAGTGACGCGGTGAATGAGGAGAATGCATCGGAATAGATAAAGAAAAAGAGAAGGAGGAGGAGGATGAGAGACCATAGAAGGGAGGCGTAAGAGGGTGGAGGTTTGAAGAGGAAAGGGCGGTAGAGAGGGACCCGCGAGCGAGACATGGATATATCATACGGTTAAGGCTAAGTTAGGATGAGGATAGCGGCGATTATCTTAACGATCCCCTGCGGCAAAACCTGAACGGCAACCCGTTCCGGCCCCATCCGTCGTCTTTCGTAGTATATATATATATACCGGGGCTAATGCCGTTGCTGTTGCTGCCGCTTGACTGCAGCAACGACGTCGTTGCTGCTGCAAAAGGAAGAGGATAGAAGAGCCAGTTGAAAATAGCTGTAGCCATCGGGGCAGAAACACCGAGAGAGTTCAGAGATCCTTCTTTTTTCTCTCGCCGCCTTGTATGCTCGTCTTCCTCTTAGGCGACTCTCTCTCAACAGAGATTATCACCTGTGAATACGCGATATCTATTTGTTCGATGAACGAGAGAATAAAAGCTCACATTTCAAGATGACATTCATTATTCATCCAAGGATAATAGATAATCAGTTTTTTTTTTGTTTTTTGTTTTTTTTTCATATATTTCGCATGTTTGAATCATTAGCTAACTTTCAGATTTTTATAGTTTGATATCGTCGACCATTTATTAATTTCCAAGTATATTCCAATGATAACAATCTGACAGTTCGAATTTTTAATAAAGCGATGATCGAACGTATATGTTTAAATGATTTCTCACAAAGTTGCAAAGATAGAAACGGGACGAAGGCGATCATCCCTGAGATATTAGCGACAATTTTTTTTTTTTTTTTTTTTTTCATCGATCCACGAAGTGTCGTGCGAGGATGGAAATATCCGGAGATGAGAAAAAAGTTAGAGACAGCGGGAAATCGCGCGATGCGATGTACGCGTCAAATGCAAGAACAATTACACCTGCGGGCGGAGAGGACGAGAAGAGACGGACCTTGGGCTCCTTGCGAGATAATGATAATGTTACACGACGATCCGCGCCATAATGCCGTGTAATGTCTGCGGCACGACGTACATTGCGAGACCATTTACCGTGGGTCTCTAAGAGCGAGACTTGACGCGAGGATTGACTACTCTCGTGTCGCTTCCTCTCGCCACGGTCGATTCGCAAAATTAGAAAACCTGCAGCTATTCCTGGATAATGGGACACTCGCGTGTGCGTGAAAAGGAGGGAAAAAAAAAGAGGGACGCTGTCGCTCGCGCACGATTTGTGGGTCAGGGAGGCACGAGAGAAGGAAGAGAAGGCGACAAAAGGAACAGGCAGACTCGTCGCCATCGGCAGGACGCGCCAGGACAACGCTGTGATCTAGGTTGCCACGAGTCGTCATTATCTCGTAATCATCGGAAAATCTATATACTTCACCGATAGATTCTATCGCAAAGGTGTTCCAACACCTGTCTTCATTATACGTATTATTTCATTGGAGATAATTGAAGAAATTTATTTAGTACAATTTTTTATCTATACGATAAATCATTTTCTCTCTTTTTATTGATGTTTATACATTTTCGCGAACCTATATAAATTTCAGCTAATTACTATATCGATTTAAAAAAGAAGAAATTGCTCTCTTTTTCTCGTGAAGGATACATTTTTGTTTCTCATTACATCTCTTATTATTTAATCGATTACGAAACCCGAAAGAGGAAATACGATGCATCGAATAAAAATATATATAAATTTTATGATCCGGGAGGAATCCGAGAAGCTAATTGTATCGTTAATTAACGAAAAAGCGAACGCGGTGACGACTTCAGGCGACTTCAGGTGGACCAGCTGCAACCCTGATGTCGCCTTCCACGAAAACCGGATTCGGTTTTGGGATAAAATTAGGAGTCAAGTAGTCAAGGTCGGCCGGGTCTGCCTAAACTGCCTCGGCTTCTTCTCGCTCGGTTCTTCATCTTCTTCGTCCACTTCAACTTTCCTCCCTGCATTCTTCTCTACATCGTGCGATCTGAATCTTCGGTTGCTATAGCAACCGATATTAGTCGTATATTTTTTATAGAAAGGACACGGCGGTATCGAAAGTAGCTAAGTTTAAATATTCGCTTTTAACGTCTCTTACTTAATAATTCTGTATCGTTCGCGAAGGAAAAGCGCGATATATCATACAAAGATGCACTTGCAGGTTTACTTTGCGTAAATAATGCAGCGCGAAGAAGGATCGTTCGCGAAACCACTCTCACACAGTTGCACAAGAAAATCCTCGGGGAGCTAGCCGTCGAAAGCACCTTTTTAGATTTTTTTTTCATCTTCATACGACGGAAAATATATATATATATATATATATATATATATATATATATATATATATATATACGTATATATATACGCTTGCGGAGAAGTGCGAGCTAATATACTGCTCGAGCATATGATGCGATGCAATGGACAGGTTTTCTCGCAACTTGGCGTCTCTCAATCTTTGACGACTTTGTAGTTTCATATTTTAGACCGTAAAACTTCTCGCGAAGAACAGGAAAATCGCGACGTTTTCCTTCGTGAATAAACAAAACGCAACGGGATGCGAATTCCCCTATTGCGAAGCTATCGTCGAGAGTTGCGATTTGACAAAGCCAGATATAACAAATTAGAATTACCGTATCTCGTTGAACGAAACGAAGGATTCAGGGATACCTCGCTTTTAATGAGCCAGCAGCGACCGATCAATCGGTGATTCACCGCGATTAAATAAGAATCACCGGTCGTTAATCGGCACGCGCGTGATTGTCAAAGGTGAATGAAGAAAAACGTACGTCTGTATCGTCTCGCGAAGATATAACAACGATTGTCTACTGACATATACAAGATAGTGCGTAAGCTTAAAATAAACCATTCAAATGTACGTGTGATTGGCGATTATGGAAAAGATTCTCCAATCAGTCGTTCATCGATAATTATTTTCGCGCAAAAGTCTTATGAGAAAAATTCGCAATAAGCAAAGATATATTAATTAAAGACAGAAAAATACTTTGAATTAAATTAAGAGTTTACTTTGAATTAATATTGAACAAAACAGTCGTTCATCGATAATTATTTTCGCGCAAAAGTCTTAAATTCGCAATAAGCAAAGATATATTAATTAAAGACAGAAAAATACTTTGAATTAATATTGAACAAAACAGTCAGTCGAGGTTTTAAAGATTTGAAAACCTCACAATTTGTCGCGTACTTTAAAAGATTGATTTACGAATACGTGCACGTTCGTTTATGCATGCGATAGTGGAGTATTCTTGGATTAAGCGTGATCGGAATGTCATTATCATCGGAATACTGTTAATATGTGTATCATTTTCTGTGCATCATCGATATTATGAAATAATTGTTGTAGATTATTCACGGTCAATAACAGTGATACAGGTGCGACCGTTTTATATGATACCAAATATACGTCACTTGATGACAATTTAACAGCGTCCTCGGCGCACCTCGTGCCAAGATACTGCTAAAAGTCTCATTGACAATTCGTGAGTCATCATCCTCATCATCGATGAGCTGATTTTATTTAACCGAGTCAATTATCGCTCTGGT
This sequence comes from Nylanderia fulva, assembly GCF_048542155.1. NCBI lineage: Eukaryota > Metazoa > Arthropoda > Insecta > Hymenoptera > Formicidae > Nylanderia > Nylanderia fulva. The sequence continues at coordinate 3,170,339 of NW_028189945.1, forward strand.
AATTGGACCAGAAAAAACATTTGCGGTCGCGAAGCGATCGACAAAAAAAAAATTTTTCAATGCAGAAGAGAAATGTTACGCAACGTGACGTATGTAAGACAAAATATAATAGGGGATAATGAAATCGTTGCGGTTTTAACGAAAGTCAAATACGCGGCATCATTATCCCGCGAAATAATTATTTCAGCGGGATATCGCGGATGTATGTTTAAATCGCGCTTATTTTTATTATGTACGTGGTAATAAAATCCTGACTCTCTATGTACATACACGCACATCAACGAGGCGTCCTTGATGCATGTGTCGGACTGTGAGAAATCGCGTCTGTACTAATCAGCATCAACGACCAGGAATAAGCAGGCAACAACAGGACGTAAAAGCAAATTGGCGTGGTAAATCGATCTAAAACAGGAATTTCGCGTATCTGTCTGAGGTTCTGAAATGTTTTCCAGTATAACAAATTCTTGCAAAATAAAATCGTAAAAAGAATGTGAATGTTTCTTCGTTTTATGAAAAAAAAACAAGAGATTCTTGTCTCTAAAATTCAAGAAAAAAAATTTATACGCATCGCACGCACATATATATATATATATATAAATATTATGATACTCGAAGGTTTTTCAGTCCTTTGAAGAAAGCTTCAATAATTTCGTATAATTCTAACTGCCATTCTCTTCCTTATATCTGGTATCCTTGTCCCGATTCGATAATTTAAATAGAATATTTGTTTTCAGCCTTGCGGTTCGCGGGAATCATCGACGTCGTCCTTCAGATATATGCGCTTGTGTAAAGATACTTTCCGGAATTAACACATAAAACTTACGAGAATCTCTATACGTGACATGCACGGCCGGACGTTATTCGTAATTAGTGCTGTTAAAGAGACAACGCAAAGGAGCGGTGCTCATAAAAACTATAAAATAAAAACATCGTATACTTTTTCTCGGAGAAGCACAATTATGAGTAGCAATTAACGGTAATTATATCACAAAATCGAATCATACCGGGACTCCCGGAGGCATATCTATTCGATCGTGCGATCTCTTTCATATAATCTGTAACGAATATGATTGGTATATTTCGCAGACGATATTTATTTTATTTCTTTCCACATTATGTTGCAAAATAATATACTTGAGTAAAATCCTGTATAAAGTGTTCTTTTAAATTTAGAAACGATCTCTTTTTTTAGCAAAAAAATATATGTTAATTTTAAACTTCTTTAACGTTCAAGTCTTAAGAAATCTAAGAGTTCTCGCTTTTTTTAAACGTTAGATACAATTGCATACAAACGTATAGGGAATCTGCATTTTCGCAAACGGCAACTTTAATAAACGCGCATTATTCTAACGGTCTGTAACGGTTGGGAATCATTGGTTATAAAGCAATCGCCGCCGCCTAAGCAATAACTAAGAATCCAGGAAGAAAGCATGATATTACAAAACGATCAACGTCAAAAAGAGCATCGAGAATGTCACGCGTCTTATTCATGAGTTGAAATTTTTCTATGGCTAAAAATAGCAAAATCAGATATTTTAATAAATTCTTCAAGAATAATAAATTGATAAAACTACGATTTAATGAAATAAAAAAAATTTTTTTCTCTCTCTCTCTCTCTCTCTTTCTCCTTGAGAGAATATAAATCGCATAATTTAGTTGAAAAAAATATTTTCATTTTTTTTACAAAGAAATATGACAAACTCAATTTATTTTACGGCCTGCCCCAATGATTTAAAGTTTACCAAAGTTTTACGATGTGAAGTCGAGATAGCGAACAAGCGAGGTCATCGATCTCGACTCGGATAAGCTACATATAACCATCAAGATAAAAATCATGAATTATTCACGATTTTAATCTCGCGTTAATTATTCACACATCGACCGCGAAAACACTAGTATAATAATAACGGCTCTTCCAGTTTAGGCGCAAAAGTGTTCTACTAGTAACGATAGAGGAAAATTACCGAGAGTATGTTACTTTAATCGAAAGAATAAATATTATCAGCTGTACAAACTATGCATAAATGGAAAAAAGTTAGCGTGTATTTATATCGAAAAAAGATTTTAGACCAAATGACAAGATAAAATAAATTTCTGTTTCCGAAACATACGAGTCAAACAACCGCGATGGTCATATAAATCATGATTACATGCATCGCGTGACCTTAATAAATTTAGGAAGATTGAGTAAAAAAATGTATTACACGATTTAAAAATAAATTAAAAATATTAATCACTTGTTGAGATTGTTAGGATCAGATAATTAATTTTGATATAAGTCTCGACGATTTTCAATTTCAAATTCGAAGAAAAATCGAGTGAAGAAGGAACTTAATATTAAAAAAAAATATATATAATATACATATATAACAAATATAATTATCTTCAAATATATTATTTTCGGAAAATGTGACTAAAGAATATTTATGCAGTAGAGTCAAATTAATGTATGTGTTCATAATGATACTTAATTACTTCATACTAACAATAAGTCAATTATCTCTCTCTTATATATCTTGAAACTTCTGTTGATGATATATATAAAATTTATTTTTTTTAACGTAAACACGCACGTGATACGATATTATATGATTTGCCGCGACTTAAAATATACAAGTGCTTACTATTGCAAATATTACTTAACTTTATTAAAGAAAATGTAATACATGTATTATTTAATATTAATCAAATGTAAATTAAATGTAAATCTTGTAATAATATCCTATATCTCTCCGATAATTTTTAATAGAAATTGCATCTATATATATATATATACTCATCTTGATTATAATAATTATATATTATTCAACTATAAATTGAAACATTTTTCAGCAAAATGGTAAATAATTTTTAATGGGAAATTGCCGGGTCGAGACTGAACGATATGTAAACTTATGGTTTACATAATAATACTGTCTATATGTGCGCATATATACTGGCGCGTGTATCACATACGTGTACGACTCATCGAGCGTTCCTCGATGAGTCATAGCAATAAAATAAAACAATTTACCTGGCGACTCACGATTTATCGAATTCGCAATATATTCGCGACGCGTGAAATGATATGTAATTCTAATGGATAAAAAATAACGAGAAAAATTCTCTTGTTTTATAATTATCGCGGAGAAAGCTATTTGCTTCTCTCCTTGTTTATCCAAATATTTGACCAAAGATATTAATCCTTTTTATTTGAAAAAAAGAGCTCAGTGTTTTTGAAAAACGTTAACGTTTTTAAAAAATTATAATTTTTGTATCCTTATATTTCTTACTATATTTATATAGAAAAATATAGTGTAAGAACGTCAATTAATATGTCAAGAAATATTTTTTAAGGAACATTTTTATTATTGTGCAATGCTTTTTCGAATAACGAAAGTTAAAAAGATCTCTTTCTCCTTAAGAATTTTAAAAATAAGATAGCTATTGCTCGCGCAACTTTCGGTCATTTAGACATGTTGGGCACGTGCGAAGTTCATTACGTCTATTAAGAGAAGAGAGGCCTTAGCCGCGAATGAGAGAATGAAATGTGTGTAAGTACTGACGATACGAATTTTGTCGCACGAAAAAGATCTGTCCTCCAAGAGAAAAAGGTCATATTGCCGATAATTCATATTTAAAAGTTGGAAGGACGACGACAATTTGATTACTTAATAGATCTCTCCTAAATTTACCGAAGAATAATGAAGAAGAAACGGCAGAAGAAGAAGAAGAAGAATGTGATGGAGAACATGTGTTTATAAAATACACTTTGCATAATTATTTTTTTAAACTCACTAAATATCTCAACCTCTTTTTTTTCGTTGAAAATCAGTTAGTTAGTCATTGGAAATTCGTAAAAGATAAATGTCGATTGGTCTCTTTAAACGTATTCGAAGGTCTATCATAGCCTGTATAGTCCTGCCATTGCACTTCCGCTTGATATGTTGAATGGGCCTAAATGAATGCTTTTAAAACACAAACGCGACACGTCATGCCGGCATGCGAAGTTTACAGGTGCGTCCTCAACTACGATTAATCAGGCAAATAAGAACAACCGCACATATTTGATAAAAAATACATTAATTATTTTTAAACTATTAAATTGTTACACATAACAAACTAACAAGAAAATTCTACCGTAGTTTCAGACGTGCAATAAAATTATATCTGTACATTTTTCTGAGAACCAATTATAATTTCTCCATGAAATGCGTTTCCATAAAATAATAATAAATTAATTAATTTAGATATTAATCATGAATTTTCGTAATGGCATCCTATATGTTATAATGTGAGTAATAATGAAGTAATAAATATAGAAACAAATGTATGAAAGAAATAAGTTGAGCACATTGAAATGTATTTGAGAAATCTTACATTAAGTTCTATTGAGATAGAACTTAATGATATTGTTTAATGACGTTTACAATGATGTAGTTAAAATTTCCTACTGTTTTCAGGCATTCGTTATCTCTTATTTTTCTTCTGAACTATCTGAGTTGTATTAAATATCTAATTTTGACCGTGAAACTTATCTACGGGTTCACAAGAGTTATCTCATATTATATAAAAGTAATTTTATGATTCTAGTAAAAAGATCTTAGTAATTGGTAGTAAATCGAAATATCGATTTCGCTAGCATAATGTAACTTCTTTAATTGCAAATTATTGACCAAGCCTATCAGATTATATTTATCCTATATCATCCGGATTAATTATTTTTATTTTTAAATCAACATGACATACAAATTAAAGGAAAGGTTTTAGTCGACCCTTTCTTGCAAAGCTCTCTAGCTGAACGTACATACATGTACGATGCTCGCAATTAAAGAGTTAAATTTTGCTAGCATAATGTAACTTCTTTAATTGCAAATTATTGATCAGGCCTATCAGATTATTTATCCTGTATCATCCGGATTAATTATTTTTATTTTTAAATCAACATGACATACAAATTAAAGAAAAGGTTTTAGTCGACCCTTTATTGCAAAGTTCTCTAGCTGAACGTACATACATGTACGATGCTCGCAATTAAAGAGTTTAATTTCGCTAGCATAATGTAACTTCTTTAATTGCAAATTATTGATCAGGCCTATCAGATTATTTATCCTGTATCATCCGGATTAATTATTTTTATTTTTAAATCAACACGACATACAAATTAAAGAAAAGGTTTTAGTCGATCCTTTATTGCAAAGCTCTCTAGCTGAACGTACATACATGTACGATGCTCGCAATTAAAGAGTTTAATTTCGCTAGCATAATGTAACTTCTTTAATTGCAAATTATTGATCAGGCCTATCAGATTATTTATCCTGTATCATCCGGATTAATTATTTTTATTTTTAAATCAACACGACATACAAATTAAAGAAAAGGTTTTAGTCGATCCTTTATTGCAAAGCTCTCTAGCTGAACGTACATACATACATGTACGATGCTCGCAATTAAAGAGTTTAAGTTCATTCAAGGCGTTACCCCACTAGGTCAGCAACGCAAGCCACGAATTACTAATTCATTCTCGAACTCGGAAAGCTTTTCGGGACCGCTCGAGTATAGATCTCGGAACGGAAAAGAGCGAGAGAATCGCGACTCGCTCGTCGAGTGTGAGCAGAAGCGAGCGAGAGATATCGAGGCAAAGGCAAAAACGCGCGAGAAGAGCGGTGTAGGAGGAAGAGAAAGAGAAAGGAAGAGGTGGAGAACAAGGAGGGAGATAAGATAGAGGTAGGTAGGTAGGTAGGCAGATAGAGTCCAAGAAGGGCGGCGAAGAGAGAAGACTAAAAGAGGGGCCCCCTTGCGCGATCCTGGCCGCCTAGCACGGGTGGGTAAATGGGTATATAAGCGGGGCCCCGGCGATTCCATCTCGACACACGACCCAACCTTCATCCCGATCGCCAACGGTCCTTCGCAAACGAGCGTAATCTGCACGCGCGCGCAAAAAAAAGAGAGAGGGAAGACAGACCGAGGGACAGAATCCTCCCGCGTTATTTTCGTTCTCCGATCGATCGCCTCCGATCGATAGTTCGCGCGAACCGGTGAGCTGAAGCAAAGAAGAAGGGCAAAGGAAGCCGTGCCCCGACGCCGACTCGTCTGGCAAGAGTTAACTCGATTTTACGGAGAAGAGAAAAAGACGTGAGTACATATACGCAATTCTTCATTCTCGCTTATTCGCAGAGTTTTGCAACCCTCGCGAGAGAGAAACGGAGAGAGAAATGCTCGTCTTTCGATAGAGGTGGAACGCGACAAGTCGTCGTCTGTCGGTCTTACCACGGATTACTTGAGCCGACAATCTCGAAACTTGTCGATCGATCGAGTTCAATCTTCGTTAAGTCATATAAGCGACATAATCTTTCACGTCACGCGAAGCGCAAATTCGAAAACTACCCCTAGTAATCAAGACTCGTAATTATTGTTAAGTGACATTTTTTCTTCTTTTTTTATATATTTCATGAATTTATCATTCAATCTTATATGAATAAACTATAGTTAAACTATAGTTTAACTTTGCAACACAAGTTATAAACTTTAAAATAGCTGTCCGATGAAATCTCGAGTCCAAGTGACATGTGCGATCAATCATCAGACGCGGTTGGTTGATTATTAATTTTGTGCACGGCAGAGACTTTTTCTTGAGACCGCAACTGCACTTCTTTCGCAATACGCGTAGGACTCGATAACGAGTCGTTCCGGCTTTATCGCGAGTAATGGAGATAGTTTTGAAAGTGGAGCGCGACAATGTTATTGTTCGCCGTTCGCGCTGGTATTCGTTCGTTCATTAGTTGGGGTGTAGCAAACCGCGGATTTTCTAAATAATGAACGACGCCTCGGTCTTCCTCTTTGCTAACAAAGACAATTATAATATAAAGACAATTAATTATAATCCTCCTGCTTGTCTTGCATTAAAAACGATTGAAATCTAGAATATGTACATATTATTATTTATAATCGCTAATTTTAATCTAGAAATAGAGAAAAAATCTCATAATTATATTTAAATATATCTAATGTAGAAATAAGTGTCTTAATATTATTTTTATATTGAAATATCTGCTGAATTCTTTTGAAATCATCAAGAAACAGGCACCACATCTAAATTTATTTATTTTCATATTAATTAAGATCAAATAAGAATGTAAATTAATTACGAGTCTTTTATATCTCTCTGTGAGACAAATGTCTCGCGCAATTCTCGTTGGATATGACACTCGTAGCTAGTAAAGAGTTAAATAAGAAAAGATTAATTCACGAACAGCTAAGACTTTTACGCGTCGAAGGAGTCCGGTGTTAAGAGGTCAAACATGCGTCATTCGCGTGCAAAGCGTGTGCTGCGTCGTCGCTTATACACATAATTTGTAGATTTCTCAAGCGGCAACCACGTTTGCGTAATTTCATCCCCTCTCTTCTCGTGACGCGCTTTCCGACCCTTAATTAGACAGCCTAATCTGTCAATCTGCGAATAACCTGCGCCGCAACAACTCGAGGTCGCCAACCGGCCAGGCGGCCATCTTCTCGAATAGCTTCCCTTTTTTTACGATCGATTATAACGCGAATCATCTCTATTCTGTTCTCAATTAATAAGGATCTTTCTCGTGCACCGACAAAGTAGATTACATAGAGTTAACTTATAGTGGAGTCAAATTAGACGAAAAACGAGCGTTATCTCGGAACCGGTTCAACCAACTCGGATCTTAATGATTTATGGCTTAAAATTTCACAAATTAATTATACTAAAACCTTTATAGATTAAAAATTGCCACTTTTTACAGGAAATATGAAAAAATGCGAAAAAATTGAAATTGAACGATAAATGATTTTTTGAATGTGCTTTCTTGTATTCTATTGTTTGTAAACTGTAAATAATTATTTCATATTCCTGCATTTTTTCATATTCCCTGTAAAAAGCGGCAATTTTTAACATATAAAGGTTTTAGTATATTTAATTTGTGAAATTTTAAGCCATAAATCATTAAGATCCGAGTTGGTTGAACCGGTTCCGAGATAAAAACCTAATTTGACTCCACTGTTAGACGCGGAATACAAAACTCGCGATTTCACGCTGCGTCTCGCGAGTTTAGATTGAACAAAGGAATTTCGCAGCTTCAGATTAGACAAGCGGATGCCATTCTTTCAATACATCGCAATCAGAAACCGCGATGAGGATGAAAGGCGAAAAGAAAGAGAGAGAAAGAGAGAGAGAGAGAAGAACAGAAGGCTATAATCATTGACGTTGAAGCGCTTGATGGCGCGCGCGACTTCTTTGTAAGCGTGGTACCATCATTACATCTCTGATGATCTTGATGAGGTAATCGGCGTCCATCAGCTTTCACAGGCATTTCCTGCGTCTATCGACCTGGCCGCGACGAGCACTTATTTGTATTCGTGGCGCGATCAACGACGCGTCGCCTTCCTCTACGAAAAATTTCGTCGATTCCTTCTACTTCTTCTCCTTCTTCATCTTTCTCTCCTCGAAGATTGCGTGGAACGGAAGAGATTACGTCAAATGCGAAATCGCCACGCGCGCATCGACGAGCACGCGTCCGTCACACGCTCTCTCGTGACGTATATAAGGAAATAATTAACGTATATACGTGATGTAGATAATAAGTCGACGTATGGTACCTTGAATCGGCTCGCAATTAAATCCATTGCGACGACGCGCGAGCATCCGGTAATTATATTCGCGGACACTTCCACGGAGATATTTTGGGGGATTGAATCTGGGACTCTCTTTGTCTCCTTTATAGAAACTTTCATTAATTATCCATGCAAATTAGCATCGATTTTCATAATTATTTAATTAAAGATAAATTCAGATGAGAAACGGGTTGAGAACCAAAGCGCAGAAATTAGGTGCAACAAACTTGTTTTTAAATTATTCTTTATTTAATTTGTGATTTTTAATTTGATACATATTTATAATATATATCAAATTAAGTAAAGCAGGAGAATTTAAGAACAAGTTTGTTGCGCCTAATTTCTGCACCTGGTTTTCATTAACTCTGTTTCCTGAATTTGTATTTACATATCAAAGTTAGTTTCTTTTCAATTAAGAAGATATTCCTGCATATGTGTCCTCAGTAAATGATTGCGCGAACGCGCAGTGTAATTTTCAAGAAAAATAAACGAGGGGGAGAAATCGATCCGCTTTCTATCGCGACGCAAGGTGGTTTCGGCTATATTAATGATATCGCGATGCGATTGCGAAAGGCTACGCAAGAACGTATGCAGTTGCAGCCGGCTGCAATTGCCAAATGCAAACTCACGCTGATCTCACCGTTAAAAAATTGGATCGTTTTGCCGTCCTCCCTCTACCCGTTCACTGTCGTCTGTTACTACTATGTCTCGTTATTAATGTCTTTATGTTTGTCCCTCTCGCATTCCGGTTTGCCGTAACTCGACAAATATAAATTTATAATTCGCGAATTTTCTAATTAATTAAAAATTAAATATTTTTTTGATTAAATATTTTTTCGATCTGCGCAAATTATTTTACATATCATTAAAAATTGATTTCGAAATTATATAATTTTTTTTACCGATATATTTAAAGAGTCATAATTAAATATAAAAGTAAAATTAAATATCATCTTCGGCAAAATGACTTTTCATTGAATTCATTACTAAAAAAATAGTAGTAAGCTAGACTGAAAAAAGAGACTGCTTTTGTTACAACGATTACGGTTAACTCGAGCGTTAATGTTCGCCAATCTAGCCACACCAACCCGATGACGCGTAATAAATACCGTGTCGTTTGTCTCCGATTTCATGTATATACGCCTACTCACAAACGCAAAATAGTCTAGTGTTTCATTCGCGGAAAAAAAGAGAGTTGATATTGATGTATTTTGCGATCGTTTGCGATGCAAAGATCGAGCTCGCATTGCTCGATGCAAATTAACTATATTTTTTCCAATAAAATACGAACATTACAAATCGAAAGTAAATCTACCTCGATGACCCCCGATTTCTCCGCGATTAAATTGTCATTTAATTATAAAATATAAATGAGAAAATCCTTTTTATACCTCAACAAAAATATCGAGAAAGGTCATCATTTTTTTAATGTTCCTAATTTTTTAAATCATGTATCTTTGTAAGCTTTAAATTAAAATTCTATTATAAAGTAAACTTTACCTGAAATTAACTACAAAATTAGTTTTGTTAATAATTAATTTTTACCAGGCTTAGTTTACAAAAAAGCTTTTATTTGCAATCGTTTACAACTCGAAAATGATTGGACATTTTCGCTGAGGAAAAATCGTCTCAGGAATCTCCCATTAACGTGTGATACGGTAGGTCTTATACCCTGTATAACATAAGTTCTCCATTTATTATATGGAGTGAGGAATCAAACACGTACACGGAGAAGTCGTACGGCGTGTACGTAACGAGCGTGAGGGGCACGCATCCTGTCATTAGTTCCATAACGTTCGCCTTATTCGGTGCATTCGGTTCAATGTCAGCCGTCCCTCTCCTTCCTGCCGATTCTCTCGCGACAGCCCTGATGTAAAATGTCCATCGGTACCGAGCGTGACGTTCCCGTACGCTCCCCGCATATTCTTCCCATTAACGCGATCATAGCTGTCGTCCTTTCGTCTCGCGATCGGATCCATTCATGCGCTTGTCCCATTCATGACGAGCTGTCACGACGACAGCTCGTCCTCGCGTCCGTTCGTCTAACTGAAAGATTGCGCGTCTCAATGTTTTCTCGGGGTAGATCCGAGCGGGCAGTTAGAAGATTATAGAAGAGTCAATCGTTGGAAAGAAAAAAAGATTCGTCGATCATTTTTCTAATTGTTATAACACCATAATTAGAAGATTTATTATAAATAACAATTATGAAACGTGTTCATTTTTTTAATTAATAATAATATACACACTGTTATATTAAATGCCGTATATGTAACCATTTAACTTTTTGTTTGCGCATATATAACATCGGAAGATATTTAGAATGAGATAAGTTAGTTAAGAAAGCATAATCTTACGATAGTTTTCATAAATTATTATGAAGAGAACAAAAAAACAGAATTAAATATTTTCCGCAGATATCACGATGATAAAATTCGTTGTGGCAACGATGGTGTGCTTTTTGGGGGTGAAGACGATCGTCGCCATGCCGGTGGCCGATCACCACGAGGGTCACGCGGCACTGCCGGTCGTGCCTCTCGAAAAGGAGGCGAGTCCCGCGCTAAAGACGGAAATCCCGCAGGCGGACGTCGCGCAGGGTAGCGCACCCGCGGAATCCGCGGTGGCCAGTCAGCCAGCCCAGGCCGAGCCAGCGGCCGCGGTTGACGCAATTGCCACGAGGAGCAGCGAGGAGGTCCAACCGGTCGAGAAGAAAGACGAGGAACCGGTGCAGTCGGAGCTGCTTAAATCGGTAGCCGAGGAACCCGTGGCACAGCCCAAGTCATCCGAGGAGCAAATCGATTCCAGCGAGAAGGAGGAGCCGAAAGTGCTAGCCACCGCCGAGGCTGAAAAGAAGCAAGAGCAAGAGTCCCTGAAGGAGGCCGCTTCCGAGGCGAAGGAGTCGGTGCAGCCGGTGCCGCAGCCAGCCGAAGTTCCAGCGGAAACCAAAGCAGTGAGTTTTATTTTTCAACTTTCGATGATCGAATAAATTAGCTCGATGAGAATTGTCTCGTCTTTTTTCCCATCGTATTTCAAAGCATAATTTTGCGTCTTCCAGGAGGAACCAGTAGCCATTGAAGGCAAGAGCGCGGAGCCTGCGGTGGAACCCGCGGCCGAGAAGCCTGTAATCGAGAAGCGCGCCGACGACGTCGTCGCCGAGGTCGCCAAGGAGGAACCGAAGGAGGAGAAGAAGTTGGAGGAGTCGGTAGAGCAGCTGAAGAAGGAGGAACCGGAAATTCCAGCGCCCGCTTCCACCGAGGAGAAGAAGATCGAGGCTGAACAGCCGAAGGAATCCACGGGCCACTCGCTCGCTCACGCTAAAGTCGAGAAGCCTGAGGATAAGCCTGACCGCGTAACCCGCGAGACCATCGGTTTGGCTAACCCGGCCGCCCCCGTCTCTCAAGAAACGTCCCAAATCCAACAGCAGGAGAAATCCGGACCCATCGACGCCGCAGAGGTCGCGTCGGAAGCGGATGTTGCACCAGTCGAGGAGCCGAAACCCGCCGAGAAGAGCGAGAAGATCGAGAAGAGCGAGCAGCTGGAGACGGTACCTGTCGAGCAGCCAGCTGTCAAAGCTCAGGAACCGAGCGAGGAGAAGGTAGCCAACGAGAAGGAGCCTGAGAAAGAGGCGAAGAGCGCCGAGGCTCCCATCCAGCAAGAGGTAGCCAACGAACAGCAACCTGCGCAGGCTGAGGAATCCAGTCAGATCAAGCGAGACACAGTGGAGGAAGTCGAGCAGCCTCAGGTGAAGTCGGAGCTCCCGGTTCCCGAGGAGTCGCAGCCGGCCCAACAGCCAGCTCAACAACCAGTTCAGCCGCAGGAAGAGGCCAAAGAGGTGAAGGAGCGTTCCCACGAATCCTCCGAGGAGAAGCTGAGCGATGCCGACGAGAGCAAGGAGACCAAGAGCAGCGAAGAGTCCTCCGAGGAGAAGGAGAAGCCCAAGCTGGCGGAATTGCTCCCGAAACCCGAGCAATAAATTTTGACGCGAGAAGGGTTCGATTGACGAGTAACCTCAGCAGCGCGGCAGCAACAGCAGCAGCAGCAGCAGTACCATCTCGAGGAGGACTGCTCCTCTTAAGGATCGGGTCGAGCTCATGCATCGGCGTCTCTCCGCGAGACGCATACACGAGTTCGTCGCGAAACGACAGGAGCGAAAGCAAGCGATAGAGAGAGAAAGTGTGTGTGCGTGCGTGCGTATATGTGTGTGTGTGTGTGTGTGTGTGAAAACGAGCGAGAGAACGCAAGAATGCAAACGTCGAAATGTCAGAATAAGGAGCATGTAACGATGTGGAGACCAGAAAATGTGAAAGCACCACAGTGTGAATGAGAGAAAAAACGACCCCATCGACCCGATCAATCTATCTAGGGTAGGGTGGTCCGATCTTCAAGGCGCACTACGATCTCGGTAGCGCATCCCCAGGAACGCGGAGACGATCGGGGGTTGCCAGATACTTGTCAGCATCGTCCACGAGCGAATGACATCGACCCGTATCGATTTATTTCCTTCATCGACGCTCGATCTCGGTAATTCAGACGGCAGATGGAGAACACCCGATGATCCCCCTTTCCAGGGAATGCGGCTCGACCTGGCTCTGAGTGGCGTTTCCGTTTGTCCTGGCGGACACCGCGATCTGTCCGCGAGGACGAACTCAGGGTCCCTCCCCGATCGATATTTTTCATCCACCTTATAGAATCCCCTATGTCCCATCTAAAAATGACACGCACCCTTCCCTGTCCACTACACATCCCCCATCCCGGTAAACTATATAGTAAGTAGCTCGACTCTGTCTTCTTTTTAGAGATTACATGTGTCATTATTATTATTATTATTATTACGATTTAGTACCAGTACCACTATTATTATTAATATTATTATTTGTATTATTGCTATCATCATCGTTATAATAATAATTATTATTATTACTATGAAATCCTGATGGCCTCGTTTATATTTCGTTACTATTTACTAATCATTCGTGACTGTTCGAGTTGCATCGCACTGAGTGCATTTTATCGTGCGTAAAATTGAAAGAAAGATATCTCCATAACAATATAAGTCGCAATCAATTCTTTATACACTCACGCTGTCTTTCGATTCATTTAAATATATTTGTCTTATCAAAACAGAGAGGGCAAATAATTTTTGACAATTTCTCCACGATCTATCGAATAAGATCTTCTAAAAACAAGATATTGCAAAAATTATTGTACTCTGAAAAAAGTGATTAAATTAATAAATATTTATTTCAATACTGCCTAATGAATCATTTATTTGAAACAAATAAATATTTGTTTTGAAAAAGATTTTTTTATATCAAAAATAAATATTTTTCACGTCGAATCAATATTATTAGTTTCAAATAAATGATGTTTGGTAGTATTGAAATAAATATTTATTCGAATTCAATAAATTTTTTTTCAGTGTACTAAACACAGATTTTTAAGCAAAAATGCACTTTAGAAAATCGCATACATCATCATATATGTATTTGCAATTTTGTTTCAATGATTTTATTATATTAACGTGTCATATATGTATATACACAGAAACAATTTTCTTTTAGAATTTATCCTGAAATCATGGTAATCGTCGGAAAATATGATATTGGAAGAAATTTATAAGAGTTCCGCTGATTAATATTTACCACAATAAAAAATATTAATATCTACACAATAAGATATAAAATACATTCGATTAATTTTACTATGTATGTAGTAAAATTTATTATGTACATATATTAGTATTTTTTATTGTGGTAAATATTAATCAGAGAAACTCTTATTAAATTCTTCCAATACTATATTCTCTCACGATTACCATAATTTTCAGCGTAAATTTTAAGAGAACATTTTCTCTCCGTGTATATGTAAAATTTTATGTAAATCTGTCTCTTCAAAATTTTTAGATTTTAATCATCGCGTAGTTTATTACATCTTCATACTTCGATAAGAACTATTGTTTTTATCGAAAGATATTCGGATGTATTCAGTGAATGATAAATTTGCGAGAAGATCAATGCTCCGGGATGAAGACAAGAGGTCTGTTCTTTTCAGCTGAACTGACTGTAATTCAGAGTTTATCTCTTTCCTTCTAATATGGAGTAAAAAAGAGAAACTCTGAACTAATGCAGCTATAGTTCAGCTGAAAAGAACAGACCTAAGAGGGATACGATAAATTCCGTGATTTGCGCAGCTCGCACAAATTTGCGTCACAATCGCGTTAGGTCGTCGCGATAAGGCGTAGTAGCGATCTGTCAATCACGTGTCGCGCTTCAGCGTCGCAGAAGCGACGAGGACCCGACATAAGCGGGTAATAAGTTAATGACAAGTAACGAAGTAGCACTTACGTTCTCAATAGAACGTATACTTGCATGCAGGGTATATATCTACTTACCGCGTCAGATACAATAATCGGCAGCTTCCGCCAGCCGATAAACATCTTCGCACTTCTCTCACAACATGAAATGAGAGGGTACAACGAGCGGGGTATCCCGCCAACGAATTGAGTAAAATATCATTACAACGCCCATTCCCCTTTATACTCTTACGACCTTTAAACCCTTTACGTGCCCACAAATTGCTTTGCGCACGCAATAAGATCTAAATGAAACGTATGTCCCGACATTTCAGGATCTCACGATCGTAGCTTATCTTCTCGAAAGTTTAGTTTCACATCAAAGATAATAGTTTCACAATTTTTTTATCAAACACTTGCAAAATGCAGAGAGATAATAAAATGCAGATAGGGTAGAAATATTTATCGTTTCTTTTTTTCAGTTAAAAGAAAAAAGTCACACGTAAACTTGCAAAATATAGAGATAATAAAATGTAGATTCTTACGGGAGTAAAATCATAAACGTACACTGAAAAAAATTTTATTGAATTCCAATAAATATTTATTTCAATACTGCCTAATAAATTATTTATATGAAACTAAGAATATTGATTTGATTGTGAAAAATGTTTATTTGAAGAAAATCTTTTTTAAAACAGATAAATATTTATTTGTTTCAAATAAATGATTTATTAGGCAGTATTGAAATAAATATTTATTAATTTAATAATTTTTTTCGATGTATGAAATTATTAATTATGGAATGTTTATATCAAATTTTCAGGAGAATTTGAATATATAGGATAGAAATATTTGATGTTCCTTCTTTTCAGTCAAAAGGGAAAAATGCCACGTAACTTGCAAAATATAGAGATAATAAACTGGAGATTCTTGTAAAAGTAAAATTACAAAATTACATATAAAATTATTAATTACGAAATTATTATATCAAATTTTCAGGAGAATTTAATCTAGGACAGAAATAATTATCGCTTCTTCTTTTTCAGTCAAATAAAGAAAATAGTTTGTAATCGATCAAACATATCGCAAAAAGGCATATAAAAAATCAAACGGAAAAACATTTATATTTTATTTTACGATATTTTCAGAGATAATCATATAAAGATAATTATGAGCTATTCATCTGCAGCTCAAAAAAAGTTGAGGAATTATATATAAATTTTCATAATGCATCTATAGTGCAGTAAATTTCATAATATGCATATATGTATAGTGCAACTTTGACAAAGATCATCTGTCGAAGAACCAAAAGACAAGTCAATCCACATTTTCGTTGTCAACCAACACTTACCTTTCTATTCGCGCTAATGCAGTTCCATAACGAATTGATTATAAGTGCATGGAGAATGCACTTGCACAAGATTCCCAGCAGAGTCTCGCGATTGTTCGCGAATATCGCATCCGCATGTGGGCATGCCGACATTTCTCGACGATGCATCAAATTAATTAAAGGGCGAGCGAGCAAAACTCGATGATATGCACCAGGTGTAAACAACGTCGCGGTGCATAAGGTGAACGAAATGTCAAGGCGTGCGAAAGAAAGAGTTTTGCAATATGCGACGTAACGCGAAATTATTTTGTTTCATTGTATAATTTGACATTAAACGCGACTATTCGATTCTCAAGTTGAACTACAAATTAAACAAAGACTTGGCTCGTCCTATTTATATAAAGACATATGTGTTCTTTACTTTTAAATTTTACTTTTAAAAAACGATGCAAAAACTTTTCTATTTTAAATATTATTATAGCAATTTTAATATTAATCATTGCAGCTACATATATATAATATATTGTTAAATATAATAGAGACTTTACTAACAATAAAATTTGCGTAAAATTAAATTTAGAATCGAATAGTATGATAATTAATTTTCGCAGTTTCTCTTTTAGAAACAGTCTTTTTAAATTTAATTTTTCGTTTATGAAAAGAGTTTCACAAGAAGTAGATGATAATTTTGAATACCAGCAACTAAACTTGTAAGAAAACGCAGTCGACTGCCTCCGTGGCGCAAACGGTTAGCGCGTTCGGCTGTTAACCGAAAGGTTGGTGGTTCGAGCCCACCCGGGGGCGTTTTCTTTTTATGCAGATACTAAAACTGACACGATTACGTTTATATATTTGTTAGTTTAAATAAAATAATACTAAATTCGAAATATATGAATATCAAAACGTTCGGCTGTTAACCGAAAGGTTGGTGGTTCGAGCCCACCCGGGGGCGTTTTCTTTTTATGCAGATACTAAAACTGACACAATTACGTTTATATATTTGTTAGTTTAAATAAAATAATACTAAATTCGAAATATATGAATATCAAATCAATTTCATGATTCAGAAAGTCGCATATACAAATAAAGTAAAAGATAAACAAATAGTCGAGTGTATATTCTAAAATAAATATGACAAAAATAATGACTGTTAAATTAATTAATTATTAATATAATTTTTAGTAAAAATAAGAAAAAAAATTGCTCTTGACCCCGACGTGATTTGAACACGCAACCTTCTGATCTGGAGTCAGACGCGCTACCGTTGCGCCACGGAGTCGTGTGATATTTTGTGCTTCTAATACAATGATACTCTAGTCGTATGCTCCTAATGAGATATCATAATGGAAAAGTCGAGTTGCAATCATATAGCGGAATATATAATTTATATTTAAAACTTTTCACATACCTCATTTGTAAGTAGAAAGCAGGTTAAGATACCCAGTGACCACCAATCAACTTCCTGTCCATAGTATTCTTTTTTTAAGATTTCAGGTGCTGAAAAGTAACAGTTTGCATAAATGCAACAAAATAATATAGAAAAACTGAATATTTAAGTCATTATTTTTTTAACAAATTGTATATATAAAATCGTATATTATAGTTCTATTATATATTTCTTACCCATATAAAGAGGTGTCCCACATAATGTATTTGTACGTTCTGTGCGTTGCAACCATTTGGCAAAACCAAAATCAATTATCACAGCATGGCCATCTTCATCAAGAAGAATGTTTGTTGTTTTCAGATCTCTGTGCACTATGCCAGCATTGTGTAGGAAATCTGTACATAATGTATAAATCTTTTATAAATACACAAATGTACAAATGTCAATAATACATTCACACTAATGTATAATTGAAATTATTCTTACCTATAGCTAAGGCAATTTCAGCTACATATATCCTAACTATTTCTTCAGGTAAACAACCATACTCATCAACTAGTGAAAATAATTCTCCTCCAGAAATGTAGTCCATTACTGTAAAATATTAATTTCAGTTAATTTATCTCAGTCTGTATTTAAATAATTATGTTAAAACTTAAATGCTGTAATAGAAATATATACGTACATATATACAAAGTTTTCTTGCTTTGCCATCTGTGAATAGAGCTTACTATAAAAGGATGATGCCCAACCATTCTCTGTATTGCCACCTAAATATAAAACATTAAATTTAATTCAATGACACATTTATCAAAATAATTAATGTTCTTGTTTTAAATATATATACCTCCTCTTTGGCTTGTTTGACGGCATTTTCTGCTACAATCCTGGCTTTACTAATAACTTTCAGTGCAAAGACTTGACCAGTCTCTTGTTTCTGCACTTTATATACCTTTCCATAAGTGCCTTTAGCTATTATATCTAAGAAATTATATCCTGTCTTCATAGGTATCTCTTTAATGGAAAATTCTGGTAGAAAGATTGATTGAAAGCGTGGAACTGGCCATACTGTTTTGGAAGATGCGTAAATATTCTGCACAGTGCCATTGGTCCAACTGAAAACGACAAGTGCACAAATTTAGTTTGACTACTCTCAACCACAATATTTAAGATAAAAATAATAAAAAAGATTATTATCTGCTAAATAAATTGTATATATATTATATACTAAATATGTTGTCCATATTACCTTTTATGAGAAGTTCGGAATAATGATCTTTGTTCTTCGTTAGAAGCCTGTGTTGTTGAGACGCAGCTTCCAGCAAGTAAATTGCTAAGACTATACTGTAAATTAATAACATTATCGTTAATAAACATAACATGCATATTTAACTTATAATTTAGTATGGAATAAAAAATATGACAGTGAAAACATATTTTTAATGTTACATAAATAATTTTTTTACAGGTTAGGAATATACATCCACATATAACACACACCTGACTATCATACTGCTGATAATTATGATAGTTTTCCTTGACGTTAGAATTACCCATCCAAGTGACGATGCTCCAATTGCTCTCAAATGACGAATGGATGATAATTCGAAAACAGCGCTTTTAATAACGTCATTTCTCTGTAAAATTATTTCAAGTTCAAATACCGGGCATATTTCCAATTTATTTGTATATACATATATACATGTTATATCCGACACTTGCAAAAATATATTGGATATATAGCTTTATTTTATACAAGTTTGCGATTAAAATTACGAGTTTCAAGAAATTAAATTGCATTTAGAATTATCGATTAAATAAATAACACACATATATATATGTAAATCGATGTAAATTATGCTAATAACAAATTAAAGAAATCACAATTATACATAATAAATCGTTACACATTGGGAAAGATTTTGCATGAAATAATATATGTGACATATATATACGAATATTTGATAAATAATGCTGAATATTGGCAGACGTACATAACGAAAATGCTTTTGAACATACGTTACCTTGAATAAGCATTCGCAAGACACTGACAAATCTTATTAATATATCTTTTTACTGAGAAAAAAACAGCGTGCGTATTTTACGAGCGAATAAATGCGCGCCATTTGAATTTACAATAATAAAATTCAACTGTGTAGGTATACATAGATGAGGTCACGTGACAGGCGTCGACTTTCGCATCGACACTGGCAGCGCCTTCTTTCGACGGGAAGGGGAATTAATTTCATTATATCGTTTTATTTTATACAATATTAAACTTTTGAGTTTCGAGGAATTCAATTATTGTATTTAGAATTATCGATTAAATAAATAGCATATATATGTATATCGATGTAAATAGATTACTTTAATAGGAAATTAAAGAAATTACCATTATATAATGAATCGTTATATATCGTGAAATATTTTGTGCGCAACAAAATGTATATATGCGACATATATATACGCATATATTTCGTAAATAATTTTAAAAATCGGCAAAGTACATACATAACGAAATCACGAAAATGCTTTCGAGCATACGTTACCTTAAATATAAGTATCCGCGAGGCACTTAGAAATCTCGTTGAGCCATCTTGTTACGAAGGAAAATACAGCGTGCGTATTTTACGAGCATTATAATTCAAATGCGTATTTACATAGATGAGTTCACGTGACAGGCGTCGACTTTCGCATCGGCAGTGCCACCTTTCGGCAGAAAGGGGAATTAATTGTCATCATATATCGTTTTATTTTATACAAGTTTGCAATTAAAATTGAGTTTCGAGAAATTCAATTACATTATGTATTTAGAATCATCGAATAAATAAATAGCATATATATGCATGTAAATAAATTACGTTAATAGCAAACTAAAGAGATCATGATTATTTAATGAATCGTTATATACACATCGTGAAATGTTTCGTGTGCAACAAAATGTATATATGCGACATATGTACGCATATATTTCGTAAATAATTTTGTAAATCGGCAAAGAACGTACATAACGAAATCACGAAAATGCTTTCGTGCATATGTTACCTTAAATAAACATCTGGGAGACACTTGCAAATTTCGTTGAAGCATCTCGTCGCGAAGGAAAGTGCAGCGTGCGTATTTCACGAGTGTTGAAATTGAAATGAATATAGGTACATAAACAAAGTCACGTGACGGTGTCGACTTTCGCGCTGGCAGCGCCATCTTTTGGCGGGAAGGCGAGTGATCTGTCATCATTGACCCATCGTCGATAATAGAAGAGCGTCGACGTGATCGATATTACCCTTTGTTTTCGCGCGATATATTCGCGCGATTCCGTGACATCAGCGTGCTCGCGACCACCATCCGTCCACGTGACCCTAGCTGATGTTTCCGCGATCCGTGTGTGCGGACCAACACACGAACGGAGCAATTGATCCCGCGCGGGGTGTCAAAAAATTCTAGGTCTCTCGTAGGCGCGATTCTTTTTGCATGCCATCCGCGAACGCGACCTCAGTCCAAGGGAATACGTGCATGTTAGGCCGCGTCAGACGCGCGATCTAACTATGATTAAATTATTCTCGTTGAAACAAGCGAAAAAAGATGGCGAGTCACCTAAAGCTGGCACCCAGAAGAAGGCGTCCGCGGCGCAGCTAAGAATCACAAAAGGTTCGAGAGATTGCATAGCGATGACTTCGTGCCCGCGTACGTCTCATCTCTGGCGTTCAATTTTTCAGACATAAACGAACTCAATCTCCCGAAAACGTGCGGTACGGAATTTCCGGATCCCGATGACCTGCTAAGCTTTAAGTTAATCATCTGTCCAGATGAAGTGAGTACACACGTGTATTGTAATTGCGAGTGTTTTGAAGGTACGATGACATTCGTTGAAAAATTATCAATTTCAGTCGTTTCCGATGTCAACGACTCGATGTTGCAATTTCTGTTAAGATTGGCGATGGTTCTCCTTCAATCGATAATATGCCTCGATTGGTTTCAGGGATTTTATAGAGGTGGTAGATTCGTGTTTAGTTTCAAAGTCGGACCCAATTATCCGCACGAGCCACCAAAAGTGAAATGCGAGACTCAGGTTTATCATCCAAATATTGACTTGGATGGTAATGTGTGCCTGAATATTTTGAGAGAGGACTGGAAGCCTGTACTAACGATCAATTCCATTGTCTATGGTCTTCAGTATCTGTTTCTAGTATGTTTAATTCTATTAATATATCTTGAGATTTGCAATATTTTATGTATGAGAGAATTTTATATATATATATATATATATATATATATATATATATCATTATTTGTACATATAAAAAATTCTATACAAGCTTCTTAAATGTATATTTTTATACACATGTGTATGCATGTGTGAATTTTATTATGAAAACTTCTTGATTTCTAATTGTTGTCAATTATCCAAATTGATAATTAAATGTAATAACAGGAACCAAATCCTGAGGATCCATTAAATAAAGATGCAGCTGAAGTTCTACAAAACAACAGGAGGGCATTTGAACAAAATGTAGCAAAAGCAATGCGGGGTGGTTATGTAGGATCATATTATTTTGAACGATGTCTCAAGTGATACAGTGCTTCGCCATCAATACTGTACACACTTCACCAAGGACTCGCTGTAGGTGAAAAGATCCTAAAGTATAAAATGGATGCAGAACTACACGGTGTTCTCATTGTCATTTGTGTGACAACATTAACATATTTACTTTCTTTATGTCTTGCCAGGCCTATATACATTTAATTGGACAAATATTTTCCGTTAACAAACCTGACGTGAAATGACATCATTCATTTTACTTTCAACATTTATCCAAATGTTTATCGGCCATGGCATTATTTTAGTGAATTTGAAGTGCAGTGTTGAAGGGATTGTAGAAATATAGTTTGACATTTGGCAGATGATAGATGTTACAATGCAAGATATTTAATTATATTAGATACATGAAATAATTCTGGACCTCCAAAATTATAGGATTTTTCAGATCCTGAATTTCTAACCCAGTTTTATAAGTATCTTAATTTATGTGAAATATTTATTTTCTGAAATATATAACTTCCACTTTTATTACAGTTTTTTTTTTACTGCAACATCTATCGAAATCTGTTTCATTTAAATATATGTACAAGTAATTTAACTTATGTATTGACTGAGAATGGAATATAAGGCTGTTACGGAATTGGAAATGTTTTGTTTGGATTTTCACAAGCATTATATTTTAATACCCAACAAAAAATAGGTCTTTCTTATATGTACATAAAAACACGGTATAATGTTTTTATGAAACAAATTTGAATTTATTTCACACTAAGAGAGGAGGATTGGTTTTCTTTGCCCTATGTACAAGTACAAACCTTACAGCAGTCACTAACAATTATCGAGATATAATACGATTATGAAGTTTTTATGCTACAAAATTTAATTTATTACACTTTATAATTATTAGAAACATTGAAAAGTGTATTTTGAACGTCACGCTTGTACAGTCTATGTAAAATAATTGAGCATATCTCAATGTAATTTTCAAAAAATTGTGATACATGCAAGAATCACAGAAACGTAACGAAATGTGTATTAAAAAAGTGTGCCACCAATTCTTCTCTTTCTTCTATCTGCTCTTGTATTGATGTATAAATCAAAATATTTAACTAATATATATATACATACATATATATATATATATATATATCCCTTTAATCTATATAAATTTTGGAGTTCACAAAAGTATCTCGTTGGTGAAAAAAGAGAGTTAAGAATAGACGAGCTAATCTACACAAAAATATTCTTTTTATATATCGAAATTAATAGAATTCATATATATAATATTGCTATCTCGTTGAACAATTCTTTTTGTTTTAAAGAAATTAACTCTACAATTGTGAATTCCAAATTTTATATATTGCGCACGATTGCATATATTTTACTGTTTACTAAATATATCTGAATAGGCAGCTGTAAGAGAAAGTTAAATACTTAAATTCACAAACATTGTAAACTCCAGAAATAAAGATCTTGGATAAATAAATAAATGACAGATATGCAAAATACACACACACACACACACACACACATATATATATGTGTGTGTGTATGTATATATAGAGACTACATTTTCAGTTTAATAGCGAAGTTTCTATAAAACTTCATCCGTGTATTAAAGCATCAGTATGTAGTTATATCTTACCTCTTATTGATTTATACAATATCAAGACTTAAGCGTATGTGTGATTTTGTGGTAAGACTCACTGCTGCGCTACACTGTTTATTTATAATTATCATTATATAAAAATTACCGAGAGAATGTGTGCGGTAAATATTCAAAGTTATACTTCTCAAAGAAGTTACGGTTCGTATCCTATAAAGAGCAAAGGAACAGTTTTCGTCTTCTCTCTATCAGAGTTATTATTATTATTATTAATTATACTTTAATACACAGTATACTTATAGAACTTATGAACTAGAGAAGTGTCCTGGCCTCACTCCGACCTACAGCTTACTTTGCTGTATTCTTTAATTTAGGTCCCGTCTGCGTTAAACGTCTCAAGGCACTTTTTAAATATTCTTCTTTGAGAAAATTGACTTGATCAATTAACTGTTTTTCTCGTTACATGCACAAAGATTTTAATCATATCAAATAATAGGTCGCGAGTTCGGATCACAATGTGATGGCATCGTTATTTGAGCGCGTCGTATCATTCATTAAATAGATACGATATTAGAAATAGCTTACGTTTTACATATATTTCTGATATAAACGCTGCAAGAAATCGATAATAGTTGTAATTCCAAGTACAAGCAATCTAAAAGCAGGGTACTGCAAAATAAAATTGATAAAAATACAAGGAGTATACGATTATTGTTAGAAAAATTATTCCTTTTAATGTGTCTCGTGTATATTTACAGAACTTTGTTTTACAATTAATAAGCATTCTCTCACAATTTTAAGAAATTCAATTTTACTATCTACTTTATCAATTAGCCACATGTATTACTTTTTGATATTTACAATTTAAAATCATCTTCTGTTATATATAGAAAATATTTCCTTTTGAAGTTCAAGAAAGAGAGGCATATGTAACTTTATACTATATATGTGGTACAAATATTTTAAATATATTGAGCAATATTTTTTACTATAAACATACACTTTTCTATATCCTCTTGTCTCACATTATTTTATATTATTAGATTTTCATATTGATATTTGTTATAAACAAATAATACCTAATCATGTATAATTGAACAATTCTAAATATGCTAATAAAAAATCGTAAAACTTAGTTTGTTTTGATTTTCAATAAGAACATTTTATTATTAAATCCTGTATTCTTTATAAAATTGCAGCTAAAATTTTGTTGAACATATTAATCTTTAACGTAATCTATTAATTATTGTTTCTCATTTAAATCATATTTGTTATATCTTTGCATGCACCCTGTATATAAAATCATTACCAGGAAAATCAGGAAAAATGTATATTATGATGATTAAACTTATTGCACATTTCTTGCAGTTTTATGAAACAGCTAAGATCTAATATTTGATAAACAAAATAAAAGTCTGGTTAATTATAAATCTATCATAAATATTATATACATATACATATATGTATATAAAAATCATTATCATCATTTTGTTCATAAATATATATATATATATATATATATATATATATATATTCTTTATCAACAAAATGTTGATGAAAAACGTAGTTTTACTAATCCAATAATATTTTAGTAAAAAATTTTAAAAATACAGATCATGACTTGTACTTTGAAGCGCTACTTAATTGATGCATGCATTCTTTTGCATCCTGATACAAAAAGCACTTGTGCAGTAATCATTTCACTAACCACAGCACAGAACACCTCTTCTTTGTACGCCTTTATCATTTTGGGCTCTGATATTTATAGTTTATTTCTGCTTCAAGAGTTCGTTTTATATAATTACAATACACATCTCGTGAAAGAAAGAGCTATGCTTAAATTTATCTGTGTTCTCCTTGATATCTGTTAATGGTGTACTGTAATTATATTCCACAAGATCTATGATTGCAAAGATTTTATTACACAGTTATAGAGCTATTTAAATTGTTTTTGACTAAGCTAGATGGCTAAGTCAATTTAATGCAGTTCCATCTTTCGGAGTATATTTTGGATAAAATATATCTTTTTTCAAAAATAAAATAAGTTGTGCTGGGATATACGTACAGTGATTGGTAGCTATGCAAAGAATGTTTGGCCATATGTATAATACAATGTACATTTAAACAGACTTGAAAAAAGTGTTTATTTAAAAATCTAAATTGCTTTATCTAAATATTTAATGGTAGGCAACACAATTTTACAAGTCATTTCTAGTAACATCTCGACACTTTCTCTTTTGTGGTAGAATAGTAATTCGCAAATAGATTTGGAGAATATGTATTGCATAACATTTTGCTGAATACTAATTAATCATTAATTATATCAAATAATATAGTTTATACACATACTCAAAGGTTTCTCGATATATTTATACCAACAATTTTTAACACAACGTTTTTTTATAATTAAAAAACTAAGTCATTTTGTTTTGCTAAAATAATGTTAGACTAAGGCATGCAATTCGAGACTATTAAATATATATTTGTATGAAGAGTATGTATCTAGCAAGCTATCCTAAAATTTTCTATAATTCAAAAATTTCTTTCAAAAATAAAATATATGTAATAATTTAATATTATAAATATATATATAATGAAGTTATTTTAAGCAATAATTACATCAAGAATTTTCAAGAAAACGTATATAGCTTGCTTGATATAACACTTCAGTTGAATCAAATCGTAATTTATATGAAATTTATAACATAATTTATATTAAAAAAGGGAGAATGTACATTTTTCTTTTGTATGACCAAAACATTTTTCTGTATTATAATTGTTAAAAGGCAAATTTGCTGTCTCGACTAATGAAACAATAGTATGCACAAGACTAATCTCATGGAGATAAAATATTAATGTCATTGTATTAAAGTAAGACTTTGTTGGATTGCCTTAGTAATGTACAATTAGTTTACACAAAAATAGAAAATGCGTAATATTTTCGAAATAATCATGTAGTAATGATTGCTACAAATATCTGTTCCAAATTTCGTATAATTTGTTTACTTACTTAATCTAAAATTGAAATGATTACAAGTCCTTATCGACTTAAAGGTGTTCCACCAAAATTAAATGAGGTGGGCACAGTCTGTGAGTGAAAGGCATAACCTGAAAAATTAAAGATAGTTTTCATAGATTTAAGCAAATTACCAAATATATAGAAAAGTGATATAAATAATTCATTGTCATTTTTATTTATATAGGAAATAATTATCAGTTATAATTAATAGAAGCAGAAATAAAATTTACCTCCGCTCTGTTCGATTCTTTTACTCTCTAAAGCTGCTTTACGCTGATCTGCCAATAGAATTATTTCTTGTAAAGCTTTCTCTTGTTCAGGACTAAGGAGACTCGTTAACGCCCTATACCAGGTCATGTCGGTTCTTTCAATATCTAGTTAAAAAAAATTTTTAAATATATAAAATATAGATTATAATGGATATTTTGTGCATGAAATTAGTTTGTATAAAATACTACTTATTATAGATATTTACTTTGTATGACTTCCTTAAAAACAACGTATTCATCTTGGTTGGAATCATCCGAATCTAGGGGCGTAATGTAACTTTCAAGAGCGGTCTCTTCGTTTCCGTCATATTCTGAATCTTCATCGTCATCAACATCAGATCTGTGATCACCATGACCATCTTGTATAATTGCGTTAACATTAAAACCATGTTGAGCGGATGTTCGCGTTATCTTGTCCTGTAATTTCTCGAGATACTCTTGATTGGCATCGTCTATGTCGTCCTCGTCAGAGGACAAAACTTCTAAAAAATCATCAAATTTAGTTAGCTCTTTTTGTATCATAAATTAATATATATATTTAATATACAAAAAACATATTCTTACCTTCATCAATGTCACTTTCTTCCTCGTCATTCTCATCATCGTCCCCATCTGCAACTTTAGCGGCATAAGCTCTCTTTAAACCTTCGAATAACAAGATTAAGGATGGTATAATTTGCGTCGCACATTCATTTACTGCGGCTGGGCGCGCAGGACCCATGCTGATTAATGTACATAATCCAAGAACGCACAATTTACGATCATGTAAACTGCAAGGAAAAATCACATATCTCGTTCATACAAATTGTAGAAATAAAATTTAAATTAAAAATTTTATCTTTTTTTCCAATCCTTTTTTACTTTTATATTATAATATATTAAAATGCCCTTTTGTTTTACATCAAAAATATACATACCCCAAGAAACAATCTGTATCATTGATCCATTGCTTGATAAAACGCGAAGCAAGCGGCTCTGTCGACTGGTCAAAGTTTCCTTGCAATCTGTCCATGGTTTGTAGACACAGTGCAGGATTGTAATATAAAGCTGCGATAACTACTTGAAGACACATTGTTCGCAACTCCGAGGTTTTAACTTCGCGCATCAAGCGTTCCAGTACTAGTTGCACAAGCGATGGTATACACTAAAATTAAATCAATTTATTATTCGTATGATTTCCTAAATTATGATTGTTTATTTATATGTAATTCCTAATTTTTTGTAACATTACCTGATCTATGTGCCCTTTACATTGCAGAATTATAACTTCAAGTAGTTTGGCAGCATGACATTCGGGATCTTCTCCACCTTCACCAGTTAACACCTATGACATAGACAATAGTATTGTTTAAAACATAATTATACTGACTTGAATGTAAAAAAGAGTCTCCATAAGTACTTACAGCTTTACACATATTGAACTTAGCCAAAACATGATTTTCATTCGATAAAAACGCCGGAGTATCGACAGTGATGTAGTTATGTAGCGCAGGCATCATGTCAGTGAAATAATCGAAACCATCCTTTTGGAAAAGCTGATACATGAGCTCTAGAACTTTCCACATGTCTTCAGATATACTTTTGCCCGTCAAGTCGTAAACTAGCGATAACGCTTCTTCGTAAAATTCTAATCAAAAAAAGAAAATAATTATTAGAATATAAAAAAAATTCAACATTTCTTTAATCTCTATTTCCATTAAAAAAAATAAAGTTTATAAATTTATATAACGTTTATATAGCATAATGAGCATTATATTGAAATTAAAAAACAGACTTAAACAGTCAAATAAATATCACTGTTATTTTTATCACAATATCAATTTTAGATATTAAGAAAATAGATTATTAATAAAAATTTGAATAAACAAGAGAAAGAAAACATACCCATTACACTTTGTCCAAAGATATGAGCTACTACTTGGAGGACAATTGGTTCGAGTTGTGACATGATTTGGGGCTGCTCTTCCATTACTGTTAAAACTGTTTCTATTGTATTTAAGAGGCCCATTGCTGTTATCGCCTTTTCGTCGCTACCTTCATCTGTTTCGAGCACTTGGCTAAACGTAGCAGCCTGAAAAAAATGTATAATATGATACTCTATATAAATTCTTTCATGAGATTATATATTAACAACTTCTTACCAAGTGTTGACAAATTTCTACAGCAATTGGCATTAGTTGTTCCGTATATGTACAGACAATCTTTTGCATCACACTCGTCAAATCGTCATTTTCCGTTTGCCTTATAATAGTTAGTAATTCGAGCGTAATTTGTTTTATTAATGGCTCGATATATTTTTGAGCCTTGGGCTGCGCCGCAAGCATCATTTGAAGCGCTATGGCCGCTTCTACTTTAACAGGCAAATCTTGATCAGTTAGGAGAGCATTTGTAATTAGTCTAATCGCCTCGACTAAAATTTGTTCAGATTTAAATTTAATTTCCGAAAAGTAATGCATCACCCAACAGGCCTAAAAACATAATTAACACAGTAATCACTATCATGTCACATTTATATTACACAATAATGATAATTTCATATTTATTATTTTACTTACTCTCGCTCGCATATGGCCGTGAGGACTATTGAATTCGGGGAATACGTATTGCAGTAACATCTTATCCATTTGTTCTTTGTAAATCTTCTTCTTCAATAAAACATCAGCTAAACTTCCAATCTATATTATGAATAAAAATTTATATATTAATTTATGATGCAATTTATAATGTGCATGTAAGAATATATATATGGAATATTATGTAGAGTAGCCATACAGAAAATCTAAGCAGCACAAATATTTTTCTAGAACATACCATATGCAATGCACCATCTTTTTGTCTTGGATCTGCATTTGGACTAGTTAACACCTCTAGACAAAATTGCATCGTTTTTTGAAGCATATCTTTTCGTTTTCTACACGCCGAGTGCAACAAAGTTTGCGCAGCCGTTACAGGTGAAACAAAATCCTCAAAAATATCTGAAAACATATCTAATAAGCACAATATGATAAGCAAAGTTCTCTGAAATATTTAAATCAAATACTATTTTAAGTCGATTTTGAATAAAACAAGTTTTTAAATCAAATACTGCTAAGTTGATTTTACCGAATTTCACTCGGATATATTCGTAAGGATCGGTGTTCCACAATTCCTCATCAGCGGCGGAATATGAAAGGATAGGGAATAAAACGTCACGTATAATTTCGAACATGTGAGGCTTCAAAAATTTCCAAGAGAATGCATGACTCACACTGGAATTTCAGAATGTTATCATTTATCGTTAATCTTTTAATTGGCAGAACGTAATCATTCATTAACATATAATTCTTACCCCTGATTAATATAATTGATTGATTGCTGTACTACTCTAGGAGAAACATAGATTTTCCTACGATACTGATCCAAAATTTTCAAAAGAACCTCGAGAATACCGGCGCTAAATGTTTGCAAATACCATTCAGCAAATTCTTGATATTCTTTGGTCACATTTCCTGGGCTACCGTATCTATAATTAACAATGTAATATCAGAATACAAACGTTTCGTATTATATAATTTTCAGAATTTGTTTTAAACTTCATTATATATAATAAATTTATATAATTACCTTTCAAACATTCTATGTAAAATATGTAACGCCCATTTTTTACATTTCCACCAAGGCAATTCTGCACGTTCGTCATCATCAAGATCTGGATTATTAATTTCTGGCGGTACTGGTCTGTCTGCTATTTGTCTCACCACATCCATCCATTGTGAAAATACTTCTCTCGAGATAAGGTCAAGGGGAAGTGTGTACTGCAGGAAGTATGACATACAGATCATTAAATTTTAAAATATTCCACCAAATATTGTTTTCTCTTACATCTCGATATTTCCCTGCATACCTGAGTAAGCGCGAAGAAAATTTTTAATATCTGTTTCTGAAGTAGGACAGATTGCTCGGACGAATCTGGTAATAAGCGTAATATCAATTGATATATCATAGGGAATAACAAGTTCATTGCTTCATTTAATGGTCCCCTCTCTTCTGCTTTCTTGTACCTAGTTATCAGGGCAGAAGTGCAAGATAAAACATATGAAAGAAAAAAAAACATATGAAAGTGTAGAGTTAAATACACATACTCGAAATTTTTAACAAGTTGATGCAGCGCGAGGAGAACACCAGGCCAACACGAAGCATCTGGATTTTGAAGGTATATCGTAATTTTGTCTACTATTTGTGTCCATCTTCCAGGAAAATCGTGTTTAACTATATTACTGATGCATACCGCTAATTGTACTCTAAACATATAATATAGAGGGACAATATATATTATGACAATTATAATAAGTATATATATTTTTAATTAACGACATAAATTAAATATTACAACTTGCCTAATTATTTCTGGAGCGTGTACCACCGCGTCTACTATGGCATCGCGTATCATTGCACGATCTTGCTCGTGAATACTAAATTCTATGGGTCCACTATCGGCCTCTTTATCAGCCCAATTTGAAGTAATTAAATTTTTTAAGTAAATTACACCTGTACAAAGACAACAGAATATTATTTTCTGATTTAAGTGTCTCTTCAATTTTTTACAAGGCATAAAAGGATTACAAGTAATTATTTACCAGCTTGCCTCACAGGCACATCAACTTCATTTGACATTACAACTTGTAAAAGCGTTGGGGCAAAACCAATAATTTTGTGAATCTGAAAAAAACAAGGATAAATGTACATCATTAAGCTCTCGTATATTGTGTTAGTTTATTATCATCATTGCTATAATGTTACTATCTTCTACAGGTTTGTGGTAAATTACAGAGTATATATAAAGTATATGTATAATGTGTGTGCACAATGTGTGTATGTATGTATATATATATATATATATATATATATATATATATATATATATATATGTATGTATTACTAAGTATGTATAAAAATACATACATGCAGTGACATATGACTGAGGAAATTACAAACTGTATCGAAAAGTTTCGTTCGATGATATAGCTTGTTAGCACGCGATCAAATACGCGATTGATTATACAATCGCGAGAACTTTATTCCACGTTCCGAAGGGTAAAAAAAACGACCCGAAATTATCTTCTTTGCGGGCGAGCACATCGCATGAAAGAGGTTAACGAGCGAAAATACGGATTAAAAAATTCGGCATAATCGAACGAGTCATTCCGGATGTGAGTATCCCGAGAAGGAAACAAGCATGAATCGCCTCCCTCGCGATCTCTCCGGTTTCCTTTATTCGCGGAATCATCGGAGTATCGGAGAAGAGTCCGTTAAGGGGAGCAAAAAAAAAAAGAAAAAAAAAGAAAAAATATTTAGCGGCAAAAGATCCATCCTCGCCGAGGAGGACGTATCTTCCCCGATCACGTTACGTGCACAAGATATCCCGGCACGACGTGTTCACGAGCCACAGATCTTTTCTCTCCCTCCTTCCTCTCCGCCGCGAGCACGTTTTCGCTCGCAATTCTACTCGGGTCCTCTCCCGGAATGATTTTCTCGCGTACCTGATTGAGCTGTCCTTCGGCCTCCTTCTGCTGCGCGGGGTCGATCGTCGCCCGCAGCAGCTCCGTGAGCTTTCGCGCGTCCATCTCCTCCGGGCCACCTCAGCTCGCTCGTATTAATTAGACGCCTGAATTTTTGTCACCGATACCCCGTATTTGACCCGGCGCATTCACTTCAATGCTGCTCCTCGCTGCCTGTCCGTGTGCGATCACGTGACAACATGGCGGGCCATAGATCAGCTTTGAATGGTCGCATCCGGTCGCGCGGACGCCATCTGCGATCATATGTTTTGAGTAGTCGATTATTGAGAATGGACTCGATTTTCACTCCCGGCCAATCGGATCGAATTAATTTCGAATCCTGTCACATGATTGGTCGATTGAAGATAATGAGGTTGTAGCGACTTATAAATAAATTCACCAGATTTTAAAAAGAAAGTAATGTTTGTTCATTGAAAGTATAAAGCGAAAGACGAAAAGAATTAATATATAACAAATAAATGAATGAATGTGTTGTTATGGAAATATATATTTTTCTTAAAAAAAAAATATTAATGAATTGAAGTTATTACAAATGTATAAAGATGTAAAAAGTGTAAAAGTACAGTAAAAAGTGTAAGGTGTAATAAAAGTGTAGAGTGTAGATGAAAGGTGTGGATGATGAATGCTACAAGGTAAAAGGAACTAGAATTTCTTTATTCCGATTGGTCGAGTTTCAATCCTCGAGCTTCAAATTTTTTCACTGACACATGGGCTCTTCTTGATTATTGTATTCTTTACAATGTAAAATAAGCGTAGACAAGATTAGAAAAAAATAGAAAAAATTGTGTAGTAACTAAAAATAAACTTACAATTAGCTCGAAAATAATATTTTGCACGCCGTATATTTTTACAAAAAAAAGAAAAAGACATGCATATATGTATGAAGGATAAATAAAGAAGATAAATAAAAGAAAACGCGGCATGAGAATCCGCCCAGGTGCTGCCGCACAGCAATGCATCGACAAACTAAATAATCGACGTCAAAAGCTGTCAAATATGGCGAGGGGCAGCGAGAGACAGAGAGAGCGGATAATTGACATGTAAAAATGTGAATAGGCCTGGCCGCACTGCGATCTAGCGCTTCGAGGGGCTAGGTGGAACGACACGTTCGCGGTGTCTCGCGCGAACGACGAGATACGCGGACGAGGATCGCAATGTCAGACTCGCCGGCGGCGCCTCCCGAGTGCCGGAAGTGAAGTGCGCGCGGCGAGGGTGGCGGCGAGCAGGAGAGCAGCGGATCTTCTGGTCGCCCCTGGGACACGCAGCCGGGGAGCGGTGGGCCACGGGAAGGACGAAGGGCATGTTACAGTAATCGTCCGAGACGGGCGAGAGACTATGGGGGCCCAGCAGACCAAGGACAGGGTGATCCCCGCTGGGTCCACTGTGCGACAAACGCGCAAGCAGCAAACCAGGAACCTGAAGGATACGCGCATCATAGGCTCTAATATATTCACCGAGCACAGCGGTGAGGACACGCATGTTCACGGTTGCCTGATCCGCTCCACCTCGTGGGGAGACACGTCCTATTTCGGTTGCTCAGAAATAGTCTGCGGAGCAGAACCTGTGCACTGAATGAGCTTTGATGTACATAGCGCTATGTCGTTTGTGTTAAATCATGGTTTGATAGTTTACAGAACTGGCATGCGTTCCTATATGTTAAATGTGTCTTTCTCATTTGATGTAGTATAATATTGTGATATTTATATAGATTAGAATTGATGATAAGAGATGATAGGAGAGCATTCAAGAATTGCCTGATTTCGCTCTGCCTTGTGGGGAGACACATCTTATTTCTGTTGCCCAGAAATAGTCTGTGGAGCAGAACCTATCTACTGAATGATCTTTGATATACATAGCGATATGTAGTGTGTTAAATCATTGTTTGACAGTTTCTGAAACTGGCATGCATTTCTATATGTTGAATGTGTTTTCCTCATTTGATATAGTATAATATTATGGTATTTATGTAGACTAGAATTGATGATAAGAAAATGGGAGAGCAAAGTCTCTTATGATATGAATAATGAGTGTGCATTAATGACTGTATTGATGAATGTTTTCTAATTAATATGGACATATTAGAGTGATAGAATAAGAATTTTATTATGTATAAATATTTATCTATGGAAAGAAATTGAAAACTCAAAATATCTCAAAATTTCATTAGTTTATCACTCTTGTGCTATATATTAAATATTTGAAATATAGTTCTGAAATTTTCATACATTTTATTACATAGAACTGTTTTGATTGTCAATCTTAGAAATTTTTATTCTCTAGGCATATATTGAAAGTTATAAAAGTTCTGTTTGTTATTTTTTGCAGAGGCACTTTTACAAAGTAGACCGCTGCCTCATATTCCAGCATTGCCAGAAGGTGATCCCCCAAGTGGCTCTAGTGTTCAATCAATTTCACAGCAAGCAAATGTTCAACAACACACCAGTGTGTCTGGTAGTGGGCTTCTTGAAGCAGCAAATAGGTCAGTTCACTGTTTAAACTTTGAAGCAGCTTACATCTATTTATGTGCACTTATATAATTCCTATATACTTTTTTTATTTTTAGTATAGAAAGAAATCTTTTCAAATATAATGTCAATAATAATACATCAAAATTCTTGTATATGGATTGTTTTGTATTCTTTTTATGTATAAAATATAGAATTTTAGATATAAAAATGACATATAATTAATTTAATTATATATGCAAATGTAATTTTAGAAGAACAGATATATAATATAATTGATTTAATACATATGTAATTGCAATTTTAAAAGAATTATCTTTAATCAAAAAAATTTAATCTTAGAAATTATTAAATAATTCTTAATTATTTTATGTGCAGATGGACTAGCAAAGAAAATCTATTGGCACAGGAGGAAGATGATCCTCAGTTGTTTGTTGCTTTATATGATTTTCAAGCTGGTGGGGAGAATCAACTTAGTCTGAAAAAAGGTAATTTATATTTCTTATTAAATATCACAAATAGTATATTTCTTAAGATGTGTAGATGTTAATCTTTAAATATTGCATACTTTAAATGTTCATTCTTTAATTTTTCTCAACAGGTGAACAAGTACGTATCCTAAGTTACAATAAGAGTGGAGAATGGTGCGAAGCTCACTCGAGCACTGGACAAGTAGGATGGGTACCATCAAATTATGTGACACCTGTAAATTCTCTGGAAAAACACTCTTGGTACCACGGAAGAATATCTAGGAATGCTGCGGAATATCTTTTGAGTTCGGGAATAAACGGTAGTTTCCTTGTACGGGAATCAGAGAGCAGTCCCGGACAGCGTAGTATCTCTTTGAGATACGAGGGTCGAGTGTATCACTACAGGATCAACGAGGACAGCGAAGGAAAGATGTTTGTCACAACGGAAAGCAAATTTAATACGCTGGCTGAACTGGTGCATCATCATTCAATGCTTGCCGACGGCCTCATCACGCAACTGCTGTACCCCGCACCAAAGCACAACAAGCCTACTGTCTTCCCATTAAGTCCGGAGCCGGACGAATGGGAAATCAATCGAACTGACATAGTAATGAGGCATAAATTAGGAGGTGGACAATACGGTGATGTATACGAAGCGGTCTGGAAGAGATATAACATGACTGTAGCCGTGAAGACGCTCAAAGAGGACACGATGGCACTGAAGGATTTCCTCGAGGAGGCGGCCATCATGAAAGAGATGAAACATAGGAATTTGGTACAATTGCTGGGAGTGTGTACGCGCGAACCGCCGTTCTACATCATCACAGAATTCATGAGCAAAGGAAATCTTCTTGATTATTTGCGAAACGAGAGTAAACATCAGATCAACGCCGTGGTTTTGATGCATATGGCTACACAGATCGCGAGTGGCATGAGTTACTTAGAGAGTAGAAATTTCATCCATCGCGACCTGGCAGCCAGGAATTGCCTGGTCGGCGAGAATCATCTTGTTAAAGTTGCGGATTTTGGTTTAGCTCGTCTTATGAGGGACGACACATATACTGCTCATGCCGGTGCAAAATTCCCGATAAAGTGGACTGCGCCGGAAGGTTTAGCATACAATAAATTTTCCACGAAGGTACAAATTAATAAAAAAATATAACTATGTATTATACGCGTTTTGTGTTATACTAATTAGCAATTTTTATAGTCTGACGTGTGGGCATTTGGTATCCTTTTGTGGGAAATTGCTACCTACGGTATGTCTCCTTACCCTGGTGTCGATTTGACGGACGTTTATCATATGCTGGAGAAGGGCTATCGAATGGAGTGTCCCCCGGGTTGCCCGCCGAAAGTTTACGAACTGATGCGTCAATGTTGGCAGTGGTCAGCGGCAGATCGGCCAACTTTTAAGGAAATACACCATTCGTTAGAAAATATGTTTCAAGAATCTAGTATCACCGAAGGTCAGTGAAGTATTATATCAATTAATTATAATTTTATTTTATATAAAGAATTGCAATCTTATTAATGTACGTGTATCTATTGCAGAGGTAGAGAAGCAGCTTCAAGGTGGAGGGGAGATCCCATTATTATCATACAAAAAGTCGCAGACTGGAAGTACGGGAAATATACACGGGCTTGTTCTTGTAACCGAGCAATTATCTTCTTCTGGCATAACACAAGGTAATATTTAATGTTAGAGTATTATTGATGATTCAATTGTGACACATCTTAGCATTGAAATGTAAGAAAATGTAAATTAGTTTTTACAGTATTATTTGATAAAAAAGATTATTAAAATTTTTTTTCAAATAATACTGCTTTTTAAAAATCCTACTTTAAAATAAACTCCATTAAAATATATTTTTTTAAATATCTTACTTACAAAATTATTTAAATGGATAAAATATATATTTTGTGTAGAAGGAGTTGGTTCGGTTGCCAAGCTGAGTACTTTTGTAGGTGGCTTGTCGAGTAGAAGTAATAGTAATATGGTTCAAATGCGAAGATCGACCAATAAGAAAGGAAAACAAGCGCCAGCACCTCCCAAGCGAACAAGGTATATAACAAAGTATTTTTTTTTAGTTCTAAACATACAATCAAACAATTATAACTTTGTGATATAATAAAAAACTATGTGGCTTCCATTGCAGCTTGCTGTCATCGTGCAGTTCTTTTCGAGATTCCGCCTATCAAGAACAAGACCAGCAAAATGTTGAAGTGAGCACTATGACGCTTGACGATGGCACAGATCTAAATGGTATTGATAAGATTTTTGAAGGTATTCCACTATATCAAACATAAGTGTAATGATGAATGCACGAAAATGCCGCTTTTGTGTAATTTTTCTTTCAGTAACTTCTTTCAGTTGACTTTGAATTTAATTTTTATATGCATCTTCGCCTACAGTGATTTTACGGCTTCATGAATGTGGGTCATTCTCCTCAAGTCAGTATGTATAATTGAATGTTGAATACACCGAATACTAATTTCCGACAATAGTACTTGGATATATTTTATTAATGCATATACTCGAGCGTCTGCATCTCGTCGTACATACTGTAAATTGTAGCTGCAGTTTTTCGTTCCCAAAGTTACATGAATAGGAAATCATACTCTATCATACTTTCTCTATCGTATTTACAAACTTAATAAGTACCACATATATTCATGCATGATATTCGTTTCTGTAAAAGTACGAGTAGAATTTCCGTTTTATTTTGTTTTAGATTTTTGGATATGTATTTTATTGTTTTAATTTTTTCGTTTAATTCTAAAGATTGGAATTTAACCTGTGTAACGGCATTGGTATAATTATTTCATCGATTTTATCATCGTATAAAATTCAACTGTGTTCAAGCAGTGTTATGTGAGTTTACTAAGTTTACTCTTGTTATGTGAGTTTACTCTATTCATATATCATAGTCTTTATTCAGATCATATATCATAATGAATCATTTCAAATAATTCTAATACACATCATATACCATTTGTCATTTTTACTAATCATTCATTATCGATACATGTCATAACACTTATAACTTTGCAATAGTATTACACATGAATATCAATTTAACGATCTGCTCCTAATTTAACGTTGAAAGGAGAATGACCCTAGAGATGAATGGAATGAAGTGTGACAAAAGGAAAGCAGAGATTAAGATTGATAAGCTCGCCGCAAGTATCTTTCTCTCTCTTAGCTCTTCTCCAAAAACTCCAATATTTATAACGCGTTGCGCTTACATGCTGGAGAGATGTGTTAGCTATAGATTGTATACAGTACACTTTATTAAATGGCGACTCAGGTATCACACGTGATCTCGTGACAATGGCTACACAGTCAATTACTACAGGAGGTTGCGATATGGACGACGACGGAGATGGGTCGCAAGGGACAGCAGAACATAACTTTGTTCCTCAACCGTCAACCTCGCCGGAACCAGTATCCAACTTACCGTGCAATCAGAAACAAATTAAATCTCGACCTTACACATCTAAGGAGGTATTATCTCAGAAGGTACAATGATCTTACGTTGAGCGGCCACAATAATATTTCAAAGCTATATATATAATATATATATATATATATATAAATACTAGACACAAAAACATACCTTTACTCGTATACGATGTTAAATATCCCGATATAACTGCTTTTATCTGCTTAAGAATTTATAGAATCAGAGTAAAGTCTGTTTTCGATGGTAAATGCATTTAGCACTGCTTGAATAACTTGCTTGATGATGCTCGATGACAAGAGGGTTCTCTTTCAGTTAAAAAAGAAAAAAAATGTCATTTCAGCTGGTACACGTGGGTGCGCTGGAGGTGCAAAATGTTAAGAGAGCGATCAATCGTTACGGTACCCTGCCGAAAGGCGCCAGAATCGGGGCTTACTTGGAATCTCTGCGACAGAGTGGTATGCCGTCGAATCAGGAGAGTGTTTCAGCCGCCACACCTTCCTTAGCTACCGCGATCGTGGAACAGCAGCAACAGCAAGACATCATCGTAGCGAGCGCCATGATCGACACGATTCCGCAACATCGTTCGCTCTCGCCTCGCCAGAACAATCTTCGCGGTCAGCCGCAAATGACGCGCAGCAACTCCTCCAGCGGAGTGGTGAACACCTATCAACCTCCTAATTCACCACGCAGTCGTGCCGTGGGTGTTCGGAAGACGAACGCGGAGGGAATTGGTCTGCGAACCTTTCGCGCGCCCAACAGTTCCAGCTTCCGCACCGCCAGTCCGTCGAGATCGGTTCAACCGACCCTGGCCGATCTGGAGTTCCCGCCGCCGCCGTTGGATTTGCCACCACCTCCGGATGAGGCCTTCAGCGACCAGTGCGACCTACCACCACCAGCGACGGCGTCGCCGTGTACCGAGAGCTCGTCTTCTCACGCGAAAATCGCGAGTTCGCCAGTCGGTCTCAGAAAATTGAAAGCGGAATGGCGGAGTAAAGACGAACTGATCAATGATCACGATCAGGACGAGAGGAATAACGACGTAAGGAACGCGGAACCATCTGTGAAGGAGGCTAGCTCGCGATTCGGCGTAAATTTACGACGTCGAGAGACCACTTCTTCAACTACTGGCGACGCGCATTGTGGCAGTAGATCTGCGGATGAGAAGAAGTTGATTTACAAACCGAAGGAGATGACGACAAGCGCGATGAAAGCGGAATCGACGGACGTAATTGCTGCTCCCGAGGAAGCGCCACCACCACCTCCGCCACCTCCACCGCCAATCGGCAACGCAATAAGCGGAACATCTCTAGACACCTTCGAGTCCAAACCAGGGATGAAGGAGATGTTGGAGCTTAAGCTGATCAACGAGATTAAGCAGAGTGCGGATATGAAACACGGTAGTAGTAGTAGTAGTTCTACGAAGAAGATTGGCAGTAGTGTTAGTGGTAGCGCGCTTTCGTCGGCAGCTCCGCTTGATCCGGCGTCGCAGCTTCTATCCGAGTTGTGCGCCAGCTTCAGCATGGATTCCTCCAACAAGCAACATGTTATTCCGAGCGAATACGCGATCGCGACGTTGAAGAGCAACGACGTATCCGGAACCGTTCAAGAACACACGAACACGCAGAGTAGTATATTTCCTGAAAAGAGCAACGCTCACAAAGAGATCCTGATGATGACCTCGCCGATTACTGAGAGTCATATAAGCGCGACTAGTGTAGGTTTTAAATTGAAGAGAGTAGACAAGAGAAATAATCCGCAGAAGGAGGAGAATCCGGATAATCAGATAATCGATTTTAAAGCCCGGCTGCGAAAGGTGGATAACGTCGACAAGGAGAGAGCCGCGGCGGAGGAGAGGAGCAAATCATCGCGTTTCGATGACAACGCACAGGGGAGCAACGTCGTGGACTCTGCAGACTCGTCGTCCGGCGTGGACGATGCGAACGACGACAAGCGTCGCAGCACCGGCAGTATTAGTAGCCTAAAGAAATTGTGGGAGAACAAGGAGGCTTCTTGTGATAACCAACCGCTTAGTCCTAAATTAAACGTGAGAGGGCCGAGTAGCAAGCAGGATGACATCGCGAGCGAGGATTCGCCGGAGGATCACAGCAACGCCTCGACCAGGAGCTCGACCAGCAAGGGCGACTCGCGAATATGGCCTCCGACGTCATCGTCCACGGAGAACGAGAAGCCGATCGTGCCGGCAAAACCGTTGAAGCCTCTCGGACCATCCAGCAAACACTTTGGTTCCTCGATATACGCTACACCAAACTGCAATAAGTCGTCATCGATGCCTTGCACCGATGACGACGGTGGCGGGAAGCAGACCGGCGGTGGTGAATCTAAAGGGGCGAAGCACAGCGTGATGGAGATCTCGAACGTCATAGAGAATAGTATTTTGAACTTGAAAGGCAGCCCCACCATCGTCATGGCCAGTTGGCTCCAGCTGTCCGATAAGGTCGGCCTGTTGCACGGCATGTGCGTCAATCTGACGGACACGGCAATCGCGCCGCATGCGAGGTTCCAGTTCCGCGACCTGCTCACCCGGCTGGAGCTACAGGCGAGGCAATTGCGGGCCGCTGGCACGCGCAACATTACTGAAAACACGAGACTCTTGTGCGACGTGCAGAACACGATAAAAGACGTGATAAACACGGTGCAGAGATAAAGCTGTACGCCGGCGGATTGAAAAATCAAAAACGAGAGTATCTCCTTCCGCCACTTCCCCCTTCCTCGTCGTGGTGTTTCCCTTTGGATCGCAGAACTCTTCTCCTATCTCTCACCTTGTCTCTCTCTCTCCTATCTCTATTTCATCTCGGATCTGTGGGCGTATATAGTTTACATAAATTTATATAAATATATATCTCTAAGTCACACATGCATACATTAGTAACCCAAGTAGCAAATTGACGCCATTAAACGTTAAAATGACGTCATTTGATGTCAAAATGACGTACATTTGCTACCTGGGAAGGTTTTATCAAAGATTGAGAGATCCTTGTTTGGAAGCATAGCGATATATTAATTTTCGAGCGAGCATAAGAAGGAGCTAGTGTGAATAAGTTAATTAATTAATAATACGATTTCGCGATCGTGTGTGTTAAAGGGAGGGGGGAGGATTAATCCAAAGTTTTTGCACGAGTCAAACGATCGCCCGGTATATAATATTCCGGAATCTTGCGCGCAGCAAACTCTAAGTTCGTATACATATTTACAATTTCGCCTGTGTATATCGATTTGCATTTTTTGGAAGCTATCTTTGAGAGATTGCACTACGATCAGTGTGTAACTCATCGGGCCTGGAGAAAAGTATGGCCTTATAAGACGAAAAAAAAAAGAAGAAACGAAGAAAAAAAGAGAAATATACATCTTTGCATGATTGAATTTTTATGTCGAAACGTACGACGATTTTCATATAAACGGATAAATAAATGTGATGATTATATAGTTACTGTACGGATCATGCAAAAAGTCTCATTGTCAGTAGTATATACAATTGGAATATTGGCATCGGAGCAGAAGCGTAATGCGAAATATAAGAGTCATCGCACGCTAACTCTATATCCTCGAGTCGCTTACGTATCGCGTAAATCGTTTCGTTTTACATGTAATTTTATACACACGTCGTGCTTAGTAATATACATATATTATTATTATTATTATTATTATTATTATTATTATTATTATTATTATTACGCGAGATTTTTAGACTAGACAATATTATATATATATATATATATATATATATATATACATATATATATATATATAAATACGGACACACACCTAAGTCGTAAGTCATTTCATGTGTATTCTGGGACAATATATAAACGATTTTGTATTTGTATAGAGTAAGTTGGATATATATAAAACAGCTATACACATGCGATAATCGTACGCCTACGTAAATTATACTCAAATACAACAAAAAATCGAATGTAATTAATCAAACTGCTCTTGAGTGTCGTGTGCTTCGTTTTTATCCATTGATATGGTATGGTTCTTCCAAAAGCACAATAGTAAAAGGAAATATTCGCCTGAAGACATCCATGTGAGTAATTCATTCGTAATGTAACTTACGGAAAGTGCATCTTAATCGATAAGCTTGTGTATATCAGAATGAAGTGAGAACGCTAGTAACAAAGTAACGGACAAATAATATATGATATATACATTATCTGTGTCTGTACAGTATTCTCTATATACAATGGAAGTTTTTAACTATCATGCATTTGTTTATGTTACTCACATTTATTATATTATCATTCATATATATATCATCATTTATATTTTTAGATATTTTTAGAAAAATTTTTAGATATTTAAAGAACAAAGAAATGAGTATAAATATTGTATTTAAATTTGTTTATAATGACTGATGACGTTTTACAAAGCTCCATGCAGCTGATTAGAATTTGCTAGCGTTGGCATTTCCGCAGAGAATAAGCCAAGTTTTATAGGTTTTGTAACATTAATTATGTGTAAAGCTATTACTCTGATAATGTTCTGAGAACTAATTTTATGGAGGTTTTCAGGCTTATAATTCATTCAGCTCGTGCTTGACACTAAAGGAGAATGCAATAGAAACAGAAAATAAGTCACCGACAACCTATTTCTTATGTGACACTGCCTATATCATACATTGCGCGCGCGAATATTACGCGGTTAGTAGTATATATATATATTGAATTCAAACTAGTAATCTTTTAATCATGTAAATGTATTCGTTCTTTCAGTTTCAACTTCCCAAGTTTCTTTATGTATCTTTTGTACCTGTGATAAACTAATCAAGTCCTTTCTTTAGCTTTCTCTTCTCTTTATCAAAAGACTCATGCTCAACAAAAACGATAATAGTTATATAAATTTTAGTCAGCAGACATTTATTCGAATAAAACTGTATTATTGAAAGAGATACTAAAATTAATGTTCTATATTATGTATTATAGTAATTTTATGTCTATTTATACATACTTT
The DNA here is from genome assembly GCF_048542155.1 of Nylanderia fulva. Lineage (NCBI taxonomy): Eukaryota > Metazoa > Arthropoda > Insecta > Hymenoptera > Formicidae > Nylanderia > Nylanderia fulva. Next base: position 3,214,323 of record NW_028189945.1, read on the forward strand.
CTTGTATTTATTTTTAATTTTTTGATGTAAAATTACTCTCCTAAAAAATCGACCAACGTACTGATTCACTAATACAAAATTTTAATATTGCTTTATACATTGATTGAAAATGAAAATAAAAATAATTATCAAATTATATTGTTTTTTCTTAGTTTGAATGGTTCATAATTTGATCCCGCTATATGTATCGTCAAAATTGTATCTTTTAATTATACTATTACATATGTATATATAGTTAATTTTTATACATTTGTTATATATTACATATATTTCAGTAGAATAACTAAATTTACTTATAAAAAATTTTAATTAAAAATTATCAGATATGAGATCACAGTATAAAACTTTATTTGGTACTGTCAATTTGTATTACTACCTAATAATTCTTGCGTTCGGAAACAATCGCTAACAATTTTCCATTTATCACCCATAGCCGTAATGAGAAAAGTTTGATTAAACGCCTTGGGACCTTTTTCTTCATACTTTACTTGTCCACCGACTTTGACGAGAAATGTTAATTGATTGGCTACCTCTGGACCTATTTGTTAACATAACAATTTAATATTTTAATACAAATTATCTATTTACAGTGCTTCACATAAAATACTAAAAGGCGAGATAAAGTTAGCAAACTTTTGGTATTGTATTATTTGCAAATCAAATATGACATAGTAAAATAAAAATACAGATATCACAGATGACATCTTGATACAAGTAAAATAAGAGAACATTAAAAATATTTATTTAGATGTGACAAAACTTTATCACGAAGGAAAACTTAAGTCATAAAAATTGATATAAAGTGAAATGTAATACAGATCTAATATTTTCGAATATTTTTACTTGTCTGATATTTTTATAGTCAAGAATGCTAGAGAGAGTGTGATGCGATTAACATTTACCTGTAATTGGCTGAGCGTCGAGAGTAGTAATGGTATGTTCTGAAGATGGCAAATCTGTCCAGAACTTTTGTATATTGTCTTTGCCTACTACTCCATTTCCGTTCCACATCAGAGTAGCAGTGTCCATGTACATTCTTGCGATCAGCTGAAATAACATGTACAATTGATACGTACAATCGAGGAAAAAAATACGTTTGACATTATTAGATTATTGTTACTTACATATCTTCGCTTGTCTAGATGTTCATAATACAGTTTTGTAAATTCCTCTGCAGTTCGACAAGCTTGATCAATTTTAGCTTTTAAGTTCTGCGAAAGTCAACACAGATGTAAGAATTATGTGATGTAATCAAATATAATTAAACATTCAAAATATACGATGCATTAGTAAATTGATCGCATTCAAGTTTTAATTTTATAAAAATATAATGCTAAACAGATATAAGACGTAATTTATATTCAGAATATTTGCGCTTTTCTAATTTCAATGAAATATCAAGTATATATGTATTTTAATATGTAAAATAATTTTACAGAAAAATAATTAATAATATTATACAAAAATAAAACTAATAATAGTATAGAAAAATAATATAGAAGTTATTATTTGAAAAAAATTGTAGGTCGACGCTCCTTAAGGTTAGAAAATTATTTTATTTTTTTATATTATAGTCTTTGTTCATATATTTAGATGTACATATGTACATAAAATTTAGATTGAAATCTATATGTGTATACATTATATTGGAAGAAATGAATATTGTTTGCGTATTTTCTCGTTATACATCATATGATGCAAACATGTCTCATAAATATATATATTAATTTATTATTCTACTTTGACGTATACCTGTTCCATATTTTCTTATTAATCCCAAGTAATGCATATAAGAAAAAAAAATTGTGCTGCCCTTTTCATTCAATATAATTCGCGCACATAAAAATCAAATTCATAGCACGTTGCGTCAAGATGTAAATAATGTCACAACACTACAACAGAGTATTTAATGAAACATCTCAAACGGACCAATAAGATATTCAATAGCCAATAGAAAACTTTTATTTCTAGATACCAAAATTGCTAGTTACATCGTTAACCAATAGGAGAACAAACTCTTTTATCTTTAATTATTATTATTATATTTATTTATTATTTTCTCGTCTTATTTTTTCATCTCATTTTACGTACACATCCATCCCATTAAAATAAAAAATCGATCGCGAGATAACATAAAGAATCGAAAAAATTGTCCGGCCGCCCGACGCATGACCGCTTGACGTCACCGTTAGTGACAGCTGCTTGGCGGCAGACGGCGCGTCGGTCGGCGGCTCCGGTTTTCGCGCGCCAGCGTGGTTATCTCGCATTCGCTCGTTGATCCACGCGCGGGCGAGATCGCGAGATCTCGCTGGGTCGGTCACGTGACATCGTACTTCCACAGTTATTTTTTCAGGCATGATGGCGCCAAACGCCAGTATTCACTTTTATGTAAATATAATATTGATTTGGTGCGTACCGCGATCGAGCACGAGCGTTCGCCGTACCGGGGCCGGCCGTCGAAAGTAACCCCCAAGAGCCGGGGTAAGCGCGCGGACCCGCCGGCGGTGTGAGAAAGACGGACTGGCCCGAGTGCCGCCCGCCTGGAATCGCTAATGAGGACATGTTGGTTAGGCTGCCGTGACAGGGAGCGAGAGAGAGAGAGAGAGGACCGAGGCCGTTACGCACTTGCAAGCAGCAGCCCGTTCGGCGTGAACGCGGCGGCTCGGGAGCGCGCACGGCTATCGCCGGCGGCCCCGCGGCCGGTTTCACGCCCGCTCGCGATCACGTGCGTGCTAAGCGCGCGGAAATATATCCGGCTAATAGATCAATAATAAGGTATTTAATGGTCTTCCCCCTCTAGCGCGTATGTATGTGTGAGAGAGAGAGAGAGAGAGTGCGCGCGCGCGAGAGTCACGTATGTATATGTGTGTGTGTGTGTGCGCGGGGGAGACTCGTATGTGCGTGTGTATATAGTGTAGAATTGCGCGCGACGATGGCGCCATCTGTATTGTCAATGTTGTCGGGCAGCAGCAGCAGCAGCAGGAGCACCAGCAGCAGCAACGTAATGGAGCCGTGAGCATTCTCGTAGATGTACGCAATTGCATCAGTTGCCCTTGCCGACCGTGATCCGCAGTGTGTACAATGAGATTTAACGCCGCCCGCGGCCCGCTCGACCGTCGACACGTGCAGTGAGTGTGATTGAGTTGTGCCCTTATTGTGTGCTCTGTGCTCTCTCGCGCGACAGGCAGCGCGATCCGCGAGATCTCGCGGGCGCCCCGTTCCACTCTCCGCGTCAATGTTTACAAATGTAAGAGGATGTTCAGGCGGACGACGCGGTTCGCCTCGGGCGACATAGACGACGACGACGACGACGCTGACGCTGCTGCTCTCGCGGTTGCGTTGCGTCGCGGTGCCGTGCGGTGTTGTGCGTCGCGTTGTTGCGTCCCCGCTCTCTCGCAGGTGAACGCCACGCGCGAACCAACGGAGCGAACGTCGTCGCCCTCGTGCCTGGAAGAGTCGCCTGGGGAGTCGCGCGACGTCCGACAACGCGCCTTCGCACCTCGCGTACCTGCGCTTTTTTTTTTTTTTTTTTATATAACCTCTTCTCTCCTTCCCCCATTGGAACGGGTGCGCGACGAGATCGCGCGCGCCAGCAGCCAGCGACCGCGGGACCCGCGAAAAAAAAGAGACGGTGTTTATCGAATGACCGGAAACACAACAAACGATCGAGAAAACCGTTCCGGCGCATGTATTTTCTTTCTTTTTTTTTTTTCCATTCGATCATCGCGGCGTCGATTAGAGTCGAAAATTGGAAAAAAATATGCCTCCGTGCACCGACTCCTGGTGCTGAGCTCTCTCTAGGTGTCTTCTTCGGATGTCCGGTGTTGCTGGCTGTGCGCGCAATTCGAATATTCCATCTCTTTTCTCTTTGACATTACTTGTGGTGTTATTGACCTTAACTCTCTGTGCGCAGAAATCATGTAATGTGAATTTTTCATCTTCCTTCTTGCTATCGTTGTGTAGTAAACTGTTGACATTCATGCGTGAACTGTAACATGTGCAACTTTACTTGTACCTCTAGTTAAAACTGCGATTTATTCTATTTTTTTTCCTTGCGCTACTTATTCTTTCTGTTTTATGTATCTTTTGTGGTCAGTTATTCATAAAATAGCTTTTAATTTTCAATCTTCATGTAGTTTTTAATCTTTTCATGATTGTTTCCTTTATTTTTTCATCTTATTATTTATACATGGCTTCTGTGTCACATGCTTTTCTTTATATGTGCTTTTCGTCATAGTTTCTTTTTCTATTTTAAATTTGTGTCGTTCTCTAAACATATCAGAAGTGCTAAACAAAGGTTAAATATTTCTACAAACTTGTTAATCGCAAGATTTTTGGTAAAAAAAATAGGATGAGGCTAATTAATGTAACTAATAATCTATTTTTTACTTTAAATCTGCTTGAAATTGCTTATTTCTATGTAAGTTATTACATATTAAACATAAATGCTTATGAAAAGCGTAAACTAAATAAGTAAAACAAATATAATTAAACAAATATAATTAAAATGAAATTCTAGATAAAGTTATTATGTCATTTTATTATAGATTTTAATGAGAAATGAATCGCAATACGCAATCTTTAATATAATTTTATAAAATTGTCTTCTTTGAAAACTTGTCTTCTATTGAGTATTATTTATTATCTAATTTACAAATATAAAATTATCTGTTTGTATTAACACACAATTTCTCTATTGAATTATTAAGTAATTTAAAATTATAGAAAAATCACAGTCTTTCTTTATGTTTCAGTTTTGAGGAAAATCTGCTTTCCAGATAATAAATATATGGATAACTATGTAGTAAGTATATTCTCTTATTTATATATTGTATACATTTGAAATATATTTTTTGCGGAGAGAAGAAACACTCACATACTCGATTAATTTTTCAGGGTGCATACAATTCACCTGCATGTGCCACGTACCACTAGCTTATTTGGCATAGTAGAATGGCACAACGAGGCAAGAGGCATAGGAACGACAATGATCTGGCGTCTTGTCCGGGCGCTATTAAGAGGCGCAAGTGTAGATTGGGCCCAGCTGCCACTGGTTCATCGGCATTGGCAGCGACCATGGGGCCCTCAGAAGAGGAGGAAACGATGGCGTCATCCAGCCAAGGGGGGGCATCCTGGACCGCCCGACCTGTTAGTGATATCAAGATTCCCAGCATATACAATCGATCGTCTGCTGAGGCACCGGCGGAGTTATTTCGCAAAGATCTGATCAGCGCTATGAAATTGCCAGACAGTGAACCATTAAGTCCAAACGAATATTGGGTTATAACTGATCAGTGGAAACAGGAATGGGAAAGAGGTGTTCAAGTACCCGTTAATCCGGATTCTCTTCCCGAACCGACGGTTACTGTTACGCAAACGTCTCCTTTGAAGTTACAAACTGAATTCAAATTGTGAGTGTATTGATTTATACGGTGCATGTTCACCGATCACTAAAGTGCGGTATAACAAAATCGTTGTCTAACGAAATGTCGTGTACGTTTCAGGCCTAAAAAGTTCGTAAGAATATCCCGTGATGATTATTTTAACTCAGAAGATCATCATTTAAGTACTACTCCAGCAAGAGCAGAGAAAGCTTGTGCTTATGACCTTGACGATACTGACATTGCCTGGTTGGATGTATTTAATGGTGAACGAGCACAGGTACATCTTATATTCATGATTATAGTAAATTAAATAGCATTTTTTAAAAATTGAGTTTTTAATTATGAATCAAAAATTATATGGTATTCTATTTAAAATATAAAAAATTAATTAAAAATTGATATATGTATATATATATTCATTAAAAATCGTATATTTAATTAAATCAATATATTCTTATTATAATTCTCAGATAAATTTGACATAACTGTATGTAATTAATACTTAATTTGCCAATAAGAATGTTAAAATAGAGTAAAATGTTTTTGCAATTATAATTTTTAGTAACATAAGTAATTTGGTAATTTTTTTCTTACAATTATTATTGAAACAATTATTAGTAATGTAAATGTCTATATATATTAATATATATATATATATATATATATATATATTTCAACTACGACTCATTTTTTTCTATAAATCTATGTTACTCGTAAACTGATTAATATTATTTTGTATTAAAATTACCCTAGGCTGGACAACCGCCGGTTACAGAATCGCAATTGGAACGTGTAATAGAAGAGTTGGAAGTGCGGTGTTGGGAAAGAATTCAAACAATCGTGAAAAATGAGGAGGGTCTTGGAATTGAATATGATGAAAATGTCATTTGTGATGTATGCAGATCGGTGAGTGATTTTTTTCATTTTTATTTGATTAAAATGTGAAACGATTTTTCTATTGTACACTCTTTACGTTGTGATATATTTAAATTCTAAAACGTACAAAATTTTACTGCAGCCGGATTCAGAGGAGGGTAATGAAATGGTATTTTGTGATTGTTGCAACATATGTGTACATCAAGCTTGTTACGGCATTACTTCGATACCCGATGGTTCGTGGTTATGTAGAACTTGTTCGTTAAGTCAAAGGCCCGACTGTGTATTATGCCCTAATAAGGGTGGTGCAATGAAATGTACACGAAGCGGTCAAAAATGGGCTCACGTTTCGTGTGCACTCTGGATTCCCGAAGTTAGCATTGGTTGTGTAGAGAGAATGGAACCAATTACAAAAATATCCAGTATTCCGGTAAATAATAGTTTTATAATTATTTTCTTATAAATTTTCTTTTGTATTATTGTCAACATAATAATTTACATCCAAATTTAAATCAGTATCTCCATTATGAAAAATTATCTTAATTGTATTCATTAGTATTATATATATTTTTAATAATTTAGTTTGTGATTATCTTGTTCTGAATATAAATTGATTCAGAGTATAATAATTAATTACAGCAAAGTCGGTGGGCTCTAATTTGCGTTTTATGCCGCGAACGTGTGGGTGCTTGCATCCAATGCAGTATAAAAACATGTAAGACAGCGTATCATGTTACCTGTGCTTTTAAATATGGGCTTGAAATGAAAGCGATTATCGAGGATGAAATGGCAGACGATGGTGTGAAATTAAGGGTAAATTATCTTATGTGTATCAAAATTAATAATTTTCCACGCTTTGACTAGAATTATGTAAGTTAATTTGATGACTTTGTACTTGTTTAGTCATATTGTCAAAAGCACAGTAGAACAAATACAAAAGATAAAGTCGGCGTTGGAGGTAGTGTAGGAAGTGGTGGTGGAAAGGGAGCATCAGATTCCGAGGATGGTGAATCCAGACGGCGCAAACGAAAAGACATGACTTCTGAAGAGAAAAATCAAGCACGCGCAGCCAAGTATGTGACACAGTTAATATGGCTTTACATTGAACTATTTAGAATTTATTTCGAAGGAATATATGTATTAAATATTTAAGTACTTTTTATATTTAAATTACATTAGAAAAATAATATTTTTTTTATTAAAAGTATTTATATTAATTTCTTATATAAATTATTACATTTATATAAATTATACATCTTATATAAATTATACATTTTATAATATAGATTTCTCATCGAGAATTAATATTTTTTAAAACTATGTTATAAAAAATAAATATAATACGTATATCTTTACACAGATTGCAAGAAATTGAGGCGGAATTCGATAAACATGTTAGTATAAAAGACATTACCTCTCAACAATTGGACATAGATCCTGACAGCATTGTGTATATTTATAACTATTGGAAACTTAAAAGAAGAGTAAGTCTCTTTCTCCCTTTTGTTAATTATTTTTGTAAATCTGCAAATGTAGTACATCGCATTGAACGCGGTAATGTGTTATATTTTAGGCCGGTCATAATAAACCATTGTTGGCACCTCGTTGCGGCGAGTTATCGAGCGCGGGCGCACGCGCTCAGGGTCAGGCAGCGGACGTGGAGAAGATGCGTACTTTCGTTCAACTGCGCCAAGATCTTGAACGCGTACGTAATCTGTGCTACATGGTCGGTCGCCGCGAGAAACTTTGTCGCACTTTCCTGAGGTTGCGCGAACAGACCTTCCATAAGCAGACAGCGGTGATGGCTGGGCCACCACTGTCTCCGGCGGCAGCCGTCGCTGTCATCGAGGCTAATCATGGGCCTTCGATATACGATCGTCTCTACTCTCATCCCGATGCTGAGGATCACACGCACGATTTTGAAACGATACTTGCACGGATCGCGGGTGTCGAATCACCTACGCCGGCATTGAGCGACGAAAAGAAGGTCCAACCAGACTTTAATGGTGCATCTAACAAAAAGATTTACTTCAACGGTTCCGTCAGACGGAAGAGCCTATACGGCAGTGATCTTTCGTCGATGAGCAGCAGCGAGACAGACGTGAAACCAGAAAGAAAACCTGGAACTGGCAAATGTACGAACAAGTCCAAGAGTTTGAAAGTCGAGAGCGAATCGAGCACGGAAGATGAAGGAAATGCAACGTCAAAGAGCAAAACTCCCGTCACTAGGCGAAAATCGAAGAAGAACGCGTCGGACAGGGGACCGCGAGTCAAATTGCGCGACAGCAGCGAGAGTGACAAGCTGGATACGGTCAACAGATCGCGTACTCTGCAACACATGGAGCTCGGTAGTTCTGGTAGCGAGAGCGACGAATTGTTGCCGTTGAGCACCAACGCCAGCTCTCGTCTCGGACCATCCGTTGCTTCTGCTATATATTCGGATACCGATTCGGACTCGCAAGAACATCATTCCCATTCGGCTGTACTTATCACGAAAGCCGCGGTGAAGGAATTCTCAGCGGCAGATTTATCCAAGAATAATCAGAAGAACTTTGCGTCTAAGGATGCTCCAAAATCAGAATATCAGGATGAATGTACGAAGAACAAGGAGAACATGAAAAATCCTAAGAAAAAGGAATACATACCATCCGCTCTAATAGTTCCACAGCGCCAAGCGGCAAAGAAGGCATCGGAAATTATGCAGCGAACGCAGAATAAGAAGGAGAATACCACGAGCGAGCCTGTAGAGTTTGTGAAATCGCCTGGGGAACCTGTAAAACCAACCAAGGAGAAACCATCTGGTAAGAAACAGCGTGACAATAAGGCACCGAAGGACGCTAAAAACAACGATGTTTACGATTTTGACAAAGAATTTGGCGATGGCACGGAGATCCTCGCTTATGTTCCGCAACGGCAGGCCGCTAAGAAGGCTGCGGAACATATCAAGAGCGGCATGGGCACAAAAACTGCTCAACCGGATGCCGAGACTGCGGATATCAAACCAAAGAAGGAATTACCGGATGGCGGTAAGAAGAAGGAAGTCATCAAGAAAGAGGATTCGCCCAAGAAAGAGGAATTGCCAACGAGAAAGGAAGAGCCGTCGAAAGAGAGACGAGGGAAGAAACAGATGCCCGAGAGCAGCAATAGCGAGAGTAGTAGCAGCGAAAGCAGTAGTGGCAGCAGCTCCTCGGAAAGTAGTAGCGATTCCGATGTGGCCAAGAGTCCGTCACAGAAAATGTCGAGCATTGTTAAGGAGCCAGCTTCCTCTTCGACCACCACCAATACCACATCTTCAGAAAGCGATACCGGTAATCAAGTGAAGAACAAGACCGTGAATAAGCGACAAACGGTGAATAAAGTCGTAGACGAGGTGATCGAATCCGAGAAGAAGACTCTCGCGGGGCGGAAACTCAAGAGGCTGCCTGATAAGAAGCTTAAAACTTCCGACGGGCGGCATGGACCAGAGTTTCAGCCGCCGCTTATTGAGAGAGAAGAATCAAGTAGAGCCACAGTACCTAAAGAGCCACAGCAACAACAACAGCAACAGCAGCAGTCACCTGGTAAGAAAGTCGATCAAAGAGACTCCAAAAAGTCAACATCCCTGCAATCACAACAGTCACTTGAACAAAGTGTGCTCGGTGGCTGTCGAGATAATGATGGGCTACGAAGTGTTTCTGGGGCCAAGTCTACCAAGAAATCTGGTCAGTCAACTAAACAGATGCAACAACAACAGTTCACTCTCAGAAGCAAAGAGGACGGCAGCGGCGGCGGAACAACGCCCAGAACGAAGTCGGAAACTCGTAAACGAAAATCAAGTGAGGTTACTGCAAAAGACGACAAGGGTAACAAGGAAACGACACCGATCAAGAAAGTGGAAAAGAAACTAACGGAAAAAATAAACAAGGAAACTGAAAAGGACAACAAGCATGATGCTATTAGCAATAAGAATGTTTCCGCAGAATCTCCGAAGGCGATTGAGAATACTGCTAAGACGGACGACAAAAAGATTAAGAAAACTAGCAATAGAAATGCGATTAATACGTTGGAGGAGGAAATGAAACAGCGACGAGCGGAACGGGATAGTCCGAAGAAATCGTCGAGGGGATTGGATAAGCTCCTTGAAAAGCGCGAGCATCTAGATAAATTATCAAGGAATAAAATTGCTCAGAAGGAGAGATCTGCATGCAATGAGAACAAAGACAAGGTCACAGCATCGGAGAAATCGACGAAGGAGCCTGTTAAAAACGACAACGTTAAGAATCATATGAATGAAGAAATCGCGGTGCTGGATGTCATGAAATTGGAAAAGGAGGATGGAAAGAGGGACGCTGTCGAGATTACGTCGGAGAAGTCTGCGGACAAGAAAAAGAAGGCAGAGCAAAAGCTCGAGAGCGAGACGCAGGCTGCCGTTGAAATGATCACGACCGAAGAGAACAGCGCTAAAGAGTCCAACATTGATAACATCTGCTCGAGATCGATGCTCGATAAACCCGAAACCATGATGCCCGAGAAAGAGTGTCAGCAAAAGAGGAGAAAGTCCGTCAATCGTTCCATCTTTTCGCCGCAGCATGGCAGCAAGGATCCTAGCGTGTCGGAGCTGTTCGACTTCGATCAGGACATTCTGTCCGATGATATAGTGAATGACGACGGCTTCAGCATACCACGCGACGAGGAGCGAGGAACGGCGCCTCTCTCGTTCTCCTTCAACAATGAGCTTTGGTTCAAGGAAGACAAAGAGGATAGCGCACGCGAAACTCTGCATTTGGTGGAGAAACTGCGTTTAGAGCTATCGAAGAAATCGAATTCTAGTCAGTTCGAATTGGAATCCGTTCCGGCGGAAGAGGAGCTTCCGAAGAAGGAAGAGCCGCCTTTTCATTCGGTCGATAAACCAACGACAGAAGAGCAGCAGTTGCTGCTCCAAGGAAAGGTGGATGTATTGGAGCAACAATCGGTGGAACAGCAGCCACAACCGATTGTGCAGCCGGTTGAGATGAAGAGTAATAGCGGGCCGGAATCCGTGCAAGTATCTGAGGATCTTACGTGCAAAAATCACACTATTGAAGACAAAAGAAAACCCTGCTATTCGAGCAATAGTAACAATGATCAACATTACATGTATGGAAACGAGGAGCGCGAGACGGCTAAAGTGACGTTGGTGGAGCGTGCGAAGCTCGACAGGGCCGAGGCGGACGAGAGATGGGTGCCGCCGAGCATGGACAATTTTAATCCGAATGATGTGCAACATTTGAACACGCTAATCGACAACCAGAATCACCGTTACGCCGCCGCAGCCGCCGTCGCGCATCAATTCCCGAACGATATCAATGCCGTAATGCCGGATCCCATGGCAAATCCTGACGCTTTAGTCGCCCATCTGCAGCTCAATATACCTATATCGTCGGACCAGTATCTGCAGTTGCAGCAGACGCACCCGATGGAGCGGGTACAGCAGCATCTCGAGGCGCAGCATGTGGTACAGGAACAGTCGCGGATGCAGTCTCTCGCGCTGATCGATCAGCAACAAGTATCGGCGACTGGCGCGGGAATACCAGCGCAGATCGTTGACGAGATCACGCCCATGGAGATGAACCGTCATTTGATCAGTCTACCCAATTCGGAAGACTGCGATCAGAGCAGCGAAATGGATCGTGTGCTAGACAAGGAGGATGTCTCGTCGGACATTAGGCAGGATTACACGCAGAGCGGTTCGCCTTACAACGAGCTCAATGGTCGCCCGGATACGCGATGGGCCGAGAACCAAGTGCTACCTTCGCGTAGATCTACATCGTCATCCATCACCTCCGCATCCTCCGCGGAAGAACACGCGGCTATACCGCCCTACAAAGGCGTACCTCCGATACCACCGTATCCACCGTGCACGATAGACGCGACGCCTTATCATTCGTATTCGGAGACCGGGTCTTACGGTGCCGGAGCGGTGTCGCTGTTTCCACCACAGTCGTGCGCCGCACAGTTACAGTATCCGTCACCTTTCCCACCACCCTTCGGCGCACCTTTCCCGACTCCACCTCTGCTGCCGCACGTGCCGAAACCCCTCGAGGAGTCGCTGAACCTGCAGGCGTCGCCGTTGACGGCCGCTTTCACCTCGTCGTCGCACAACATGGCGCTCACCGCGGCCATGGTATCGCCTACGAAGGTGACTACGCCGCCGCCGGCGCCACCACCACCGCCACCACCACCACCGCCACCACCACCATCACCACCACCACCACCGCCACCACCACCACCACCTCCAGCACCGTCAGCACCGCCATCAACAGCGGTGTCGCAGCAGCAGCAATCACCTTCAACGCAGCCGCCGTCCTCGGAAACACCGGGGCACACGCCGTCTTTGCAGCAGGTTAATTCGCCCACCGTACCGACGTCTTTCCTCAATACCATCGCGGAGACGCAGGTCAGTAGCGAGACCGTCGTGGAGAATATAACGGAGGTGCTTGGCGTGGACAACAAAAGCGCGTCGTCCGGAAAGAAGTCGCCGTCGAAGCCAACGAGAACGTCCGCCAGGGTGACATCGTTGCAGGGCAAATCGCCCGGTAAATCGCCGCGTCAGGAGACCACCAGACCCGCGCCGACCGCTCGCGGTCGCGGTAGGGGTGCTAAGGGATCTCAGCACTCGAGTTATCGCGGCCGCGGTCGCGGCCGAGGACGAGGCCGCGGTAGAAACAATCAGAATGCGTCGATCGCGATGATGCCACCCATGAACGCGATGCACAACGACGACTCGATACAGAACAAGCTTGTAGGCACCGTGTACGACTTCGATTCCGACGAGGATTCCGCGAACGAGACCAATATCGCGGATCTGCGGACGATGCGCGAACGAAAGAGATCCACCGACGTGAACGAGAAGACGCGGATAAGCGAGCCGCTGGGCGGTATGACGAACGACGGCGGTATCCAGTCCCATCTGTCTAGTCCTACGTTGCACACCGCGAAGAAATACGCCGACGACAAGAAGCTCTCATCACCGGCGGCGCATCACGATCATCAGGCTGTTATGGCCAAGTCCGAGTCGAGCGTCAGTCATCAGGCTTTCGTTGATAATACGGTTATGCCGTTGCTGCCGGGTCCGGTTGACATGCGTACGTATAACTCGACCGTGGATCAACCGAGCTCGTCAGTGCACGGACAATCCTACGGTAACCATTTGCTGGGCACTTTCGCCGCGAGCGTATCTGCAGAATCGAACTTGCCGGACATCGATGATCTGGAGAACGAGCTGTTACCCGATAACTCTTACGTATTGAAGAAGCTCGCCGGCAAACAGCAGCAATTCGCGAGCGGCGGCTTCGAGGACACGTGCTCCAAACCGGTGTTTGCTGATCCGTCAACGATGGATCCGTCATCCGCGGCCAGCTTCGACACCAATAAGGTTTCTTTGACCGACTCTAGGAATCAATTGAAGGTGAAGATCAAAGGTCCATTCCTCGATGCGAATTACGCGCCGGCGCCATCGGTACCACCCTTGGCTCAACAAGCTCCGGTGATAATCGCACCGACGTCCACCAACGCGTCGGTCGCTTCGGGCACGTCGAATCTACGTCGTATGCGTAAGAAGGAACTGCTGCGCCAATACTGTTCGCAGGATATGAACATGGATGATCCAGCGGGCGGTAGCGTAACTTCTGCGCCCATCATCATTCCGCCTGTCAATCGTACGGTCATCACCATCCCCAAAGCCGTGGCGTCCATGACGAGTATACCAACCCGCGAGGACTACAAGGCGGTCGTCGACGCGAATATGGAGAAGAAACGACGGAAAGAACGCGGAGGCGGCAGCGGTTTCCTTGATGTGGTAGCTGTCGAGGATGAAAGCAGTGGCGACAAGAGACGCGGTCTCGTCGTGGGCAATGTCAGCGATCGTCGAAGAGGAAGACAGACCAGACCCGCGGCGACCAGCGCCGGGCCGCCGAAGCTGAAGATCAAGATCGGTAATAGTATAATCGGCGGCCAGGAGGTAGGTAACATCCAGGACGATCGTAGCAGGATAAGACCACCGAAGAAACGACTGAGCAGCATCCCGAGCACGCCCAGCATGGAGGAACTCCGTCGCGAAAGCATGAAGTTCCGCAAGATGATCATGGCGGGCTTCGACAACGACGAGAAGACCAAGAGCAAGCGCGACAAGAACGGCAAGCGGAAGAAGCGGCAATCCAAGAATAAGGAGGCGCGAGTACAGTGCGTCCTGGAGGACGGTCCCGCGCCACCCAAGATCATTATTCGGTGGAGCAAGGTAGCGGGTGCAAACTCGTCGAACAATGACCCACCGAACGACGCGCCGGCCACCGGCGACGAGGACGAGAATCACCAGCAGGCACCATCGGACAAGGACAGCCGAGTAGGTCCACCGCCGCCCGAGCCCACCCATAAGGACGAAGTGGGAATCTACCCGACTATCGGGGAGAGCAACGTCGACGACAAGCAGCCTACGGAGCCGAACGCCGGCGTGACTGCCCTCAGGAACGTCCGTTCGGCGAAGGTGACGCCGATCCGGTTAAAACTCACGCGCTGCCAGGAGGGCTACGAACTGAAGGATCCGATGCGAGTAGCGAGCAGCGCGAGTGCGGACGACGACGGTGGTGGTGGTGGTAGTAATAGCAGTAATAGTAGTACTAGCAGTAGTAGTAGTACTAGTAGTTGTAGTAGTGCGACGACAACGACGGTGACGTTGGTGAACTCGGTGGCGCCGTTGCCGATCGGCGGTGTCGAGCAGGAGGAGGACGAGGAGAGGGTGATGGTGACGGTGGGGCCGACGACGACGACGGAACGATTGATCCCCATCCCCGTTCCCACCGCCGCCGAAACGAGGTCGTCCGAGCAAGAGGAGCAGCAGACTCCGCCGGAGAAGCAATCTTCCAAAGAGGACGATATTCCATTGCTGCCCCAGTCCGCGAATCACAGCTCATCGCCGGGGCGTCCGCCCGCACCGCTCCCGCAAGGATGCCAAGTTAGGTGATAATTAATGATAATTGTATAATACAGTAATTTAGTGGTTCTTTCTTAGACGATTCTATACATATATCGCGTAAGCGGGTGTGTATTATGTATATGTGTGTATATATATATATGTACATGATATATCTCTCTTGGATTGGCGATCCTACGCTTTATATATATATATATATATATACATAAGATACACTCGTCTACGCATATACGCAAACCATACGACAGATGTATATTGTTCAATGTTGAGACAGAGACTCACTAGAGAGAAAAACGTTGTAAGAGTGTAATATAAATTATTGATTATTGTAAATGATCTGAGGGTGAAGTGAAATTTCACAAAGTGCCCAAAATTTACGGTAAATACTACAAAAATGACAAAAAAAAGGAAACACATGCATTTCTTCGGATGTATCAGTGAACCGCATTAAGGTGTACGTATTCATTGCACAGTCGAATCCATAAAGCTCACAACTTATCTTTATGTTTAATTCTTAAAAAAAATTTTATAAAATTTTTTAATGCAATTATATATATAAATATTGTTGTACATTAAATAAACAGTTTTTAGATCGAGTCAATCTCATCTGGAGCAAAGAACACTAATAGCGATCCATAGAGCTTACAGCTTATTTTTGTGCTCAATTCTTTCTTCTTTAAAAATTAATTCTTAAAAAAATTAATTTTATAAAAAAATTTTGCGCAATCGTTTTTGGATCGAGCCAATCTCATCTGGAGCAAAAAAACAGTCTATCACAGATAGTATCTTTTCGTTCTTGGATATCAAAAGTTTTTTTCTAAAGAAATCCTGAAAAGAGAATTGTTGATCGATCAATATAACTTGTTATGTACTAATTTCTATATGTTATTTAATTAATTTATAACTATTTATGAATTTCCGGTCTCGTGTTATCATGGAGAACCTCGAGATAAAATTCCTTCCAAGCGTTGATTGATGTTGCAACGCTCAAAGATTTTTCTCACGCTCGTACGTTGATCACTTCACATCAGTATGATTATCATCAGACAAAGACTTACAAGTTCCAAAAATTGATAAAACGCATTTTGATTTTCCGATTTCCTGATAAGGAGAATGCTCGTGTTTGAATGCAACAATATTGACACCTTAATGAAGGTATCGCACCAGCGACATAAAATTATTCTGTACAAAAGGCATATTTCTTAAATCACCGCCTAGGTCGTGATTTTTCAATGCTAGTTATAATGAATTTTAATAAATCCACAACACACTATAGAGTATACAATATTTCGATCGATGATCTAAAATATCGATTAATGTGTGGCAAGAAAGAGCGTATATATATATATATGTATATATATATGTATATCAGCCAGACGTAAAACGTCAAAAAAGAGAAAAGGGAGAGATACGCATTTTTCTTTTTTTTTTCTTTTTAATTTTCTGAATTTTTTTTTTTTTTTTTTTTGACAAACACTCGTTCGCGTGATTCACTCGAAAAGAAAGAAAAAAAGATGCAGAGAGAAAGAAATAATATATGTCGCTCTCGAAGATCGCGTTCACATGTATTCTTTGTTTTCTTTCTTCCTGTTTCCTTTCTTAATGTTTTCGCCTGTGCAATTTGCGCATACGATTGCAAAGTTAGACGCGAAGAATATTTTTTTATTATATTTTTTTACGCATTATATTATGTAAGCGCCTCCGGCGCGATTTGTTACATAGTTTTTTTTTTATAGGACACGATGCGTCATTATTAATCGTCAGCGATTACCTATTTTATCCCTATTCACATTGTAGCTCTTGTTGCATGTATATTTATTTATGACGATCAAATATTAAGACGCTATTTATTCACCATATGCATTCTTCTTCTCTGAAAGTTCCCTAAGGACGATTTTTAGACGATTTTTCAGTTCATCTTCTCTATCTCTGTTTATTACTATTCTAATATTTATGTATATATACACCACACGCTATTGTATTGTATAACTATTATTAAATATTTCTTCTTTTTTTTATAGTAATAAGTTATTGTTTTAATCTCACACCACGTAGACAAAATGAGAGTTATGCGTATAAAATACTCATGGTTGATGAAGCGGCGTGCCATGTTTTGTATCGATATTTAAAAAAAGGAAAAAATGGAAAGAGAAATTTACGAATCGAATTTTGCGGACGTAAGAGGAGAAAAAGAGGAAGTTTCCTTTCTGATACGCGTCGCATGCACATTCGAATTACGAAATAAAGAAATATAATAGGATGAGGGTATTTCGTTCTTTTTGTTTTGTGCGAGGCCGAGGAACGACGCATCTCATTATCATTATTCTCACCCTTTTGAGAGAAAGAAGACTCCTGAGACAGAATTATTCGCACGCGCGTGTGTGTATGTGTGTGTGTGTGTGTTGTGTGTGTGTACTTTTTCCCTTCCTTTTGAGTACCAACAACTTTAAATAATGTATTAATTTTATGTTACGTTAATTGCAAATATTTAAGAGTAAAATATATTTAAAGATGAAGATTTTTCGAAGGATAAAAAATCTTTGAAATACAATATATCATTCCTCTGTTGTACTGCAAGCATATTTTTTTCAATTAAATTATTGCTCAATTGTAAAATTAGTAGCACATGTCTAGTTGTATAAAGATACATCCTTGATACGCACATATACACATACACACACAAACACAACACATACGAATAAAAATAAATAAAATCTTTTATACTCTATGAAGTTTTTAGAGAGATGCTGGTGTCTCTTTGTTATCGTATTTATTTATTTTTTCGTGTGTTTTTTTGTTATTGTATTTTAAGTTGGTGGTACGCAAAAGTGTCAAGGGAAAAGATATTGAAATTGGTAAATAATCAAGGATGTGTGTGACGATCGATCGAGAAGGATTTAGAGTGGCGGCTGAATTTTTAGATCGATTGTGTGCAATCGAGGTACATGTTTTGTGAGAATTGGAAAATTGAAATTGTTTGTGTTTATATCTATCCATTTGTGTCCGCGTCGATTGGAGATTTTATCGATTACTGATTAATGTGCGAAATGTGCAATTATTATGATGTCTGCAGGAGAGAAGATCCTTCGTCCCGGTCCTCGCACATTATCGATTGTGGAGTAAAAAAACTTTGGCAAATTGCATGTCGATGATGCAATTTTGAATGACGAGAGAAAAAATAATTAATAATATTTCGATCAAGATGTAAAATAAAATGAGAAAACGTCGATATTAAATGAAGAATTGAAAGTATACAGATATAGAAGTATATGGCTAACAAAATTCACAATCTCGAAATTTTCGAATATTTTTGTTGGGTGAGGAGGGAAGGTAATTGTTTGCTGATTTTTTTCACTCCACAATTGTAACGCGACGCGTAAGAAGCTGTATATACTCGTATATTAAATAAGGAATCTGTAATTGGTATGAAGCTTATATAACGGCTGTGTTACCGTACGGATTTTATCTTCCAAATGGTTTTAAGTTATTTTCTTTTTTTTTTTGGACGAACACTGCATTAAAAAATAATAATAAAAAAAGGAAAAAAATATAAATAGTACAAGATTGCGCCGAAAGACTTTCAATGCCTCTTCCAACGAAAATCATTGATTGTCCCCGGAAAAAAGCGTCACAGCGCGATTTATTTACGATCGATGAACTTTTGGAGGTGTCCTGAAAAGAAAAGTAATATAGAAACATATACAATGGCAAAAATGCATTTTTTACCAGAATAAAGAAATTCATTTCAATGTCTCGCGACGTTTGCTTGCCATTCTCTCGATTTTCTCACATTATCATACATTCATAAGCAAAAATCACGCAGATATATACCAAAGAAAGTTTGTCGATTTGAGAGATTAACGGGCTGGCGAATCTCCTTGTAATCAGACATAAATATCTTCCATGTATTTTGCACACATATACACATGCAAAACAACACATACATGTTTACATACAAATGCACACGTTGGAATAGAAAGGTAAAATAGTTTTTTGCCGCAATCTCTCTCTCTTGCGTCTCGTAAAATGAATAAAAGAGAGTGAGAAAACGAGAGAGTGCATGGTATATGTGTGAGAGCGAAAGAGAGGAAGAGATAGCTTGGCGGTACCGTTTCGTCCCAATTCTTTATTATCATAACTCGTTATTTTCTTGTTATTCTGCGCAAGAAAAATCAAATCAAATGAAGTATTGTTTAGCGCGTTGGCGATTTTGCGCGCTCGCCAGCGTTCTTAAAATTCTCATCGATCGCGCAAACGAAACGTTTTCCCTGCGGTTCCTCGGAACGTGTTGCAATTCGATCATTGATCAATCACGAATGAAAGATTGATTAACGAATCGATATCCGAGCCGAACCGATTAAACGTTTCGTGCGAGCGAAAGAATTTTATATACCTTCATACCTTGCATACATCGCATTGTATATTTTTTCAGTGATAAGCAGAGTTTTAAGAGCCTATATTGTACAGAAATGAAGAATAAATATTTGGTTAATTTTTAATCGTTTCTTACATGCATGCTCATATATATATATAAATATATATATATGTACATATATATATGCATATATATATATATATATATATGTATACATATATATACATATGAAATATAATGATAACTCTAATAACAAATAACGATGAATTTAATATTATATATATATATATATAAAATATAAATATATATAAATAATATAAATATGAACATATATATATATAAATATAGATAGTTTTATTATAATGCAACAAATGAGTAATATGATATTTAGTTATTGTATATAGTGTAAGAAAGCTGATCTTGTAAGATACAGATAAGGTGTTTTAATGTGCACATAGTCGCGTCACTGTCAATAATCATATTATTACGATTAATAATAATTACAGTTTTTTACATTCTGCGTTTTTCTTCTTCAACCAATACCTGCATATCCGCATTCTTATTTACATTAGATATATAAGAATTTCCATATAAATATAGAACATTCTTTTGCTCGAAACTTGTAAATATTTGAAAATTGTTTTATTCCTAATTCTCATGTTTTCTAATGATATTTTTATATAAAATATATTCGACAGCGATAACTTTTTTGAGAAGAAATTTATAATTGATTATTGTTGAATAGAAATATATACGTATTTCCAAATAAATTAATCTCTTGTCAGTCATGTAAATCCGTGAATATTTTTTTCAGATTTTACTATTTTAAACATGTGTTTGAATATCTAATAAACTTTTGAAGAATCTAAAAATTCTAATATCTTTTCAAAAATCTTTTAAATATATTTATTCTGTTATGTTATCGGAAATAAATACATACAAATGTAACAAATCGATCATTTATATAAAAATTAGCATGAATAGAAAGAAGATAAATAAATAAATTTGTATCTATTCCTATATAGTCTGATAAAAATACAAAATTTAAGTACAAAAATCAACAAGTCTTATGAGAGTTACACGACAAAGAGACTTGAATCTAATTTAATCTCTATAGAGAGAATATGGAATAAAATTATATATTAAATATGCAGAACGAAATCTTTTATCTTACGCAAAAACATATGATTTGAATGGGATGAGATATCTTTTATACATAATTTTTTTCACATAATCATTTATTCTTGTACAATGAAGATTTCGATGGAACACTTTATAGAACTAATGAAGCTATTGTATTTTAAAGAAGTTGAATATTAATACAAAGGACCAAAGAATACATTGATGATGTGATAAAATATTACACGGATAGAATTCGGGGGACAAAATCAACCCCAATATCCTCCCCAACCGCCTCCCCAACCTCTTCCACCCCAGCCTCCGTAGCCTCGACCACCCCAGCCTCCATAGCCTCGGCCACCCCAGTATCCTCCCCAGCCGCCTCCTCCCCAGCCGCCATTCCAACCACCATATCCTCTGCCACCGTATCCTCCGCCATATCCTCCCCAACCACCTGTATCTCGACGGTCGACCATACCTGAAATTGTTCATAGATCATTTCATTAAGATAAACGATTAGATCATGTGAAAATTCTTCTCATTATGCACGCTATACTATATATGATTTTTAAGGCACGAAAAATATTTGTAAAGTTACATTTAAGTAATTTTTTATTTGCCTTATTATAAATAAGGGGAACTTTACTTTTTTGCTACGTATCATATTAAAAACATATTATTTATTGACGAACGATTAAATGATTATGAAAGATATATCACTTGTACTACGCACATGTTGTAAGATTAATATTAAAATTAGAATTATACATGCAATCTTTGCAAAAAAACAGCAAACATTACGTTTTATTTCTTTTGATTCTACAGTTAGTGTAGTAAGAAGTAAATTTAAAAGTCATTTTTAAGCATATGTAACATGCAAAGTCGTTTTAAAAATATATCGATCGTATGATTTTTTCAATAAGCCAAATGCAAACATTTACTTGAAATATTGCCTTTTGTTAGTTTAAAAATTTGTAAGCTTTTATTTGAATAATAACAGTATTTCTTTTTCAGATAGAGTTATATAACTGCGTATATACGAATGCTTCTCTTTTCGGCGAGTTTTGACAGTTTATTTCGAAATGTCACTTGCAAAAATGAATGGAATGCGTTATGGACCGCTAAATGGTTGCAAATTGATCGTTGCAACGCTTTTAACGCTATACTTGCGCATCAGAGTGCGTCATTTATGCACGCGGCTAGTTAGAGTATGCATGTTGACGAAATTACGATGGACTGAGGAGCCTGTGCAGAGACAGGGTCATGAATGCGAATGAAGATAGCACAAAAGTATAATATTTTTTTTAGACGTCTTGTCTTTTTACGCGATACACGATACAGTCGTCTTTATACAAACGAGTCGTGCTGCGTAAACAAACTTCGCATACAAAGTACACTTAAAAAAAGGTAACTTCGCAAAAAAAAAAAGAAAAAAAAAATAGTCGCAGTTGAGTAAGATTGATTGCGATGGAATACGTGATTATTATTTCATATGTATGATATTGCAATTAGAATCTCTTGTATACTGTTAATGCACATATTATCCGTGCGTGATTCTATATGAAGAATATCAAGCAATGATGCAAAATTCTTACTCTGTTTAGAATTGTCATGTAAGATTCAACTCACATTCACGGTAGTTTGCAGAATACTTCTGTGTTTACATCGTATAATACTTTTTACTTGATGATATTATTAATCACGTGAATCTAATCTGAAAATAGTCCGCGAACACTATTGTGCATTTTTTATAGCGATTGATTGAGTCACAGAATATATCAAGAGTAAAGGAGAAAAATGAATATTAATTTTCTTGTTTTTTTTTTAAATAGTGCAACAAGTTTGGCATTTTAAAAGCAGCCTAAAAATATATGAAATTAATTAAGAGAAAGATGTATGATTGTGTTTGTCTTCCCATAGATCAATCTCTTAATTTTATATACTTCCACAGATTGTTATTAAATTCACCAATTTCTCGCGCAAAGATAAATCAAAATGAATGAGATAGAACTTAATGATTTATAATCGAACTCACCCCCAATACGTGGCATCTGCTTCCAAATCATTATTACCAGTATTCGCATCCGGTTGTGGTTCGATCTCGCTCTGAACGTTGGGCGAAGCTCCCTGCTCGTTTTCCGCAGCAGCGGCAAACGCAAAAGCGAATGCCGCAAAAAGGAATGCCTAGAGTCAAATGTGATTTTTTATTGATATTATTCCTTATTTCATTTTTCACGATAAACTTATTTAGATTTATTCAAAAAATCTTTTTAATGCGACTTTAAAAGCTTCGCGGAGTTGCAATATTTTATGTAACATTGTGCAATAAAATTTTACGAGTCCCATCTCTTATTGAGAATATCTTTGAAAATAACATATTTTGAAAAAAAGAAAAAATGCTGCGATTGCTATCAAAATACTATGATGAGGAAAACATTCTTAGTACACATTCAAAGAAGTTAGATTTTATATCTAAAAATAAAGTTTATTCAAATAAAATATAAAAGCTATAAAGCTTATCCAAATTTTACGTTATAATAGGTCAATTATTGTTAAGACTTACGTTTTCAAAGCAAATGATCGATAAAATCTTTAATTGATTGACATTTAACGTATATCTCAAAGGATTGCATTTTTAAAACAAATAATCGATGTGATCTTCAATTGATTGACATGTGATTGAACGTGTTATTGAAGATCTGATAAATCATTTGTTCTAGAAATACAAATCTTTAGCAATAAAATGAACAAGTAATGTGTTCGAATAAATTTTGCAGAAATACAAAATTTAAACTTCTTTGAATTATAATAACATAATATAATGTAATTTATAATATATGTATTAAGAATTTTCATCATTGATGCATTTTTTACAAAGAGTATATATCATTTAATTTATGATCTCACTTTAATTTAAATTTAATATCATTTAAATTATCGACATAGTCTCCATTATCACGATATTTATGATCTTGACTGTTTAGTTATATCAGAGATCATTTATTCCGATCGATAATTGAAATCTCGCGCAAATTACGCTAATTAGATAAGTTGATGGACTCTTCACGTCGCGAAACTGACTGAAAATACGCATTTGGTACACACGTGGACATCGTATAAGAAAGCTTTTACGAAGGGGATAAATGTTGCGTTATCAAGGATACGAGAGAATAGATCACTTACGAAATGCATAAGTCGCCACATATCGAGGACTGATTCCATTTCGAGTGGAGCAGGCCTTATATACTCGATCCTCGTAGACGCATACGCATCCACACACGTGCGTTTTTGCACGTGTGTCATCGGCTGTTTGCGGTTTCACAGGTCGAGCGCCCGCGCGCCGAAGCGGGAAAAAAAGGCGAAGCCAACGAAGAGGTGCCTATAGGTATGGGGTATAAGTTGCGGCAAAAGAAGAACCGCAAATGGGAATGCCGGTGTGATTTCGGATCCTGGGATTTCACAGCACCGTGAGATGTCGAGGACGTAATTTTCATAAAATTCGATGTACATACATAATTAGCTTCTCGCGTCTATTAAAGCGAATCCATACATTCTCATTAACAAGAGAAGCTGTCATTACTTATTTTAACTCGTACCATTATAAAGAAATTATTTGTAATTCAGGCAGATTCAGGGGAGAAACAAGAGCTCTATTTTTATAACTTGATGAATGAATATATAAATCATGTAAGATAATTTTAAGCATGGGTTTCTTAGATTGACTCACAGTATGGACGAATTAATAATTATTTATATCGCGTACTTGATTTACACAAGGAAAAATAGCAATTTACATAGATTACATACATTTAGCATCTATCTAATCGTGTCTAACAATACTTCTCGGTATTGTCTCATTGATAAAAGATGTTCTGAGAAGGCACGCTTTTGTATTCATGCGAGACTGATATTGTATTTTACCAGATTGCGTTTTTGGACGGTCATTTAAGTTAGGGGGATGATATATAATGACCAATGGGACGAAGATCATTCTTGGAATTTTATGCACCGTTCTTATGAGCAAAAAATATACTCGAGGACTTCAAAAAATGACTCATCTCTTTTCCGATTAATTAGAAACGCTGAGTTGTTGATGCACGATTAATCAACGTCATTTATCATTTAATGGAGTCACACATTATATTTAATCATACATTTAATCATACTTTGCGTCTCCTTTATTGTCCTTATAAAATTAACCAATTAGAGATATCTAATGCTCAATTAGTTAAAGATTAAAGCAACTATATACTTAATAGTATATAAATAAATTATAACATGATTTTAAATATATAAATTATTTTTGTTACAATAGAGCAGTAATCTCTGATAATGTGTCCCTGGTCTCGAATTTGCGATACTTTATATTCTATTTAAGTGAAAGTTGATTTTTATCTTCATCGGAGTACATTTTATACCTTTTTTAGGAACAATTCATATAAGTATCGGTTGTTAAATTAAGAACTGCATTGGCTGCAAAATTAATATTATGCAATTTTTATAAAGCTAAAGACATTTTTATGAAGCTATAAACATATTGTTTTATTATAGGCGATGATGTATGTGATATGTTTGCGTTTAAATTGAAAATTCAATTAGCACAAATAAATCACACACACACACACATACATACACCCACACACACACACACACACACACACACGATAATATTTTAAAATCAGTATGTAGAATGTGTCAAAATGCACAGAATTATATAAGAAAACTTTCTTCGATACATGTCGCATAGAAACACAAGAATTGGTACACAATATGCATAGTAAACATTTCGGAAATACCTTGACTAGGCACTCGTATCGCATTAATTGTTTCAATGTACATTTTGCACTTGAAAACAATTAAAGATTCATGTTACGAAGGATTAAAATAAATTATTCGCATATTAAGTATTTCAAATATTTTCTTATCTACGCGACTAATTGAATAATAATGATATAATAGCGATTTATCGTCAATGCTAAATAGTTTTCATAGTGCAGCAGAAGAAAAAAATCGCTATAATAGATAATTTTTATTTAAAAAACACAAATGTTCATATTTTTAATTATTTAATAACAAAACTGTAATAAATTTCTCCTTGTAACAAAAATATATAGAATGCTAAATTTCATCTTCTATTCTGCTCTCCTGATTTTTTGAAAAGTTCAGAGATTATATATCTCATAAAAGTTCTGATCGATATTTTATATTTTGTTTTTTCATAAATAAAAGGAGAGATAGAGAATAAAGAGCTCTTGAGAATTTTTCAATTAAATTCTTGATCAACCGGTCTTGATACCCATAAGGAAAATAAGACGTGCACCTTATAGCTTCAAGATATTATTGGTTTCTGTTGAAAGTTGCACCATTAAAAAAATGTTGCTATCGTTTCCGCTCATCACTTTAATTAATGAATACCTGTTGTACCTTTCCATCACTGAGGGAATGTAAATTAGATGTTTTGAGACTGGAGTATACTTCTAACATGTATCCATTAAGTCGTATTAACGACTATTAGCCAAGGTGATTCCCCGGACTAATTTTGTAATTAACATCTGATTCAAAATCATATTTTTTCTACCTAACAAAAATCTCAATTTACCAAAATAAAATTATAGATTGATACAAGCTTGTGCGTACTAAAATCAGAAAGTATAAATAAATTATAACGTTCTGGAGGTTTTTCGTTCTTTTCTCTTCTTTTAATTAAATAACAGAAAAATAAAAAATCGATAAAATTTTATTTTTCACGACTGATCTTTTTCTCTGATTCATTCTTTTGCGAAGTCATCCTTACGGTTGTCAATTAGATCCGGATTCTTATGTTCTACATTCTACATACCTGCGTAATTACGCGAGGGGTTCCCCGAGAGGGCATCAAACGAGCGTTCGTTCGTCGATCGTAAAGCTGTAATTTTTAAGGACGGACCGGCCCACCTTGAGCAGGTCGTCGTCGATGTCGTGCGTGCTCCTCCGTCTCGGCTGATTTGCGAAGAGGCAGAGGAATGGCGCGCTGGTGATGTAGTGCAAAAAGACATAAGTCTTTCTTCGCGCGGGGAAGAATCATTGACCGCGGCTTCTCCACTCAAGGTCAAGCATTATTTTTTTCCCCCTCACTTCAAGCGGATCTACAATAATCTTTGCAAGAAAGGCACATCATTATGTCTTTGTTATCATATACGTTTCTTAGATGTGTGTACAGAAACAAATAAGATAGGATTTTATAAGTAAATATACTTGTATGCTTATATATGTATAGACTTGTAAAAAATACAGTATATATTTGAGTCTATATGTTCCCATCATTAATTATGTTTGACATATTTTAAGCATAAAATTACGTGACATAAATAGATTTATTTTACATATACATATTTATTCACTTGTAAGAATGGTTTGTTTCTATTGGGCAACTCTTGTTTCTTCCCAAACTATATATATTTTTTAGTATTACATGAGGTAATGAGCGGTTGTGTACGATACTGTGACGTACAATTATCGTTAATATGATGTAGGATTCACACATACACACGATTATATAAATATATTTTAAGTAATGAAATATATTCTATATGTTTTTCATATAAAATTTAATTTTTTTTCAATGTAATAACTTTCTTTATAAAAAAAAACTTGAAAATCTGATTTCAATACAAATTCTTCAAATATTGCATTATATCAACACATAATGCAACCATTAAAACAAATTAAAATGATTAATATAAAAATGAATGTAAATAAAAAGAAAAAAAATAGAAATCATTGAAAAGTATAGTAATATTTACTTCATTTTCAAATATTATACTTGCTTCAAAATACAAATCAATACATATTTTAAAATATGTTAAATACATAAATATATTTTTTAAGTAATCTATTCTACTTTGTTATATGCTACATAACCATCTTTAAAAACGCATAATTTAAAAAAATATACATTTACGTGTTAACACTGCTCTAATATCAAACTTATTAAATAATAGATTGCACGTCGCATCTGCAATGTTATATTAATTAAAATTAAAAGTCTTTTTGAGTATATATAAAAGTAATATTACATAAGCATATATTCAGATAAATAACTATAAAAAGAAATTCCTTCGTGAAGTTTTCCTAATAATAAGCTGTATGACAAGATATCCTTGTATAATGCTGACGCTGTCTACCTAATTTTTATCATTAATGAACTAATTTCATCATTAATCGATGCATTTTTCAATATGTTCCATCAAAGCTGGTAAGCCATGATATGGTTTCGCACATTTTGGACAGTTTGTCACAATACCATCCTGTACAACGTTAGTAGAGGGCTTGTCCGTAGATTGTAATTGTTGGTTGAATCTTATTTGTTTTTGTAATTCTACATCTAATTTATTTTTCTCGTCTAACAAAGATTCCTTAAGTCTTTTCTCAACTGTAAAGTCTTCCTCGTACATTGTTAATTGTGATCTTAATAGACCAATCTCTTCTACCTAAAAAATAAATAATATTAGATAAATTATATTAAGATAATATAAGAATAATAAAATTATATATTTTTTTCCAATTGTAGTTAGATTTTACATTTTAAGTTGCAATATTTTTTACAAAATTATTTAAAAATAAAATTTACTCACGCTTTGTGCATATTGTTGCATTATTTCTTTAAATTCTGTATCCTTTTTCTGGATGTCCTGTCGCAAGAGTTCATTCTCATCTTTCAGAGCTTTCTCGCAATTTTCATATAACTGACTCTGATGATCAAGTGACATTTTCTCTTCGTTCAGACTGATCTTCTCTTGCATCACATATTTCTTATCTTCGTGCAACGTTATGCGTTCCATATCCAAACTCTGTTTTTGACTTTCAAGTATATCTTTTTCTTTTTCAAGATTAAGCTTCTCTTGATTCAAAGATTGTTTTTCCTCTTCCAATAATTGCTTATTAAGCTTAATTTGTTCTACTTCTTCCAATTTTTCGCGATCCTTTTTATCTTTTAGAACATTCAATTTTGTATTTTCATCGATCGTTATTTCTAGTTCGTATAAAATAGAATTGTAATCTGAGAATATTTTCTGAAATTGATTTTGCGATTTAATCAAAGTCTGTCTGTCTGAGATAATTTTCACTTGCTCATCGGCTAATTGCTTACAGCAATGACACAATTTTTCTTTATATTGATAAAACTGCATTTTCGAGTTGTTATCATCATCAAGTATTATAAGTATATCTGTAATCTCTTTTAAACTTTTTTCTATCGTAGCAAAGCGTTCTATTTGTTTTACATAACATTCAGTTAACTCTTGTAATATATTGTTATATTGCTTTATATTTTCTACAAATTTTTGACGATTTAGATTGGACGACGATTGTAATAGATCGTGTAATTGAATAGGAGTAAGAACCTACAAAATGTAAAAACAAAATTATTTACAATTTTGTTTTGCGAATTTACTTAAAATATTTTTAGTAAACATAACTCTTAATAGATACATACACATTGCAGTTTCTCTTCAAGCAAAGCAATGACTTCTTTCAAATAATTGATTTCTTTATCTTTTGCATCTAAACAATTCTGATTTTCTACAATTTTTGCAGAGGCTTCCTTGTCAATACAATTTAAAGATTTCATTGCTGATTCTAATTCTTTCTCCAATTTTATTTCTTCTAGTTTATTTTGTAATGCTTTCTCAGCAAATTTTTCAGATATTATACATGTTACATATTTTTTGCATTCTTCAAGATTCATTTTTGACATTGCAATTTTAAGTTTTGGTGTAATTTGTTGAAGTTCTGTGTGAGCAGCATCATTAATAATGACATTAGACTCAGAAGTTGTGCCAATTGTCTGAGAAAAATTCATAAAGTTAAAATATATAGAGATACACAAAATGTGACACACACACACACACACACACACATATATATATATATATATATATATATATAAACATATTTCTATTTATACCTCAAATCCTGTATTTTCATTGTCAGTATGTTGCAAATGCATCAGCTTAGTTTTTAGCTCATTGTTTTCCTTTTTAAGATGATTGACTAGTTCTCTAGTTTCCGCAAACTTCTTTTTATGGACCTCATGAACATTCATTACCTCCTTTTGCCACATTACTAATTTATTAAATTGTTCTTCCATAGATGAAGTGTTTAGCCTCAAAGTTTCTTTTAACATCACATTTTCTTGCAAAATGTCACTCAATTTCTCTTGCATCTCTTCTGGATTCAGTGTCAAAACCATCGATTTATAGTCCTATAAGAACACATTCTTGCTTTCTATAAAATAAACTTAAACCAAATAAAATTAAATAAAGAAGGATTGTAATGTACATACAACTGCCATGCTTTTCTGCTGAATATCAACATACGATGCTAAGACAGAGGCCTGAGTTTCTACTGAATCTTTACCTAGCACCACAAAAGATAAACTATTTTCGTCATTGACACTGAAATTATTCGTTGTCATTGAATTTATATTTAGTGCTGTAGTAACAGGCTCATCTAATTTAAATGAAGGTTTATTGCTTTCCATAGAAGTTTGACATTCTTCTTTAGATGTTGAACACGCTTCGTTGAATTCATGCTCCATAGAACTCATATTTTGATTATATTTAATCAAGATTTCTAATTAATCTGAATAGAAATTAATAAGAATATATAAATTACAAAATTGATTCAGTATTATCATTTTTCTACATTTCTACATCATTGTGTTATTGAAAACAAATTAGCAGAGCAAATAATAAATAGTAACAAATTTATATATATATTAGTCACATAAATTTATAAAAGCAATAGATAGAATTTACGCTAATTTAACAATTGTCCAAAATGATTAAAATATTTTAATTTTGCAACAGTATTATATTAAAACATATATATCACCAATCAAATTATCCGATTTATATAAAATATAGAAATCAGGCAATAAATTGATATATCGGATTTTGCCAAAATTTACATTTAAAAATACGATAATTATATTCAATGTCTACATCTAGATTTATTTTAAATAAATAGCAACTGCAATGCACATTTGCAATTATATGAAAGGTACAATCCTTGTATCAGAGCATTTTGCTTATTGACTCACCCGAGTAATTATAATCTTCAGAAATATTTACTTGCTTTCTAACTAATATATCAAGTGATCAGAATTAAAAAAAGAAGACAATGTTTCGTGTTTCACCGTAATAAACATATAAACATCGTGACTAGCCAAGACATGATTAAGGTCAAAAGATTTAATAATATATGATGTAAATTATAAAGTTTAGCTTACTGTGCGACAAAAATGTTTCCACTTGTGCGATTCGGAGAAAAAGAAAAATGCGTCTTGCGTATTTTGTTCGTTCTAACCAATGTTACGTATTTTTACATATTTGTTCAGATGAGATTTTTCGTGTATCTTGTCTCTTGCTTTCACGTTAGATTTAAGATATACATCTATTTCATTTATGATGCCATAAAGTGCAAAAAGTGCAGGTAGACCAGACACAATTTTCACAGAAATCATATAATCGTATCAATTGATATTTTCCTTCTCATTATTATGAAATTGCATACTCATAACGCAATAATATGTAACTTTATTCTTTCTTCATATAAAGATTTCTTCATTATCGACAAATGATAATTGTCTATTGTCAAGTAGCTTTCGGCTCCATCCGTAGAGGCGAAAGATGGATTTTTTAATGTATATAAATTCGTGTTTCACGCACAAAATAATACACAAATATTGTGAAGCTTCGGCAAAATCGCAGAGGATTTTTACAAAATTATTACCCAAAATTTAATTAAAAATTGACTCACCGCAATACGATGTGCAGTAGCGGAGTTGCAAAAATTGTAAAAAAATAAATACATGGAAATTATACACAGTAAAATTTAAAAGAAAATAAAATAATTTTATTTATGGTATAACAAAATAAATTACATCAACCATAACAGTTGTTTCGTCGTTGTCAGCCCGGACCTCCTCCTCGTAGAAGATAAAGCTTTATTCAAAACACTTTGCACTCGCGTTATTTTTTCACGTCGACTTCTCTCATGACGCACTCAAAGAGTCATCGGTATTCCCGAATTGTGACTACACACTTCACTATATATTTTATATATATATATATTTCACCGAATATTTGACGACGAAGAAATCGCGTCGAAAGCGCTCGGAAATTGTTGCAATATCCGCCTTCGGAGACTCACGCGCGCAAACTTCAGGCGACTCGATGTTCGGTGTTGTGTCATACGTCACGTGACAATGCGCTTTCGGAAGAACGAATGTTTCGCGAGATTCACGGCCACGAGGACGTACGCGATTGCGACTACGACGTTGGTACACGATCGAATATTTATCGTATAATTAACAACGTAAAGTTACTAATTAATTAACTTTACACTCTCGTTTCGCGAACCGGCGCGCGAATATGGGTTGAGAACAGTGTAATAGAAGGCAGAATTCTAGATTGTGTTCGGAAATATATTTCTAGGGTGAAGCGCTCGATCGACCAATCAGAACGCAGACATCCTCTCTCTCTGATTGGTCGGCGCGGAATTTGTCCAACCAATCGGAGACCGAGGTGAACGCAATCTTGAGTGCTGCTTGCTGCTGCTCTCTGGTGCACTTTCTCATCGTTCACGATCGACGTTCGCGCGTTCATCGTCGTCCGCGAAAGAATACGTGAGTGTGGATATTTAATTGCTGCACGTCGTTAATTATCGTACAAATCCGATTGCGTCGCGTGTCCTGATATCGTAATGGTGATCGCGCGCGCGAGATCGATCTCGTCGGCCGCGAAATCTCGCTCGACGTTCGTCCGGTTCGTCCTTCCGAAAGAGGCGCGTGACGTCACAGCACCGAGAGTCGAAAATGCCGCCAAAAGTTTGCGCGCGCGAATGTACGAGGACGGATCGCGAGAATTGCCGGGCGCTTTTCGGCGCAATTTCCGCGATTTCTTTGTCGTCAAATATTCAGTGATGTATAAAATATAATATATATAGTGGTTAATTCGGGAATATCGGCGATTCCTGAGTGCGTTGCGAAGGAAGTATATCGCCATCGGTCCTCCGGTAAGTTAACCTTGATCTTGAAGAAAGCGACGACGCGAAATAAACGGAGCATCAGTTTTATTCGCGCGTGAATAAATTCGAGATTTTTGCATTTTATCGAAACGCGTCGAAAATGTGATAGTTAAAACCCGGGCATCGCGAACGAGAAAACGTAACGCGAGTGTTTCGAAGCTTCTTCAACGAGAAAATCCGAGTTGGTATCGGGCAACGAAGGAGCAACTATAGATGTATATGGTAAATTAATTAATTTATTATTTATTTTATTATTACTATTATTTGTTTATTATTCTTCATTCAAGTTTAATTAAATATTCTCATATTTACAAGATATATTTTTGTAATTGTTTGTAAGATATTATTTTGTAATATATAAAAGTATTATATAACATATACATAATATAATATAAAAAACTCAATATAAATAATAATTTTATTTTTCAAAATGCCAATTATTTGTAAATTTTACTTTATAATTTCCATGTATTTATATTTTACAGTTTTTGCAACTCCACTGCTGGACATCGTATCGGTGAGTCTCATAAATTTTTAATTAAATTTTGGGTAATAATTTTGTGAAAATATTCTCTCAAGATTTTATCAAAATTTTACAATATCGTGTATTTTTGTGCGTGAAACATGAATTTGTAAATTAAAATCCACTTCTCCTATAAGAGGGAGGAGAGCAAAACCCACTGAAGTTTTTTTCCTATTTAAGAACGACAAGTTTAATTTACAAATTTGCGTTTGACGTACAAAAAATACTTAAAATACACAATAGTGTAAAGTTTTGGCAAAATTGGAATAGACGGAGCTCCCCTTTAGCTCTCGACTTAATTACTATTATTTCTTTATTGTGAGAAAAATTATAATCCATTTTTAAGAAAGGTAAGGCTATACTTGAATGTACCAAAGTATATTTCTTGAAAGTCTCGAAATTTATTTACATGTCTCACTGTTTTACACGTGATTTTATTTGCATGTTATTTAGCGCAAGACACTTCGTGTCTCTTGATTATTTTATTGATGGTTGCTTTTCTAATTATTGATGCTTGGCTAACATAATAAGCCTAATGAGCATTGACTCTTTTGCTGTGAGTAATTATTATTACATAAATTTATTCTTTTTGAGAAATAAAAATTTACTTTGATGTAAAAATAGTTTGTTACTTTGATATACGCTTATAGATCGTTAATAGTGATAATTTATTTGAACTTATTAATTTTTTTAAAAACAAATTTAAATGTTTAAGTTGTTTTTTAAATAATTTTAATTTTATTATTATTTATTCTAAATTTTTATATTATGAGAAAATATTTCTTTTTTTAAATTAGAGGTTTTTTTTTAATTGCAAGTTATTATATATAATATATATAGCAAAAGGAAATAAATATAGCTCATGTAGCGCGCGCTTCGTAAAATTTCAGTATAGAAAAAAGAATTTAAATTAATTATTATCATAATTTAGTATCAGTCTTTATAAAACACTATACAATTTACAAGCGCAAATAAAATAATAAAAATTAATGAGAGACACATTCGGAATAATATAAAATATTTTATATTTTGTACATTTACAGAACTATATAAATATTTTAAAAAAGCGAACACATTAGATACATTAGCATGTATCACATTCTATACTCGATTAAACTCTAGCAATTTTTTCACATTATTGAAAACAATCTGTTACAAGATTATTACATTTATTTACAACAATTTAAGATATATTTTGTCTCACAACGTTTGTAACATGGGAGAATAACAAAAATAACTTCTGCGCTATATATTTATTATAACAATATATGTGTTTTATACAAGATGGTTGTTATGTCTATTTATTATATATTTTAAAACAATTTCCTTATTAGCGAAGAATCAAGCTTTAAATTATAATGTAACTTAAACATTGACATTATGTGTACTCAACTGAATGTCGCTGTCTTTTACATTATTATTAAAAAAAATATAATAATTTTATTTTAAAAAATCAAGATAATCTTACTTTTTTATCAAGTGAAAAATGTTTGGCTAATTTTTATTATTTCAATTTGTTGCCAGGGTTAGAAATTAATAAATTTCTATTTATCATTTTTTGTTAAATTATCGTAACTGATTTAAATATCGAGGACCACCCTGTATATATATATATATATATACATAAATATTTATGAATGTATATAAATAAAGAAAGAGAGTTTTCTCTTTCTTTTTTCTACTGTTATTGAAGAGTTATCACACCGACGAGGTGATGGTTATCATAATTAATTAGAAATATTTTATAATATACTATACAAAAGTTTTTATAATAAATACTTATCAACTGTATGAAATTGTACTGTATTTATAAACTGCATATACTTCAGTATAAATTTAATTTCTCCAGATAAATTTTTTATTGGAGATCTGTCAAATTTCTATATTACTGAATTTGTTGGTAATTAAATTTTATATAAATTAACTCAACATAAATGAAATTTAAAAAAAATACTAAGAATACAATTTTTTCTCACACTAATTATTAATGCTCATTATTTGTTAACGCGCACTCGTCGCACCATAGGAACGTCATATACCAAATTGAAAAAAGCATTTGCTATATGATCGAACGTTCTTGTCCATGCAGTGATCTTATGATTAATTTCTTTTAACAACGGCAGCGTGTTTTCTACTGGAGGAAGTTTTTTGCTGAAATATAATTATGTGTTGAGAACAAAAGTGCGATTTTAATTATCAAATTAATTTGATTTCTTAAATTTATATAACTTGATAGTTAGAACAGAATTATAATCTATTTTAATTGTTTTAATATAATAAAAATTGTTTTTGCATCAATATAAATAATCGCACTATATTAGAAAAGTGTGTATCCTTTTTATATAAATAATAATATACATTTATTATAAATAGATTTATGTAATACAGGTAATTACCTATCGCTATCCAATTGCTCCTTCGTTTGATTGGTGTAAGTATACATGTAGCACGCCGGATAGGAACTCGTAGTCTTTATTCGATGAAATATTCCTGTTTTTACGGGAATTGATTTTTCCTTTGACACGGTAATCGTACTTGCTGATTCTTCCTCGTTATAAGTTACTTCACCTTCTAACACAGTCAGAGAGACATTCGCAAAATCAGTGGATATATAATTTTCCAAATACATGCCTGGAAAATCTGCTACGAATAACACATCCGTATAATTCGACCAGGTGTATACGTGCTGTTGAATTTCGTCCAATTTATATCTGACAAAAGAAAGTTATAATTTTTATCGACTTTTCTAGTTAAACAATTGTTTTATTAATCTTATAATTATAATTAATTTGTTGTTAATAATCTTTATTATTATTATTATTCTTTATAATTAATTATCTTTCGCAATATGTTTGTGATTACGCGAAAATGCATTATGATTATTAAAGTTTTAATGACTATAGGACTAGATATGTACCGATATGAATTATATCGCGTGAGTAATGGCATCAGAAATGAAATAGGTTTAAGAGGATGCCAATCGACCGTCAACATATCGACGTTTGGGTCAAATATTCTCTGTTGAAATCTGCTGTTTAGCGAGCACCACACATCCAAGTAAATGCTTAAATTTGTGGACAGTCTCATCCATTTTTCTTTATCCTCAATTCGATAATGGCTATTTAATGTTTCCTCTTTTCGACGCATTAGATTATTCTGAAGTTATATATGAAACAAAATGTACAGTATTTTAAGATAAGCAGCGTTCTATATAAAAAACGAGACTCGAGAAATTAGTTGAAAATATTAGGCAACGTTATATTTTTTTTTATTGCGACGCATCGATACCTTTAAGCATTGCGAATATTGAATTGCCATGTCCCCATGTCTCACCCATCGATTTCCTTGAACCCATGCTTCAGGATCTAGATATCGAACTTCGTTATTCTCGTTATCATGCACTTTGATCACTACCAGTATAGTATCCCAGGCATGAATCATCATATCCCAAGAATAACCGTATAAACCAGGTACCCAATTGTTGTAACCCTAAAATATAATAAATATTTCACGTAGTCATTAAAAATAAATATTATGTAAAAATTTATTTAAATTTAAATTTTTTTATAAATTTGTGAAACTGATCAAAATGTATATATATAAACGTAATGTGATATAATCTTGAAATCATAAATTATTTTAAAATAATATATCAATGTAATAATTAATATTATTATTCTTGATACCTTTGATATAAAATGCGAATATGGTAAAAAAAATTGTAGCGCAACATGACACAACAACAGAGACACCACAAACTTTTGTTTTCTTGTAGCTTTTGGTGGTTGCTGACTTTTCTGAATTTTTTTATGAATATTTACTGCTTCCTTTTCATCGGACTTAATTGAATTTTTCGATGATTGCATATCATTATCTTTTTGGTCGTTATTTTTTTGGACTTTAATATTAGATTCTGATTTGACAGAATAATTTTTATCTTCTTTCTCCCTTGTTCTTTTCTCTGAAAGTGTAAACATCTTAGAACTTATATTAATATAGACTTATATAAATATATTATGATTGTAAAAGAGATTGATTATCTACCTTTATGTAGTGTTTCATTATATGAAATTTTATTCGAAGGCAACGTGGAACAATCGGAAGATGGAGATTCTTTTATTTGACTTTTAGTTTCTTTCATGCTATTTGCAATTAAATTTACATCAGTCAGCAAAATCTCTCGCTTCCAGCTAAAGTAAAGTCTTAATCTACGTGGCCAGTTTGCGCTGCAAAATAATGACATTGTCGCTAGGCACACATACGGGAACATCCCTAAAAAGATTTTTTTTCTGTATTCCATACAAATAGATGCATAGGTATAAAGAGAAAATACTTCGATCGTTACGTTTCATTAATATTTTATGAAATATAAGAGTGGTGATAATTACCTATACTAAATAATCTCGAGTTCATTATGTGAAAAGCAGCGCAGAATATCATGGCCGGTATTCGTGTTCTTTCAAACAGCATCCAGAATCCGACAGATAGATCGAAAATAAAAGCGAACCAGTGGACGATTAGAAAGTCAATCTGTTCAGCTGTTAAAACTATTCTGAAAGAAGTTGTTCCTTCTTATCTAGATTATGTCTGTTAGCAAGAAAATAATTCTTATTTCTTATACACCGCGCTTTACGTTTGTTACAATATTTAATATACTTTTGGATCTCGTTTCGAATAATATCACTCACTTGAATGGATCAAATACCCAGTGTCTGGATAGATTTATCATAGCGTAGCCTTCGAGCCATTCCCTGCCGGATTTCTTCAAACCGGCCAAAAAGTAAAGAGCGAAAAATTGAAATTTCAGAATGAAATAATTCCAGTACGGCACGGAATTGCCGTTTCGTTTCGCGTTATTTGCATCTAATGCGCTACGAGAAAATTGATACATTAATTTTCGATTAGCTTGTGATTAATTCGAGAGTTATTCGAGAGAAATAAACTAGGTTTGGAATAGAAATATTAGGGTCGACTTACAAATATTTGTTCGCTTCCGTTCCCCAAAATAAAGTGGCCACGATGCCGTAGAGATAAGTATGATTGTTCCAATAGCTCTTGTCGAGAAGAAAAATGTACCAGTAGGGCAACACGAAGCAGGCGCATGCGATCTTGAAGTGCAGACCAAGAGCGATTCCGAAGGCACCTGTCCACATTATCGTGTATATTACTATCATCCACGGAAGTGACGGTGTCTTCATCCCGTGGATCAATGGGAAATGACAGTCCCACGGATCGCCCCATTTTATGTCGATGTTTGCAAATCCTCTCTCCTCGACGATGTCTATTATCATGCACAATCCTGGCAAAAGACGTGACTTGTCATTGAATTTTTAGAATATGAAATTTCCCGGATAAAAAAAAATGAAATCTTTTAATAAAATAATTTAATAAATTACTGTTCTTGTTACATAATTATAGATAATCTTATTTTTAACGTTTAACATCTTGATTGCAAATTATTAAAATAAAAATTATAATATAAGATGTGTATTTTTTACAGACAGTATACAATCATGGTCATGTTTCTATTGACTCGAACCATTAATCCTCATGTACTAACTGCTTTAATAGGTCTTAAATTGTATACATTAATTTCTATGATTCAAATTCTTTGCTTTATTTATAAAGTGCTACAGTGTGACATGCATAATATATCATTAATGTAATAACATACAAATTATAATTATAATTATAATTAAAATCGATTAATTCATTAATGATTCGTTGTCAATCTTCTAATTATCGTAATTGTAGAATATATTTGGATAAAAATATGAAAAATGTTTTACAATTGCACACACATTAAATTAAATTTTACAATAAACATATTAAAAAAATAAAATGTAGCAAAATTTGTAATAATTTATGTAGTAAATATTATATTCTAAAATGTACATATATATAAAATGTACCTATATATAAAATTGTTTACATATATGTAAATACAAATATATTTAGATGTAAATAAAATGTGAGTAAAATAATTTAGAGTTGTTGTGTGTCAATTTATGATTATTTGTTTAATATATAAAATTAGGGAGAACTTAATATATAATTTTATAATTTTTGATATGTCAACTTACCAAATAAGGCTCTTGCCACTCCCAGACTGGCTGGATCAGTCGGACGATAGAGGAATTGAGTAAATTTTTCAAAACTTGACACATTGCTTGTTTTAAAATTGAATAGTCTTTCAAAGTTATTATTAAACGATCGTTTCAATGATGACCAACATCCTGACAAGTTTTTCATAGATGTTTCTATGCGTAATTCATCGTTTAACGTAGATATATTTTCCCTCGACTCGTCCTTCTTCTTCAACATATCACTTCCAGTTCTGCAAACAAATAATATATATCCAATTAATTTTATTTTTAAGTAATGCCATTTTTTTCTAATCTTATCTAAAGATGCTCAGACTAAGAGAGTATACTTAAAAATAAAAAATAAATTAGATAATAAATACAATAAAAATTTAAACATTTTCTCCTAGTTTTCGTAAGATACAATTTTTTTATAAAATAGGAAACACTATTTAAGAGTGTTTAGGTGTTTATATAAGAGGTAAGGTGTTTATATTATCGGCAAAAGTAGTGTGTTATTTTCGTAGTTTATAATATATACTTTATAGCTTTATTTATATTATAACAATACAGAATACTAGAATTAATTATTTTCAAAGTAGTGCAATGATAATTGACGTACAATTTGCCGATTCAAAAGCGAAAGCTTCGAGAGATCGAGATCGATAATTTGCAAGCAACTGCGCGATTATTGTTTCTCGCAGCGTGATTTTATTGTCTTTGGAAAGTTCCCTGGCGTAATCGTTGTTCTTTCTCTTCGCGGATGGGGAACCTTCTAAAAACTCGGAGTCAAATTCTGTGAATTAATAATCTCTAATTTTCAAATTAGCCGATGTAGATGATATTCATTAGGCGCTTTGATTTGGAGCGTCGAGACATTTTCGCGCGTTTGCGAGCGGGTCGCGACCTCGAGTTTTTGACACGCGTCAATTACAATTAATAATAAATCTCTTAATAGAGCGCAATTTTAAATATCCTCAGTCTCCATTTTATTTTTCTAGATTTTTGAGATATAAGTTTCTGTATATTTTTTTCGGCATAGCTATTTTAGTAGAGATGCTTCTTTCTACGTTTTATATTTTATCATTTAAAATCAATTAAAATGTTTTATAGTGTATCGTACATCGACAAAAATTATTAAATTATTAAATATTTATTTCAATACTGCCTTATAAATTATTTATTTGAAACAAAATAATATTTATCTGTTTTGAAAAGAATTTTCTTATATCAAATAAATATTTTTTTCACATTAAATCAATATTATTACTTTCAAATAAATGATTTATAAGACAGTATTGAAATAAATATTTATTCAAATTTAATAAATTCTTTTTAGTGCGATAATTTATTTGTGTAAAATACTTATTTTTATTTTTTATTATTTGCATAATCGAACGTTCGGTTAAACGGCGTTAGCATATAATAGAGGTTCTTTCTTGTCCTTACTTCTGTTAATCTACAGCGGGAAATCAGCCGTAATGTATGGTAATTGAACGAGTTGTTAACGTTGCCAATGAGTAAATCGCACTTTTTAAAGTGAAAATTTTTACGGAATATTAAATTTAAATCATCATGTAAAACACAAAAAATGGATTTATCTTGTTACAGATAAAAATGGACACACGATTATATAATTTATAAATATTTTAACGCAAAGATTAACAAAAAATTTAAATGTAAATAAAATTCGTAAAATTATTGTATATATTAATTGAGAACTCAGAAATGCAACTGATAACGCAATTTACAATTACAATACATCTAAAAATATTATACTCCTGTTGCCATATTGTAATATATGTATATATATAATAAATTAATATCAGAAAATAATTTAAATTTATATAAAATTTAATTTACAAAAAATGTAATGCATATATACTTTTAGATAACTTTGCGAAGTACGGAGACGATTAAAATAAGTCTCGGTCTAACGATGTGTCACACGATAAAAGTATCTTTTACGCATGCAGAATATATATCCGAGATCTCGGTCACGTATTCCTCCCACGAGAAAATCACCGCAGTTTCAAATGCATAGAGATCTTTTAGCGGAGAAAAGACCAAATGCAAATGTTGCGTACCTGGCTAGTTCTCTTCGCGAACGGAGACAAGGCACTGCAGGAGGAGTCACAGCCAACGAAGTTGGAAGACAAGATCTTCGTTTTCGTCTCTGATAGCGTCGTGCAGAAGATCGGACGGCTTCTGTCTGGAGTCTGGAGCAGCTGAAGAAGGAAGAGGAGCACTTCGCGCCGGCTGTTCCAAAGGTTCAGAGTAGGAATACCGTCGCCAAGCAACGTGGCACGGATTATTGACCCGCGCCCGCGCAATAATTATACTTTACAGCACTTCTTCATCTTGCGTGCACTAGACTTTCGCCGATAAACAGCATCGATCTCTTGTATTAAAAATAAAATCTTTGATCGGAAAATAACGCGGACATGTCACATAATTAATATGTATAATAATAAAATTAAGCACGATACAGAACAAGGCATCTTATCCATATATCAAATTATCCATACATCAATCATACAACAGATTGTTTCCAATTATAATTTATATTTTTATCTTTAAGCTTATTACAATTATTATTGTATAATAATTAATTATTTAATTAATAGAATTAAATATAAAGATAAATAAAAGCTAGTATAAATAGAGAATGTGATATCGTTTTAAAAATACAAAATATTTGTGTCGCGTTTGAATAAAATGCGATTTTTCAAAAGTGTTTTTTAAACTATTGTGGAATTTAATTAAGATTCGTCTGAATTGCAGTATATATACGTTTAACATATTGTTTTCTATATATAGCGTATGTGATTCATGAGAACTCACCACTTTGTGGCGTCTAGATTACGCTCACATGAGCTATATTTGCTTATATTACTTTACGTGTATGTTATCTATTCTCAGCTTTTAAACGACTTAATTATCGTTTCGCTAAATGGTTACGTTTCTAAATAACTTTTTCTAATTAGAAAAAAAACAATTTTTATTAGAACAAAACAAATATTTTAGAAAAAATATTTTTAGGAAGCTCAAACTATTAAATTACTTTAAATAAATCCGAGATTTAAAAAATGAATGACATAAATTGAGAGATCAGTATTTTTCGCGATAAAAAAATATTTGAACCACGATTCAAGATAATTACCACCCTATAAGCGCATGATATTATTTAATATTTAAGTAATATTCTACGCGTATTTTTAGAATATTTAATATTCTAAGAATACGCCTAGAATATTAAATAATATCATGCGCTTATAGGGCAAGAGCCTTATCGTACAGATTTTCTCGCGAGATTTTTTCGTGAGAATAGTAATGCAAACATTGTCTACTATCATTATCATCGATCACTGTTAGACTGCCTTTCACGTTGTGCACAAACAGATTTGGTAACTCGGTAACTGAAACTTGAAATGTTCATGACAGTTACAAATTTGCGATAGTAAATTTGCAGCTGGAGAAAGGCAGCGAAAACAACCATCTCCTCTCGAAAATGTCATATCTACGAGATGCCGTGTCAGAGTGCACAGACTCTCCGTTAAGAAGACATCTCTTGCTCGTTTAGATATAACGAGTGTTATCTTTGCCCGTCAATTTACTTCATATATCAGAACCTGGATTTTTAATAAGGCGATAAATAGCGCATAAAACTCGGATTTAATATCTGGTTGCAGTATAAATTTTTAAAAATTTTATTTAAATATCGAATAGATTACATTAGATAAATATGGAAAATTTTCGAGATATTTGTTATAATTTTTTACACACACATCATTTTTTGTTTGAAAATATTTAACTGCACTGACATCTCCTCCTGTTTGCGAAAGTCTGAGCGCAGCATTAAGCGCGATGTGCTATAATAAAATTTGCATATTATGTGCGACAACAATAAATAGATGTACGTCATAAATAATGGCGCTGTCACACAATACCCGAGATTATTTAATCGCGCTTGGTCGTTGAATCGACACCAGGAGTCTTTTCGATCTCGCAGCTGGGGCGTTTTAATGAATGGACGTCATTTCGCGTGCTGCATATATGTGTATATATCCCCAACGGCCGTTTTAGGGCTGTAAAACAAAAGACTGATTTATTTCAGCACGCCCCTCAATCTGTCTCCGTGGACCACTTTTGATTAGTGCTGCCTCTTCAAGTTTCGACCTTTCGAAAACCGTCACACCGCCGTCTCGTGACGGATTTTGGTCTTCCTGAGTCATTTGAATGCACTTCAGGATCACATATTTTGTTCTATCCGTTTTATTAATATTAATACATATTTTTATTACTAAAATTTTTATTTAATATAACAATTTATATATATGGTGAACGGGTGTTTAGATATACTCTGTATATAATATGACAAACTTTTCTGCAAAAATTATTACAAAAAATAGAGTAAAAGAAAATAGGAGATTTTAAAGAATTTTGTTATAATTATATTACATATTACAATTATATTCTCTATTAAAATTATATTCTGCAATTAGATAAAACAATAAATTAGAGAATTATAATATGACAAAAGTGAACCACAGTCGGCTATTCAAAGCCAATATGTATCTCAATGATGCCTATCAAGTTTAATTAACTTTACGATGCTCTTAACTCCGGTAACTGTGAACTGCTCAGGCAATATATTATC
This sequence comes from Nylanderia fulva, assembly GCF_048542155.1. NCBI lineage: Eukaryota > Metazoa > Arthropoda > Insecta > Hymenoptera > Formicidae > Nylanderia > Nylanderia fulva. Next base: position 3,258,359 of record NW_028189945.1, read on the forward strand.
GCGAGTGTAAAAATGAAGACCAAGTTATATTTTTTTTCTTTTCAACACGTTCCAAAATAATTTTCATTTATCAAATAAATTTTAATCGACAATTTTTTATTTTATGAGGTACAATTTTTATTGATTTCCTTTATATGTATATATGTAAATTTCTGCTTGCTCACAAATTTTGATTTATACGCGAAAGAGAAAAGTAAAAAATCTTCGCAAATACGATATATTTCGCCCTTGCTTTCACTTCAGACGACAAATCGAGTCTGGTGTTTCGGCGTAAGCGGAGAAATTAATAATACGGTATTTGTTTATTCCGGCACGGGCCACCCCGAATATTTACCGAGCGTATTTAGTTTGGAATTCGAGCGATTGCACCTGGAATTGAACGAGAGAGAGAGAGAGAGAAAGACCGAGAGAGCGTCGTGATCGAAGGCGCATATTTGCTCAGCTATTTATCACGGTTTATTATTTCCCATTGTCGGCTAGAGTCGGCGTATTGTTGACGCACGAGAGGAAGGGCCAAGGCGAATCTCTAAAACCGTGTCCGATCGAATTTGCATAGAAAATGCGGAGCGCACGCGCGCGGTGCATCCGATTACAGGCCCTATTAATTGCGGTCTCTCATTGTTCTCGCCAGACCCGATTTGCCTGTTTCTCGGATTACTGTATTTTTTTTTTTTTTTTAGGAGGGTTCGATCGAGCCCCAAAGTAATGCGAGATATACTTGTCTTATGTAGTAATCAATTTAAAAATCTCTGATTGCATTTCATATACGTGAGAGTATTTTTATATTTTTTAATTTTAATTTCTAAAATTTATGTAAATGCTTATTAAATTATTAGGTAAGAATGTTAGATCTAATATGCAAAAGAAATTTGATAACGTTCTATTTATCGTTCTACAGAAATTTTTATAATATGTACATGGTATTTTATTGAATTATTTTGCACATTTCCCAATTTTTATTTTCGAAAAAAATCATTTGACGATTATTTATTATTATCGCACTTTGAATCGCGACCTCGTCGTGTAACAATATCGAGGGATGGCTGCAAAGGATACGAGGTGAGGAAGGCAGGGAGTAGATGGAGTGGACAAAAAATCGGGCATAAAATTAACAGTATACAGCCTGCAGAATGCAGTTTGTTGCTTGGCAGTAATATTTCACGAAGGTCTCCCCTGCGGGACAGAGTGGGTTCGTTCTCCAGGGGAGGGCACAACAATGGAACCCTTTACCGAGCCCCCGGTGCCCAGAGCCAGCATCCATACATCATCATTCATACTGGAAAAAAGCTGGGGGGCACCTTTGCAAAGCGCAAAGATTGGGGGACCGCGAAACTTTCGGGGTACTGAAAATTTCGCATCAAGTATTTCTCGAAACGAATCGAGAGATTACGTTGCGTCTTGCTAGAAAGAGTAGTCTTAGTTTAGGAACAGCAGAGAATTAAGATCGTTCTGTGTCATGGAAATGTCTGTCAAAAATAATTGCAATACAAATTTTTTTACATATATTTAGCAAGAATAACATAAATTAGATATATTTTATTTTAATGTGTAATATATGATTTATATGTATTAGAATTTAAACCTTTTAATTATTATATGTATTTAGAGATAAATAATATTGAGATAAAATTTTTAAATTAATTATTTTTGTCTGAATTTTTTGCATCTATATTTCTGATTTCGTTATGTCACTTTTTGATATTAAATGATGTGACGAATACAAGCACTTCGACACGCAGAAGAGAAGCGTCGTTTCTTTCTAAACGTTTCGCGGTATATCACTTTTGTGGTCACTGCGTTTTCGGGAGCCAAACTTTACCCCTTTAAGAGACACGCCTTCTGGAAAAAAGGGTCCCTCTCGTAAACAATGACAAGCAAAAATCCACGGCCGTCTGAAAAATGTGCGAATCCGCGACCGAGGGAATTCTCGATCGTTGAAGGAATAAGATGCGCGATCTGTTTGATCCCATAGCTAATCGATCACATGAGAAATGGGCGAATCGTCGAGTTCATCGGCATCGAGGAAATCGCGCATTGGCGTGAAATGAAAACTAAAAGGAGGAACAAGATACGAACGTAATCCGCTTTTCGAAACGAGGCAACCCCTTCGTAGACGACGACCCATCGGTCGTGTCACAGCACGGGTGACTGATTGTAAAACCATAGAGTAACCCACAAAGGGTTGCAAGAGAGAGAGAGAAAGAGGGCAGACTATAGGAGGGAGAAAATTTTAAAATTGCGTCTCGTAATCGACGTGTAATCCTCTACAACCGTGACAGTCCGAACATAATGCGCACAACGAGATATGACCAGTTTGTTTTCTCTGGTAGATATAACGAGCTGAACGGTCGCATTCTATTCTGACAATTTTTCTATTATAAAAAAATATGATAAAAAAAATAAAAGAAAATTTTTAAATTTCTTTGAAAAGCTAATATAAATATACCAACTTTAAGCAATGATATTTCTTATTCTTTTCAATCGAACTAACTTTGACTAACTTTTATAATTCTTCGTGCTGCAAAAAAATTTTTTCCAAATAATTAATTAAATAATAACGTTTCATTTCACGTTGCATTATTTTTGCTTTAGGTTGTCCTAAAAGCGTTCTTTTTTTAAATATATTGCCTTGAATATATTATCTTGTTTATATCGAAAAGTGTCATTTTGCGCGTAGGCGAGTAAACACTTAATCAGTATTCCGTTCGATTAACATGACTTAGAGCAGTCTTCCAGAAATGTGATTTCGATCACGCTTTCTTCACGCTTCACTCGTTGCAGCTGCTGCGTATTCGCATCGAGTTTATTTTTTTTTTACTAAAAATCGTAACAGCGTATAGACGAGATCGGTGTTTTGTTGTCGAAGGGTGTTTTCGCACCCGAGTTATCGCTTTTTTTCAAAATACAGCATGTCTGTCGTGCTTTCGTAATCCATCAAGTGCGTCTGATCCTTATAAAAAAATGGATGTATATGATGTGCATAGATTGAATTCAAGATCAAAAAAATTCTATTGATAGTACATATAAAATTTTCTATTAGTTAAATATTTTTTAAATTAAATAAAACACGTTAATGTTGAAAAAAAATTGTATGAGAGAATAAACTTTATTTCGATTTGTTCACAGATCGGATGATTTATACGCGTTGTTTACTCGCGCTCATTAATTTGAGCTCGGACCACGTGTGCGACTGCGAACGAATTAGAATCTGATTAGCATTCGTCTTCGAACGGGCAGTTCATAATCGTCGGAACGGGAGGATTGACGTGCTCGCATTATCGCGTACGAGGGATTTCCATTCTAGGCGCGCGTTCGTCCGGAAGGACGTTTTTAGGGCGGCGAAACTGCGGGGGTTACAGGTACCCCAGTTAGGAGACACCGATTGTCACACAGGGGTTGACACGGAAAAAGAAGGGGGAGTAAAGGGAGTTGAGCAGGAGCCGAACCTTGTTTTCAGGAAAAATGTAGCGATTTTTATCGACACTCCGTTTCTCCGCAGGGATCGGATCCTTTGGGAATCTATGTTTTCCTTTGACCTCGACTTGTGACAAAGGGGATATTGAAGGGAAACAAAAAGGAATGAGCTCATACGGCCTGTGTTAGCAGTAAATAGATTTTAATTTTTAATATAGTTTGTGCATATTGCAATATATATATATATATATATATATATTTATTCTTTTCATTTTAAAGATTAATAATATATATATATATATATATATATATATTATTAATCTTAATATATATATTAATATATATATTAATATATATATTAAAGATTAATAAATATATATATATATATATATATATATATATTAATCTTTAAAATGAAAAGAATAAATATATATATATATATATATATATATATATATATATATTGCAATATGCACAAACTATATTAAAATTAAAATCTATTTACTGCTAACACAGGCCGTATGAGCTCATGTTTTTTTTAAATCGATTTTTTTCTATAATAATCGGCACCTCAATTATAATATAATTTTGACTAATATTATATCTTGTAGAAATTATAACAAAATTTTAGTATAGAAAATATAAAGTTTTAATTTAAAAAAGAAGAAAATCTGTTCACAGAAAAATGAAAAAAAATACAAAATCTGATAGAAGGGATAATTTATAATTTATTCTTTTCATTCTAAAGATTAATAAATATATATATATATATATATATATATATATATTTATTAATCTTTAGAATGAAAAGAATAAATTATAAATTTATATGAATAATGTAACGTGGGAGGGAGGAAGAGAAAAAGAGTGAAATGGAAGATTATTTATTTGCAATAAAAGTTATCTCACATGATTCATTTGTCCGATCTGCTTTGATCTATATCGACATACTTAGGCCCCTATTTAGGCTGCCACAGTTTATCTTATATATAACATGGCATGACGATAGAGAAGCAATGGCGCGTGCGATCTTTTTTTCTTGACAATATTATTTCATGGTAACTGTTTTTACTTGTTCGCAGACCGGGCCACTTCGTTTTCAAGTGGTCGGCAGACATCTGCGCGATGTTCACTATGCAATACATGTACCGCTTTTTTATACAAGATACTACGTCAAAAGGTTTGAATATTACAATGTGAAATATCATATTTCATTGTTTTTTTTAAATCGATTTTTTTCTATAATAATCGGCACCTCAATTATAATATAATTTTGACTAATATTATATCTTGTAGAAATTATAACAAAATTTTAGTATAGAAAATATAAAGTTTTAATTTAAAAAAGAAGAAAATCTGTCCACAGAAAAATGAAAAAAAAATACAAAATCTGATAGAAGGGATAAATCTCTTACTTCTGAAATTTAATTAAGTTTGAAAAAGTCTTATTCTCTCGAAATATAATGTTATACAATTTTATAAATTACTCGGCGATACTTTATGCGGTAATATTGTAGCTATTATTAATAAAGCGAATAATTCCTACGTTATTTGGCCCATATTTCTGGCTTCGAGTTCCTAAAGAGATAATGATCGCTCCTAGGAGGGCGACCGGTAATATAATACACGAACAATCCCTCGGGACATAGAAGAGGAGATGGATTCTCGCGGAACTACGCGGACAAAGACTCTCCCTTCGTCGAGTATTCCCCAGGAACGAACTCCTGTCTCCCGAATCCGGCTCGACCATCTCGGATTTTGCGATGCGATGAGTCGGTAAATCCCATTTTTATTGTAATCAATGACTCACACGTCGAGAACTCAATGATAGTCTCCTCGTAACTCATTAAAGCAAAGAAAATGTTGAGCAAAAAGGCGGAGAACTAATCGCTCTTTTTTATTTCTATCAAAATTTACCATATAATCTCAAATATATATTTTACAGATGTTGCGCACATATAAAATCACAAAATTTTTTGGGATATTTATCGTTCAATTATTGATGCAAAAATAGGAGAAGTTCGACAATGCGAATCCTTTAATACGAGACAGGACCGTGTATCTTTTTTAACGATGCTCCGACAAATAAATGAAACAATAGGGTAAGAGTACACGAGTACAAACATGATGGTAATGGTCGCTGGTAAAACCGGGAACCAAGGCTGAGACCGGGAGATTACGATCTGCTGGCCATTGTGCGTTTTACGGTGCGTGGCACGCACGAGAGGTGGCTGGCGTTAACGTCAAAAGGCGTTACTCGCTTGAATTGGCTCACCTGGCGGTCGCGGAAGGTATCTGATCGAAGGTATATCTCGACCTCGACGAGATCCACAGTGGATTCTAATGTGATCACTTTGTTTCATCCCCCTGGACCACGCATCGCCTGGTGGGTGCCTTTCACATCCGCTAACGGAAATCGAATTTGCCGACCTCTAACTCTTAACCCGCATTTTTTTGGACGCAACCGGATCCTCCCGTACATTGTCTGCCTTCGCGAAAAAATTTTGCTACAATAAATTGTAATTATTTTCTATGTTTATAGAATGCGCAGGATTTATTACAATTGTAGAAAGCCTTTTATAAGATATATATTGTAGTAAGAACAAAAATTACATCCTAAAATAAAAGGCTAAAATAATAGTCGATGCATATTCGATCGATTTTATCTTTGAAGAGTTCATCGGGCGTTTAATATGTTCCGTTATCGATTGAATACCATGAGTTCATTTGTACTCTTAAAAAGAAAGAAAAAAAGAGAGAGAGAGAGAGGAAAGCCGTTATCTGAATCAGATTTAAGTGCGGGTGCCTATGATCATCCGCATGGGGCCAAGGGGAGCTTTTGTGAGGAGTCTAAGCACGAAACGATTGAAGCCCTGACATGAATAGTAACGACAATGATGCGTATCGGTTTTTTTGTATATTCTTAACGTTGTAATGCTTTTTGTTCCTGGTTTCACTTAGCTTTTGCTTCTGTGAAATCGTTGACATCTATGTAAGTTGATCTAAAAATTATAACAATTCTATATACTAAAAATGTGTTCCTCTTTTCAATTTGATAACGCTCGAATGGTCCACGCTTTTTAAAGAAAATACATTTATATAAATTTGAAATGGATATGCAGATAATTTTTTCATTGTATATTTATCTTTAATCACAAACATGCATTTAATTTAATTTTTATATTTTTATCGCAGTTTTTTTCAATTCTAAATTATATTTACCATAATTGTATCTAATTACTCTTGATTTTTTATTATTGAGATTTGCAGCAAAAATTTGTGTTTAAATTTCTTTTCGTACACATGTATATTTGTTGTTGTACTCGCCTAAATGATTGTGTAAACTTACTTCAATAGATCGTGCGCTTTAATTGAACTCTTCTGCAAACTGCTACGGGCGCATCACGTGCTGCAAACATTTACAACGTGACAGGCTGCCCCAATATCCTCCGGCGATTGCTGCGATACCGTTCCATACAATTCGTCTAATCCATTTCTATATTGTACCAACTTGTTTTTTCTGATCATAGTATTGATAAACTTGCTTGCATCAAGTAGGTTGTATCTGCATTTTGAGAATAAGAGAATAAGAGAGAATAAGATTATTATACAATAATTATAAAAAAAATCAATATTAATTTATGTTTTAGACAAGCATTCTTTTATTTAATCGTCACGATAATTTTACAACATTTTTTAGACAAAAAATCTGTTTTAATTAAAGACGTTTAATGACAAGATTATTTAAAAAATTCATATAATAAATTATGACAATATAACATAAGAAACTATATAATTAACGTTAATTTTGCGAATTCTAATTAATCCTCTCGCTCTTTTCCTTATTATTTGAAGTCTCTAAAAATCTTTTCTAGGAAGACATCTTTTTCAACAGATGCATTAAAATAGAATAATTAAATCTACAAGTGTAATTAGTTACCCATAATTGTAGAAGATCGGTTTAAATACGTGTTGCGTCTTATTGCGATCATTCTGATGCTAATTCCTCTAATCGACGCGCAAAGTGTCACAAATAACGAATTTGACAGACGAGCTGGCAAACACGTGGCGGCCGCACGTGCGCGCGACCGCGCCTGCGGTGCGAAACCGAGATTAGCCGGGAATCTCTCATTTGATTATGATATCTCAATTACGGTCACTTTTACACGCTGCTCGTTTGGCACGTGCCGCGCCCAATCGCTGTCGAATTCAGGATCGGTGATACGGACACGTGGCGAAGGCGTTCGTTTACTCCTCTCGTAGTTTTTATTCACGCGCAGAGTGAGTCGCACGTGTAACCGGCGGTCGTTCGTCGGGTTAAATTCGAGATATCCGTTTAAAGAGAGAAGATCGATGGCGGATGTGACAACCCGACACGCGGGGTTGATAACGCTGGGAAAAAACGAGGAAGGCGTGAAGAAGTGGCGATTAATTGTGCCCCATCGTCTATTCGAACTTTCTCATCGCCTCGTAGATTTGTATATCTAATAAAACGAATAATTTAAAATATGTTTGCTTCTTTAGCTTCATGGTGCATTTTTATAAATAATTAATATATTATTATCTACATATTTTTTTCATTTGAAAGTGTTTTTATTTTTATAATTATTTATTCTTATAAATTAATATACACACATATATGGGCATATCTTTTTTAAATAAAACACTCTTTCATTTTACTTTCATCGACATATGGATCCTTGTTTGACAATCCAAGTGCCGAAATAACACTCTTGTTCTCTATATAATAATACCATATTTCATTTAAATACTATTGAGTTCGTTATTTCTCTCTTGATCGTTCTTTTTTTAAGCCACTCATGTCGCCACGCGACATTTTAGAGTAGATGAGCGGATTATTATTTTATCGCTGTCCGGTTTTTTTTTATCAAGACACCCGTTATCTGCGAACAATTCTTGGTGCGATTGACGCGCACTTTGTAGACAAATATACGCACAAGGAGATGTGCCACATAATGACTCCGATTCCGCGGCACGTGGCTGACACGTGTCGCGTGCGATAGTTCGCAGCGTGAAGGCGAAGTGTGGTGATGATTCCAGCCAATTGGCCGGAAAGGATTACCATACAACAGTGTGTGTGTGGTTTGTCAAATTATTGTGTCGCATTTTTGTCATAGAAGAACATTCTATCTAATGTAAAAATATGTATATACATCTATGGATAACTGATATAAATTTGGGCAAATTTTAATATTATATAACAATTATTTAAATATAATATAGCAGCTACAACGAGTATTTCTCTATCTTTTATATATTATAAATTTTATAAACACAAAAATATAAATAAAAAATATTGTGGGTATATACTCTTTTTTAAGATAACAGTAACTGCTAATTAGATTCAAAAAGAATAAATAATAATTAAAATATGTGTATGTTAAGAAATATAAATTAATTAAATATAATAAGTTAATACCGTATTTTTTTTATTCTTATTATCACTTTTCAAATTTATAAAGTAACTTTGAATCTTGACGTTCCTTTGAAATAACTATATGGACTTGTAAATAAGATGTCTAGTATAATAAAAATAATCTCGTTCTTCTAGAGCAGCTTAGGCAAGTGGGATGAAAATCTCGTTAAATGGTTTAACTACCTTGAAATTACACGTTCGGTGTTTCACAAAGGTGGCGAGCACCCCCGTACACCGCATTCTAATCGATTTGCTATGGTCGTCGCGACTTTGATTTTCCTGCTCTGCGTTTTCCCCTCGTTTCGAACCGCCATGGAAAATACATAACTTAATTCTTAGTGTGGCAAATTCACTGAGTGCGAGCACAGTTGTCCCACGCAAGTCTTTTTTTATCTTCCGGAAGCGACGAGCGATAAAAAATTGAAATATCGACCGTAATACCGATTTGTTTCTTGTCAATCGTTTCCGGAATAAATACATATGTCGGAAAACGATATACAGGATGATTCAAAACAACCGTTTGTTCTTAAAATGTATTCCTGACTCGATTCTAAGACGATTTTTCTCTTGCCAAAATTTTATCCGAAGCTTAGTTTAAAGATATTAAAAGAAATAGCGAATTACACGTACAAGCGGTAGACAGGAGCAGCGCAACCACCAAAATTATGTCAAGATATAATAAAAATTGGGAATTATTTTTATACCCAGACATAATTTTAATTCATCGAATTTTTATTATGTGGCGACATAATAATTCGATGAATTAAAATTATTTTTTGCGACATAAAAATAATCGCAGTGGGCGACTCACGTAATCACCCGCGTCGGATAGTGGTTGAATTTTTTTACAATAGTAATTAATTTGAATACTACTATAATTTAGATTTTATGTTTGTTACAGATAACTTGAACATCAACAATTACTTCGCTGTTGTGCATCGGTGTCAGTAAGTAAGATAAATTTTTATTTAATTTTGAGGTAACGGATTTATAGATCGTAGTTGTAGATGGTACATTGTAGATTGTAGATAGATTCGTTACCTCTTAAAATGGATGGACTAGATTAAACTTACATTTAAGATAATGTAAGTTTAATCTAGTTATATATAAAGTTTGATGATTTTAACTCAATAAAATTACATTATTATAAATGTCTTTTTCCGCAATTTAAAATATTTTTATTTTATAATATTATATTTTATTATTTTATTTTCCTTGAAATACGTTGATTTCTTTTTCTGTGTTTAATAAATCCAATGAATTTAGTAATGAATTACGATATTTTATAATAAATGTCAAAACGCTTTTCAAGTCAACTTGGAAATCTTAAGTAAACAAATTCGCTAAGCAACGTGGTAAGTATTCTATTCAACTGTTCATCCTTTAATCCTTTTGCATTCTATAATGACATAATGGGAACTTGTATTTTTTTGTGATGATTTACGGTTATCCGGATGTTATCGATATGTAATAAATTCCCACGAGGGGCTCACGACCGGAAGGAAAAATTACGAGAAATCCACCCTCGAGGTCCTCCTCTTCTCATGCTCGATCTGGCAGATCGGCTACGTTCTAAGGATCAAAAGAACCCGGTAGAATTGATATTTCTGAAAGTTGGGTAAATCGAGAGAGGGTATCGCACCCATCCAAGGATCTCTCCTGTCGAAAAGGGGAGAAATTGAGGGCTTAAGAGCGCGAAAATCCTTTCTCGGCGGCTCGCCTCAGATCTTCGCCGCGAAGTGGTGCATTTCAAAGGACCGCGTCTCGGTCGGCTTCTTAGGAAATAACCGTGAAATGGAGCGCACGCTTCACCAGGGTTTTCGGGTGGCCCAGAAAGAGATGCTGGTCAGAAGCGCCCGTTTCGTAAGGACGCGTGAGAAAAGCCGGAGGTTCGCGTGAAAGAAGAGATATATTCATGAAATACGTAACTTTTTTATCCGAGAAGAGCTACGTTAAAGCACACGAGAACGAAGAACATAATCTCTTGAAATCTGTTCTTTCGGTAAAAAAAATTCTCATAGTCAATAAATGCATTTATTCTTACAAATAGTTTTTGCTGTCTATAAGCACACATTCACATAAATCTCATACACTTTTTTATATACAAATCTTTAAAAAGCGTACAGTTATTTAATTTTTTGATTATTTAGTTTCTGTAATTTATATAATTAATTAATTTAAATGTGTATTATAATTAGATAAAACTGACTTACTAATTATATATAAAATCTTGCATTAGAGAGTCTATAGAAATAGAAATGAGAATGAATGGAATCATTCAAGCGAGTAAAAGCTTTTTTGTCCTTTATGGTCAAAGTGGACGATATGTAATTAACTTCTTGCTTGCCGATGTTGAACGGACGCGGATGAAATTTAAACTCTTTGGCAGATGATTCAATAGACGGATGGACAACCGGACAAACCGATGGTCAATTGTCCATCTTCTCCTGTTACACTATACTTCGATGGAAGTAATTAAAAAGCTAAAATGCTCTTAAGGCCTTCTCTTGGAACACTGCGCTTTTTTTTACAATTCAACCCCATTAATATAAATTTCAAGGAAAGCAATTTAAATCAGATGAGCAATGTTTTGTCATCTATAAGTTTTAAAATTCTGAAAATAGCTAAGAATATAATATAGTGATAATAAAGATATGATAAGATATTAATAGCGAAACGACGACCTATCATCACGCAAAAATTAATAGCGCATACAACTGGATTTTCGTTATCGGTCATATAATCGCTTTTAACTCGCCGCTCGCTCTCGTAACAGACAGTTCCGGTGCACGGTGTGATTGTTATGAAATAATAATGTACCGGGTGGCGCGCGTTGACGAGAGAGACGGTGCGAAGGGGTGAGGTACGTTGCTGGGGTTGAACGATCGCAATCAAAGCTCGAGCCGGTGTATACCGGGAGAAGGACACGTCACTTCTGTATTTCCGGCGGTGCTCAATATCCGTGATAGGATAAATCTGAGGTGGATAATGAGTGATAATTAAGAGCCTGTCGTCGAAAAACATACATTATATATGTTACAATAAGAACGCATAGTTTAAGAAAAACTGTTTAGAACTAAAAAGAATTATATATATATGTCATTTCAAGTTTATTATAAAAATTAATTTAATTTTTATTCAAGCGTAAGTGATAATTTTCAAATAAAGTCGCGCGATTAAATTAAAGGTGTTCGCACGCCAACAAATTTAGCTGATCGCTGTCGACCTCTCGTTAGCAGCTCCCTCGAGAATTATCCCCGCGAAGGACAAACGCGCGCGAAATTTCGCTTTCTCACCCCGCCTGCATAACTCATCGCATGAAGTGCGCGAAGTGCATCAAAGTAAGAACCACTGCCATTCGTACGTACGATACCAAAATAAGGACAGATGGCTCGTTCGATCCCTTTGCTGGTGATGGTGAACGCGCGCTGCTTGTGACGGTGTTGCTGATCGCTCACACATTAACGTTGCTGTATACAGGGTGCTCGAAAATTCACGGGTATAACCCGGAAACGCGATTGACGAAAAAAAAAACTCGGAAAAATGTTATTTAGCCTCAAACCAGATCTTTTCTTCAACTCACAGTTCCTTGAATCCATAGAGACCTTAAATTCACAGATTTTTCCTTCCAGATGTGCGTATCATCATTTTCATCAAACGATCTCGTATTCTCATAGATTTTCTATTAATAACGTTCGTACTTGATATTTTCCCCATATTAAGTTTTTTTAAATCTCTCCATCCGCGAAACGCGTGCCGCAAGGATTTCTTCGCCGACGAAAAATGTTCTCTTTTCGTGCTATTAATTTCTCGAGCACCCCGTACACTGCGCTCCGTGTGGGCGACGACGACACACACACACACACACACACACACACACACACAGTGCACGCTAAACAATAGTTAAATCAGAACGTAGGGCGACCAGGGGCGCTGTGGGTGTTTAATGAGCTGCCAGAGAGTGACTGAAGGGGGATGACGAGAGGGGGTTTGCAGGGGTAGTTCCTGACGGGGGGTGATCGGTGCGGGGCACCACTTGACTGCTTACGGGACCGGCAGCCGTGTAAAGTGTAGGAATAACATTGAATATATTTATAAAAGGATCCGCGCATACGCAACGCGCTTTCGCCGATTTCAACTTCGGAAAAAAAAATTGTCAATATCATCCCAGCAAACACCGATATATAACTGTTATATTGCTATAATAAAACGGAATGTAACAGGTAATATAACGTGTAACATCCATGTTAGTTGTAATTTCCCACTCATAGATGTAACATTTTAATATAACATATTTTACATTGTAGTTATATTGTAATTATATACCAAATAGCACATTAATGTATTGACAAGTCAGTGCTATCTTGGGATATAATGACAATATAACTACAATGTAATATATGTAATATTAAAAATGTTACATCTATGAGTGGGAAATTACAACTAACATATACGTTACATGCTTGAATACTTACATGTATATAACATTTATATACCGTGTTTGCTGGGATATGACATATCATATATCAGCTGATCAAGTTTAACAAGAGTTGACACTTCGATGAATGCAAAGTATAGTCAATATTATTAATTTTCTGTCTAAAAGGAAGAATAAAATGTATCGATTTTTTTAAAAATTCGTATGCTTATAATTTTTTTTAAGTTTTGTATATATATTAGAATAAGATTATTTTTTTAGAACAAGATACGATTCTTCATTGTGTCGGTCAGATTTTATGCTCAACTGATCGTCGGTATTTAATGATTGCTCCATTCAAAGAAGCAACGTTTCCGTGAAATAAGACTAGTAACTTCTTCCCATTGAATATTTTTTGTGAAAGAAGGTATGAAGATATTAAATTACTAATTTTACAACGGTAGTTAACGATTTCAAAACGCGAAGGTCTGCTTGGTTACTATATTAAATTACTTCTTGTAAAAAGACGATTTAAACAGTTAGGGAAAACCGTTTAGCGATTCAATAATTATGTCCATAAAAAGGAAACTCTATATCCACTATTTGTACAGATACATCTTTTAAAGGTGAATTCCAGATCAGATGTAACACGTAGATAATCGCTATAGAAATGATGAGAACAACTTATATAAAATATTTGTATAGAGAGAGAAAGAGAGAATATGTATTTATTTTTGAGTACATACAATTAATATAATATAATATATAAATATTATTAAACGTTTTATATATAATTACAAAAATATAAATTTATATAATACATTTAGTTATGATATTAATTTGAAAAGTTTTAATTAAAATAAAAATAGACATCAAACAAGTATGAATTATTTATTGCTATTTTTAATAACGCGCAATTATTTGATTAATATTTACATTTCAAATTAATAATGGCACATATAATGATTAAGTCAAGCGCAAACAGAGCAAATATACGTTTGCTTCAATGAGTCTGCTAAGCCCTATTTTAGTAGGGTTTAAATGGACTGTCTTTTTTCGAACCCCTTCGACTCGAATAAAACTGAGGCAGAGACGAGACGAGAGATCAAACATACTTTCAGCGCGTATGTAATCCTGCATAATCTCGGCCCTACCAGCCTAATAAAATACGCACTCAGTCAGTGCTTCGAGCGCGTCTCACAACGGAGGTAAATCAATGATTTGTACGACGGGGCTTTGGCTCACGCGGACTTAATCCCGGTTTTACATGTGATTAAAGCGCGGGCCGAAAGTGTCAAGGCGGTTGATGCCATTAACTAAATGCATCGCTCCGCAAAAATTAAATCCGAGCAATACAGTAAATAGGCGAATAATTTTATTGCGCTATTTTCTACATATTTGTTATCGCAGCAATTGAATTATCAATCGTCTATTTCTTCCCAGCAAGCACAGTATATAAATGTTATATACTTAAGCATGTTACATGTAACGTATATGTTAGTTGTAATTTCCCACTCATAGATGTAACATTTTTAATATTACATATATTACATTGTATTGTAGTTATATTGTCATTATATCCCAAGATAGCACTGACTTATCAATACATCAATGTGCTATTTGGTATATAATTACAATATAACTACAATGTAATATATGTTATATTAAAATGTTACATCTATGAGTGGAAAATTACAACTAACATGGATGTTACATGTAACGTACACGTTATATTACCTGTTATATTCCGTTTTATTATAGCAATGTAACAATATCGGTGTTTGCTGGGATATTACTGATTTCGGTAAAAGTTAGGGAAACTAGTTAGTTCTTTAGATTGCAGTTTATCGTGAAAAATTCTGAAAACTATTCAGGCTAATTTTGTTGAACGCCTACGAATATCAATGTCATCGTTGTGACAGATACGATTCGTCGCAGATATACAAACGTCGAGGTTTATGGGTGGCAATCGGACTTGCGATCGATTCTTCGCGATCGAGATCCTCGCCGTTAAATCTAAAGCAGCAAACCCACGTCACTCCGGGATGAATGCCTGGCTGGGTCGGGCATTCTTCAAGTAAATTATAGTCTTGAATAGGTGGCACGGCAGGAGGTTGGTTGGCACGCGCACCACTGGGGTACACCGTATACATCTGTCCCCTTAACGCGTCTAGCACTGGAGTCAAACTATAGGGTACGTATGCGTATATATACGTACATGAATACGTTTGTCTACGTGTTATGTACGCGACAATTCTCGTCAAGTCTCTGTCATCGACTAGACGTTTTACGAAACCGTCAATTTGCGCGACACCGATAATTATAGAATCGCAAAGTATAACGGCTACCGGATATAAGGTTTTCATACCGAGTTATTCTCGTTGAACTTTTATTATGCAAATTACGAAATACGAAATTATGTTTTCGAGTACAAATTACTCGAGTTTCAGAAAAAATTCGAAGCTTTGTTACATTTCATTATTAAAATTAATTTCAATAAAGCAGTTTTGTGTTACATGGAATCTAAATATTCTATACACATATGTCCAAATAAATGACTCAATTCTTTCCATCAAGTTTTATTCTTCGTAAAATTATAAACAATGTATCTGGTTTTGATATTTTAAAGTTAAATTACGATAATACAAATAAATTATGGTTTTAATTATATCCAAGCAAATATTCTCTTTAGAAGCATAATACGATTTCGTCTCTATATTCATGTAATTAATAATTCATAAGCGTTTCGTTGTTAATTTTTCTATTCGCAGTACTACTAATCTTAATAACACCTATGCATAAATACACAGTATAATTTGTGCACGTCTCATTCTTCTGTAGATTTATCCGGCGATGCATCATGCGAGGGTGAATTAATCCGCGGTCCATTCTAATTAATTTCATGAATCCCGATACTGAGGAGATACGGAGGGAAGCGCCGATCGGCCGCAACTCAAATAAGGCTTTTCATATTTTAGCGCGGGCGAGTCATCGCGAATGGAGAAATCGTAGTGAGTTTCATGATGTATCGGGGTTGGTTGAACGTGGAGCGTAACCGGCATTGTTCGTGGTTTACCACAAAGGCCTGCAAATGCCGACTTGCAATGAAAAGCCGGCTACCCTGCACGCGCTGCATCTAAACAGATGCGGAGACAGAGAGAAACACGATCCTTACCGAATTTCCCGTTCTAGGCATACGCGTTTGCGAATAAACTTTCGATTAATTCATATAATTAGGATTTTAATAATCAGATAATTTTGATCAATTAAAAAAGAAGAAGTGACAGAGCGAAGAAGAATTCAACGCATCGCTTTTTGAATAATTGCAACATTGCAATTGTCTAGAGTCTAGAAAGACGAAACGGAGTTTGTTAATCAAGAATGACGCGTGACTACTGATTCGTGAAGCAAATTAGACTTCCAGCGAGAGAACAAGTCGTTCTCGAAGAGCTCTGGCCTTTAAAGGCCACGGCCATTAATCTTCGATTAAGTGCTCAACGATCGGTCAAGGTAATTTCACGAGTTTTCCTGAATTAGGAAAGACCGTCTCACCCTCCTGATGACCGTGCCCCCATGCCCGGTTCCCCTCGTGACCGTACCGTTCCCTCTCTTTATAGGGGGAACCACCTCTCTGTCAGCCACCAGTATGTCACCGTACAGACCAGCGCGCCTGTACAATGAGGGCCGACTGTCGCGATCGATATACGCACTCGACGGAAACGACTCGGCGAGAGGTCGATCGAAGCGAAATCACTGCGTCTGCAATGTGCAAAAAAATATTCTACGTTCTAAAAAATAATGAGAAGCCATTAAATGTTTTATCTGTGAACCCTGTAGATGCTCCCGCATTTACGAACTGTCACATATTTGAAAAAAAATTTTTTTCGCGAAATTTAGAAAATAATCAAGATTATATATTGTTTTACAATTAGCTGTCAAATTTTTTTAGTAATGAAAAATTAATTGACGTTTGATACAATAAACATGTAATCATTATTAATAGAACGAGTAATAAAATAGTAGAAGAAAAAAATATAGAAAGAGAGAAATATAAATCAGCTTGGGATTCATCTAAAAAAAAAATAATCAAGAAAACATTCTATGTGATAAAAACGGGCGATAGAACTGTTTGTTGCGTCCGTTATTATCTTTTTTTTACTACGTGGACGTAGTTACAGGGTGTAAGCGCTTAGCAAAAACTGATTGAATCCCCCAAAATCCAACACCTTTATAGATGCTGGCCGTCTGTCGCGCACTATGCACACATTGATATATCGTCCGCATAATAGTGCCATTGAGGCATTACTATTATTGGCGAGATTTGGGGAAACGATCGAGCGTACTAACGGATTCGTCGCAGCTTGCACGCTGTTTGCAAATAGATCTTGTATAGAAAATTATTGTTCACACAGTAGTCTTGATGGATGCGCCTGAATTAACCCTGATTTGTTATACCTTCTTTACATATTCCTAAAAATATTAATTTCCAAGATAAAATTGACACAACAAGCATTATTTAATTTTTGCAAAAAAATAATTAGAATTGATCTTATTATAATAACCGAACTTATATTTCTTAAATTTAAATTCTAAAAAGATTATTATACATTAAAATAAGAGCAGAAACCTCGAATTTAGATACAATTTATAATTGAATAATATTTCCACAATAGTTACGTAATCGTAAGTCAATATTATCCTAGTGAACGGGTGAAAGGGATGGATCTCGGAAGTGGAGTGAAATTTTCTCGAGAACGAGACAGGAAAATATTATCCTTCCATTTTGGACGCTCCGGAACTGTTTTGACAGATCCTCTCTCACTCGTTCTGCGTTTGATCGAGCGATCGAACACTCCTATTTATTTTGCTAACACTTAGCCCTCACGTTACAACGAGGGGATCTGCACTTGCTCTCGTTATGCAAATCGCTTTCTTCATCGAGAAGCTTTTGCATAATAATAAGCTATTCTTTCTTAAGTATAATAAAATTTATGAATTTTTAATAAAGAGATGTTACGAATAAAGTTTCTCATCACATGGATATTTCGAAAAAGATTACTTCAATTCTAAATTATTTTTATATACTTATAAAATATAATTGCTGAAAAAAATGTTATATTGATTTTAATTTAATTTATATATCAAACGATTTATTTATTAATTATATTGTTGCTTTCAAAACTTTATATATTTAAGATTTTAAAATTTAATAGCTAATCTCTCTCTTTATTTTTCACGCAACATTCACATATATAATTAATTAAATTATTATTTGCATAATATCTTTGTAATAAAGCATAATAATTAACGTTATGTAATAGTGAAATCTAAAATTTGCGTAAGAAATTTTTCAAATGAGAATAGAGAACTGATTTGAGGATGACTGGCTAATTGTGAAAATTGATTATTCAACACTTACGTCGATTGATCGTTTCGCAGTCATGTTTTACATGTAATCCTTCGGATTATATGGGTAGATGTAACTTCAGGCACAATTTGTGATACATCTGCTCTGCGGTGGCTTCAGTGCAGGACGCGTGTCCTGGCACGTGCTCGTCCATTCTCGAGCCATCATTTCATTCCTGTAAAGTGGATCAAAGTATTTCGTTGGAAGAATGCAGCCAATAAATTGTGGCTTCTAATCTCACTCCTTGGATGTGTTTTTAATTAAATCTATAATATTAAAATACGAGAATTAAAAATGTGTTATAATAAATAACATATTATTTAAATATATAATTGACAACGCAGGCTAGATAGATAAAATATGCTTTTATTGATAAAGTATAAATTATGTACAATATATTCTCCCTATGTCGGCAATCTCGATAAGAGCACTGGCGGACGTTATATATTGCTAGTTAACTTAAATTTAGAGCCTAAGATGCGTTGAACAAAAATGAGATCGAGTGTACGAGATCAACTAAAAATATTGATGACTAGAATAAAAGGAACGCAGATAGTACGGTAACTAAAAAACATAAAAATTCCATAAATTATTAATTATATATAATTGATGTAAATCAGGCATTTGTTTCCGCACTGAATTATTAGATTAAACTACTTCTAATATTGGCAAAATTAGAATAAAATGTACTTTATACAATCATCATTCTTGCAAAAATAGCATTGTACATCTTAATTATTTATAATTCGTTCTTTTTTATTGATGTACAAGAAAATGCACTCATTAAGAATTAAAAGCAAGAATTAGAAAACCACCCCAACCACTCTATAAGCATCGTAAACCCGATGCGATTTTTCTCGAATAAAATACTCTCTTATAAAGTAGATAACGACATATAATCATAGCACTGTCTTTTCTTTTTACACTCACATCAGTTCTTTGGACAAATACACTCTTCAGCCATTTTTCAGATGCAATTATATTCCATTTTTCCTCTATTTAATGCAGTTATTCAGGAAATATCTGCCATTGTTTCTCTTTCAATATTGCAACACTGATTATGACGCGGATAAAGAAGATAAATGAATTTGTAACGTTGAAGAAATTGGCTGTTCGAGCCACCGAATGAAACATATGTCGTCGGCGTAGTCTAAAGACACTGATACATATTGTGATTTAATTTTTCCTCTATTTAATGCAATTATCCAGGAAATATCTGCTTTTGTATCTCTTTCAATATTGCAACACTGATTATGACGCGTATAAAGAAGATAAATGAATTTGTAACGTTGAAGAAATGAACTGCTCGAGCCATCGAATGAAACATATGCCGTCGGCGTAGTCTAAAGACACTGATACATATTGTGATGAGGCATATGGTGATGAGGCGGTGGCGGCGGCAGCTGATGCTGAGGGCGATGAACCTGGTACATCCTCTGATCGTAGCAGGACTGGTACTGCATCGGTGGACTCACACTTTGATCGCTGTAGCAGTCATATTCCTGCCACTCCGGTGCGACGAATCGTTCCTGAGGAGGATAAGGAAAGCTCGCGGTATGCTGAGGCCCCAGCCTCTTCTGGGCTGCCACCGCGCAGCTTCCGGTCGACGAGGTGATCATGTTGCCGGTCTCGCCGATGCTGACGGTGACGTTGCCGACGTTCACCGTAATCTCGCCACCCTCGGAGTTACCCAGGGTTTGCGACAGCGCCCAGATGTAATTGTGTGCGAAACGAAGCGTTTCTATCTTTGTCAATTTAGTATCTTCGGGAAACGTCGGCAGGGCCATCCTCAGACGTTCCAGAGCGTCGTTTAGGGTGTGCATTCTGTGACGCTCGCGGTCGTTCGCTTTTATCCTCCGGTTTCTTTTTAATCTCAACACCTGTTCGTGGAAACGAGAAAATTAAGAAACTTGATCATTTTTAGAGCAGATATCTATTCTAAGAAAGCAGACTAATAAAAAAAAAAGATTTTGCATAAGGAAGTAGATAAAGATTGTAATTAGAAAATGCCTTAAATTTGGATATCATTTAAGAAGATTTTTGAAAAATTTAGATGAAAATAAATTTTATTGATTTATAATGTACCTGCGTGGGACTTTTGCAACGAGTATTTCGCGTTTTCTTGCGCTTCTCTTCTTTAGCCGCGGGAAAGAGAGAGTCGGTTGATACTTCGTGCTTTGGCGATTCAAAGCTCACGTCGAAACCGGAATCGGAGGAGCTCGAGAGTTCGTCGAAACCTCCCTCGCTACAGAAGGAGTACTCCGACGACATCGCTCCGTTTGTATTTTATACTACAATGCAAAACAATCAAGCACTTTTATATAAATCAAAGTTGTATTATCATTGCATATTATGATTGCACATTGAAAAGATCAAAAAGATTTTTCTTCAAAATATATATGCATATTTTTACTACAATTTTATATTTTATAATTAGTATTTTTTTCTGTTTTAAAATCCTTTAAAAAAAATTCTTTCACTTTTCTATAATCTCGATAAAAATTTTCAACATTCTTTTATCAAATTAAAAAAATTTTGTAGCATAAAGTTTTCCATATCATATCATAATTCACGTTGACTCTAAATTGAAAACTTTGCCAAATGCCTCTTCAATATACCTTCAAACAATTCGGAGACAGAACAATAAATTTCCCGAAATAGCACACAACACAGAGTAGAAACTGCACTTTTTTAAAAGACAAAAACTATGCGATTAAATTCGTATGACGGAAGCGATGGGTCAAAACGGGCAACGAGAAAATAAGAATTCGCTGACGAACGGACTAGGCAGGGTACAATTTGGTACTGTGCATGTGGCAAGGGGCTCTTAGAACATATATACCGTCCCGGGGGTATTTCGCCCCCTCCACGCGAACCCAGGGCCACCGTAAGGCTCTATGGGGCACCGAGTAGGTTCACCCCATAATCATTATAGAGGGGTACCTCTAGCGTTCTCCCCGCTCTTTTTCGTGTATGTATTAGACGCGTGCCATGGCGATGTAGCCGCCTTGTTAGAAGATTAGAGGTTTTTAGGACGATTACACCGCTTTGAGATTATCGTGTACAAGCAGCCCCCAATCAATTCTTGAGCACGTTTTTACTCCAGTTACGGAGAAAAATTATGATATATGTGCACACACATAATATTTAAAAACTAAAGTTATTCAATTTTATGATATACATTTAAAACATTTTATTAATGAAAAGACTTGAGTTTGACATTTTTTTTATTATCAAATCCGTAAGATATAAAATAGTTTTCTTTTTATTTTTAAGAATTAATTATACGCGAAAATTTTTTCTATAAAAATTTAAACAGTTTATAACATGTGTCTTTTTATTATTATATGCAAAAGAAGAAATGAAAAGAAAAATTGTATCAATATATTACTAATAATATACTTTCTAATAAAGCTTTCTTGTGAACCTTCTATCTGTAAAGTACAACGGGTAAATGACAAGCAGGCGTTTACCTCAATAAATATAATAAAACATATAACTATATACCAACTGGTTTGTAAAAAATATATTTTTGTTATAAATCAAATAATATTTTTGCAGATTAATGAATCGTACATATTAAATAATATAATATTCAAATATTTAGTAATTTGAATATTATATTATTTATACAAAAATGAAAAAATATAATATGGAAAATATTATAAAGTAATATGCAATTATTACTTACAATTTTTATAATATTTCTTCTTGAACGTTTGCAGTCCCGTAGTCACCTAACAATTGTGCTCGCATAATACCTCTGCGGCTAAAAATAAGTTGCAGATAATCTAATAAAATCAACGATGACCATATGTCGTACTTATTAATCAGCTGATAATGCACATCACTATAGAAACCAACCGCGTTAAAACAAGATAAATTAAAAAAGAATTTTAACTATTAAAAATACTATAAAAATAAATTTTTTATTACAATAATTAATTCATTGTTTCATGAATTATTCATGATTTTTTCTTCATGTTAATTCAAATCTTTATACAAATATTTAAATCTTTGTAAGACTTCTAATAAAAACAAATATGATTATTCTTATTAATCTTATTTTTTTATTAAAATTATCCAATAGAAATCAAAAACAAAAAATAATATGACAAAAATTTTTACTGCACATATGCAAATTTGTTAAACAATTATAAAATATTATTGTGCTATAATATGAAAAAAAAATATAAGGTGTGTCTAATAAATGTTAGGTATACAAGTATATAGATATATATTTAATAGCGTCACGAAATATCAGTTTGAAAAGGGATCAAAGATATGAAGATAGGGACACTAATCAACGATTTGTAATAATGCCCATAAATCACCTAGTGACGGGATTTGGGAATGACTAAAATGACCCGCGTTTTCATATTAAAATTTGTGAACGCTACAGGTCTTGATTTTTATCGTAAACAAGATTGACGCCTACATCGGGAACGAAAAATATGAAGAACACGTGTCGAATGTTTGCGCGGGGATTTTGTTATCGAAGGATATTCATGTATTCTGAGTGTACTGTCAATAATTTCTTCCACCGAAACAAACAGATCTGCCTTCCGATGATGATTACTTGAATCTTCGACTTTTGACATTTGACAGAAATCGCGTGCGAATAGAAGCAGTCATCGCACATGTCATTGGGGGACGATTGTAAATATATTTCTTGTCTATTTGCACAATTCGTGAAAAATGAAAAGGTGAGCAAGAAAAATTCAAGATAACAAAAACGCAAGATAAACTCCATCTTCCATCTATCATCATCAATTTTCTTTCAATAGAATTACATTTTAACAGAGTTTTAAGATGTCTAATTAAAATGCAAGATTAACGTCAATTACTTTATACAATCTATTATATCCTTCTTTCAAAATCTTTATTCAAACTTGCTTCTTTATTAAAACAAATATATAATAATAAAATAATTAAATATACATTCAAAGTGTAAAAAATTGGCTATTATTATTAGTTACTGATGCTTATTTTTTCTGCTGTTAAAAAATTAAGCCGTATTAATTAGACTGATAAATTATTTCACAATATTAACTGATTAGATTGTCGAATAAATTTTTTTGCGTTAAAAAAGATTATTTTACTATTTGTGTTATATTATTTGATTATAATTGCAAGATATTTTTTCAAAATCGATCATCTTGAAAACATTTTTTCAGATACTTCGTTACAGTCTGATAACGAGTGGTATGTAAATCGCAATTACTTTCGTCGTGCGCTGCCGGTTTTTTGCGCTAAATTTCTCTCTATACCGTAAACGCAAGATGGAACGTTTAATATGAGGGGATTACAGCACCGTTTGAACAATTTGCATAATTGTAACGCGCCTAAGCAGCAATTTTCCAGACGCGTCGTGTGTTTACGAACGTTGCACCTTGTATAGTATTATATATCTGACCTGGTACAGATCCACCCTCGATGTATCTCACGATATTATGTTGGAACGTTATTCTTTCAAAGGCATTGCAACGGTTGAATGTTCCATTGTGTACATAAAGGAAAGAAATGCTATTCTTATTCTAGTTTTCTTCCTGTAAACTTGAGAATAAATAAAAAAAATCGTTGCAAATTGCTAATAATTCTCAAAACCATTACATAACAACAAAACAAAGCTACTCGATATTTTAAGTAGATGTACATATTAATGTTAATTATTAGAATTTAGCAGAAATCTGTATAAGAAAGAGAGATGAAGATTATAAACATTTACTTTTCAGAGATATTTATTTCTGCCTGTATTTATTCCCGGTATAAAGCATGTAAAATGTAAAAGTCTAAGATTACGACGAGATGAATAACACCGCAGAAAAACGCTTTACGTAATTTTCTCGTGCATTGAAAACCGAAGGTAAATGAAGTTTAACTACGACAAAATTATCCTGAGAATTTGAATAAAACTACTTTCTCCTTGTGAAACTACGTTATTATATATTTTGCATTATGTGCCGTGCTCTCATAATAAGGCGGGAAAGGAATTAAATGACTGATTGTCACTGATTGTTCACAGAACAAAATGTTTGCCGATGGTTCGAATTAGTCTTTGAATATAAATTATTTCCTCTGCTAATGAATATCATCGGATTTACATGTTTCCTCGAGAGAAATGATTTTTTTACAATTCTATACTGGTCAAATTTTAAGTGGAGACGCATCGCAATTCTCTGTCACGCTTTCTTGCAATGGTCATTAATATTTCGTGTATCTTTCGTTGCTTATCAAGCCGTTACTCTCTTCTGAAAATATAACAAACAGAATAATTATCGAAAGTTGTAAAGAATCACGCTCAAATAATGATGTTTTGTTCTTTTACGAATTCTTTAACAAATAAATTTTAATTTAGAAAAAGTTCAAAATTTAAGAATTTTATAATAATATTTTAATATTCAATATTTTATAATAAAATATATTTAGTATATATTAAACGATTTTTGTGTGTACTTAAACAAAAATGTATTACTATATATCATCCAGAAAAGTGCAATCTGTGTCTGATTTTCATGATACTTTCTAATACATATTTTTTTTGCAATGCTATTCGCGCATCTTTTAAAAAAAGAAAAAAGAACCCTAACCCTTTTTACACTTTGAAAATTCGTAGCGCGATAAAAGGTCGCCGTGAAATCGATATCGTCGCAGACACATGCGATCGGCTGGCGGAAATATTGGAAATTACACGAAAGATTTGTTCCAGAGGCGTGCAGAATCGAAAATCAAATAAAAAAGGGGCGTGTAGGTACACCGATCGTGTTCGTTTGTAAAACGAAACCGTCAAACCCGTAAAAGGGTTCGACTGCGATAAAAGCGATTCGCTCTGATTGGATAATTTATTGGCGAAGGGCAATCAATGAAATTGCGCCAACTGGTTTGTAAAGTATCGTGAAATTTCTGCAAACTAGAGAAGAAACTTTCCCGAATTTTTTCTTATTGCTTTTT
Organism: Nylanderia fulva; assembly: GCF_048542155.1. Classification (NCBI taxonomy): domain Eukaryota; kingdom Metazoa; phylum Arthropoda; class Insecta; order Hymenoptera; family Formicidae; genus Nylanderia; species Nylanderia fulva. The sequence goes on from NW_028189945.1 coordinate 3,283,985, forward strand.
ATGTTTAGAAATGATATATTTTATTAAAATACAAAAGAAATTTTTATCTTCCCAATTTACTTTATATATAAATAATTAATATGATAATACAATTAGCGATAATATTTATAATATCGAATATTCTATCAATATAAATTCCAACATAAAACAATTAGTTTATACATTGAACTATGATGCGAGGAAAGTTAACGAGCGAATTTATTATAGCCTGTCATGATACTTCATAAATAAACAGAAAGCTGTTACGTGCAAAACACATGGATGTTTTATTCGAAAGTAGTTCCGGAAAGTCGATTTATATACTTTGCAACATTGATCAACTATTATCAAGTTGTAGCAACACTATTTCATTGGAGCGAAATTGATTGAGTAATAATTCAAATATTCAATAATTTGTTTCAAAGATCTATTCATACAATCAGCTGTGTCCTAAACTGTGTAATTTTTCTTCATAATTAGACATGCGTTTTACAAAAAAAAAAAAATTACTTGAAAACATTAGTGTCAGAATGTAAAATAATGTAAAGGATCCACATTGTACGCAGGCGAAAAGTGATAAAATCTAAAATCTATATCTACGTATTACGGAATTATATTTCTTTCTAGCGCCGAGTTATTCAATTATTCACGCCTAGTTCGAGTGAAAACGAAGGCTCACTAGGCCACTTTCCGTTTTTCCTCGAAAGCGTTGCGGCAATATGCGGCAATCCAGCGGGAGCGATTGGTTGGACCGCACGAAATAGCGATCCTCGGGTTCGCGATCGCAATAATTGCGCGAGAAGAATCGCAGTCGTGCCGCTGCAAAAGGTCCTGGTGAGCGACTGGGTGCGCGTGAGAAGTGGGTTATCTAACTGACAACACCCGCGTGCCTCATGTAGATCACGGGAGTTTTCCCATAGTCGTAACAGGATGCTCTCGTAACGAGACGTCTACGAGTCGCTGAACGAGAAAGACAGAGAGAGGGAGAAAGAGATAATTGAATCAAGAGATGATGCTCGCAGACGCGATCTTTCCCATGGAGCTCATGGTTTTACTATCGCGTGTGTAGTTTAGTATCGTACAGACGCGTCTCCCGCGGATGCGAGTTACGTGTCTTCTGGATTCCTCCAGCCTCGCTACAGATTCGCTATTACGTTCGAGAATTTAAAAGATGGAAATTATACTCGCATTATTTTCTTTCATAATACTTTAGTATATATATATGTGTTACTCGTTTAATTATAAAGTATAAGTTATTGGAATCATGCGATGTAACTCAATATTAATAAGCTAATATATATAGGTCGGAATGTAATATTGTGGAAATGAATTTTGTATAACATCGATACTTAAAATTTCTTTTTAATTAGTCACGTTTCTCACGAATGATCAATCTCGTATTCCATTCTAAAAAGACTCTCTAGATCCGGGCTACAAATTGAAATAACTGTGTCCGTTCACCAATAAGCTAAAACGCGAGCGATTGGGGGCTCAGAATCCGGTCCTTAGGCCCGATCTCCGACAGCTCTCTCGAGGATAGATCTTGATCAGCGAGTTGCTCCGGTTATATACATCGAGGGGAAAACAATTTCTGTCCGACTTTATAGATACTCTATCGAAGGTGGAGCCGCGAGTTCGCCGCGGCCTTTGCTAACTGTACAAATCCCCTTCTCGCGCACTTAGCGAGGTCCTCCTCTTACCTGCTTGATTTTCTGCCTTTCTCTCGGTTCCTCTCTCGTCATTCTTATTCCCCGTGATCATGCCACGATTCACGGATACCCCTTTTCCGCGTCCTTTTTATCCCCACCGGCTGTGAAAGAGCGAGGGAGAAAGGAGAAACCGGCGAGAGAACGGAGAGAGATAAAGGCTTGCCGAGCCTTCGGCATTTTAACGTTGCTCTTTTATAGCCTGCACGTCTTAAACACTCGCTTGTAGAGGCCTGGCCTTCTCGACTATCTCTCTCACGAGATGGACGGGAACTCGCGGGAGAGATCTGTTCAGCGGTTTAAGATTGCGAGGCTGCATCGAGACGTGATTTTCGAAACTGGAGTTTAATTGCTAATGTGTTAATACTGAATAATATATAACTTATATCAATCGATAACAATTAATATTTTAATGTAATTAAATAACAAATTAATAATAATACCTCATTATCTTCTGACGATGACTTTAATTTTAAGTGGCAATGTTTCGTTCATTTACCATTATGATTTAAAGTAATGTTCAAAGTTTAAGAGAGATTCCGGAAGGAAATAATTATATCATTTTTGTAGAATGATTCATTGAATGAAAAAATGTTAGTTTCTCTCTTACAAAGGTTTCTCTTTAAAGGAGCAATTATGGATTTAATTATTTTTGCGTTTGTATGATGAAGGCAGAATTAACTTTTTATTTTTGATATACATAAATTTGATTCGGGAAAAGGATTTTTCTCTGATGGTATCTACATTTAGAGATTAATTAGAGAGTTATGTTGAGAGAAAAGGTCACAGCGCTTTCGAGATTACTTTGATCGAAATGCCAAGCAAACTGATGATGTAATTTTGTTCTCATCAACGATTCGATCCTCATTATAGCCTCATTATAACTTACGCTATACCTCATTATTGTCAAATCACATGTCAACCAGATGACTTATTCTAATTTATTACAAACAGCACAAAAATATCCAATAGATAATCCAACCTGTTTATTCATGGAAAATTAAGATAAAATTCATTTTGTATTATTAAAAATTTAATGGAAATATTTATATATTAATATTTATATTATAAACAATTTTTATGGCTATATATGTACATTTAAAAATATATTTAAAAAATAATGTCACTCGGAAGAAAGCTGAATTTTCTCCGATTCTAATTGTAATCATAGAAGAACCATTTCGTAAACTACATAATCTCTTCAAGAATTTTTGTGCTACGTGCTACCCTTTCAAAATTTTTACAAGAAAAATATTAATATTTATATTATAAAAAATTTGTTACGGTTATATATGTATATTCAGATAAATATATTTAAAAAACCAATGTCAATCGGAAGAAAAGGAAACTTTCTCTGATTCTAATTATAATCCTAGAAGAATCGCAAGCCACGCAATCCCTTCAAGATCTTCTGCGCTACCCTTTGCTGACGATTGAAGGTTAAATCGAACGAGGTTAAATCATTCGACACCCCGGGTAACGAAAGAGAAAAAAGATTTGCCCCTCGGGTCGTCGTCGTCCTCGGTCGGACTTAACCGAGTACGGACTATAGACTTTCCTTACTCTGTAGCGCGCGGCTTCTCTCTCTCTCTCTCTCCGTACCTTCTACTCCCGTGGTGGAGGCCACATACCTTCTTAGGATGCAGTGTAGACCTGTCCATTGGCTGGCAGACACCGGTCGGGTCTCTTTTCGGTCCGAGACGACGCCGACGTCCGATGAGACCGAGAGGGTAGAGAGATACGCTCGCGTACGCTCGTCCTTTTAGTTACCTGTCCGCAGGTGCGTCATGCGGATTCGACACGGTTTCGCCGATACGTTTAAGTGAACATACACGGAGAGCAGTGCGCAGGAACATAGGCACGTGCGGTGTCGTGACACGATGAGGTGATAAACTGTGTGTTGTGCCAGCCTGCGGGATCTCGGAGCGACTTTGGAAGGTGAGTTTCGTCAATTATTGGAGAGGCTAATGGGATTGGAGATGGAATCCTTTGGATTTGTTGTTCTCAATGAGCAGATGCTAATTGTCGAAAACGTTGACCCGGATGTTTACTTTTGGCTTGAAGAAACTGTTCAAATAATGAAGGGTCTGTGTTGGATCAGCTCTTGATTTTGAGCTGAAATTGTTGAGCTGAACCGATGTTACTTTAATCTTTGCTTTAATTGTTGAAGAAATATTTATTATCTTCACTATGTCAGAAAAGAAAGAAGATATTTGTAGCTCTTTAGCAGAATTTTTTAAATGTATTCTATATGATTTTCCAGTATCCTTAAATTTATTAGTCCTGCGTATAATAATTATTCTGTTTATTTAAATATCGGAGTTTTTTTTATTTTACAAATTTATTGCATAATAAAAACATGATGTAAGAGAAAAGCAGGAATCAAAATAGGACACGAAATCTGAAGACGACGTAAATCGATGCTCATGCAAATCGAGGAATCGAGGTCGTGGATTGAGGATATATCGCCTCGTTCCGACGACGTTTTCTTGGCGCAACGGTATCATCGTTTTTGTTCGATACCCGTAGAACGGTGGTAGCGCGACCAGATTAGAACCTGTCTAGGAATTATCAAGTTTTCACAGCATTGCGTTTAATTAAAACGATTAACCTCAATCAATAGATTAAAAAGTCTAATTTTTAAGTAAACATCTCATCAACCATGCATCAAAGTAGCATAATGCATATTAATTTATCGATTATTGCGCTTATATTTTTGCACTATCAAATTAGTTTGCACTGTGTTTGAATTTTGAAAATTTGATGGATTGCTAATTATTTTTTAATATTGGTGAAAACAATTGAAAAAGATCTGGCGAAGCTACGTAAGTCTGACCACGAAATCCTGTCGTCTTTTTCGCCATTCCGCGAGGAAACCAGTTCTGACCAGCGAGTTTGCAGCCTGACTAAATTCTGTAGGGACCAATATCAAGTTTATGTAAAGTTGCGTGATTTCCAGCACTTACAAAATGAATTTTGTCGAAATTATTGTAATAATTCACACAAAAGAACAAGGACATTTTTATTTCCGCTAATAATCGTATTAGCGGGAGACTTCTTATTTTTCCGTAATTTTTTCCTGAATCAAAAGCTATAGTTTGTACTGATTATATCTTGAAGAACTCAGAAAACTTCTGTTTTGCTGCAAAATATACTTGATGAAAGTGAAGACCTATAAAAAGATACGCGCGCGCGCGCAGCAGGATATTCCTTTTCTTCGTCATTCATCCTGGCTTCACCTGGTCACGCGGTGTCAAGATTCCAAGTGCGTAACGTAACGGAGACCAGAAGAAGAAGGGTGTAACGGTTTTTTTTCTTCCTCTCTTACTCCTTGCCTCTGTCTCTCTTTCTCTGTCTTTCCTGTGATCTGTCCCACTTCTTTTCCCTTTGTTTTGCTCTTCCCCGTTTCTCGAGAATGGGCCTATTTGAATCTTATTACTTACGTAATTTTAATTATAATTCTTGCATTGTTCATTTCTATGCGAATAAAAAACATGGGAGATCTCCAAAAAATCATGTAATTTTGAAACTGTAAATTAAAGTAATTACTAATTACAATGTACATAAAATTGTGTGCTATTCGTGTAATTTATTGACATATATTCTCTTGAAAAATATTTTATTAAAAAATTATATACATCATCGGAAAAAAATTTTACGGATGAGAAGATGTTTATTCTACGAAAAAGAATGCATCAGATATAAATTAACAAAAATTATTCCAGAGAAATGATTAATACATTACTTGCCATATCTTTATTCGTAGAAACTTGCCTCTTGTAGAATGCTTATTAAAATACCGAAGAAATTTCTCTGTGCTGAATAATCAACTTACAAGAAAATATAAAATGGTTACTAATATCTTCGATAAATAAATTCCTCTGAAAAAGAATACAAATAATTATATTAAATCTGATTTATATTGCTGTTTCTCATAATAAAAAAAATATAAAATAAGAAGCATTATTAACAAAAATTACAAACTAAATAACAATTATTATATTATCTCTACAACGCATTTTTCATAGATATCGATACATATATCGATACATATGGATTTAAATTTCGCAGGCTCAAAAATACATAAGCAACAGGATCGCCATGTATAGTTAATTGTAACATTTGTCTGTTATTAAATTATAGTTATAAAGTCGTGAAAAGGTATAATTAAAAATGTAGAATAATCACGATATATATCACGGTAACCTTTCGCAAGCGTTCATTTTTAAATACTTGATAGTATGCGAACCGCACACATTGGTTTCTACTTCGCTGCACCTCTGCGGTCACAGAGCCATCATTCAATCTCTCGGTATCATTTTATACTTGACTGGCACTAACGGTCATTTCTGTTTAAGGTTCTCTACGTGTTGTAATCTACGATGTGCACTCGGTTATCTCCGTCACGGACTTTTCACACCTCTCAGCTTTACAAATTGCTCCAAATATAGTGTCGGAGAAACCGAGTTTGCTCTGAAATAATAATAGTGCACATCATTCAAAGTCAGAGCTAAATAAAAATCGCGATTACGAAATCTTGATATCCTCGATTATTATGGATCAATCGCATAAGAAGTCTTCAGAATTTTTATCTCAAATAAATGAATATCGCAAACTCTCGATATTTTATCTCATTAAATATTATTTATATTATTTATTTTTTATTAAATTTATATATATTATAAGCATATATTTATTTTATTTTAAGTGTATATAACATATAAATCCAAGTATTAATTCTTTATAGACATTTTGTTCGGAGGCTATTTCATTGTCTGTAAATCTACGTGCATTATTTCTTGCATTCAGCAATTAAGTCTAATTATACACAGGAATCTCGCTTTTAGAGTATGATAATTTCTGGTTTCTACTTTCGTTGCGCATTTAAAGCTAAGTACAATTACCTGATTTTCAATTTTACTCACTTAATCCGAAGATTGTAATCTATCTAAACACGATATGAGGCAATAATCATGAAAGCTAGATGTAATATGTCTTCATAAATATTATGACATCATTCGAATAAAGCTTAAACTATAAAGAATATATAATAGAAAAAATTTCTCAACATAAAAAAGTATCCAGTCATTAAAGATAATTGTCAGGTTCGCAGATCTCTAGGAGCCATATGCGTGCACTTGCAATCATATCGACACTATCATATATTCGTTTGAAGCGCTGCTTTGTTCTATTATATGAATTCGCTGCTGCACGTTGTTTCGCAATCGCATCCTCGCTGCGGAAGGCTGCATTTTGCAGCACATCACGCTTCTTCTCGACCGGTGCATAAATAGGGATTTGCAGTTCGAGAACTGCTTTTAGGATGTACGAGGAGAGGAAGAGGAGTCGAGAGAGTGCCGGCAACCGTAAATTTCCTTCCTCCGGCTCGATTGATAATTACTTCTTCTGGAGACGATCCTTGACGGCGGCCGCGGCCGGCTGAACGCGGAAGTCGAGGTTACTCTGCACGCACGAAGGCGTCGAGGAAATGCAGAGCCATTACCCCACGCTGTATGTCATTGTTGCTCGTGTGCTCGTCATTTCTTCCTGGTGCCTAATGACTTCGTGACGCGCTTATCTGCCTACGCGAATTAATGATTAAACGCGATACTCTGTTGTCTCCTCGCTGCGTGGGAGTATTAATTGAGGAAACGAGCAATTATCATAATCCAAAATAGCAGTTCGCTCTATTAATATTAATCTTGAATTTATTTGCAAATTTAATTAGTTGTTTGTATGGATATTATTTAAAACATTTTTTTAGATATTTTTATGTAAAAAATATATTAAATACATAATTTTTGTGTCATATTATATTTTTATATTATTTCTAGAAAGTTGAAGCTTTTTGTTTCCTAAATTAAAGTTTCTATAGCTAAAGAGAAATAATTTTTCTTGTAACAATTAATTTTCTAGAAAGGTGGATTGCGAAGCAGATAATTTTTTCTTCCATAAAACAGCATGAAAAAATAATGTTCTTCGTGTTTCTCGGTTCGTCGGTCAGATTTCTTTCGGAGTTGTGAGGTGAAAACCTTTTCCACACCTTTTCCGGCATAAATCTATGCAATTCGGTTTAGTCACGTCGTCGTCGAGTCGTTTTCACATATCGAACAGGACGGCTTCAGTGAACACCTGAAATGGAATCTGATTTCTAACGGCTTCTTTCGCTCGAACGTGAAAAACGCATTCTGACGTCGCCACGTTGCATCGGCTAGTTGCAATATCGCGAAGGTTGTCGGAAGTGCATACCGGTTGTGGTTCGCCTGCACGCTGGACTTTTCTCTCTCGCAGAGCGGCTAAAAAGAACGCATTTAAGCGGAGGCTAGAACATCTTCGGACCTTGTTGTATCCTACTCACGCGATTGCCATTTCCGATAAATACTCGTTTGTATGCGAATATTGTAGCTTCCTGAGTAATGGTTCGACGAACTTCGATGCAACATTTCACAGTATTCAACAATTTCTGCTTGAAAAATAAGCTTTTTTCTGCCTTAATTAAGATAGACATGATATCTCTAATTTTATTTTTACTACTTAAATCAAATAAAAAATAGAGTAAAGATGTAATTCTTCATATTTTGATTTATATTTGAATAGTAAATTTAAATTTAATTTCTATTTTATGATTTTTGTGATTGTGTCCGCCCTAAATAAATTTTTACCATCTTTGTATTCGTTTGTTACTTAATTTACAGATTGTTTTCTCCATTATCAGAACTGTTTTCGAATAAACGAAATTTGCAGGTGACGATGTGGACGATTTTGTTGTTACTGATCTCCACGTGGTCTTCGTCATGGAGTCAGGTGATAAACAGGGCGCCCCATTTCGTTCAAGGTGGGGACATGGCCAGGTTGGCCGTGTCAGAGGGCACACCGCCTGGTGCTCCCGTTTACACCCTTCAGGGAGAAGATCCTGAAGAATCTAAATTACATTATTCGATCAGCGGCGAGTATTTTACCGTGAATAGAGAGACCGGTGTTGTAATCCTGAGGAAAGCCTTGGATAGAGAGACACAAGATCTCATCGAAGTCATTATCAGTATAACAGGTAGAACGATATACATATATAACAATCTGTTATTTAATTTATTATTTAATATAATCAACATTCGATATATTTATCTCTCTCTTTTATGACTTTTATAAATATAAATAATTTAAATACAAATAATCTCATAAAGTAAAAGAATTAGAATTGATTAGAGTTAAAAATTAAAATAAGACTTGCATAAACATAAATAATTTTAAAAAATTAATAAGATTTGTTACATGCCTCTACTTATAACGTACAATTAAATGTCTTTAATACTAATTAGATATCTATCTAAATTATTAGAACGGAATTATCAATATCATTGATCTGTAATGAAAGAAAAAATTTAACAATTTTAATCAATTTAGATTTAAATTAGGAAATAAACTTGTCTGTTTCAGACGAAGGTATCGCCGGATCGGAACCCAATACGGTGTCTCTTCGTCGCGAAATAGCGGTGTTGGACGAAAATGACAATCCTCCGGTGTACCATGACCGTCCGTACGCGGCCAGAGTGCCGGAAAGTGCGCACGTGGGTGGCTTGTTGCTTCCTGAGAATACGATCATCATCACGGATCGAGATGGTGGTGTCAATGCCGATGTCCACGTGCAGTGCGTCGCGGCATCGCGCGACGATGACGTCTGCGAGATCTTTGACGTCTCCACGGAGAAGGTACATAATCAATTTTTTATGAACAATAAAAAATTAATTATATAAATATATATTTGAATTTATATCTGTTTTTTTATATTTAAAAATTTTTTTAAAATTTTTTTATCGCAAGGAGAACAATTAAAATGCATCGGTGCATTACTATTGCAATGGCTTTTTTTAGCTCGCCGAGGGAAAATACGACGTGCAGATCACGCTAGCAAAACCGTTAGATTATGAGAGGAGGAACTCATATTTAATTAATCTACTGGCTGTCGACGGAACTAGTGATCCGTCTAAAAGATTGCAGGCTAGAGCGACCGTTGCCGTTGACGTCCTCGATGTTCAGGTAAGTAGGTCTCGATCATCACTGAAATAACCGGTATATAATTGACGGCGGTCTTACATTGGATAATAACGTCGTTTGCGATAAAATTAGCAGGGAATCATCAACTTGTTATTCAATCTCTGCCTGTCAGCACGAATGTTGTCAAGTGAAAATTTAGGTCGCACCTCGCGAATAGCGTTTAGAGCTTATTTAAAGCTCTAAAGTAATGAGTCTTTCAGTTTTATTTCTATGTCATATTTTTGGCACTATTAGATATATTTAATGTTTTGATTTTATATTTTAGTGATTCCTGCTCTTTATTAATTTTTAAATTAAAGAAAAATAAATATGCTAAATTAAATCTATGAATAAAAAAAGGTATGAGAGAAAAAATAAAGTTTAATCCATTTATAATGGCAACAACAATTTTTTCTTTGAATTTTTTATTTATTTAGCAAAATTTTTTGTGCAGGATCAGCCACCAATTTTCCTGAATGCGCCTTATAGCGCGGCGCTTCCGGAGAACACTGCAGCTAGTCACACGGTTCTGATAGTGCGAGCTCGCGACGGTGATACAGGCCAATCTAGGAATCTGCTGTTGACATTGGAAGATGAGGACGCGGGTCACTTCGATCTCGAAATGTCTCGCGAGGGTGATGTAACAGTAGGCAAGCTGGTGACGACCAACATATCTCTCGATCGCGAGGATCCCAGGATCTTACAGAACGGCGGCATTTACACCTTTCAAGTTAAAGCCACCGAACTGATCAACAACGAGATACCAGCTGACACTGCGACATCGATCGTCACGATTGTCGTCACGGACGTGGACGACCTCGTGCCCGTTTTTAACGAGGATTACTTTAGCATCAAGCTCTCCGAGGACATCGGAAAGGACACTCCTCTACCAGGTTATTAAGTTTAAAAATTGTGTCAATCTAATTAACGCGCTAAACGCTTGAAGAAATGTGTCAATATTCTTATGATATTTTTTCATTATCAACTTGTTACCTTTTTTTATTGAAGGCAGAGAAATTTAATGAAAATAAAATTTAAAATCCTTACCATCTTTCTATCTTTCTTTCTTCCACGATTCAAGAAGATCTTTTGTTTGACAACATGGTGATTAAGCAGGTCTGAATATGATTGTGAGCGACGGTGACGTGGGCGACAATGCAAAGTATTTCCTGACGTTGCGAGATGTGCCGAGGTATTCTGGAATCAGCAAAGCATTTACTGTCAGCCCCGAAGAGGCTCAAGGTCGAGTACCAGTAGTGATCAAGGCTAAGGACGTCAATGTTCTCGACTACGACGTTGACGATCCCACGAGAAGGGAACTCGAATTTGATGTCGTCGCTTCTGTAGCTAGCGAAGTGGTCAGCACAATTTTAATTACGATTTTTATAATTAAACATTTTTAGATAGAATTATAAAAATATGTAAATAATTTAATAAATTAATAAAAAATATATTTATTTATTTATTAATAAGATTTTCCACTTTAACTGCAAATAGGTAATTAAGACAATGTTATTCTGTGCAAAATATCTCGCTGATCATTTTGCCGAATACGATTTCTTACAATACATTTTATGCTGCAGGTGGCAACCTCCAGGGTGCACATTCAGCTCTTAGACGCCAACGATCACAGCCCCGAGTTCTCTCAATCGGTCTACAAACTATTAGTTTCGGAAGACGCGGAACCTGGCACTCGTTTTAGTGACATTTACGCGAACGATTATGACAGCAGTTCCTTTGGCGAATTAACGTACACGCTGCGGGGTTTCGGCGCGGACAAATTCAGGACCGATCCGCAGGCAGGTGGGATTTTTGTGGCGAAGAAACTAGATTACGAGACACAAAAATCCTATTCTTTGACGATGGAGGCGAAGGACGGCGGCGGTCGAGTATCCGCTGTCAATATCCTAATCGAGCTCGATGATGTTAACGACAACAAGCCGATGTTCGAACAGCCGGAGTACTCCAGGACGGTTCGCGAAGATGCTACCAGCTTCGACCCGCAAATGTTTGTCCGGGCGACCGACATTGACGGACCGATGCAAGGCAACGGAAGGGTCTTGTACTCGATCAGCCGACACAACAGTATGACAGACGAAGTCTTCAAGGTTTGTTATCAAAGCATTTTTTAATTGATAATTAATAATTTATAAATGTATTTTATATTTAAAACATTTAATAAGAAAATTCTTTATTCAAAGAGTAATATTTAATATAATATTAATTAATATTAAAAATTTAATATTTTTTATTTACTGTTTTTATTTTTAACATAAAATTTACAGATTAATCCAGATTCGGGTGAAGTAACCATGTCGAAACCGGTTCGTTCCGGAGACACCGAAAGGGGCATTTATGAATTAACGATTCATGCGACAGATGTCGGAGCACCGCCGTTGTACTCCGAGGCGAAGCTATTTGTTCGCGTTGGTGTTCCCGGGAATCAGAAACCAATCTTCCGAGGAAATTACAAATCGAATCTACCAGGTCCCAATACTTATCGAGCGAGGCTTTTGGAGAACGCGTCTCCCGGAACGGAAGTCATTCGAGTGGTCGCGAATGATCCCGATGGAAGAGACAACTTGCTGCAATATTACATTGCATCCGGTTCTAAAGATAACTTTGTCATCGATTCCAGGTGTGGTATCAATTTTAATTAGTTAATTCAAGTACTTAGTTTCTCGCTATCTTTTAATTGGCAAGATTCGGTAAAATATATTATACATTGAGATAAAGATTTATTCATTTATGTCATTAGTGAATAGAATTTTTGTTAATTACAGTTCTGGCATTATAACTGTGTCACCTGACGCACGTTTAGATCTGGAGACCGGCGGAGAAAAATACGAGGTCATCGTATATGCCGTTGATTCCGGTACACCTGTCAAGGAAACTGCAACTACCACTGTGACAATGAACATCATCGATGTAAATAATAAACCACCAACGTTCAACGAATCGACATATCTGGTTTATGTTTCAGAACGTGCAAGCATCGGTATGTTACTAATAAATATATTTATTAGACTCAATTTTATATATATATATATATATATATATATATATATATATCTGTTTGTATTAAATAATAGTCGAATTATTTATATCGAAGTCCTCATTAAAATTAAGTGTTTTTAAAAATTGTTTACATATGAAAATAGATTGCACATTAATTAAAAATTTGAGATTCATTTAAAATTTTTTATTGTTTATAACTTATGACGGTTTTGTTGTTTTATAAAAATTTTTTACTGAAGGTGAGTCTGTGTTAAAAGTAGCGGCGACTGATCCAGACACAGATGCAAATTTGGAATATTCTATAGTGGAACCGATAAGAGCTGTCGATAAGACCGGCGTAGCCTTGAAGAGCACAATTTCTTACGATTACAAAACAGCATTTCGTATAAATTCTACCACCGGTTTGATAACTGTTAACCGGATGTTGGATTATCAAGTAGCCGCTGTTGTAATTTTAACGGTGCAGGTGCGGGATTTAAATGCCGTCGTCGATAAAGATAAACAAGAGGCAAAGGTGGAGGCGACCATCTACATTCAAGCTTACAGCGACGACAATCCAACATTCACGAATCCTGGATGGTCGGCGAACAATCCGACGATAAAGATCACAGTTCCGGAGGAGCAACCCCTGGGCACAACGTTGTTGATGTTATCGGCAAAAGAGCCGACGACCGGATATCCGGTTCAGAGGTTCGAATTAGTAAGAGAGAACGATGACGAAAGTTACGTCAATGTGGGTGTTCAGAGTGGCAACGTTGTGCTGAGCAAGAGGCTGGATTACGAAGGATTAAATCAGAAGGTGAGAAATATAATCTTGACAATATTATTTTATTAAATAGAGAAACTGTGGAAACTGTTGAAAAATTTTTTGCAATTAAAATTTTGAAAATAGAATTGAAATAATAATTATTAAAATAAATTACTAATAAAATTAAGATAAAAATTTTAATTTAATTTCCAGTTTATTCGCTTCAAAGTGCGAGCACTCGCTAGAGATTATGATATAACGCGAAAGATGTCGGAGGCCAACGTGATTGTTGATATACAGGATACTAATGATAACAGTCCAATTTTCGGTCAGAAGGATTATAAGATTTCTATTTTGGAATCGATGAAACCTTCGATGATCGTGCTGAATGTCAAAGCGACGGATATGGATAGTTCTAACACCGAGCAGGAAATTCAAAGAGGATACGGTGAAGTCAGATACTCCCTGACTGGTGAAAATGCTAATCTTTTCGAGGTGGATCCTATAACGGGTAACATTCAGGTAAAAATCTTTCAATTATCTTTAATAATTTTTTATATATTATCTATTATAATCAATTCAATAATCTTGTAATTATCTTCAATAATTTTTTAATTAAAATTCTTTATACATAAAACATTCAAAGGCGATAATATTCAATTAATATATCTTATTTTTTAAAAATATTTGAATCTAAAAATTAACATATTTAAGATTTAAAAAATCGGAAACATTTTTCGAAGGTGCCTTAATTTATTAAATATCTTTTAGATGTCTCTTAGTTCTTATATTTTTTACCGAAATTTACAGATCGCCACGAACACGACCCTCGATAGAGAGAGACAATCAGTACTGCGTTTTTACGTTGTGGCTTCGGATATGCCACAAGGTGGAGCCGAGCAACGAAGCAGTCGAGCTTTGGTGACGATCGATGTTCTCGATGTGAATGATAATGCTCCTAGCTTCGAACAGGAATCGTACACCGCGGTGATACCGGAAAACGCACCGGTGAAAATTAGCGTGGTGAACATCACGGCTACCGATCCGGATGAAGATGAAGGCGGGATAATTTACTTCGAGATCATCGACGAAAGTGAAGCCAATGGTGAGATTAACATCTTTTAATTATGATGAGAATTTAATATTCTTAAAATATATAAAGGATAACATAATGATTATAGAATCATCTTATAAAAAGAACACCTTATATAAAAAAATTACAAGCAAAATTTTTACAACTTAAAAAAAGATAACAAACGAAATATTTATTGCGAATTGCGGTTCTAGGTCTATTTAAAATTAATCACACGTCCGGCGAGATTTACTCGGCCCGAGCATTGACAGGCAAAGGAAGAACCGAACCGTATAATATGCGAGTCCGAGCTCAGGATGGCGGAGATCCGGCTCTGTACTCGGACGTGAGTCTCATCCTGTACATCGGAGACGTGGTAAGCAACGACGGCGTCCCGCTGTTTATCCGACCGACGTTAGAAGAAGTAGCCTATATCGCGGAGAACTCCACGATCGGAAGTCCAGTTTTCCAAGTGGTGGCGTCCGATCCCGACGATCCGAATCTGCCGAACGGCAGGATCACCTTCCGCTTCTTGGAAGACGGCAATTTCGGCAAAGACGCGAGCGCCTTTAGAATCAACAGCGACACCGGGCTGATCAGCACGCGGAAGCTGCTCGATCGAGAGACCAAGGACAGCTATACGCTGATCCTAGTCGCTCAAGATCTCGGCGAGCCGCCGCAACAGGCGACCAGGGTGCTCCTGGTGATCGTTAACGACATCGATGATCACAAGCCACACTTTAAGCGCAATCTCGATAGTCCGCCGATTGAACTAAGCGTTCCGGAAGAGATGCCGGTAGGCACGAAGGTCGGCGTGATCGAGGCGATCGACGAGGACATTGGTGAAAACGGGATGATCGATTACGAGATCGTATATGGAAACGAGGCGAGACTCTTCGTGGTGGAGCGGCTGAAGAACAACTCGGCCGTCATCAAATCGAACGGTCGTCTCGATCGAGAAACCAATGAGTTTCATCTACTGACCGTCAAATGTTTCAAGTACTCTTCCAAGAAGTCGGACGTGGTGCCGAAACCGTACAACAGACAGGATCCTTCTGAGCGGCAAGTTCTTGTCAGAGTACTGGACGTCGATGATAATAAGCCGCGTTTCAAAAAAGACAACGTGACCTTGGGCGTTCGCCTAAATGTGCCCATCGACACCAGTCTCATTACTCTGGAAGCCTATGATGCTGATTCCAGTGCGTTACTCATCAACTATAACATGAGCAAAGTTTCCTTCACGTCCCTGGTTGATCCCGCAATGTCGCAGAAAGAGATACCGTCGCAGTTATCTTTAAACGCGCGCACTGGCGAACTCAGAACGACGGGATCTATGGCGGGATACGCAGACTGGCTTCATGGAGATGATTATGTCAGCCAACAACTCAATGACACCAGGACGCGAGACCAACATCACCGTGCGCATTTTCTTGCTGCGCGATCGCGACATGTTGAAGTTCGTATTTTCGAAACCGCCGGTCGAGGTTAGGAAGACACTTGAAGAGTTCGAGAAGGCGGTCCAGCAGGCTCTCTCGCTACCTATCAGTGTCAACGTTTATGATACGCAGTTTTACTCGAAAGATGACAATTCCCTGGACTTTTCGTCGACCAGCTCGTGCTTTCAGATGGTTGGCAAGGAGTCCTACGACCTGGACGAGATGCGAACGTTACTGATCGACCCAAAGAACCAAGAATTAAAGAAGGTATACAAGGCATATCACGTGGAAAAGGTACAGCATTGCGCTGCTATAGTGGCGCGAGCTGACGCCTCTATGACGCAGATATGGGTCCTGGCAATCGCGGTCCTCGTTGGAATTGCGACAATAATCTCCAGCTGCACGTTGTGCTGCATGCACTCGAAGTAAGTGTTAACAATAAAAAAAGTGAATAGTTTAACAACGCAAGTCTCTAAATTAAAATTACTTTAAGTAATTTTAATAAGTAAAATTACTTTAAGTAAAGTTATTTTATTTTTCGAGAAAAATGCATTCTGCTTTTATTGCTATGTTAGGGATTTTTTATCAATCTAATTTTTTTACAATATTGCAATAACTTATTAACTCTACATATACGTATGTATATATATTGACAGAATAATATTTATAACAGATAGAGAAGCTATATATATAACAGCCTTTAATTTTATCAATAATAACTTATTTTAATTTTTTTATTGCTTTGTGTTCTCTGATCTCTCAGAATAATTTCTCGTCACTTACAACATACCTGGTTGTAAACGCGTTAAGATCGCCTACACACTGTCTTTTGTTATACGTTTTAACATCGTTTAGAAAGGAGGTCACGGAACGAAAATGTCGCAATTTGTGTTCCTCTTTCAGATATAAGAGACAAGTAAAACATGCGCGTTTGCGCGATCAGCCACGACCGCCTCTTAGTTACGTATCTTCCGGACCTGCCATGGTCAGTGCTGGATCTCACACAACTTTGGGTCCAGGAACCATGGTCACCATGGGTCCACATGAGGGCCCGTACGAATGGGGAGCCGACACGACGCTTTATCATCCAAGCACGCTGGGTTCGAGAACGTGAGAGATTCGGAGAGATTTAAATTACATCGACTTTTTCTTAGGTAACATTTTTTTTAATTGTTTGTTAGTAAATTATTTAATAACTAAACAATCAAGTTTATATGCAAGAAACAAATATGAACAATAGAACATTATTTCACAATTAATTCAATAATCAAAATTTTGTTTTGTCGAAAGATATATTGATTAAGATATATGCTTATTAAAATATTTAAATTGGAACTAAAAAGAGGAAATTATCGCTAAGAAAAAATCGATTAAAAATTATCTTAAAAATAGTGGTTCCTAAACTATTTCGCGTGTATGATGCATCGTGTATATGATTTTAGTGACTTTTTGAAGATGACGGTAATGTTCGATGAAAGATGCATTAAAAGATACAAAATTACTAAAGCATTATATAATTTATAAACTAACAGTTAAAAACAACTAGTTAAACAAACAGTTGAACAAGCAAATGAATTGATGGTGCTATATTTGTAATATAAAAATGTAAGTGCGATTTACGATGCAATATAACAAAGTATATGATGTGTAAAATGTGACAATATTATTTATAAGTAATTTTAAGATTACTAACTCGCGAGATTGTATATTTTATACTCAAGCATTATACTTTTGTGGTATAAAAAAACCGCAAGCGGTCTTTCTGTTGTAATATAATACCCTATTTAAGATAAAATAAAATTGTACATTTTATAATATTTATACACTACTTGATAATAAATATGTATACACATTTTTTAAGTTTGCATAATTTAATTTTAACGTGTCCTGATCTAACGTTACTGGATATATCTAAGATCTTATTTCTAAAATAATATAAATGTCGATAATCAAATTATAATTCAAAATTTACAATATAAATATATATATATATATATTACAAAAATATATTTCTCAAACAAGATACAAAAATAATTGCATGGTATATAAAAGTACTTTGAATGATTTAAATGAAACAGAATGACATAAAGTATCTTCATATTTTGTTTCTATAATATTAGAATAGATCATCAAAAATGTCAAAAAATATTCGACAAAGCATTTCGACTCTCAATTCTCTTAATTCTCACATCTAATTCAATTCTAATTCAAGTTCAGCATAGAAGATCGTGAAGTATTAAAATTTTTCGATGGTATCGGCGTTTTTATCCTCGTTGGCCTTCGAACAATCAAGCATCGTTGCATTATCGCAATTTATGAAATTCTTCTCCGTACTCATTATCATTTTTTGCGCGTTTATTTCATATTTCTCCGTGCTGGCATAATCTTCATCTAGACTTATTTTATGATTCGAAAACATGGTGGTATCCCCAACGATACTATCATCGTTATCCGAATAAATGTCTGACTCGGAATTATTTAACACAAGATCTCCATTTTTTTCACGTTTCTCCTCTAGGTTCATCTCATGATATCGCGTTATTGGCATACTGGTCGTTTCCGAGTTTTGACTTTCCTCGAACTTTGATTCCTCGATCGCGGAATGATCAGTCAAATGTTTAGCAATCGATTCCAATGGAGACATTATTTTGTTCGCGAATTGCTGTCGCTCCTGAGTTCCCATGGATTCCGATCTATGAATGATCTCGTGCCTAAAAATTTGCATTAATTGAGCATTTGTTCTTCTTAATTTTTCTATCTTAAACATAAAGCAATAGAAAATAAACAAAACAATTATCAATTTATGACGATTAGAGATGGGACAAATTTAAAGTATCGACTTTTCAAAGTAAACTTAATTAACAAGCGAGTTGAAAAAAAAATGAAATCATTAAGAATCCATACCTGTTGAGTTTACTCTTTTTTCGAGGATATAGATTCAGATGAAATACCATTTGCTGCTTTTCCTCTTCTTCCGATATAGTCGTGGGGCTGGGTATAGCTATAAGAGGAATCGGTTGCGGAGACGATGGGTGAAATTTCGGGCCCCGGGTATACTGAAAGGGTCTTTTATACTCATAATCATCTGCAGATCCTTGCGGTCTCGACCACGATGCCTTCTTATTCTGCTCCATGATATCGGTAATGGGATAAATATCGAGCATCACGCTGAACGGCTTTGGTTTGCGGTTCTTCGCGAAACTATTCGTTGAATAGGAACCGAGGCTTTCGTACTGCGGTTCCATCATGATCGGTTTGTTGTAACTGAACGAGGGTCGAGAGTAGAAAGAATCATAGTAAGGACTGTAACGATGTACTCCAAACGGCGAGAATCTAAAAGAGAATTATTTGATTTAATATTCAAGTTAAATAAATGAACGTTTTATATTAATGAATAATCTGATTTTTCTATTTGTAGAAATATATATTTACGGTGAATTTTATATTATAATATATAATAATATAAATAAATATACATACTAATATTATAATTATATCATAATTATGTTATAGGACAAAAGATAGATTTGACAATTAATTTTTGCAGTTTTTACTATTTCTTTTCACGCATTATAATATATAAATTTCGAAGTTAGTTACAAACCTTACGTTAGATGTGGCTAAGAGATTAACGTCCGCCGGGTGTTTCGGTTTGTACTGATAAAACGGATCGTTAGTATGTGAATAAGGGGTGGTATCTTCATTCTCGAATTTATCGCTATTGGACATCATCTCTCCTATGGCAGGGATCATATCATATTTTTTTGGATTCATGTAGACACCGGTAAACTTGAGGCCGCGCTTTGGCATTTCGGCGTTATTCGTCAAGTACTTTATGATGTCCTGTATGTTTCTAGAGTGTGGGTATCGGTACTGTGACAGCTGCGGATATCTCGGACGTTTGAATGATGCCGGTTGCGGCGTTTTGAACTCCCAGTGAAATGGTATCGGTCGACTCTCCTCCGTGTTCATGTCTTCCAAATTCGGATGTTTATATCTAGCGAAATGACAATATCATGTATAAGATGAAACAATTTTTTGAAAAAATTATCTGAGATGTAAATTCTCGCAACAATATTCTCTTTTGCAACATTTAAACATTGTGATGAAATTACAAGTATATGTCATCAGAAACAACATTATTAATTTCTGTGCAGTTTGAAGAAGTGATTTATTACGCGCGATTGCGTAATGTTATCTAACATTCAAAGTATTACTCGCAAGTAGAAATGTTGATAGCGCATCGCAGTTAATTATTTTCGATAATAATGATGAAAGGAGCGATACGTCCGCGCGAAATGTATTAATTTTCACACAAAGGTCATCAACATCGCGCACAATTCGCCGATCGTCGTTTAAGTCAGAAGTATCTTTGACTTTTGATATTTGTTTCTTTTGATAAATGATGATCGGAGAAATCGAACACGCTACTTAAAATAATCACAGGCGTCGATCACGACGAAGTGTCGCTCACCTTTGTCTCACTCGATAAACGATCGCGTGATTGTCGAACAATTGTTTGGCCTCGGCTTCCTCGTTTTCCCTGGCATCTTCAACAGATTTCAGCACTCTCTTCCGTTGTTTGAAGTTATGCAAATTCTGCGCTCTCATCTCCGGTTCATCCGTCATGCTAGGTTCGTCCATCATTATATCGCTCGTTGCATTTTGTTGCATAATATCATCAAACTTTTCGTCATCCGAACGATCTTCCATGTAAAAGGCGTCCGTTTGATGGACCATAGCTTCGGATAGGATTGTGGAATTTGCAGACTTTCTCGCAAGATTCGGTGACTTTTTGAGAGCATTCTGTAGTATATATATGTGCTTTGTTTCCTGATTGATTTTACTGTTTACCGATGTGGCGGACGTAAAATCGTACGTGAATATCGCCACCTACGATGGTGTTAAAAATAATTTAAATCGAATTACTTGTAACACTAATAACACTTGTAACACTTATAATATTTGACAATATGTAAATATGTAGATATATAGATTATAAAATTTATTAAAACATTTTAAAATACAATTGGATAATAATTTTATGTAAATAAAATAATGATGCTTTTTTATAATATTAGAAAATTTATAGAAAATCGAATAAACATTTAATAAGTTCTATATGATACTTTAGTGAACTAGGAATTGACATTGCGCTACTTTCTAACGAGAGTGCCAACTCTTACTGATAATGAAATCACGATGTCCAACTCGATTTAATCGAGGAAGTGCAACAGCGATGAATTGCGAGATTGCGAACCACAATTAATTAATAAATTCGCGAGCGGTATTTGTCGAGCTTCTGAAGCAACAAAATTGCTAATTAACCCTCTTCCAAAGTAGCGGACGCTACTATTAATTCGTATGCGAAACATAGTTAACGCTCTATATGCGGAGCACGCAGAAATTCTTGCTCGCTTGGTTCGCCATGCATGTAAGGGATACTCAAAGATTCACGGTGAAATTACAATTCCACACACGCCTCCGACATTAATCACCGGAGAAAACGTGCGAAGTGTAATTATGCCTATTGTTTCTGACGCGTGGAAGAAACCAGCGAAAAACTCCACTTTGTTTAATTATCATGTCTTTCTGACGCATACAACAAAATCGTGCAAAATAGGATACGTCATTTTCAGGACATTTTGTCGTATAAGGTCATTGTTCGTGTAACAATGAAATGTGTAGCAAAATGATTAATCATAAAATGTGTACACGGATGAGTAATACTAATTATTGCATTATTTACTCAAGTAAAATGCATTGTTCTATGTTCTTAAGCTTATTGCTAGAAATTTAATGAGACTTTAATAAGCTATTAATGATATATTACAGTATCGACGCGATTCTTTATCGCGTTAGATCATCGTTATTGATTTTCCATAACAAGCATAATTACGAGATAAACGTTATGAGAATAAAGATATACATTATTAAAATATGTAAGAAAATATCTAATTAAATACCCGTTACTTTTTAACTATTTATTGTGAAACTATAATATTTATAATTGACAGAATTTATTACTAAAAATTTAAACTTAGGTAACATATAATTACTTAACAAATTCAGAATAATTGTGTAAATAAGAAATTTAAAATAGCGGTAATTTTTATTGTATATATTTTTATAATACTATAGATAGAGAAAATAATCATAATAAAATTATGGAAACGTTAAAAGAAAATAAACTAAATTATGCATTTCTTATTCTCTTTGATACTTATTCAAATATTTGCAATCAGATTTATCATATATAAATTCAATTAAGTAATTTAATTCTTAAATGATATTATTTAATGACACACTTTTAAATGAATAAATAATATATTAATATATAATATATAATAATATTAATAATTTTATTTTTAATTTATATGTTTTCTTAGGTTTCTTGTGTGTGTACTCTCTCTCTCTCTCTCTCTCTCTCTCTCTCTCTAAAATATTTTCTAACGACATACATACACAAAATAAATAATATAATGTAATTAATTAATATTTGTAATTCGGTTCTCTCACTCACCAGTATCACTGTTACCACCACCATAACTCCAATCGCAAATTTCCTCGCGATCAGGCTGTAACGACTCCTGTTGTATCGATCACTGCGATCAGAATAGAGACCTAGCTCGGACGTACTTATGGCGGATCTCCTGCTGGTTTCAAGCATCGCCTTCTGAGAGATCTGGCGACTAGTGTCCTTTACGATTACACATTAACGATACTGGGCATTCTTAACTAAGCCAGCTTACCGTTGACATGCTCGACGAGGCTCGCTGAGATTCGTCGATTCGTTTCACCTCGTTATTGTCATCGAATAATATCACGAATGATTATTTTGATAAACAAAAAGAAGATCACTCCGTAGCTTGATGATATATAGAGCACGTAAATAGAGTTGCTCTCTCGGTGTTTCTCACGCAACTAACGATCGTGCATTTCTCGGCTGGCAGTTTTCATTAGATTCCATCAGGAGCGTTGGAGATTTCCTTTGTTCGTGGGGGAGGCTCGTTACAGTAAGTAAAAGGCAGGTGGTTATGGGCTACTTACTTCAATGCCAGACTCGAGTGCTGAGACATCGCACGACACGAGGGGAAAATCTCTCACCGTTCCGGTGCTTGACCCGCTAAATACGCTTCTAAAACTCTAGTTTTGTTCGCTCATACGTCAAAGCAACAGTGCGATTTCTTGTTGGTGATGTGCACCTTGCCACAAGTGTCTACACACGTATCAAGATTAATAGAAAGCGATTTGAAGAAAGGGATGTGAGATAACATGTGGAATTATAGAGCCAGTATTATAGAGAAATCTATTGTCAAATATTGTAAACTACATAAATAAAAATTATTATTATTTTATATTATATTCTTAATTATTATATTCTATATTATTATATTGTAAAAATACTATATATGTTTTTTTAAATACTGATTTATTAAAATATTATATCATAAAAAGAAGATTAGAATACTTATGTTTAAGAAATACATATGTATCAAATAGGCATATTAAATATATATTATAATAGAAATTAGTGCGCTTTTTCAAATTCATAAATGTGTATTTATGCGAAAGATGCCATATAATTATATATCTCATATTTTCGTACTTTAATATTATTACTGACATATATTTTACTCTTATTTTATTTAAATTCTTAGACAATTCTTAAACGAATTGTGTGCTAATTTAAATACGATTTTTATTCGAGAGACATTCGAGATGAATATTGTATGTATATACAATACGTATGTATATATGTATATAATTTCTTGGATTTATATCTATATATAAACTTTAGATGTATAAAATTTGTATACTATTAATATAAAATTATATTAAAAAAATTAAAACTGTAATTAAGATGTACTGATAATGTATACACATTTAATTTAACAATGCTAATGCATATGTGTATTTAAATTGTTTTAGATATTATGTTTGACAATCGGAAATATCAAAGAAGACAGAGCCAATTCGTTATCAATGCATTTTTGGTGCGATAAAAAAAATATAAGGCGTTCATTATTCTTTATAATTACGTATGATAAATTAAGTTTTTTAACAAAATAATGTTAAGTCTATTTTTTTATCTGTATTGTCTATTTCTAAATAACTAAATAATCTTTATGGCTCGCGCAAAACTGATTATATGATCAGATTAGTATAACCCACATATCTATCACGGTGCGCGGTTCGCGCAAGACTGATTCTCGTACGGGGTATCACAAGCGCGGAACCGATGGTCACATGACCAGTGGTCACATGACCAGTAGTCACATGATCAGTGGTCACATGACCTCAGTTTCGCGCTCGCGATACCTCGAACAAGAATCAGTCTCGCGCGAGCCGCGCAACGTGATGGATATGTGGGGTATAGAGTCTTGCGCGAGTTTAATAAAAGCGTACATATTTGATCACAAAAGATTCTTGTAGAAAATTTTATTTTTTTCGTTCGTATTTTCTGTTAAAGATTTAAATAATGAATTTTTATGCGTTGCCTAATTAATTAATATATTTTTATGTATTGATTGCAATAATAATTTGTGCATGCAAGCGTCGCAATTTTTGTGATTTTATTATCAAAGAATAATATAACTTCGCTTTGCGAGCGTAATTATATTTGGTTACATTAAACGAAATAATATATATATATATATATATATATATATATGCTACATAAATTTAGTATTTATAAGCAGATTTGTTAATACAACAGGAAGTTACAAGTAAAAGTAATTGTGTCAATTCATACATATGTAAATCAATTTTGTTATCAAGTTTAATTATGATAGCAAATTATTGTTAATATAGTAAACTAATAGTAGAATACTGATACAAATTTGAGAAATACAATTCAATAATTTTCATTAAAAAATAATGCAGGTAATAAATAATGTTACAGTTATATTATATTAAATAGTTATTTTAATTTTATATTTTATTATATATTTTATATTTTAATTTTAATTTTCGAATGTCTATTACATACATAATTTTAATCTGCTGAATTTTAATTATGTATATAATTTTAATTTCTAAATTTTTGTTATGTACCAGACAACACAAGCGTACGCTTCGCGCGTGTTATTGATATTATTTTTATTTTTTATTTTACAACTGTCAAACTATTAACTTTCACAATAATAGTTGTGTGATGCTATTAATATAACACGCAATGTTAATAGAGGCAATCAATAATCAGCATCGCAGAAAAGTAGCAACAATATTTGCAATAATCCACTTTGCACGCCTTTTTTAGAAAGAAAATTATAATGCGTTAAAAATTTATGTTTACTTATTAGTCATAATTTATATTTATTACTTTTTAATTATTTTTTTCTTGTTTTAGAAAAATTCTTCCGATTTATACTATTCGTATATTAAATCTTAAATATATTTTTTTTGTTGATATCAGTATCGATGTATATATATAAATACATTTTATGTTAAGACGGAAAGCATGCAAATATTTTTATAAAAACTTATATTTTTTTCCATATTTAAAGCGCTACCATTTGCCATTAAATAATTCTTGTTATAATAATGTTCTTCTTAATATTAATATTACTGATATTTAAGTTTCACACATTTCACTGATTATATCAAATCACACACGTTAACAGTTCTCATCGTTTGCGGGTTTCAAAGGCTGGTCCCTTGGGTGGTGCATATTCGTAACCTATGAAAGGTCTGGGCTGGGTGGGTGGCGGCAGAGTCGGCGGTGGAGCAATCGTTCCATTAGGTGGTTTCGGGGTAGGCGTTCTGATTGTAGTTTCATAATTGACTGAAGGATACGGTGGCGGCGGAATTGTCACCGGGATAATTGTCGGCTGCGGTGGTGGAAGATACGTTCGTTCTTCAGGAGGAAGATTCGTTGACTCGTCCGTAATCGATGGTTTAATTTCATAATCTGGCGGTGGTGGTCGTGACGGTGGTACATAAGGTGGTCTAGTTGGAGGAGATGGTGGCGGTGGTGGTGGTCGTGACGGTGGTACATAAGGTGGTCTAGTTGGAGGAGATGGTGGCGGTGGTGGTGGACGAGTATAGGGTTGTTGAGTTACAGGTGGTGGTACATAGGGTGGTCTAGTTGAAGATGAAGGTGGTGGTGGTGGTGGTAGATAAGATGGCCTAGTTGGAGGAGGTGGCGGTGGTCGAGTATAGGGTTGTTGAGTTACAGGTGGTGGTACATAGGGTGGTCTAGTTGGAGGTGATGGTGGTCGTGTGTAGGCTGGTATTGTTACAGATGGTGCTGATGGTACATAGGGTGGTCTAGTTGGAGGTGGTGGTACATAGGGTGGTCTAGTTGGAGGTGGTGGTACATAGGGTGGTCTAGTTGGAGGTGGTGGTACATAGGGTGGTCTAGTTGGAGGTGAAGGTGGTGGTGGTGGTACATAAGGTGGTCTAGTTGGAGGAGATGGTGGCGGTGGTGGTGGTCGAGTATAGGGTTGTTGAGTTACAGGTGGTGGAACATAGGGTGGTCTAGTTGGAGGTGAGGGTGGTGGTGATGGTGGTACATAAGGTGGTCTAGTTGGAGGAGATGGTGGTGGTCGAGTATAGGGTTGTTGAGTTACAGGTGGTGGTACATAAGGTGGTCTAGTTGGAGGAGATGGTGGTGGTCGAGTATAGGGTTGTTGAGTTACAGGTGGTGGTACATAGGGTGGTCTAGTTGGAGGTGAGGGTGGTGGTGATGGTGGTACATAAGGTGGTCTAGTTGGAGGAGATGGTGGCGGTGGTGGTGGTCGAGTATAAGGTTGTTGAGTTACAGGTGGTGGTACATAAGGTGGTCTAGTTGGAAAAGATGATGGTGGTCGAGTATAGGGTTGTTGAGTTACAGGTGGTGGTACATAGGGTGGTCTAGTTGGAGGTAAAGGTGGTGGTGGTGGTAAATAAGATGGTCTAGTTGGAGGAGGTGGTGGTGGTCGAGTATAGGGTTGTTGAGTTACAGGTGGTGATGGTGGTACATAGGGTGGTCTAGTTGGAGGTGAGGATGGTGGCACATAGGGTGGTCTAGTTGGAGGTGAAGGTGGTGGCACATAGGGTGGTCTAGTTGGAGGTGAGGATGGTGGTACGTAAGGTGGTCTAGTTGGAGGTGAAGGTGGTGGTACATAGGGTGGTCTAGTTGGAGGTGAAGGTGGTGGCACATAGGGTGGTCTAGTTGGAGGTGAGGATGGTGGTACGTAAGGTGGTCTAGTTGGAGGTGAAGGTGGTGGTACATAGGGTGGTCTAGTTGGAGGTGGAGGTGGTGGTACATAGGGTGGTCTAGTTGGAGGTGAAGGTGGTGGCACATAGGGTGGTCTAGTTGGAGGTGAGGATGGTGGTACATAGGGTGGTCTAGTTGGAGGTGAGGATGGTGGTACATAGGGTGGTCTAGTTGGAGGTGGATATGTGTAGGCTGGTCTTGTTACAGATGGTGCTGTTATAGGTGGTACATAAGGTGGTCTAGTTGGAGGTGAAGATGGTGGTACATAGGGTGGTCTAGTTGGAGGTGAAGATGGTGGTACATAAGGTGGTCGAGTTGGAGGTGAAGATGATGGTACATAGGGTGGTCTAGTTGGAGGTGGTACATAAGGTGGTCTAGTTGGAGGTACTGGCGTTGGTAATGTAACATTCGGAATGTTGTAAATATATCCATCTGGCTTTTTTGTTGGTGGTATAGTTGATATTTTAACACTTGGTTTCGTGTAAGTATATCCATCTGATTTAGTAGTAATAAAAGGTGGTCTAGTTGAAGGTGATGATGAGAGTACATAGGGTGGCCTAGTTGGAGGTGATGATGGGGGTACATAGGGTGGTTTAGTTGAAGGTGATGATGGTAGTACATAGGGTGGCCTAGTTGAAGTTTGTGGCAATATATGTGTTGTTTTATATTCACTTGGTGTTGCAGTGACAAATGGTGATGGCGTTGATATTCTAACATCCGGAGTTATGTAACTATATCCATCTGGCTTTTTTGTTGGTGGTATAGTTGATATTTTAACACTTGGTCTCGTGTAAGTATATCCATCTGATTTAGTAGTAATAAAAGGTGGTCTAGTTGAAGGTGATGATGGGGGATACATAGGGTGGCCTAGTTGGAGGTGATGATGGGAGTACATAGGGTGGCCTAGTTGAAGTTTGTGGCAATATATGTGTTGTTTTATATTCACTTGGTGTTGCAGTGACAAATGGTGATGGCGTTGATATTCTAACATCCGGAGTTATGTAGCTATATCCATCTGATTTAGTAGTAATAAAAGGTGGTCTAGTTGAAGGTGGTGATGGTGGTACATAAGGTGGCCTAGTTGAAGGTGATGCTGGTGGTACATAGGGTGGCCTAGTTGAAGTTTGTGGCAATATATGTGTTGTTTTATATTCACTTGGTGTTGCAGTGACAAATGGTGATGGCGTTGATATTCTAACATCCGGAGTTATGTAGCTATATCCATCTGGCTTTTTTGTTGATATTTTAATACTTGAAGTTGTATATCTGTCTGGTTTTTTGGTAAATATTCCAGTCGATATTTCATTACTTGAGATTGGATAAATATATCCATTTGGCTTTTGTGTTGACGTTGTATACGATAGTTGATTACTCGGGATTGGATAAACATATCCACCGGAATCCAGAAAATTTTGATATTTATTCTGGTTATCCTCTATCGCACGTTTGCTTCTCTCACGATTTGCATCTGCATGATACGTGGAGAGCACGTATACAAGAAGAGTCAGCCAAATCTGCTTCACCTGTAACATTATTTTTATTATAATTCAATTCCAAATAATATTAGATATTCTATCCTTTTAAATTTTTTCCTTTATTATATTTTTTACGTTTATAATCAATATTCAATATTATAACAATAGACACAAACATTATAAAATATTTTTGCATTGAAATTTTCTGGATAATTTTATTATTTTAAGAAGAGACATGATAGCATCGATTAAAATAATAAAATTAATTTTTCTTTTTCGTAATAATCAGTTAAGCAATTCACATACAATCGTAATACATTTCATTAAAGATCATCTACGTGGGATAATCTTTCATGCCTCACTCACGATAGTCTTACATAACGTATGTCGGCCGCAAGATATACACAATCTTTACTAGCTATATAATATATATGTATATACATGTATATATATATATATATATATATATATATATATTGTGTACTATTTGACGATGATCATAAAAGTTTCGCGTGAAATACAAAGTATTATTTTTTCGTGTTTAATTATTGTTCGAAAATTTTCAGATAATGCCGTATTTATTATAATAATATTATGCTTTAAGTTAATGAGCAAATAAACTAATAAAAATTTATATTTGTTTCTAGTAAATTTATAATTTGATTACTCGTTTCAAAATAATTAAACATAATAATAATAATTAATTATTGTAACGTAAATTTATTCATTTTTGGGGAGATTATGCGGATTATAATTATGTAAATGTAAAGAAATTTATATAAACAACTTTCTTGTAAAGTTTTTTGCAACTGCAAAACAACATACTATTTTGTGAGAAAAATGGCATCATGATTTTCACAGTATAATTCTTCCTTGTTGAATGCCAGAAGCTACTTTTGACGGAATTTATGATGGAATTTATTTGCAAATCATTTACCAGTGACAACACATGAGTAATCATCATATTCTTGCAACTGTAGAATGCTCAAAAGACTTAAAGAAAGAGAAAATTGCTCTTTCTCAAGATATTTATTGAAGAATCACATTTAAATTTAAAATGCAGTAGAATAAAAAAGTTAATTTCGAAATCTTATGAATACGAGTATGTTAGTGTATCGTGAACGATTATTTTGCTGCATTAATAAGTAGGATAATTATCAGAGCATATAATAACTGCTAACACCTGATAGTGTTCGTTATCCTGTTTAGTATTTGCACGAAAACACTAAAGATTTATGCAAATTAAATAAACAATCGATCATTCTTACGAAGCATTCTTAAACGCTTCATTTATGTTTGGAGAAAGCGAGAGGCCGCGAAAGATGCTGGTCGATCAGCAAGATGGACCTCAATGGCCTTTTTCTCATTGGATCAACGGATGGATCGTGTAAGGTGCAAAATGTTTCTTGCGTAACGTAATCGAGCGTTGAAATTTTTCATCACACGATTGTCCTTAACGGACACGCGGAAGAGAGCCAACAGAGTCTCGAACAAAAATCGCGAGGTAATCGTCAAAGGTGTAAAATTTCTTTGTACAGATTTTCTCGAGAAAATTGCACACGCGTCTAAATAAAGAGATCCCTTAGAAAACGTTACAAATGTCGTTTTAGTGAAAGCAAATTTTATTATTATAATTAAAGATGTCAAGATATAATAAGAAAAACTTTCTATATGAGTTTATATAGAGTTTGTATTAAAATATCATTAATATAATACCACATAAAATAAATAATAAAATATGTTGTTAAATACACAGGTTTGCTAAATAAAATATATATACTACATATTATGTATAAATTATCATATGAAATAAAATTAATGTAGAAATTAAAATATAAATTAAAATTTTACAAAATGTAAATAAAGTGTAAAAGAATTTTAAATTATAAGAATTATAGAATTTTTAATTCATCAAAAACTTGTTAAAAAATAGGTCTTAATTATATTTATAATTTTCGGGGACAAGTGGATATTATTCTTGATTCTTGGATCCTAATTCGTAAGAATACATGCGTCATCAAATTTACTTAAACTCATATAATCTTTCCTATTAAAAATAAATGTCAAGGATCAGAAATAGCTGTTAATAGCTAAGAAGAAACAACATCAAGGTATTATCGAGAATTTAATATCACGAATAATATTCACATACGAAAAATGTATGGCAATAAAAAGTCTTGGTTTTAACATCTAGCCAGTTATATTACATGTTTTGTAACAACGGATTATCGAACTTGTATTTCTTATTAATAACTACGTTACTCATTGATTGAATATTAATGGTTGCACTGCTAAGAAGGATTAAACAAAATTAACGATCATGTCGTTACATAGCCGTTTTTGTAACAAACCATTTACAAAGTTATTTTATTAGTGTTTATTTATAATAATATATTTATTATGAAAGTAGGTAACGTAATAAATGTGTGCGTGTATGTAAGTGCACAATAAAATATTCGGAGAAAACTATATAATAGATTATTAAGAGATTGTTGTACGATATTTTACAGAAATCAAGCAAAAATATAAGTTAAATGTGCATATAAATTAGATTTTAATTTGTTCTCTCATTTAAAAAAAGAATTTTTACATTTATTGTTAAGTAATATTTTTATAACATTCTATATTTTAACAAAAGTATCCTGTATACAAGTACATATAATACGATATATCATATATCTTTATTTTGCAACGCGACGAACATACGGAGCAATGTGTGGTTCGGGAAGCATTTCGTAAGACGCGATCTTCCATGCATCCTTGACAGAAAAAAAGCAGATGCCATAATTTGCGACATTCACATGAGACGCGTTCGAACCACGCCGTACTCGGTGAACGTCAACTGGAGAAAGCAATTTGTCTGGTCGGCTTAACGCGGCGGATGTTCTTAGCGAAACAGTCTTAATTGGTGTGGGGCGCACGAGGGTTTTAATGGGTAAGAGTGCGACCGGGTCAACCGTATAAGGTGTAAATATGGTTTCTTGCATAACGCGCGCACATGCGAGAGCATCACAGATTATATCTTCGTTCACTAATAAAGTGTGCGCCTAAGATCTTTGCACTTTCCAATTATCTCGGCCAACAATGATAAATGCTTCGGTTGATTAGCGTAATCTTTATTGATTATGTCATGTCCGAGAGTAAAAGTCACTCTAAATGATATATTGTAGCGAAGTAAAATATCCTTTCAAGTAAAAAATAAATAAACTTTATTGTGTAATATAAATATATATATATATATATATATATATATATATATATATATAGTTTGAAGAATATGTGTAAATTTTTATACTTTATAAAATTATTATTTTGTTATGTTACTAATTATTATATCATTTTTTGAATTGAGAAAAATTGTGAGGTTTTTCTTTATATTAAATGTAATCGACAATTTATCCAACTTAATTTAGCTCCACAAATTTGCAAAGAATTTTATTTAGTAATAATTCATTAAACTGCAGTACTTTTTAATTACCGACACATCTCGAATTTTTATATTAAATAATATCTTGGACCTGCTGTCATCAGTGCGTTATTATGTATCATTATACAATCATCTTTGAAAAAAAGATAATTGAATAAAAATCTATGTAGCAAAAATCGCTGGCGTTTTTTTTTTATCGCTGACTCGTAATACTTTCTCTCTACAGAGTCACGTTTCTATCGCCGAAGAATAATGCCATTGACATGAGAAAGACTAAAGAGCAATTGTCAATAGCCGACAAAAGTCTTGACCATGTTGTACATGTGCGTTTTCGCTGTTTAACATGACAGAGGTCTTTCCTCTTAGCTGAATTGTACATGCGAGCAGAAACTCATGTCTTAGCTTGTCTACTTCACGACATTTCACGATACGTTCAGTTTGATCGTGTATTATATAGTAAGAACCTGATAGTGACATGTTCGTTCGCCGCATACACGTCATAAAAAGTGTTACTTTCTCCTTCGTATTCGGTATATAAACAAATATTATTACTGCATCCTTTGATATTGCAGTAAAAATTTTGATATCAGATTAAAGAGATTAAAATGAAAAGCTACAATACATAAGACACCTTTATATAAAAAAGTTTAAATTAAAATTCAATTGAAATTAAAAGCGAATTTGAAAATATCATCTATCGTATCGATATGATAAAATTTGCATGATTTAAAAAGAAGTATTATTTTTCAAACATATCTAAATTTATTAATGACTCTCTCATGCTGAACTAATGCTAATGTTATTCTTATGTCTCAAGTTGTTCGAAGATTCTTTTTATTAATGATCTACATGACAATACGGAAGGACACAGTGGCGAGATTTTATGATCTAGGATGTAGAATAGGATGCAGACTGGCGTGAATATTTAAAAAGAATTCATCACGACGAATACTGTTGCCGAAAGGTAGAAGTTCATGTTCCCGCCACGCTATAATTGTATTACGCAAACGAGAGCCAATGTGGTTGACCTCGGTAAGATCAGTCCTGTCTCGTCTCGCGGGGAGAAAAACACGGCTGCAGGTGGGAGAAGAAAAAGGACAGCCGGGTATTTATCATTATTACGAAAGGACGGGAGGCTCATCTTGAAATTTACTGACCAATTTGGCCCCGCAGCGGTACGTCATTGCATAAGACGAAATACCACAACGGGCGGCATCGTTGGCTGGTTAGCTGGCTGAGTGAGATGCGATTCGATTCGATTGATCGACACGAATGCGAGATGGAGATGGATACCTGACTCTGACAAATGTAAATGACCGGCGCTTTGTGTCGGTGTTACGTCGATATATGCGACTGTGAGTCATATGTTAGTCGCACCGTGAGAATCTCAATCTTGTATTTCAATCCTATCGGCAAACAAGCCGTTTTGATAATGATAGATAGCAATCAAATTGTGCTTCTTATTGATGGGATCTAAGATATTTCGTATCGCTTTCTATATCGCGCAACACTATTTTGCATTTCTTTTGTAAGGAAAGAGTCGTGTATTTTAATTACGAAGATCTTTATCACGAGCGAATTTTAATAGCGAGTTTAAATATCTTTTTTAATTACAAATCAAAATATAGTTAAAAATGATATCATCTGAATTGTATTTTTGATATTGCAAATTTTTGTAGGAAAATATATCAGTAAAATGTTTCAAAGACAAACTGAATATGCGTTGCAAGATACTAGTATTACTTTCTGGTGAATAGAATTATATAGATATATAGCTAAAAGCATTAAACTGAACATTAAGTTAAGTGAACAACCAACAGTAGCAGAAAGTGAGAATTGAAAGTTGCTTGCCGTAGTGTGCATGTCACGTTTGCGAATAGTCGCTATTGACCTTTGCCTGGCTTTTCCGACCGTCTTCCTGCCAAATGGTTGCACAATAGTTCATAGTCTTTTTATTTAGACGAGTATTTTATTAACCATAAAAGAATTATATATATTCAAAAAACCTAGTGCTAAAAGAGTCACAATAAAACGAATGTGGTTAACAATCGACGCTAAAATTTCGTAATATTGGGAAGCATTTTTTTCTTGGAAAACACGTTATTTCTTAAATATTGAATATTAAAAGAACGTCGATTATGCTTCTCTTACAAAAAAAGAGAATGAAGGGGGAAGAGGAGCAGCATTTTTATATCATAATGCAAATAAAAACATCATTTTATATATTAAACATTTTTAGGAATTTTTAAAATCTGCTCGTTTCAATAAATATATAGATTCTTTTAAGGTCGCAGTATTTTCGAAAAAGATTTAGCTTTTTTAATATTATTAATAGTTAATTTAACAGGTTATTTTAATGATTTTCGTTAATGCTAATGCTATGCATTGTATTAGTTAATTTCTTTTGTCAACCGTAAAGTGACGAAGTTTCTTTTCGATTGATACATTGGAGAATTATCAAAGACACTTGTAAAATGCATGTTTAAATTAATATGCGCATTTATTTTTTAGGTAATTTTATGTGATGAAACATTATATAATCACGTTTATTTTGATCGCTGAAACGAGAAATGTCCCACTGACATCGAAAGTTCTCTCATCCGTATTTGGCAACCTTCAATGTTGGCATTTCTATGTTATGATGCCACTTAATACTATCAAGAGAGGTACAATTTAATAAAAGTGTATTCGATATAATAAAAGTGTAAATTTAGCTGTACATCAGAATAATTAATTTTTAAATTGATATGTGGTCATAGGTTTCAATAAATTAATTAATTCATGTAATTGTGAATCGTCAATTTGTGTTTACACATAAAAGCAGTTAAACGAATTTATATTCACTCTCTCAATATAATTACGTAAGATTATTATCATTTTATAATATATATCATGATAAACATGTTATGATAAACATATTACTAGTATAATAAAACTAAGTAGCATAATAAAATTACTGTTAATAATATTATAATAAAAATGCTGAATTTGATATGTAATTTTAAATAAGTATTAATTGTGAATCTTATAACATTTAGACAACATTTAGATGAATTTTTACTGACAATAAATAAGAGCTAATGTCATTATAACATACATACAAAAATTTAAAATAATTTTTATTTTGCATGAAAAAGAATAAAAGAGATAGATGTGCAAAATTAGATTTCTATTATTCATGCTATATTAGTTTTAAAAGGTCGAAATTATTTTACGGCAAATATGATGCTTGACAAACAGATAAAAATGAATAGATATTAAGTTTAATCTTTTTATAATACAAAGCGCTTGTAAGAAAAAATGAATCATTAATCGAACGATTTATCATCCTGTCGAGGTGCACTAATCTAGAGATTTAGAAAAAAACTCACGGAGAATCGTGGTCCGTGTGATTTGTTTGCGTAACTGGCTTTGCACATCTATACTTCAATAGTAATTACGACATTTTTGCGGATCGTTAATGACGCACAGTCATTGACATTCAGCCTGAACGAATGTTCAGCAGATAGATTAGCGAAAGTTTTACGTTCATATTGCAAATCGAACAATTAAGTATTAATCAAATAGCATGCACTAATCAATAGCATTATAAGTTGTAATTAATAAAGTTATATACATATTTTGATTAAATTTTATTTTTATTATATTTTATGTATTATATTTTTGATAGATATTGCGTGCAACAAAAAAATGTCGTAATTTATACACTGCAATTTTTAATTATTTCCACGATGAATTACTTTGTTTTAATTCATCATATTTCATAATTTTAATTTTATTTATATTTAAAAAAATTTTTTATTACATTTATGATAAGAAATTTATAATATATACATTTATATGCCTATTATGACGTGAACAAAAAGTATCATACGTAATATTTTTCGTAAAGAGTGAAAGTTTTCCACGTAAAGTTCTTGCAAGTTATGCAGTTAACGATTGTGAGAGAATATGCATTATCCCGTGCATTAAATGCTGATGAGTGTCGCGAGCATAAGCACTCATGTTCTTGTATGACATATAGAATTGTGTCAATGTAAAGAATTATTATTGCGTATTTATACTTCATTTGTATTGTAATTTTTATATGTAAATATTATGTAATCATAATATAACTTTATCGTTGTTATAGATCATTTTTATATCATTATTTCGGAAATAAGTTTTCGTAATAAAGTGTGTCTTTATAAAAATAATGTAATTTTAACAATTGTAACAATTTGCGAAATATGTTTTACACCGTAATATTTATGAAAAATAATTTATATATACCAAATGATGACATTAATTAATTATACAAACATTACGCAGATTTTAATTACGTGCTTATCTTTAATTTTCACACAATTGATATATAGGTGAGAATCTTGATTATCTGTCGATGCAAAACTTTTGCATAAGAATTTTGTTACTGCTCAATAATTACTTGTTAAATATCCAAGCTGTATTAATTGAGCGATTATATCGCAAAAATGTTAATTAGTTAATAATTTCATTTCTCTTTCGTAAGAAATCATATTACACATGTTAACACAAAAGTAATTAAAATTTATTTATAACATATATGGAAAAATATCACAAAGTCTTTATTTCTAATCAGATTTTAATTACAATAACAAATTTTTAAATAAATTTTTGCAAATGCATAAAATAATGAATAAATGTTAGCATTATGATATGGTATTAATACCAAGCATTAATAAAGTATAAAGAAAATGAATAAGAGAAATGATAATCGTTAAAAAAGATTATTGTTTGTAATTTCAAATCTGTCTAATTTGCATACGACATGTTAAAACCACGAATCATTGAGAGACTTCTATCGTAACGCTTCATTTGAAGCCGAGCAAAGAAGGCGCGGCGTTATATTACGCCATGAGATCTTAGAGACTTCTAATAGCACATGAGCTAAACAGTTTGATGTGTAATTTTTTAAAATATGTGATTGACCTTTGCTAGTCGAAAACGTAACTTATTATGTTGTAGGGAGCATTCCCATTTTAATTCAAGCATTAAGCAAGAATAGACATTTCATTAATTCGATAGATAGGATTCGTAGAAATATGACGATTACATAAATTGCTAATAAGTAATCTTTTTAAATTGTGATATTGTGCTTTGATGCAAGATCGCTTTGAAATTGATTTATGAATCGAAGAGTTAGCATTATAAAATATATTTTACAGAGAAGGAGATTGATTTCAAACGTGTGTTCGTAGAATGCTTTTAACATTTGCGCGGCAAAGAAAGAAGAGATGATAGACAGAAATCATTTCTACAGAAATACATGTTGAACAAGTTGATAAAAATAATAATTAGTTTGCTTAGTGTTCTCTTTAAAAATTTATTCCATAAGAAGAATGTATATTTATTACTAAAGATATGTGATTTACTAATTAAGTATGTTATTACATTGTAAAACATACAGCCAAATTTGTAGAATATATATAAAGAACCTAAAATTTTTATCTATTAATTAAATTTTCAAAATTTCAAAAAAATTTCTGGCAGATTTAACAAATTGTAATTCACGGAAAAACGCAAATAATATTTTATGATCTAATTTTTATTTTTATTTTTGAAATCTAATTGTTAGTCTGATATTTTTTATTAAGGTTTTTTAGTATAATAAGACAATTTTGAAAAAATATGTTACATGACAAAGATTTAAAATTAATAGACGACCTTTGACATTTGCAAGTACTGGAAAAGCTAGGTTTTTCTTGTTCTCGCTATTAAAACGAAAAGAATACACATGCAAATTTACGTGTAAATTTCAAAAGGTACTGACGAAAGCAGTATTTTGCAAAAAAGAAAGTGCAAACTTTGAGAAATAAAATTAAAAGGCGTGATAACACTCGCTCGACATTGTTGCGAGAGTGTATACGAAATAAATTATCGCTGATGCACTGTCACTGTTGCATCCGCTGCGCTCGATACTTTCTACTGCAGATTCTTTGCATTATCGCGGTACAATGGAATCGCTAATACGTCCCAAAAATGCATATCTCGTAAAAATTTACACAATAAGACTGTAAAGCAACAGTTCTTATACATTTTTTAAAATAAAAATTAAACAATTAATATTAAAAATAGTATTTTTAAAACAAAATTTTGAATTAAATTTTAGCGAGTAAAGATATATAATAAAATTTTACTTTGGTTATATATATTGTATTAAATAAAACTAATATTTAAAATATTTACTATATATTTAAACAAAAATTTACAATTTTATAAAAAAATTAATGATGCAAATAAATGTACGATAAATACACTATGAGAAAGTATTTTTATTATTATATAACTTATCTCTAAAGTTGTAAAATTGCAATATTTTTTTCTGTTATAAAAATCGATTATTTTTATCATTTCTCGCAAAGTTGTTATCTCTTTTAATCTTCAGATTTTCATTTATTACCAATTGCAGCATTATATATCTTTTGCGTATAAGAACATAAAAATCTATAAAACTTCAAAATATCGACGTAAAAAATAGATGAAGATTTGTACAAAATTAAATTTTTTAACCTCAGATCACGAACAAATAATTCTCCACAAGTTCACTTATCTCACTTTTTGACGCAAAACGGACTCACAACTCTTTCGAGTTCACCGCTCATCCTCGTCATCATTGCCCGCGTTTATTTTTTCTCATGTCACTTTTATATACACGATTCGTGATGCACTTACCATGATTTTATCGTTGTGCTAATCACCGAGGAAGAAAATAAAAAAAAACATTTCAAAACAAACACATGCTTTACTCAAGAGAGCGTCGCGAGAGATGACTTCTTCGTCTGCGCACAACCAAGAGCATTTATAGGATTTATCCGATCAGCTGGTGGGGAGGACAAAACGTGCGGTCCAGGATTATTACCAGTACAAGATGTATGCGGGAGGATGCTGT
This sequence comes from Nylanderia fulva, assembly GCF_048542155.1. NCBI lineage: Eukaryota > Metazoa > Arthropoda > Insecta > Hymenoptera > Formicidae > Nylanderia > Nylanderia fulva. The sequence goes on from NW_028189945.1 coordinate 3,322,990, forward strand.
AATTCTTCCACGCATATATGCACAGGTGGGAAAGGAAAAGTGGAAGGAGATAAAAAGCCAGAGAGGAAGACAGAGAAAAACATAAACAGAAAGAAAGAGAAAAAAGGAGAGAGAAAGTGAGAGATTAAGCGTGAGAAGAACAAAATTATTCGCACTATTACAATGATCCGACCGAACGATAACTAAAGTATTCTGTATAAATTTAAAGTGTCAAACAGGCAATAAGAGCCAAATCGCGGATGACATTGCGTTATCCCAACGCGAAACTAAATTTTTTCGTTAGAATTAAAAACCTGTGCACAAGGCACCAAATTTTACTTGGTCACGGCCAAGATTTAAAATTGGAATAATCTCTACAAGAGATTTAATTCCATACATCCCCTGTTCCTCCTTAAGAAAATAAATGCGAGAGAAAAATATAGATCCGAAAGTCGCTGAATCGGGAATCGAACCCGAGACCTTTTGCTTGCCGGGCGACTGCTCTTCCAAATGAGCTATTCAGATCCTTTCGATTCTATACTTTTCTCTGCTATATATATAATAAAGTTGATAAACAAACGCCTTTAAGCCAGCGTGTATAAATTAAGAGTTTAAGAAGGCTCTGTAATATAAATATAAATTTAAAGTGTCAAACAGGCAATAAGAGCCAAATCGCGGATGACATTGCGTTATCCCAACGAAACTAAATTTTTTTGTTAGAATTAAAAACCTGTGCACAAGACACCAAATTTTACTTGGTCACGGCCAAGATTTAAAGTATTCTGTTTCCGACATCCTAGTGCATCGTTGACAAAATATAATCCAAAAAGAATTAGTTTGTAAGATTAAAGGATGACGTGCACGATTAAACTAGAGAAATATCGATATTGCATCCGAGTCGCCGATTAGTGCATACGAGTTTCTCATGAACGTCTAAGAAATGCAGGTTTGGTAACGGTGTGATAAATAGCGTCTCGTTGAAACGAACTTTACGGCAACGTCGTTATTCTGGTAGAATATGTAAAGTGTGGTCGCGAGTGTCTTAAGAATTTATGTGTACCTTTTATGTAAGATTTATTCTATATATTATGAGCCAATCAAAATAAAGATCAAATCCGGAAAAAAATTATCTATATATAAATGCAATCGTATATAAATGATTACATATAATTATATAAAACTATAAAATATGTCTATATGTATATATAATTAGTTACAATTATATAATAATTAGATAATAATAATATATAGTTAGATATAATAATATAATTAGATATAATTATATCTCATATAACATAAAGAAAATATATAAAATATACAAAATAATAATATATAAAACATATAAAATATTATATATAAAATATAATATATAAAATATATAAAATATATACAATTAATAGCTAAATGGATCTATTTGCATTTAAATATATGATAACGTGTAATCTCTGATATAATATTTCGCAACTGAATTTTTTACTATATTTTTTGCATAAAAAAATAAAAAATTTCTTCCGCAATTCAAATTAATTGGACAAATATATATGTACATATCAAAATATCAATGGCATCAATGTGGTAAAAACGTGTATCCATATACTTACATACATATTTATAAATATGTTAATAATTACCATTAATAATTAACCCAACGATAAATTTTGCAGTTGCGTTACGTAACAGTTTTTCGCACGTTTTAAGCTCCAAGACTAATTCAAAGTAATTTAAAATAATGATTAAAATATTATTGTAAGCTTACGCACTCACTCTATAAGCAATAGAGCTAAAAGAAAGCTAAAAAAGCTTTTTTGACATATTTTGTTACCGCAAATGTCGCTTTCGTTCTATTACATGTATAACTGTTATGCATCTTTATCAAGCATCTGTCAGTGTAAGTGGAACACTGAGGTAAATCCTATCAAATTTAATGATTGCTGATTTAAAAATTAAAAAACGAGGGTTTGCATATGTGTACTTGTGACTTTTGATATTATTGACATTTGAATATTACGTAAAAGTATTATAGACTTTGCAATGATGTAAGACTAATCGATTTACGACTGCTGGCCTGATGAAAGCTATGAACAAAATTTTGATAATTAATATTTTAATAATTGCTCGTATTATCATAAAAATGTAAGGTTTATAATTGTTTCGATAGTCGTGAATATTTAATATAATAAGAATTATTTAATATTTAGTATTTATTTAATAATTAATTTAGCTTATACAAAATATCGTATATATTTTTTTTCTATAATTTTTCTTTCTTTCTTCTTGTATTTCTTTATCTCTTCCTGTATCTCTTAAGACAAAATTACATAAATGAGATAAAATAATATGAGATCACTTGATGCTTTTGAATTTATACTTACAACTCGATATTTTGTAATACGTATAATATGATAAAATTTTGTTAATGCAATCAATTCTATTATTTCATGTACGTTAATAGAATTTTTCTGTTATATTTTTTTATTTGATTTTAGTTTTCTAATATATATATTTTTTAATTGTTCTCATGATTTCATAATACCGAATGGAGATGAGTGCATTTTATGCGTGATGACGATTTTTTACTTCACGTGGGAAAAAAAAATGACGGACTTTTATTGCGCAAAAAAGAGAAACATTAATGTCTCTTCTTCGGGCTTATAAACTCGACGTCGTCGAATACAGGATGCTTAGGCACAATGATACTCAACGGGTCATCGTAAACATTACGTGAGCTTCGCCGACTTGCATTGCGCGTAGCTCTGCACCGACTACTATAGGGTCCAATAAAAGTTTAGTGTCAGTGGCGCAAGTACTTAGCGTAAATAACTGCTGTTTGCTAACTGTTGAGCGAATAATAATCATGTATAGAAGTCTTGTTCGCGCATCTCACGTATCTTTAAAGCTAACAGTCGATTGCGGTGTTTTCGAAAATTCGAAATTACTGACTGTGAGATATAAGATTTAAATATTAAGATTGTTAAATATGGTCTATAATGTATACATATAGTATTTGTGAAATAAATTAACTCTCTCTCCAAACGTATTAGATGTATTAGATAAACTTCTTAGAAAATAACCTTGATGTACTTCATAATAAGTGTTTGTGAAATCGACTTCAGAAACTTCAAAGTATATGAATGAGCATAACAAAAGAGAGAAAAGAAAAAAGAAAAGAGAAAAGAGTGGTATTATTTTAAGCATGTATATATAATTATATATCATTAAAAATGTCGTATATTAATTATTTCTTTTTGCTGTTGCTATTTTTTATTTATAAATAATTAATAATATGTGATATATTATATAAAGTTGAATTAAAATAATTTAATAATATTCATAAACAAAATTTGTTTAACAAGTTTAACATATTTAAATAAAAATCAAGCTCGTCGTCATTTAAAAAAATAATAAAATTGATATTATAAAAGGCCTAAAACAAACGGTATTCATAAAATATTATATAATATTTTATGAATACCCCTCGTTTTAGGCCTTTTATAATATCAATTTCATTAAAAATTCGTTTATATAGTTATAGTTGAACCAATTAAGCATTTAGTAATTATTATTAAATATGATAATAGGTTATTAAATATGGCTATTATTAAATATAGTAATAATTATCAAATATCCAATTAAAATCTACACCTTAATGCATTTAGTAATTACCAACCAGTTTTTTATATGACATACATATATGTCAACAGCTAAAAGTCAATGATATAAATTTTTCGATATTTCGAAGACAGTTATGTATCTCATTAAAAGTATCGTTTGTACATTAATTATTTTCTAATTTATAAACATATATGGCAATAATTAAAAGTCAACGACAAATTTTTTGATGTTTTGAAAGCATAGTTCGCGTGGAACGTTATGTCATATGCATTCTCAATTATGTAGAAATAAAATTATTTTTGGTGACGAAGTTTATATATATGTCTCTAAACTTTGTTGCATCTTCTTTTCTTTCGATATATTTTGTAATTTGCGACATTAATTTAAAAAACAGAAATAAATTTTCTGTGCCGCCAGATTTATTACCAGGATTTGTTTCAGAAAACAAGTTTGGTACTGAATACCATAAAACATTGTCGTCTTTTGCTAAGTATTTAAGATCTTTGTTAAGCAAAATGTTAACCATATTTAAAATTTCAATCATATCAGACGATTATATAAGAAATTACAAAGACCAATGAATTTTTAATGTAAATGATACATAAATTCGATATAAATTAAAAGGATTCTCTATTTGACGTTTCTTCGATTGCGAATTAATTCGCTAATTTCAAAATTGCAGATATTGCAAAAAAATTCTATCTGTGGATTTTCCCAAATTAAAAAAGTGCGACACTTGTTAACATTAATTAAATATTCGTATCAAAAGATGTCTTGATAGTCTTATTTTGATAGCAATTGAACGCGCAGAAATGCAATTCTATCTTTCGTTCTAAGGAATCGTATTTATTCATTTTAGTGTATAATCACACAAAGGTCAAAATCATGTTTCACATGACCTTAAATCGCCGCTGCCGGCTATTGTCACGTTTAAATAAAAGAATCTTTTTGATTAATACTTGTATATCGCAATGTTTTTATGTTCTTATCGATCTGACCGCCAACGATAGATAACTGGCATCGTAATTACCCATGAATGAAGTTCGCTTCTAGGTGAGATTAACCTTTCACTTAGTATTTGATTTTCCATTGAATGAAAGAGCTCGATATAATCGTAGAAAAGGTCATGATAACTGCTCGCGCGAGCTTCGTCGTTTTTGTCGGTGGAATTGTCAAAGGATACTAGACATTAGACAAGGATACTGGAGAAGAAATTCAATTAAGTATAATAAATAAGTCTATTACAATCCGTACTATTTATTTATTTAAAAAGAAAACATTATAGTGTTCGTGTTCTGTAAATAAAGATCTCTCTTTTCTTACGGAAATTTGTTATATTTCTTGAGTTTTAAACGACATGGGATTTTCTTGGACAATCGGAATAAGCCTTCTTGCGATCATCAGATATAATAAATGTAAAGAGGATGTGTCCCTTGTAACGATAAAATTCAATTCTTCACAAAAGCTTCATTATTATTGGTTAATTTAGCGCTGCGTTTCTAATTTATCGATTCCATTAAGCCAAATTATGGTAAAACTATGATTATTTTATCGACTAACATGCGAATAAAATTTCTTTGCCTTAGTACAAAACATTGCGTATGTAAAAATAATTTTTAAATATAATTTTAATATATTGTATACACACACATATATATATATATATATATATATATATATATATATATTATAATGAAAACTAAAATACTGTAATTAAGATTTATCAATAATAATATGCGTCTAAGAAATATTATGTACATTTGCATAAAAATTATTTTAAATATTCTTGAATTCATTAAAATTCGGAAATTCCAAAGGAGAGACACAGTCAGTTCATTACCATAATGCATTTTTTGGCACATCAAAAAATATGAAGCATATAACTATTTATAGACATGTAATTAATTAATTAAGTTTTTTAACAAGATGACATCAAATCCTTGTATGTTATTTTTATTGTTTATTTGAAATACTTTCGAAATTTTATTTTTTTAGTTCTAATTATTTATGTAGAACATCTTAATTATATAATCATTATAATATTAAATAATTAACGTTTAATATATGCATATTTACATAAAGGGAACTAATATTTATATCCTAAAATAACCATTAATGGCATTTATATTCGTCATTATTATATTTGCTGTTGCTTATTCATAACGAAATAATAAGTAGAGTACTATATTATAAAGTTAAGTTTATTTTTAAATTTTCGTAATTTTATCGAAGTAGTATATATTATTCGGTGCTTCGTTAAATATATTAACTGCATTGCATCTTACAAGATGTATACGATATATTGCATCGCTATTATCGTGATGCATTCGCTACTTGTTAGCAAATTGAATGCAAATTGAATCATTTGAAATGCGTATAAGAAAATAGAATTTTATTGTTATTGAATGTTAGATACACTTAACTTATCATTCAAAAATTGCGTTAAAAATTAATATTGCATTAGAAATATATATATCTACTTATTAGTCATATCTATTTATTATTTTTGAATTTCTTTATTCAAGCTTGAATACTTTTATTTATATTGTCCATATAACTATCAAAGGATACATCTTATGTTAAGAAGAAGATAAGCATACAAATAGTATTTTTACAAAAGTTTTTATTTTTTCCCATGTTTGGACTCAGCATTACCATCGGTCATCAAATAATATTGCTATTATTAATATTAATATTATTAAGATTTAAGAGAGAAAAGCTTATGCATTTCGCTGATCGACAATAAACTCGTGTAATTGTTCGCGTTATAAGTTCTCATCATTTGCGGGTTTTGAAAGCAGGTAGATAAATTCTATAAAGTTTGGGGATTTCTTCGAAGGCAGGTAGATAATCTCTGCGAGATAAATATTCGTAATCCACGGATTCCCAACTAGATTCTTCGAGGAGCCATTTCAGATTTTGATTATTGTCAGTGGGCTAAATTAATACAAGTTAATTTAACAGTACAAAAAAGGAGAGAGTCGATTCTTTTTTGTTTACTCTCTGCCTCACTTTATTGAGATGATAGAGAGATCGAAGAACTTTAGCTTACGAGACGAGCTTGATTTAGCAGTACTTATAAAAAAAATATTATGCATTATCACGAGGAATTCTGATTAATATGTCTAAGTATTTACGAATTTATTACAAATGACGCTTTTGCATTGAATGGGTAATAGGCGTTTCGAATGCTTGCAACAATATTGAAAATCCGTGTCGTTACCTATATGAGGTCTGGTCGACGTGGATAGCGATAAGGTCGATGGTGAATATCCTGGTGTAGACACTTTAACCCTGTCAGTAAAAAGTGTTGGTTAACTTATAATTCAAGTGACAATCTTTTGGAATAATAATATTTAAGAAGCTTAATAACTAGTAATAACATTTGATGAAAATATAGGTAAGCTGCATAAACAAAACGTATTTTATTGAAGCGGTAAATCATCTTTTGATAATAAATAGTCGATTTTATTATGATTATAAATGATTGAATGTTCGATCGCGTCGTCATTATAGATGATAGAATGATCGACTGGATTGTGACGATAGTTGATCTGAACGCGATAATAGATGATTTTTATTAAACCACAGATAAAATTTTACAATTGAAGGTGGAAGATGTGCGTAAAGTATTAGTAAAAAGAGAAATAAGATATGATGCTGATGTGCATGTTATAATTAATAATATACTATTTGGAATTATAAAATATATGCATACCTTGTTACTTCAGTCGCCGGCGTTGTGTAAACATAGCCATCCCTTTTTCGAGTTGTGGATGGTGTAGTTCTGATTGTAGTAGTTGTGGATGGTGTAGTTCTGATAGTAGTAGTTGTGGATGGTGTAGTTCTGATTCTAGTGGTTGTAGTAGGCGTTGTGGTTCTTACCTTCGTCGTTGAATAAGTATATGGTGAGTATGTTGTGCTTACTGTTGGATATACACTATAAATGACTGGTGGATACGTAATTGGCTTCCGTGTCGTAGGTTTGTAGGTGCTGGAAGGTTGCGGTGGTGGAAAATATGTATACTTGTGCGAAGACAGATAGGTCGGCGGTGTAGTTCTCAATTTTTGGGTAGTTGTAGATACTGTATTTCTAATTACAGTAGTCGTGGATGGTGTTGTGGTAGTTGTAGTAATTGTGGATGGTGTAGTTCTGATTCTAGTGGTTGTACTAGGCGTCGTGGTTCTTACCTTCGCCGGTAAATAAGCATCTCCTGGTGTAGACACCTTAATAAACCTGGTAGTAAAAAGTTTTGTTATACATACAACAATTCAAATGATAATCTTTTGGAATCATGATACTTAAGAAGCTTGATAATTAGTAATAACATTTGATGAAAATATAGATGGGCTGCATAAACAAAATGCATTTTGAAGCGATGAATTATCTTCTGATAATAAATAGTCGATTGTATTATGATTATGAATGATTGAATGTTCGATCGCATCGTCATTATAGATGATAGAATGATCGATTGGATTGTAACGATAGTTGATCTAAACGCGAACAGATGATTTTTATTAGACTACAGAGACTATACAATTTAACAGTTAAAGTTAGGATATGTGCGTAAAATATTAGTGTAAAAGAGAAATAAGATATGATACTGATGTTATAATTATTAATATAATATTTGAAAATATAAAATATATTTATACGTTGCTATTTTATTCGATGGCGTTGGGTAAACATATTTTCCACTCTTAGTATAAACATAGTCATTCGTTTTTGGAGTTGTATAATAATATCTCTCCGGAGGTTTAATCGCTGTGGAGTTTAGATCGTTTCTCTTAATTTCTCTGTAATAATAATAGCTTACGAATATTGAATGCTTTAAAAAAAGTAGTTATTATATAAATCGATCATGATTGCGAATAAGTATACTATTAAAAATTAATTTTATTAAATTAATAATTTTATACAGAATAATTATATAGAAATGTTAAAAGTTTTAAGATGCTCGAACACACTTACTTAAAAAACGGTGCCTCTAAGAATTCAGCCTGTATTTTTTTATTCTTTATCGCACTTATGTTTTTCTTAGGATTTGCATCTGTATGATACGTGGAGAGCACGGCCACCAGAATGGCCACCCACAGCAACTTCCACTGTAACATAATTTTTATTATAATCGATCAAATAATTAGCTTATTGTGCTTTACATTATACATTTTTTATCACACTATTATATTATTTATTACATTAATTTTATTACATACATTATATTACACAATTTGTATTCATTATTTACCTTATTTATTCAGTATTACAATATTAAATAGATACTGTTAGTAAATATATTTATTCTATAATCAAATTTTCTGGTTAATGACGTATAATAATAAAAAATTGTAATTAATACCTTATAGCTCGTCAAGTTGGCCTTCTAATTTATCACATATTTTAATTGCATACGAGCCGAATTTTATTTTGCATTATATAATTTTGTTTTAATTTATTAATAAAAAATTATGCAAAATATGTTTTTTGTTAAATAAAAATCAAGAATATCAGTTTATCATTATTTTACATATATTTTTTTAACAAACTTGTGAAATATATTTTTATATGATTGATATCCTTTTTTTTCACAATTATTGATAATTCTGAATTTTTATTACTTTTCTAAATATAGTATCACTTTTCTTTTTAGTTTTTGCCAATTGTAGCGATTATATTTCACACAAGGACATAAATATCTTTAAAAATTTTAACACTGACATGAAAGATAGTCAAACGTTGAACGTATAAGTTTGTACAAGTTTCATCTCTTGATTCTCATACATAAGTGATTCTTTACAAGATCACTCTTATTATATTTCACTTTTCAAGCATTTTCTCCGACAGTAAAAAGAGTCCCAAATTCATTAACCATCCCCGATGCACTGTAGTTATACTTACCATGACTTTCTTATCGTGACGATCACAGAAAAAAAAGATCAAAATGTGAACACTTTAAAATGAGAATACATCCCACATTCAGAAGCGTATTCCAAGAGGTCACTTCTTCATCTTCTTCACAAATGATCAAGAATATTTATATATAGGATTCATTTAATTAGTTAGTGGGGAGAATATTCGAAGCATTCGACCGAAGACGATTATTATCAAGGATAATGCAAGAAGATGCTATAATTCTTTTTTTTCAACATTTACATAAATTAAAATTGCGAGAAAAAGAAATATACAGAAAGAGAGAGTGAGCAATTCGAAGAGAAAGATACCCGCAATATTCAAATATCTGATCGAAGCAATTGAAGATGGATGTTTAATGCAGTCGAAGGACATTCCCAACACATTAACGTTATATAAGCGAATTTCAGGAATCTTCGAACCTTAATGTTCATAAATTATGTGAATGTCCATCTAGTCAAACGTTATAATACTTACCGTTTATTATTGAGGCTTATTCAATAGAGTTTTAAAAAATGCGTTTAAAATTTATATTGCATTAGAAATATATATATATATATATATATATATATATATATATATATCTACTTATTACTCATATCTATTTATTATTTTTGAATTTCTTTATTCAAGCTTAAATATTTTTGGTCAATCAAGCGCTTGTTACCTTGTGTTTTAAATTTTAACTGGAAATTGCTTCATTCAATTTGTTAAATATTTTTATTTATATTGTCCATATCACTATCAAAGGATACATCTTATGTTAAGGAGAAGATAAGCATACAAATAGTATTTTTACAAAAGTTTTTATTTTTTTCTATGTTTGGACTCAGCACTACCATCGGTCATCAAATAATATTGCTATTATTAATATTAATATTATTAAGATTTAAGAGAGAAAGGCTTATGCATTTCGCTGATCGACAATAAACTCGTGTAATTGTTCGCGTTATCAGTTCTCATCATTTGCGGGTTTTGAAAGCAGGTAGATAAATTCTATAAAGTTTGGGGATTTCTTCGAAGGCATGTAGATAATCTCTGCGAGATAAATATTCGTAATCCACGGATTCCCAACTAGATTCTTCGAGGACCCATTTCAAATTTTGATTATTGTCAGCGGGCTAAATTAATACAAGTTAATTTAACAGTACAAAAAAAGAGAGAGTCGATTCTTTTTTGTTTACTCTCTGCCTCACTTTATTGAGACGATAGAGAGATCGAAGAACTTTAGCTTGCGAGACGGGCTTGATTTAACAGTACTTATAAAAAATATATTATGCACTACCACGAGGAATTCTGATTAATATGTCTAATAATTTTAGTTTTATAAGGATTGATTTTGAGTTGATCTTGATCGGCTGTTAGGCGATTCGGAAGCTTGCGGGTCAAATGTTGAACATCCGGCTCGTAACCTATATAAGGTCTGGTCGGCGTGGGTGGCGGTAAGGTCGGTCGTGAATACGATGTACCAGTATAGTTATATGGTCGGTATGTTGTTCTTACTGTTGGATATACACTATAAATGACTGGTGGATATGTAATTGGCTGCCGCGTTGTAGGTTTGTAGGTGCTGGAAGATTGCGGTGGTGGAAGATATGTATACTTGTGCGGAGGCAGATAGGTCGGCGGTGTAGTTTTCAATCTTTGGGTAGTTGTGGATGATGTAGTTCTACTTGCAGTAATCGTGGATGGTGTTGTGGTAGTTGTAGTAATTGTGGATGGTGTAGTTCTGATTCTAATGGTTGTACTAGGTGTCGTGATTCTTAACTTCGGCGGTAAATAAGCATCTCCTGGTGTAGACACCTTAATAAACCTAGTAGTAAAAAGTGTTGTTATACATACAACAATTCAAATGATAATCTTTTGGAATCATGATACTTATGAAGCTTGATAATTAGTAATAACATTTGATGAAAGTATAGATGCTGCATAAACAAAATGCATTTTGAAGCGATGAATCATCTTCTGATAATAAATAGTCGATTGTATTATAATTATGAATGATTGAATGTTCGATCGCATCGTCATTAGAGATGATAAAATGATCGATTGGATTGTAACAATAGTTGATCTAAACGCGAATAGATGATTTTTATTAGACTACAGACTATAAAATTTAACAGTTAAAGTTAGGATATGTGCGTAAAATATTAGTGAAAAAGAGAGATAAGATATGATACTGATGTGTATATGTTATAATTATTAATATAATATTTGGAAAAATAAAATATATTTATACGTTGCTATTTTATTCGATGGCGTTGGGTTCACATATCCTCCATCCTTAGTATAAACATAGCCATTTGTTTTTGGAGTTGTATAATAATATTCCTCCGCAGGTTTAATCGCTGTGGAGTTTAGATCGTCTCTCTTAATTTCTCTGTAATAATAATAGCTTACGAATGTTGAATGCTTTAAAAAAAGTAGTTATTATATAAATCGATCATGATTGCGAAGTATACTTTTAAAAATTAATTTTATTAAATTAATAGTTTTATACAGAATAATTATATAGAAATGTTAGAAGTTTTAAGATGCTCGAACACACTTACAAAGACTTAAAAAACGGTGCCTCTAAGTATTCAGCCTGTATTTTTTTATTCTTTATCGCACTTATGTTTTTCTTAGGATTTGCATCTGTATGATACGTGGAGAGCACGGCCACCAGAATGGCCACCCACAGCAACTTCCACTGCAACATAATTTTTATTATAATCGATCAAATAATTAGCTTTACATTATGCTTTACATTGTGCATTACATTATGCTTACATTGTGCTTTACATTTAAATACATAAATTTTTTATCACACTATTATATTATTTATTACATTAATTTTATTACATACATTATATTACATAATTTGTATTCATTATTTATCTTATTTATTCAATATTACAATATTAAATAGATACTATTAGTTAATATATTTATTCTATAATTAAATTTTCTGGTTAATTGTTATTATAAGAACATTTAAAAAAAACATTTTAATCTTTTTTTTTACTATCACAATGGAGCCGTTAACATATATGAAAAAATAATAGAATTATGATAGATTGAAAATCATTTCTTTGTGATAATCTAACGTTTCATTTATGCGATGATCTTACATAACTCATCTCGGCTATGAAATATTATACAATATAGTGATGATAAATCGTGAAAATGTAATCTAATGTATCGCTTTTTGTTGATTAACGTTCAACAATGAAAACTTTGAACAAAATAATTATGTAATTGTTATTAAACAATTAGCTAATTTGAAAAGCTTTTTATATAAGTATATATATATATATATATATATATATATATATATATAGGTTTCACAATTATAGTTAACAAAATAATATAAATGCATTAATAAAATAATATAAAATGTTTTATACATATACTAAACAATATTAATTAATTGTGAAAATAAAACATTATCGGAATTTTAATTATATTTATCCTTAGCCTTGGAGCAATATGAATTTCAATCGTATTATACATACACACATTTATCGATGCAAAATAATTGCCTGATAATCTAACTAATTCTATTTCTCAATACTAATAATAATCGGTCTAGAATCGTAAATTTAAACATTCAAATTATATTTAATTGAGAAATTATACCGCAAATGCATCGTGAAAGTAGCTAACAATAAGTTAATAATTTATTGTTAAACTATTCATTAATTTTAATCTTTTTTTACATAACTTTATATTTTTTTACATAGTATTAATATAATTTGCATAAATCATTTATTAAACCGCAAACCGGTAAGACAAGTATTTGTAATTTACTTTATACGAAATTGAAGAGGAGATGCAGTTTTATTACGAGTTTTTTAAGACTTTAAATGTTATGCGAACTAAATAATTTGAACAAGTATTTAGAAGCAAAATTATGGCTGATATTTATTAAGTAGAAATGTAACTTCATTACTTGATCAGAGAAAAAGATTAAATCAATTAAATTTTTTATAATAATTATATTTATATTTAGAGTTTTGCGTTATTTTATTATAAGATTGAAAGTTTACGATTAAACATTTATAATAGAATATTTAGAAAATTAAATATTAAATTGAATTTCAGAAAGTAAAGAAACAATAAATCTTATTTTACCTTAAGAAAAAATCGTAATTTATAGTTTAATTAATATAAACAAATTTTGTTTTAATTTATTAATAAAAAATTATGCAAAATATGTTTTTTGTTAAATAAAAATCAAGAATATCACTTTATTATTATTTTACATATATTTTTTTAACAAACTTGTGCAATATATTTTTATATGATTAATATCCTTCGTTTTCACAATAATTGATAATTCTGAATTTTTATTATTTTCTGAATATATTATCACTTTTCTTTTTAGTTTTTACCAATAATTGTAACAATTATATTTCACACAAGGACATAAATATTTTTAAGAATTTTAACACACATCGACATGAAAGATAACCAAACGTTGAAGAGTATAAGTTTGTACAAGTTTCATCTCTTGATTTTTATACATAAATAAGTGATTCTTTACAAGATCACTCTTCTTATATTTCACTTTTCAAGCACTTTCTCCGACAGTTAAAGGAGTCCCAAATTCATCAACCATCCCCGATTATCCGTGTCTATTTTCTTTCAGGTCACTTTAAGTCCACAATTATAATGATGCACTGTTATACTTACCATGATTTGTTTATCGTGATAATCACAGAAAAAAAAAGATCAAAATGTGAACACTTTAAAATGAGAATACATCCCACATTCAGAAGCGTATCCCAAGAGGTCACTTCTTCGTCTTCTTCACAGACGATCAAGAATATTTATATATAGGATTCATTTAATTAGTTAGTGGGGAGAATATTCGAACTATTCGGCTAATGACGATTATTAAAGGATAATCACAAGAAGATTTTGTAATTCTTCTCGTTTCACATTTACATAAATTAAGATTGTGACAAAAAGAAATATACAGAAAGAGAGAGTAAGCATTTCAAGAGAAAGATACGCGAGATATTCAAATATCTGACCGAAGCAATTGAAGATGGATGTTTAATGGCAGCAGTCGAAGGACATTCCCAACACATTAACGTTATATAAGCGAATTTCAGAAATCTTTGAACCTTAATGTTCATAAATCATGTGAATGTCCATCTAGTCAAACGTTAAAATACTTACCATTTATTATTGAGGCTTATTCAATAGAGTTTTAGAAAATGCGTTTAAAATTTATATTGCATTAGAAATATATATATATATATATATCTACTTATTACTCATATCTATTTATTATTTTTGAATTCCTTTATTCAAGCTTAAATATTTTTGGTCAATCAAGCCCTTATTACCTTGTGTTTTAAATTTTAACTGGCAATCGCTTTATTCAATTTGTTAAATATTTTTATTTATATTGTCCATATCAACTATCAAAGGATACATCTTATGTTAAGGAGAAGATAAGCATACAAATAGTATTTTTACAAAAATTTTTATTTTTTTCTATGTTTGGACTCAGCACTACCATCGGTCATCAAATAATATTGCTATTATTAATATTAATATTATTAAGATTTAAGAGAGAGAGAGAGGTTTATGCATTTCGCTGATCGACAATGAACTCGTGTAATTGTTCGCGTTATCAGTTCTCATCATTTGCGGGTTTCGAAGGCAAATAGATAATCTTTATGAGGTTTGGGGATTTCTTCGAAGGCAGGTAGATAATCCCTAGGAGGTAGATATTCGTAACCTATATAAGGTCTGGTCGGCGTGGGTGGCGGTAAGGTCGGTCGTGAATACGGAGTACCAGTATAGTTATATGGTCGGTATGTTGTTCTTATTGTTGGATATACACTATAAATGACTGGTGGATACGTAATTGGCTTCCGCGTCGTAGGTTTGTAGGTGCTGGAAGGTTGCGGTGGTGGAAGATATGTATACTTGTGCGGTGGCAGATAGGTCGGCGGTGTAGTTCTCAATCTTGGGGTAGTTGTGGATGGTGTAGTTCTGATTGTAGTGGTTGTGGATGGTGTAATGGTAGTTGTGGTAGTAGTTGTGGATGGTGTAGTTGTGGTAGTAGTTGTAGATGGTGTAGTTCTGATTGTAGGCGTCGTGGTTCTTATCTTCGGCGTTAAATAAGCATCTCCTGGTGTAGACACTTTAACAACCCTGTCAGTAAAAAGTGTTGGTATACTTATAATTCAAGTGACAATCTTTTGGAATAATAATACTTAAGAAGCTTAATAATTAGTAATAACATTTGATGAAAATATAGGTAAGCTGCATAAACAAAATGTATTTTATTGAAGCGGTAAATCATCTTTTAATAATAAATAGTCGATTTTATTATGATTATAAATGATTGAATGTTCGATCGCGTCGTCATTATAGATAATAGAATGATCGACTGGATTGTGACGATAGTTGATTTGAACGCAATAATAGATGATTTTTATTAAACCACAGATAAAATTTTACAATTGAAGGTAGAAGATGTGCGTAAAGTATTAGTGAAAAAGAGAAATAAGATATGATGCTGATGTGCATGTTATAATTAATAATATAATATTTGGAATTATAAAATATATGCATACCTTGTTACTTCATTCGACGGCGTTGGGTAAACATATCCATCCCTTTTTCGAGTTGTAGTAGTTGTGGATGGTGTAGTTCTAATTGTAGTAGTTGTGGATGGTGTAGTTCTGATTCTAGTGGTTGTAGTAGGCGTCGTGGTTCTTACCTTCGGCGTTAAATAAGTATCTCCTGGTGTAGACACAACCCTGTCAGTAAAAAGTGTTGGTATACTTATAATTCAAGTGACAATCTTTTGGAATAATGATACTTAAGAAGTTTAATAACTAGTAATAACATTTGATGAAAATATAGGTAAGCTGCATAAACAAAATATATTTTATTGAAACGGTGAATCATCTTTTGATAATAAATAGTCGATTGTATTATGATTATAAATGATTGAATGTTCCATCGCGTCGTCATTATAGATAATAGAATGATCGACTGGATTGTGACGATAATTGATCTGAACGCGATAATAGATGATTTTTATTAGATCACAGATATTATAAAATTTTACAATTGAAGATAGAAGATGTGCGTAAAGTATTAGTGAAAAAGAGAAATAAAATATGATGCTGATGTGCATGTTATAATTAATAATATAATATTTGGAATTATAAAATATATGCATACCTTGTTACTTCATTCGACGGCGTCGGGTAAACATATCCACCTCTAGTATAAACATAGCCATCCGTTTTTGGAGTTGTAGTTCTAATTGTAGTAGTTGTGGATGGTGTAGTTCTGATTGTAGTAGTTGTGGGTGGTGTAGTTCTAGTGGTTGTAGTAGGCGTCGTGGTTCTTACCTTCGGCGTTAAATAAGTATTTCCTGGTGTAGACACAACCCTGTCAGTAAAAAGTGTTAGTATACTTATAATTCAAGTGACAATCTTTTGGAATAATGATACATAAGAAGCTTAATAACTAGTAATAACATTTGATGAAAATATAGGTAAGCTGCATAAACAAAATGTATTTTATTGAAACAGTGAATCATCTTTTGATAATAAATAGTCGATTGTATTATGATTATAAATAATTGAATGTTCCATCGCGTTGTCATTATAGATAATAGAATGATCGACTGGATTGTAACGATAGTTGATCTGAACGCGATAATAGATGATTTTTATTAGACCACAGATAAAATTTTACAATTGAAGGTAGAAGATGTGCGTAAAGTATTAGTAAAAAAGAGAAATAAGATATAATGCTGATTTGCATGTTATAATTAATAATATAATATTTGGAATTATAAAATATATGCATACGTTGTTATTCTATTTGACGGCGTTGGGTAAACATATCCTTCACCCTTAGTATAAACATAGCCATCTGGTTTTGGAGTTGTATAATAATATCCCTCCGGAGGTTCAATCGCTATGGAGTTTAAATCGTTTAGATCGTCTGCTCTCTTAATTTTTCTGTAATTATAATAGCTTACAAATATCCAATGCTTTAAAAAAAATAGTTATTATATAAATTGATCATGATTGCGAATAAATATACTTTTAAAAATCAATTGTATTAAATTAATAGTATTATACAGAATAATATTATACAGAAATATACTCTCAGAAGTTTTAAGATGTTTAAACACACTTACAAAGACTCAAAAAATGGTGCCTCTAAAAAGTCAATCTGTGTTCTTTTATTCTTTATCGCACTTATATCTCTCTTAGAATTTGCATCTGTATGATACGTGGAGAGCACGGCCACCAGAATGGCCACCCACAGCAACTTCCACTGTAACATAACTTTCATTATAATCGATCAAATAATTAGCTTATTGTGCTTCACACTATACATTTTTTATCACATTATTATATTATTTATTACATTAATTTTATTACATACATTATATTACATAATTTGTATTCATTATTCATCTTATTTATTCAATATTATAAAATTAAATAGATACTTTTAGTAAATATATATTTATTCTATAATAAAATTTTCTGGCTAATTATTATTTAATATAAGAACATACTAAAAAGACATTTTAATCTTTTTTTTTACTATTAATCGAGCCATTTACATATACAAATAATAGAATCGTAATAGATCGAAGATCTTTTCTTTGCAATAATCTAATGTCTCATTCATGATGATCTTACATAACTCATCTCGGCTACGAAATACTATATACAATATACTGATGACAAATCGTGAAAATGTGAGCATGAAATCTAATACATCGTTTTTTTTATTGATTAATGTTCAACAATGAAAACTTTGAACAAGATAAGTATATAAATGTTTTTAAACAATTAGCTGTTTTAAAAAGCCTTTTATATAAGTAATCGTTTTCACAATTATAAGTTAATAAAATACAATAATATAAATGCATTAATAAAATAATATAAAATGTTTTATACGTGCTAAACAATATTAATTAATTGCAAAAATAAAACATTATCGTAATTTTAATGTATTCATTTTTAGCCTTGAGGCAATATGAATTTCAATCGTATTATACATACACACATTTCATCGATGGAAAACAATTGTTTGATAATTTAACTAATTCTGTTTCTCGGTACTAATAATCGGTCTATAATCGTAGAATTAAATATTTAAATTATATTTAATTGAGAAATTATACCGCAAAGGCGTCGTAAAAGTAGCTAACAATAAGTTAATAATTTATTGTTAAAATATTCATTAGTTTCAATCATTTTTTATATAGGTTTATATTTTTTACATAGTTTGTATAAATCTAATTTGCATAAATCATTTATTAAACCGGTGAAACATGTATTTGTAATTTACTTTATCCGAGATTGAAGAAAAGATGCAGTTTTATTACGAGATTTTTGAGACTTTTAATGTTATGTAAGCTAAATAATTTGAACAAGTATTTAGAAGCAAAATTACGACTGATATTTATTTAGTAAAAATGTAACTTCATTACTTAATCAGAAGAGGATTAAATTAATTACATTTTTTATAATAATTATATTTATATATTTACATTCAGAGTTTTTTGTTATTTTATTATAAGATTGAAAGTTTACGATTAAACATTAATAGAATATTTAGAAAATTAAATATTAAAATGAATTTTAAAATGCAAAGAAACAATAATTCTTATTTTACCTTAAGAAAAAAATCGTAATTTATAGTTCAATTAATATAAACAAATTTTGTTTTAATTTATTAAGAAGAAATTATGCAAAACGTGTCTTGTTAAATAAAAATCAAGAATATCACTTTATCAGTATTTTACATATATTTTTTTAACAAACTTGTGCAATATATTTTCATATGATTGATATCCTTCTTTTTCACAATTATTGATAATTTTAAATTTTTATTACTTTTCCAAATAAAGTATTACTTTTCTTTTTAGTTTTTGTCAATTGTAGCGATTATATTTCACACAATTACATAAGTATCTTTAAGAATTTGAACACATTGACATGAAAGATAGTCAAACGTTGAACGTATAAGTTTGTACAAGTTTCATCTCTTGATTCTCATACATAATAAGTGATTCTTTACAAGATCACTCTTATTATATTTCACTTTTCAAGCACTTTCTCCGACAGTTAAAGGAGTCCCAAATTCATCAACCATCCCCGATTATCCGTGTCTATTTTCTTTCAGGTCACTTTAAGTCCACAATTAATGATGCACTGTTATACTTACCATGATTTTCTTATCGTGATAATCACAGAAAAAAAAGATCAAAATGTGAACACTTTAAAATGAGAATACATCCCACATTCAGAAGCGTATCCCAAGAGGTCACTTCTTCGTCTTCTCCACAGACGATCAAGAATATTTATATATAGGATTCATTTAATTAGTTAGTGGGGAGAATATTCGAAGCATTCGACCGATGACGATTATTATCAAGGATAACCACAAGAAGATGCTATAATTCTTCTCCTTCCACATTTACATAAATTAAGATTGCGAGAAAATGAAATATACAGAAAGAGAGAGTGAGCATTCCAAGAGAAAGATACCCGCGATATTCAAATATTCGATCGAAGGAATCAAAGATGGATGTTGAATGGTGATAGTCGAAGGACACCGTATTTGGTCCCTGATCGTGGAGCGCCGTTGACAAATATTCGAAAATAATGATTTTATGAAATTCAAGGATTTTGCACGCGATTGGAAAAAGAGAACTGTGATATTTGTCGCTGGATGAATTCCTCATATTAAAAAAAGGGTTTGGTGACGACTTAAACAATCTTGAAACATTTTGTTGAAATAAACTTTACAGTAATGTTATTCTGATAGAATATTTTGTAATTGAACTAAAAAAAAACAAATCTATTAATACAAAACTTATTAAATATTACTGTGTCAATTATAATGATCGTTAGACATATTCGTTTTAGCACACCTAACGATCATTATATTGGCATAATATTTAATAAGTTTGACATTTTAACATACATCAATTAAGATAAATTAAATATAAGACGTCAACATATCTGCAGGATATGTTGACTTGTAATAAAGCTGTTAATGCGGCTAAAGTGGCACAAATGAGTGTCGAAACGTCCCGCCGTTAATCATTACTGCACCGCTTTTCTTTTTGTAATCTATACAATAACAATACATTTTTCTTTCTATATAAATTGACCCTGTTTTACCATTTTATACCGCCGTTCGTTCAATTCTATGTATTCATATTGAAATGAACAGTTTAATACGTTGCTCGTTTAGGCCTTTATTTTATATATTTATATATTTATTATTTATAACACAAGCTTAAATTACTAAAATATTATTTTCAAAATAATATTAAAAATTTACACTAACGCAATATAATAATATTATATATAATTGTATAATAATATTATATGTAATTTATTTTCTCGACTAACTTTATTGTGATAATAACGTTAGGTCTTCTTTATAAAATCTTTATAAAATCAAATTCAGCTTGATCAAGCGTCATTTAATAACACGCGTGCGTGATCTATTACATTTTACATCTGCATCTTATTTACATTTTACATGAAACGACAAAAATACTGAAACTTGCATCGCATTGCAATCCAAAAAAGGATTGACATATACATACTAAAATGTTAACGACATCAGGCTTTATTTTATATTCCTGCTTCATCATAAAATATTAAGCAACGAATAGATTTAGGCGAGTCTATAATTATTATACGATAACTGATATAAGGATAAACTTCTCGATTGCGTTGTATCTCTATCAAGTTTTATAAGATTTTTGTGAAACTAAAAGTATGTGTAATATATATTAAGCAACTTCAATTATAAAGCAAACTATTACAATAGTATTTTTATCGTATTTAGAAAAGATGGCAAATAGTATACATATATTTTAGTATAGAGTAATAAAACTTTGTTTTCTACATACATATATGTATATTCGCAATTGAGAGAACATAATCTAACATAATACTTGTATCGTCTAAAAATTTTATTGGATATGTTATATAATACATCGCCAAGGTTTATTGCAGTCTATTTACATCTTCATATTAAAGTTAACTTTGGTAACCTCGGTTTTTGAATTAGAATAATATTTATAGATTTTATTTGTTAATTTTATGGCGAGTCCATAAACATAGATTTTATTAGTTTCTAAGATATATGCATATATATTCCAGTTTTGTTAAGCTATTAACTGTAAATGTCATTTTTATGGAAAATTATTCTCGTGAAAAAATGTGCAATGTTTGAAAAAGCCGAATAAAAAAATATGCTATATATAACATAATGTGTGTGTACGCGTGCGCGCGCACACACACACACACACACACACATACAAAACATACCTATAAATATCTTAAAATACTTTAATTACTTAAGATAAATGGCAGTGTATGCACTTAAGAATATCCGTGAATTTGCACATTGTTCGAAATTCTACCCTCACATTCTTGTAATTATTGGAATTCGGAAATTCCGAAGGACACAGTCAATTCATTACCAATGCATCTTTGTAGACACGATCAAAGATATGAGAGAAGGCCTTCAACTATTTATAGCCATGTTATGAATTAATTCAACAAGATGACGACAAATATTCGTTTTCTACCCTTTTAAAGTATCTCCAAAATTTTATTTTCTTGATTCTTGTTAATATTATATAGACTTTGCAATTATACATAATAATTCAAAAGATTGTCTATTAAAATCTTCTCAAGAATAGAAAAATAATAAATAAAAAAAAAATTGGCGTAATAATAATTATTGTTAACTTAATTTTATAAATGCATTTTTAAAAAGTATATAAATATATATAAATTTTTTCTTTAAATAAATTCACTTACAATTAGTTGAATAAGCATAAATAAATTCTTCTGAAAACTTTTTATAAAGCATTAAAATATTTGAAAAATAAAGGCAAAATATATTACACAAATATTTCTTTATATAAGATATGCTTTCAAACTGTTTCTGAAATAATAAACATTGTAAAATATGTAAAAATTTATTGTAGTTTTTATTCACAGATAAGGATTTCGACAAACTTTCTTTTTACTTTGATTTATTAAAAATATTTTATATTCTTTTGGCAAAAATCGTAATTGTATTTTCTTTTCGTAAAGCATCAGAATCAATTAATATATTCTTTGTCAAACACAAAATGTCTACATAATTTCTTTTCTTATTAATTATGTTTGACATTAATCTATTTATCTAAATTTCTCAAGCAATAATCCACAGTTTAAATAAAAACAATTAATTTTTTGCCAAATTTATTGCAGTTTTTCTATGTTGTTAAATATTCTTAATAGAAATTTGTAGTTGCAAATTAAAAGAGAATAAATTTTGTAAATAATGTTGTGCAAGAGAGAAAAAACAGATAGCCGATTATGCACTCAAGGAACAACTTTATAGAGATATTCACTATGCAAATGTCATGAGAAAGTCGGAGTTGGTTATGATACCTACGTTATCTGTTAACAATCATGATACTTATCGAACGTGTATCAAAAATTATATTTATCTGCAAATTTTTGTAAATTATCCGTTAAGATTTATCTAGTATTCAATAAATTAGATAATCTATAATTTAAAAAATTGCTTTTTTAAATCTTCTTTACTTTATACTATAATTTACTTTTGTAATAGATGCAATTTAAATCAAAAAGACTTATTAAAAGTTATTTAATTTAAAAAATGTATCACTCACTAGCACTGATAACAGTGAAGTTTTGAAATCGGAACTACGTTGTAACATACAAATATAAAATCCAAATTAGAGTAATTCCAAAAATAATTAATATTTCAAGAAATTATTATTATATACACGCCAAATCTTGCATTTGATGAATAAAATAAACAAGCACATATATAAATATGGAACAATTTTATAAAATTTTAACAATAAATTTTTTATATAGAAATAGATAGAGAAAGACTTTTTTATAAGATTTATATAAAAGTCTTTTTTTCTGAATCTCTCGTATTTAAATCATTCAAAAAATGAATTGAATTAATAAGTGTATATATGTACATACGTCATTTATACATATAATAACTAGACAACGACACAAGTGCGCGCTTCGCGCGCTCCTGTGATATCATTTCTATTGTTTCTTTTACAACTGTCAAATTATTAATCTTTGCAATGACAGTTGCTTGATGTTATGACCATAATTTTAATTCGCCGAATTTCTATTATATACATAATTTTAATTCGCTGAATTGCTATTATGTACATAATTTTAATTCCCGAATTTCTATTATGTATAATATAGAATTTTAATTTATTAAATTTTTACAATTTTCTACAAGAATCTTTCGATCAAAATATCTGTGCTTGCATTAGATTCGCGCGTTTGTACGCGTCCGCTACATTGCACGGCTCGCGCAAAACTGATCACGTGATCAGATTAATACATCCCACATATCCATCACGGTGCGCGGTTCGCGCGACACTGGTTCTCGTGCAGGCTATCGTGAGCGCGGGACCGATGGTCACATGACCAGTGGTCACATGACCAGTAGTCACATGATCAGTGGTCACGTGATCTCGGTTTCGCGCTCGCGATATCTCGAACGAGAATCAGTCTCGCGCGAGCCGCGCAGCGTGACAGATGTATGGGGTATAGTTTCGCACGAATCTAATGAAAGTGTAGATATTTGATCACAAAAGATCACAAAAGATTCTTGTAGAAAATTTTATTTCTTTTTTCGTATTTTTTGTTAAAAATTTAAATATTGAATATTGAATTTTTATGCATTGCATAATTAATTGATATATTTTTTATGCATTGATTGCAATAATAATTTTTGCATGCATGCGTCGTAATTTTTGAGATTTTATTATCAAAAAACAATATAACTTTGCTTTGCGTGCGTAATTATATTCGGTTAGATTAAACGAAATGATATATATATATATATATATGCTACACAAATGTAGTATTTATAAGCAGATTTGTTAATACAATAGAAAATTACAAGTAAAAGTAATTGTGTCAATTC